>NC_083288.1:29724945-30392802 GCF_963506605.1 Zootoca vivipara | reverse complement strand
CCAACCTGGCTCCTCTGGGGCAAATGAAAAACCACTCTCAGACCTGGGCCTAGTAGAAATCACTGGACATGCAGAAAACCTCTCAAACCGGTGCTTTCTTAGATGTTGGACAAACAAAGTGTGGCTGAGCCAAAGGTATGACCATAAAGACCTGGTTTGAAATCTTGCAGCCATGAAACTCGTTGGGTGATCTTGGGCCAGTCACTAATTCTTAGCCTTGCCTGTCTCACAAGGTTGTTGCGAATGGGTGGGAGGAGGCGAGGCACACCATGTATGCCCCCTTGAGTTCCCTGGAAAATGGAGAGCTGCCTTAAAACTGAATAAAAACACTGGCCCATCAAGTTCAGTGTTGCTTACATTGCCTGGCAGCAGATCTTCAGGGTTTCAGACGGGAGTCTTTCTGAGTCCTACCTGGAAATGCCAAGGCACAAACCTTCTAAATGCACAGTATGTGTTCCGCTGCTAGGTCACAGCTCCTGCCCTTGTAGAAATGATAGGCTATAAAGAATAATAGAAGCCTTCCGTGCCTCACAAAACTTCCCCATATTTTCTCCAGTGTTTTCGAGCCTTTTACGTTGGTGTAACTGTTGTAACGTTGGAAACCATCCAACAGGAAGTTTGACTGTATGAGATCCATAAAGTGGATGCAGAACGCTACCATCTCCTGCTCATTTTGGTGAGTCGTGTACAGGAGAACTTCCCAGTTGGACACTGTGTTTCTTTGACCATTTCTGGGCTTGTTTCCCTATCTACCGGTACTTGCATGTTTTGGACATTAGTAGGGAAACATTGCATTAGATGTGATTACAGTAGGAGGAACAGAGCACCAGTCATCCCTTTGAACTATATCATACCCCACCCCCAAGCCTGGGCAGCTGTCGGGGTGACACTCTATCCAGATCATTCAATGGCTAATTGAAAAGCTTAACAATGACCTCAGCTTCTGATGGATCAACAAACAGCCACCGGGCTGTTACACATTCCTTGCTGTGATGGAGTTAAGCTGCCTGAACTAAATTGAAGGTTTTGCTGAGTCTCGGGACATTAGTTGCAGTTTGAGGAGGGGGCAATCATGGTGGCGTTACCTTTGCTTTCCGATTAAGGGTTGGCACAAGGGGAATAGATCACTGGGAGCAATACAGAAAATGGAAAGACTAGGAGGACATTTCTCCTAGACCACAGAAAACCATCCGAGATGTTTCTTGATATTTTTTTTTTATTTCATAAAAGTTATATAACACTTCATTGTAAAAAACAAACAAACAAACCAAATAAACCCTCAAAAGGTTTATAAAACAAGAAAATAAAGAGAGAGAAAATCACACCCATACGTTAAAATACTCAGACAGATTATAACTTATGTAGTTCAATTTCCACCCTTCTTATTCTGAAGGGGTCAAGGTGGGTAATAACTGCCCAAACGTGCTACCGAACCAAATATGCAAAATAAAACAAAAAACTTCCTGTCATAAAATTACGCCGCATCTGTTTAACTGAGTGCCAATCCAAAGAGAAACGTTTTAAAGGTGCCTGGAAACAATAAATGTTCAGGTTTTTCTGGATCTTTATGAGAAGTTTATGACTAAGAAGTGGAAGAATCATTCCTGCTTCTGAATACATGCTAATAGCTTAGTCTTCGGATTACTACTTTTTCACACAGCACAGTTACACTGTGGAATTTTCTCCCTTAAAGGGCAGGGATGGCTACCAGCTTGGGTGCCTTTAAAAGATAACTATACCAATTCATTGAGGGTAAGGCATTCAGTGGCTGCTAGCCATGATGGCTGTTTTCTATTTTCACTGTCACAAAGCGGTTGATGGAAACCACAGGAGGGAAGAGTGCTGTTGTGCTCAGACCCTCCTTGTTTGCTTCCCGCAGGCAAAGCCATAGCTGGGGGGGGGGTTAGCCATTTTTATTTTTATTTGCCCCAGGTGAAGCCTCCAAAAGGGCGCCACTGAGGCTCCAAGCCTCTCTCTCTCTGTGTGTGTGTATGCAAATGTGCATGGTGTTTGTGGTGCCAAACTGGGTCTTTGATCCAGGCAAAATAAAGCCTAGTTTCGCCCCTGCCAACAGGCATTTTGTTGGCCACTGTGAGAACAGGATGCTGAACAAGATGGACCACTGGCCAGATCAGGCTCCTGTCATGTGCGAAGAAAAATAAAAAGAGAGCCGATATAAGAAAACTTTCTTTTGAAAGAAGGCATTAAAGCTGCCAAGAACTTCCAGAGGATCTGTTTATCAAACATTCATCCTGATTTGTTTGCAAGGAGATTAGAGAACATCAGCCATTTATTGAGCACTGATTCTGATTTGTCTGTGGGGAGGTTAGGCAACGTGGCATCAAACAATCATTATCCCAGACTTTCTGGTGCATTTTCCCGTCACTTTTCTCATTGCAAACAGTGAAATTTGGGGCTGGGGAAGAGATTTGTTATACAAGCACTCCAAAGCTACTTTAGTTGCACAACTTGAATATGCCAGTATGGGACTGTATTCTACCTGAAAATAGCAACAGCTTAGAAGTGCTCAGTGTCAAGCACAGAGCTGTGGAGCTTTGAAAACAAGAAGTGTGAAGTTTATGGAAGACATTCTGAGAGTCAGTGTAGGCAGACGGGTGGCATGACCATAGTAATGGGAGAAGCATCAGTTTCATAGATATTACAGTATAAATTTCCCCAGAGAGAGAAGGCATTCAGGGATTGATTCAAACTGGGGCTCCTAAGCCCAGCTGCACAGAATTCTAAAATGGTATGAACAAAGACAACATCTCTCTGAGTGCCACGGCAATAATAGATAAGTACATGCATCACAAACCCAAGTTTAGCGTAACAAGAAAAGAAGAATATTATGTGTGCTAATCTAGAAAAGATTCAGAGAGTGGCCTATGAAACTTTTATATTTTGTTAAAATGAGCCTCGAAAATTCAACTTGATTCATAATTAAAATAACCATCACAAAAAGAGAACCAGGTATACAGTATGATGTATGCCCTAAAACTTTGCCTCTACAGCATTTCCTGTCTCTGAGTACCCCCCTGAATGTAAAATTCAGTGTATTTCTAAACCCAATATAATCATACTGTGCTCTTCAAGCCTGGCTTTCTACTCTGTTTTGAACACAGCATGCTCATGAAGCAAAAGCCCGTTAATATTTTTCTAAGTCAATTAATGGCAATGTAATTAAGTATGGTAGTTATAGTACTGTATGATTGTAGCAGAACCTCTCTGTGATAGGGAGAACTCAATGATACAGTAAGATTGTCAAAGGCCCGACAGGGTGTGTGAAGGACACAACATTAACAAACAGCCAGGCCTGTTCATGCAACTTTTAATATTTGGCAATCAGGAATCACCAGGTAAAGCTCTTCACGGCACAAAGAAGATAAGCATTAGTAGAAGTTCTTTCAATTTGTGGTAGGGGCAGTGGGATTGCACACACTGCCTCTGCTCCAAAACTTCTTCATATTCAGTTTGGGAAGATTCGGGGTAACTTGTCCTTTTGATGTTTGTTGTCTTTTACCACAAGAGATACTGTTTCAATATGAGGGTGGTTTATTCCTTTTTAAAAAACATTTTCAGCTGCTTTGCTCTTTTGGATAGAAATTATGATCCACCCAGGAGGTTTCCAAGCCTTGGATGCAATTTTTAAAATGCTTTCCCAAATTAGAACTGCTGCATTGGGATGAAAAATGGGCTGCTCCATGAAGAATTGCAGGAGCACTTACAACTGAAGAGGCAGCTAAAGGTTCTGCTTGCCTAATCGAATTCCATCCTGGATTTCTGTTTGATCTTTTCTGCCAGATCACGTATATCATAAAGGAAAATGCTGGCTCTTCCAAGTCTCGTGCCTGAACATTGATGGAAGAGACTCTTTGCACTCTGCACCTTGGGAACATTTCCATCCACCTGCTGTTGTGCTAACCAGCTGAATGATGAGATTAGCACTTGCTGGGAAAGAGGTTGACCTCCCTTATAGCAGGGCGAAAAGAGATCTGGTGCTAGGGAAAGAAGCCAAGATGGACCAGCAAGACCGCCAGCAGCCTGGGCTCTTACGGCGGTAGGATACAAAAGGTTGCCCTTCTTGAAGCGTGGGTGAAAGTGAAACACAGCTGCTTCCAGTTTATGAGGAAACAATCTGCCTTACCAAATGCTAATGCCTTCTTACTAACACTCAAGCTCCAGTGAGATTATTGGAAGAGTCATTTGATCTTTGGTCACTTCCAGGTAGCTCGCCTCCGGATAAACTGCTTATTGAGCATTCATTCTGATGTGTTCCCACAGTTTGCAGGCAGGTTAGTTTACACTGATTGCTTATTGAGCATTCATTCTGACTTGTTTTTTTTTTTAAATAAACTTTATTTCAATTATACAAACATAAATTACAACATGAAAGACATTTGATCAACCAAGAAAGGAGTAACAAAAGAGAAAGAAAAAGAAAGGAGAGAAAAGAAAAAAAGAAGAAAAAAGAAAATGGGAGAAAAGCTATATATATGGAAATATATACATACGCACACATATATAGCCACTAATAAGTAGTAAGAAGGAAGAAAAATAAACAATACTTTGAAATGTTATTACATTTCCGTCATCTTAAGACTTAACATAACAGAATATAACTGAGTATGCAAAATAATATAACATAGTATACCCAAAATCAGCTCCTATGTTAATGTTTCAGATAAAATGTTATATAAGCTTAAAATTGGATTTACGTCCTAAGAGAATAAACAAAAAAGACAAAAAGGGAACTAAAGGCTAAAAATTGCCGTAAAAAAAAGAAAACAAAAAAAGAAAAAAGAAAAGCCTTCCCACTGTTCATACATCGCTTTATTTTGCAACTTTACTAAATTCTTGCTTCTTTTTAAATATTCTTACATTCCTATTATTGATAGTTATACCTATTATTAATTTTTCCCTATTTTTTATCTTTAATATAAGCATATCACCAAATCTACATTGAAGTTCTCTTTTCTTAAATAATCCTCTACCTGTTTCCATTCCTTAATACATTTCTGCTTGGGGGTATTCCTAATTGCTGTGGTCATTTTATCTAGATTCATTAATTCGACCAATTTCTCCTGCCACTCGAATATTGTCGGCACTTTTTCACCCTTCCAGTTTTTAGCTATCAATAGTCTGGCCGCTGCATTAGCATAAGCTAATATATTCCTTTTTCCTTCCGGAATATTTTCTGGGATCATGTTTAATAAGAATATTTCTGGGTTTTTTGGGAATGTCATTTTCAGCATTTTCTTCAATTTCTCATACACTCCATTCCAAAATTCCTGAACCTTGCCACATTGCCACCAACAATGGTAATAGTTACCAGTTTTCTCTTTACATTTCCAACATTTGTTGGAATCAGTTTTATATATTTTGGCAATTTTGGCCGGCGTTAGATGCCATCTATAGACCATTTTGAGGATATTTTCTTTAATGCCTGAACACGCCGTAAATTTCATCCCATCGCTCCACAGACGATCCCATTTATTACTGAATATAGGTCTCCCTAAATCTTGGGCCCAGCGTATCATCGTGGTTTTTACCAGCTCATCTTTTAACTCCCATTCAAGAAGGTAAGCATAAAGTTTAGACATTGGCTTTTCTTTGTTTTCCAATAATATCTCCTGCAATTTCGATTTACCTTTAATGAAACCAATTTTTAAATGTTTATTAAATAAACTTTGGATCTGGCCATATTGGAGCCAGCTCGTACATTCGTGTTTTAACACCTGATATGATTTTAACCTTAATTGTTCTCCCTCTCTTTCTAGAATTTCGAAGTACGTCGGCCACTTACTCTGCCTGTATTTGCTGAATAGTGCAGTTGCTTCCATAGGGGAGGCCCACCAAGGCGTTTTCGGCTCTAAAATATTTTTATATTCGTACCATATTTTTAATAAAGATCTTTTGAAAACATGATTCGTAAATTCTTTATATCCGCCTTTTTTCTCCTCTAATAAATATTTATGCCATCCCTGAGTATTACCGTGTTTCCCCCTTTTTAAGACACCGTCTTATTACTTTTTTTTCTCAAAAAACCACAGGGTGGCTTATTTTTGGTGGGATGTCTTACTGGTACCGGTATTTTTATTACGAGTCTGAGGGAAGGGAGGTGTGTGCGTCCCTGGTGCAGCCCTCTCTCCCTGGCCCTGGGATGTTCGCGAAGGGCTGCTCTCTCTCTCCTCCAAGGTGGGGACTCACTTAATAGCAATCTGCTACACTGGAGCTTCTTAAATCTAAACCAGTATAATGGAATCTATCTGTGTGATACAGTCCTAGCAGTAGCCTATACCTAAAGCAAGTAAGGATCTCTACCAGCCAGCTGCCCAAGACTGCAAGACTGTCTGAAGTTCCAACAACATAGCACTTTGCAGTGCTATCACTGATAGCAAAGAAGCTACCTGCTGAGAACAAAGAAGCCAGCTAAGCAGCAATTAAGATTGCTGACTTGGTAAATGGTAGCAATTGAGAAGCAATTGAGCCAGCGAGGTGAGGAAGCACGTGTTGTTAGGACCGGCAGTTTAACTTTTGTGTAAAGCAGCGTTTAGCAGCTCCTTTTAGCAGCTCGCAAACAGCGAAGGAAAAAGTCCTTAATAAATAAATAAAAGTCCCCAAGGCAAGGACTGCGATCCAGACTACTTACCGTGTTTCTCATATTATAAGACATGTCTTATATTTATTTTTTCCTCAAAAAAACACACTATGGCTTATTTTCAAGGGATGTCTTATTTTTTTCCTCCTCCTCCTGCCGCGACCGGCATTGCTGCTGCGCCTATCACTATGTCTTATTTTTGGGGTATGGCTTATATTCCTTGAATGCTTAAAAATCCTGCTATGGCTTATTTTATGGGTATGTCTTAAAATATGAGAAACAGGGTACAAATCCTTAAAGGGGCAGCTCCACAGACAACCAAGCAGCATAAGGTAGAAAGAAAACTGCAGCAGGATTTTTAAAAGGCTGCTTTATGCCCGGTAAAAGCAATGAGACAACAATCAGACACGGGAGATTCCCGTTAAGAGGAAATCAACGTGCATTGAATGGAAGGGAATTTAGGGAAAGGTGGGGGGAAGCGAGAGGTGGGCTGTGTGTGTGTGTGTGTGTGTGTGTGTGTGTGAGAGAGAGAGAGAGAGAGAGAGAGAGAGACGCAGGGGGGGGGGGAGAGAGACAGACGCGCGCACGGAGGTCTCTCCCTAAAAGGGAAAACAGCCTTTGCATTCTTCAATCGCCCCTCTTTTCTTCCTCGTGCCTTCATCTCCTCCCCACCCCACTTTTCTCCCCTTCACCAAGTAGAGCTTACACAGCTTGGCTAAAAAAATTATTTTTGGATCTTTTTATTTAAAAAAATGCTCTCAGAAACGGGGAAGAGAAATCACAAGGCTTCGGCAGCCAGCAGCTACGGCTGTTCGGTGCATTTTTACAAGCTTTTAAAGGAAATACGTGTCTGTGGAGCGACAGCAAAATGGGGAGAGATTTTTAAGGGGGGAGTTGGCTGGCAGGAGGGGGGTTATTGCTAGTGGGTGAAGGGTCTATCAGTATGTCTTATTTTCGGGGTATGGCTTGTATCGCGCAATTGCTTAGAAATCCTGCTATGGCTTATATAATGACTACGTCTTAAAAAAGGGGAAACACGGTATTAAATCCTTCAATGTCTAGTATCTCTTTATCATCCAGTTCTATCCAATCTTTTATCCACATCAAACTTGCTGCAGCATGATATAATCTTAAATCTGGGACCCCCCATCCTCCCCTTTCTTTTGTATCAGTCAGCAATCTGTATTGTATTCTTGGCCTCTTTTTCTCCCATATGAATCTACTCAACCCTTTCCTCCATTTTTCGAATATCTCCTTTTTTTCCACAATTGGAAGCATTTGAAACAAAAATAGGAATTTTGGTAATATTACCATTTTAATTGCTGCTATCCTTGCAGATAGCGTCATCTGTAAATTACTCCATCTTTCTAATTCCCCCTCTATTTCTTTCCACTTTTTCCCATAATTATTTTCAAATAAATTTACATTTTTGGCTGTAACTTCGATTCCCAAATACATTACTTTCTTCACAATTTCCCATCCCGATTTTCCCCTCAATTCTTTTATCCCTCTTTCCCTTACATTTTTTGTAATAATTTTCGTCTTATTCATATTTATTTTAAAACCCGATACTTTGCCATAATCATTTAAAGCTCTTTTCAAATGTACTATCGTCTCTAGAGGATCCTCTAAAATTATGATGACGTCATCTGCAAATGCTCGCACTTTGTGTGTATTTCTTCCTACTTTAATTCCTTTAATCATCTCATTTTGTTTTATATCTTTTAATAAGCTTTCAATTGTTAAAATAAAAAGGAGGGGGGAGAGTGGACATCCCTGCCGGGTGCCCCTTGATATTTCAATCTCTTCGGAGAGTTCTCCATTTATTATCAATATTCCTTTTTGTTTTTTATAAATTGTATTTATACTTCTAAAAAAATTCCCTTCTATCCCAATTTCTTTTACTACTTCTTTCATATACTCCCAATTAACATTATCGAATGCTTTTTCTGCATCCAAAAATATCAAGGCAGCTTCCCGACCAGGGTTCCAATCAAGGTATTCAATCAGATTAATCAAAATTCTAACAAAATTGATCATCTTTCTTTTAGGGAGAAATCCCTGTTGTTCTTTTCCTATAATTCTATTTAGCACCTCCTTTAATCTTTTTGCCATAATTGCTGCGAATATTTTATAGTCAGCATTTAATAAGGAAATAGGCCTAAAGTTCTCTACTGAATCCATTTTTTTATTTCCTTTCGGTATGAGAGTTATAAAAGCTTCTTGCCAAGATTGGGGCATCTTTCCTTCTTCCATTATTTTATTAACTACCTTCACATAGATTTCTCCTATCTCTTCTTTGAGGATTTTGTAATGCTGGCTGGTAAGCCCATCCGTACCGGGGGATTTTCCTATTTTTAAGTTCCCGATTGCTTCATGTACCTCCTGCAAGGAAATGGGTTTGTTTAATCTATCTTTCTCTTCCTCCCTTATCTTTTCCAACTTGTGGTTTCTGATATATTCTTTTATCTTTGTCTCATTAATTTTGTCTCCTTTATACAAATTCCCATAATATTTCATAAAACATTTATGTATATTTTCTCTCTTAACCCAATTTCTCCCATCCATTTTAATATTTGTGATTATTCTTTCATTCTGTTTCTTTTTTAATTGCCAAGCCAATAATTTGCCTACTTTCCCCCCCATTTCAAAAGTTCTTTGTTTGGCCCATTTGATTTTCTTCTCCATTTCTTGTCCCATTAATATGGATAATTCTGTTTGCAGGATTTTAATTTCAGATGCCACTTTGGCGTCTTTAGGTCTTCTTGCTAATTCTTTTTCTTTTTCCTCAAGTTCTTTTTGAATCTTTTTCAGATTACTTTCCCTCTGCCTTCTTATTTTACTTTTTTGTTGTATATATATCCCTCTGATATAGGCTTTACTGGCATCCCAGATTATTTCCACCCCCTGTTCCCCTATTGTATTAATTTGAAAAAATTCCTTATTTTACCTACGAACTCCTCATCATTTAGAATTGTCTCATCTAACCTCCATCTCTTTTTGATCCTAAACTCCTCCTTTAAATTCAACATCACTGGGTTATGATCCGACAACGATTTCGTCATAATTTCACATTTATCTAACTTGATCATTAACCTATTTGTAATCCAGATGCTGTCTATCCTTGCAGATGATTTTTGTACACTTGAATAAAATGTGTATTTTCTCTCCTCCAGATTTCTCAGCCTCCAGCAATCCTGTAAATTATAATGTTCTAGTAATCTGAAAAAGACTTCCGGTAATTTCCCCTTATATTTCTTTCCTCCGCTTGATCTATCTAACTCCGGGTTTATTACTCCGTTGAAATCTCCTGCTAATATTATATCCTCATCCTCAATACAATCTCCCATTTGCTTCCATAATTTTTTAAAGAATTCGGTTTTTCCTCCATTTGGTACATACACATTTAGCACCACAATTTCCCCTTCTGGTACATATAACTTAACCGCGATTACTCTCCCCTCTTCGTCTTGGAAGAGTTTTTCCGCTCTAATCTTTGAATCTACATATACAACTACCCCTCTCTTTTTCTTATTATTCAGTGAAGTAAATTCATTTCCCAATCGCTTATTGGTTAGTATTCTTTCATGTTTTTTTGCTATATGTGTCTCCTGGAGACAAATTACCTTCCATTTACCTTTTTTCAAAATATGTTCAATTTTATTTCTTTTAATTTTGTTATTTAAACCATTGATGTTCCAGGAGACTACCTTAAGGCTCATTTCTTTATTAATATACTTTCAATTAACCACAGCCAAAATTCCAATTTTTATTCAAACCTTAGATTCCCCGTTGATACCCAATAATCCTTTATTATAGACAGGTATAAGTAACTGCTTATTTGTATAAACAAAGGAGGATACTGAATCTAAAACGATAAGAAAAGATAAGAAAAGAGTCACTATATTCTTACTCCTCTCCTTCCACCACCTGCCCCTCCTCTACGCTATTCTCCTCTCTTTCTCCCACTAGTTCTCTCCAATTGTTCTTACTGAATTTCTCCGCTTCCTCTGGTGATTTTATTGTTTTCTTTTTCCCTTTGAAGCTAAAAGTAAGTCCTTCTGGGTACTCCCAAACATACCAGATATTCTTCTTCCTCAGGATATCGGTCAGGACTTTGTATCTTTGCCTCTTCAGTCGTATTCTTTTGGGCAGTTCTTTATAAATATCAACAGTCCTTCCCTCTATTACCAGATCGTTTTGCTTCTTCGTTTGAAGAATCTTATCTTTGAGGAGTGTTGAATTTAAATACATCATACAGTCTCCCACTGCTTTGCCGTTCTTTTTCTTGTCCACTCTTATTCTATAAATTTTGTCTATGTCCAGCCACAGAGCGTCTTCCTCCACTTCCAGCCATCGGGCTATTTCTCTGACGATTTTTTCGTCCACCCTTTCGTTAACAATCTCCGGAACTCCCCTCAAACGGAGGGTCAAGGCATTTTGTTTGAGTTCAAGCATTGCCATTTGATCTGCTATTTCTTCTTGTAATTTCCTTAAATCAGCTCTCTCCTCCTCCTCCTTTTTTTGCATTCTTTGTATTTCTCTATTTTCAGCTGTTATTCTCTTTATTGATTCTTCTTGTTTACTCAGCTTCACCGTCGTTTCTTTAACTGTTTTATCCAGTTCCTTGTGCTTACTGCTCAGTTCTTTTATTTGGCCAGACATAGTATCCAGTTTCTCACTCAGCGATCTATTCATTTCGGTAATGAGATCCTTAATTTCTGCTAGTGGGTCATTTTCAGATATTGATAGTCTCTTTGAGTTGCCTGTTGAACTTGCTGCCATTGTTGATGTTATTTTCCTTGTTGTCATATGTCCCGGCATGTCTCACTCCTTCTAATATAGTTTCCTTCAGTATTGTATTATTGTTCAATCTCCTCCCGAGGTTTCTATTTTATTTTGGGAGTTCCCTTTCAAAATGGTTATGAGTTCATCTGTTGGTTTTCCTGTATATTATTTCAAGTTGTAATATCGTTACAATCCACTAGATGGCAGCCTTCTTTGCCTCCAGTATCTGTGGCTCCTCTCTTTCTCCTTCTTGTTAGTCACTCAACTTCCGTAGTGAAGGAGGAAGTGTTACAGCAGTGACTCTGCAAGTTTTAGTCCTCCATTTTCCCCCCTCTTCCACTCCAGGTACTGAGGTAGGGAACAATCATCAAGCAGTTTATAACGCTTCTCTCACAAATATTGTTGTCGTATTTGACGCTTCTAAAGTTATCTCAAAGCTGCTCCCCTTCGCCTCCACTTATTGTGCCGGCTTGGGGGGGGGATTCACAACGTCCCACAGCGCAAAAACGGCTCTCTGAAGATGTTACGCTTTTCTTTGTGTTTAGTTCAGTCTTTAAACTTGCAAATTAAAACATGATAATAAAAGTAGCAATAAAAATAGGGCTTACTCCGCAAGTCTTTTCCGCGATGTATGCGGCAGCCCCGCGACCTCTTTTCCGGTTTGCGTCGCGCTTTCTCCCTTTGCTCTCCTTTTATCGCCAAACCGTTGTCTTTAACTTAATTCTTTAAGGTCCGGGGGTCCTGGGTGCTCTCTGGGCGGGTTTCGGGGCGCACTGCCGCTCAGCTATTTTATTCTAGCGCCAGCTCCTCTCCTCCGCTTCCCCCCCTGACACAGAGAGGGGGGGTGCCAGCCCGGAGTTTCGCTTCTTCGGCGCCGCTTTTTCTTTTTTAACCAGTCAGACCCCGCGTCTGGCTGTTTTGGGGGGGTGATTTTAGCGCCACTGACCCCCACGCACTCGCTTTCGCGACCTAGAGGAGTTCTTTTTTACGGAGCTCCTCTTTTCCGATCCGATCTCCAGGGCACCCTGACCGGAAGTCCCATTCTGACTTGTTTTCAGGGAGGTTATATGACATGGCATCAAGCATTTTTTATCCCATGCATTCCAGTCGGGGCTTTTTTTCAGCTAGAACTCACTGGAACTCATTGCCATTATCATTGCCATTATAACGGAAAGAAGGGAGGCATTCATAATGAGTTCCAGAACCTATTTTTCTAGAAAAAAATAGCCCTGATTCCAGTGCATTTCTCATCATTCTCCTTATCACAAAACATCTGATAGGAGGGAGGACGTTTGTTGCACAAGAATGACAAATCCACTTCAGTTATGTAACTTTTATGTAACTTGTGTTATACAGCTTTCAGAGAATGCATGAGATGCACCTCTTTACCCTCACCTTTAAAGGGACCCAGGTGGTGCTGTGGGTTAAACCACAGAGTCTAGGGCAGACATCCCCAGACTTTGGCCCTCCAGATGTTTTGGACTACAATTCCCATCATCCATGACCACTGGTCCTCTTAGTTAGGAATCATGGGAGTTGTAGGCCAAAACATCTGGAGCGCCGCAGTTTGGGGATGCCTGGTCTAGGGCTAGCTGATCAGAAGGTTGGCGGTTTGAATCCCTGCAACGGGGTGAGCTCCCATTGCTCGGTCCCAGCTCCTGCCCACCTAGCAGTTCGAAAGTACATCAAAAGTGCAAGTAGATAAATAGGGACCACTCCGACGGGAAGGTAAACAGCGTTTCTGTGCGCTGCTCTGGTTCGCCAGAAGCAGCTTTGTCATGCTGGCCACATGACCCGGAAGCTGTCTGCGGACAAACGCCGGCTCCCTCGGCCTATAGAGCGAGATGAGCGCCGCAACCCCAGAGTCGGACACGACTGGACCTGATGGTCAGGGGCCCCTTTACCTTTACTCTCACCTTTAACACTTGTTATGTTTTTAGGACTCACTTCATTTTATGGCTGTAAGTTGTTTAAAGTTGTTTCTAATATTGTGTTTTAATGTTGCCACCCTCCATGGGACCTTAGGGCAAAGGGAGGGTAACAGTAAAAATAGTAAAAATAACAGTGTTACGAAAATTGGGTGCCTTTTCCTCTCTCTGCCAAGTGGTAACAACAATCCATGGGGTTCCAGTTACGGACCCAGGGTCTGTGTTCCTTTGGAGAATTGAGACATAGCATAGACTGTTGTAGCTTTAAGAAATATGGTCTATTCACCTATTTGCATCTTCAGTCTGCATGAAGGGAGTCTAGATCTTAGAGCATGGTCAATTCAAGAGGGGCTTGTCCCCCACAGGCGTACAGCCAGCCTTCAGCCAGCCTGCCCAAGATGGATTCCAGTCTTTTTTCCCTTCTTCTTCTTCTTCTTCTTCTTCTTCTTCTTCTTCTTCTTCTTCTTCTTCTTCTTCTTCTTCTTCTTCTTCTTCTTCTTCTTCCCTGAACACCTTGCTAAAAGAATCTCTTTTTCTGTTACCACACACCAAGTTACCCTGGCAACCTTCTAAACCCCCAGTCCCTGTTCACACCTCAGGACAAGGGGAAAGACAGTTCTCTTGCATTTCCATATTGTTTCTTAATGGCCCTAGCTTGGCCAGGTCATTAATTTTTATTTTTATTTTGCAAAGGCTAGCATGGGAATTCCTCTGCAGCTTTTATTCTCCCTTCACATCCCAAATAATCAAAATCCTACCATTTATCAATTTCTAGAGTTTTGGGGTCCCCCCCCCAAAAAAAATCTATAACAATAGCAACAACCTGAATTTGCTGGTATGCGTATTCCACTCAAAAATACCAATCATTTGTATAAACTAATAGTATACAGAAAGTGGGATATTTTGTCATTGTCTCATCTTTGATCATCATATTGTTGCACTTTCATCTTACATTTTCCATCTGCCTCCGGCTATTTGGGCAGATGCAGAGAGTGTTGGCAGCACATTGTGTAAGATGTCAGAATGCTGCTTTCCAGCTGCCTCCAGACTGAGTTAGGAGGAAAATAGTGAGAGGATAGCTAGAAGTGCCAAATGAGAGGGAGGAAGGTGAGCAGTGAAGATCTGAAAGCCCTAGTTGCTAAGAGCATCAGCTGTGCATCCAAATCCTAAATAATTGAGAATAAGAGAGCTAGATAAACTACAGTGGTACCTCTGGTTAAGAACTTAATTTGTTCCAGAGGTCCGTTCTTAACCTGAAACTTTTCTTAACCTGAAGCACCACTTTAGCTAATGGGGCCTCCTGCTGCCGTCACGCCGCCAGAGCATGATTTCTGTTCTCATCCTGAAGCAAAGTTCTTAACCCGAGGTACTATTTCTGGGTTAGTGGAGTTTGTAACCTGAAGCGTTTGTAACCTGAAGCGTTTGTAACCTGAGGTACCACTGTAGTGGATATCTTTTCCTTCTCCTTACTATCAAGGCTATAGAGAGAATAAGAGCTATAGATAGACTGGTGGATGTATTTTCCGTCTCCTTATTAGTGATTCCAGTTGCCACTCATATGAAACACTCAACACAGGCAACCTTCACAGCTAATAATCTTTCCCTACATTACATGCCACTTCCAACCGTCAATAAGATGCACTGGGTTTATTTATAATATATTTATTGTACTTTCCTTCCAAGGAACTCATAACAGAACACACGGTTATCTCTCAATTTATCATCCTAGCAACCCTGGGTGGTAGGCCAAGCTGAGAAATAGCGACTAGCTCATGGTCACCAAGGGGCTATCCTCCTCTCTTTCCAGGCATGGCCCATGATTTAAAGCACCATGTCTGAACCCCCTTTTTAATCTTGCTCCAGAGTTTTCCCTGTTAAAACCTGCTCTTTAAACCTCAATGAAAGCAGACATAAATATGTGGAAAACCCAAATTGATGTTTGCTCCAATTCGGCTTTAAAGAGTGGGTTTTCACTCACTCACAAAAAGAGAGAGAGAAAAAACACTGCTTGGGTATGGAACATTAAACTGTTTAGGGAGGCTTTTAATGTTTAATAGATTACTGCATTTTATTTTTCAGATGGGTGGGGTATAAATAAATAAATAAATATTATTATTATTATTATTATTATTATTATTATTAACTGAGGACCTCTGGCTAGAAAAAGCAGGGCAAAAGGTAAGTGTAGATAAGCCCTAATCATGGATCTGAACCTGACTTTTCCAAGTCTTACCCTGACTACTACACCATGTTGGCTTCATACTGTCTCAGACAACAGAAACAAAATAAAAAAAATTCCTTCCAGCAGCACCTTAAAGACCAACGAAGTTTTTTTATTTTGGAAGGAACTGTTTTTGTTTGTTTCCTGTCAGATAAAGAAACTAGGCCCTGAAATTTAAAGATGAGAGATGCTGATACATTAATAATTTCCTAAGGACACCTTTCAAGAAAGAAATGGTCATTAGACCAACATTACTTACATCTGCAGTTCAACACATAGCTTGGCCCCAACTAAGAGCCAAATGCTAAATTGGAGCTTGAACAGCAAACTCAAGAGATCCAAGTCAAATCTCTATCCACTCCATCTGCCAATGCTACTGCCAGCATCACTTTGACAAATCCAGCCTGAATCCTTCCAATAGGATGGGTCAGGTAGGTCACAAGACCTTCTAACAGTCCAGTCATATCCCTCTTTTGCACTCTCATTGTTAAATCAAATCACATGAATCATGATCAAGTGAAGGCGAGACTAATCACTTTTGACCTTTGAGTTGTTTTGCATATTGCAAATTCATTGGCCATCGCAACATTGAGAAAGCACAGGCACATGAAGCACCCACAGCAATGCTGGGTTCCCTCATTTTGCCCAAACCACTGAAGTTCTGTCCCATTAATGCGCAAAACACTTGCTGAAATTTCGGAATTCGGCAGATGTTGTTTTCGGGGCTTATTCTGTTGCAGCCAGATAGACAGAAGCATGTGATTGAAATCCTCATTTCTCTTGGCTGCAGAGCTTAATCCAAGCTATACTGTTCCTGTTTTGTAGAGCAGGACAGCGCAGGATTATGTAAAGTGACAAAATAGAAGAGGCTGCTTTTGCATGCGCACAGAGTATACTTCACAGCTATCTTTGGTAAAGCAATAAGAGGCAGGGCTGCTAACACAGAGGACTGGATTGAACTAGGTACCTCTCACTTATGAGGGTGTGACTTACTTCTCCCTATTCACTCTTTCTGTACAAGTAATAATTATATACATCTCTTTTGCGTGCCACCAACTGAGCCCAAAAAAATTACTTGCTGCTTAATTTTCTCTCTCTAGTGTGGAAGACAATTCATTTCCCTAAGTGAAATATTGGCTTTCGGGGAGGTCCAGACTTTCTTACAAGCCTGGGTTTGCTGTACATGTTACATAAGCCGCACCACCTTGGTTTCCATGGAAACCACCTTTAGGAGGTAGCCAGCTGTTGGCAACCTCAGAACATGGAACAGGCATTTCCCACAGCTTACTCTTGCAGGATCCCTTGTATCTTTCAGCTAGCATGAATAGTGTGGAGAGGAGATGGACATGTGGGGGGGGGGTGCAGAAAGAGGGAGACCATGATTTCCCCGTTCCCCCCTGCTTGTCTGTCTCTTTGCTTCCTCTCTCTCTCTCCCCCTCCCCATGCAGTGAAGAGACATGGACACAGGATGTCACTGTATCACAACTGCAGCATAAAGGATTGTGGGGAATGGCAGAGGACTATGGGAGAGAGGTGAAAGGCCATTGAATCCCCCAGAAACAGGAGCCCAAACTCTTGCTGCGGGTTAGGTATCCTGGCAGATGCCATGGTTCGGGCTGAATGCTGCCGGGTGGAGCAGCCTGCCTGGTATGCTCAGCTCTTTCATCTGTCCTAGAGAGATAGATGACACCCTCGCTTGCGCTCCCCCTCTTCAAACTCCAGCTCCATAGGGTGTGTGTGGCACAGGAGAAGAGGCGGAGCGTCACGCTTAGACCCGGTAATGCCTGGCAGACACCCCGGCTGCCCTCTGGACAGTTTCACCAGACAGCAGCAGAAGCGAGAGAGAGAGAGAGCCTGGGCACTCCAGAGATCCTTCAGCACAGCAGGAAGTGGGTAAGTACCAGGTGGAGTCCGCGGTGCCAGGGTGGGGAACTAGGTCCTGGGGTCAGCTCTGTTACCTGGGCTGCAGACAGCAGAGTCCTGATGGAACAATCTGACAGGTGGCTTCCATTCAAATAGCTACCCCAGTGCATTTCAGACAGTTTGCAAAGGTGTTCTCGGGTACGGAATGCAAGCAAACAGCCCAACTGTCTAAGCCAAAGCCAGAATAAAGGGCAAGAAATAATTATCTACACTGAGTAATCGGTGCAGAGTGTTCATTCTAAAAAGTGTCCCTGGTTTTTGTTTGAGCGATTGATGTGTGAGGAATTGCAGTGCAGTGCAGTGCAGCAGAAATGTGCAGGAAGAGGCAGGTGTTAAGGACTAATGCAATGTGGAATTCTAGCAAAGTGTCCATCATTTGCCTGCTACTGTTCTATACTTCTTCCCCACCTCTTTCCAGTTTTGTCTTGCACCATGTATGTTCATGTTGCCACCTCATGTAAGTGGCTGTCAGTAGCAGGGGCGATGAAATGTGCAGAACATTGATGTCACATTGCACATTATGTTATAGTACATGTCCCCAGGAAGGGAGAAGAAACAAATACAAAGGGGCAGCTCAGTGTCCCTTGTGTCTAGTTCCACTCTACATTTGCTGGCCAAAGTTATTGGGAATTTGAGTAAAAACCTCTATAAATCCCAGAGGGGTTTTCTCTCTCATCCAATACTCACAATTAAGGTTTCTTTGCAGTTATCTGATCCATGATGCCCAGTAAGAATATGGTAATATACAGGTGTATGTACCAACAGGAATGAATGCATCCCCCACCCCACCCCGCGCCCTGTGGTCCCTCTCAATCTTTGTTTTTCAAAGGAAACACATACTTGCCTTCATATCCAGCAGTGATCAGTGGCAGACTTTGGGTTCTCATATTTCAGCGGCACCCTGTGTGACGCTAAAGTTCAGTCTCCCCGCCTTGTATGCTCTGTTCTACATCATTATTGCAGCCCCCCCCCGTTGCGCGGTGCCCAGAGCGGCCAAACCAGTCATGTTACCCTAAAACCGCCTCTGCAGGGATCACTTATTTATCCCTGTTTCAGGTAGGCTGCATTTCATTTTATTAAAAGTGTCTTGCAAGCTTCCTATTCAAATTTTCCACCACCTAAAAAAACATCTTCTAAAAAGTTTTTTTTTAAGCCCTAGGGGAGTGTGTGTGGCTTTGTGATGTCACAAACACTGGCAGAGGAAGAGGAGTGCGGGGGAGCGCACCGCCCCCGGCAGCGTGATCCCAGCAGGGTGCCATTGTGGCTGCCCCCTAGCGCCCACACTGGGCACCCCATCCCCACAGGCAGCGCGCCCTGCCCTCAGGACGCCCACTCCATCCTTGTGGGCAGCGCATCATGCACCAGCCCCACCTCCACCTGCTCTTCGCCCCCCAGTGCTGGAGCATGAAGCTCCGCCACTGGTCACAAGGGTCAGTCAATTAGCATGGAACACATCTGGTTTTTGTTGGTAAACCAATATACAGTAGCAAATTTTCTCTTTAGCTCAGTTCTGCTGGGACTTGTGCATCTAACCCAAACAGGGTCTGTGTTTTCCACAGTGTTCTGACTCCCCTAATCAAGTAGGTCTGTGCACAGGCATGTATGAACACATGTAGCTGTCTTCTATGCTGGCAGACCATTGGGCCTCTGTAGTCCGAAATTATCCACTACAACTGGTAACATTTTATCAAGATCTCAGGCAAATATAATTCCTTGCCCTACTTCCCAAGCTTTAACTGGAGATCCTGCACAGTACACTGCAAGACCCCCCCCCCAAAATAAAAACCCCACTTTCACTGAGCTCAGGCCCTCCAAAATAACAGAGGCAATTCATTACTACTGCTATGCTTTTGGTAGTGCCTTTTCCCTGCTCGAACCACAGCAGCTTCTTGTCCACAATAAGCAGATGGCCAGAGTCCTTCATTGTGAGCGGAAAGTACCAGGCTGCTGTCTACAACACACTCCTGCTGCTACAGCTTGTAGCAGTGTAGAAAACTGATAGCTCCTATCCTGTGCATCAGTAAAAAGCACAAAAAAATGTTACCAGACATGATGGTAGTATGAACTGGCTTGCACACAGTTTTCACTGCTATGGATCACTAAACAAGGTCTCTGCACATTCCAACGTTGGTTTTTTTTTTTTATAAACAACACACAACTAAATTCTGCACAAAAAATAAATTAGTCGACTTCTATAAAAAAATAAATAGGGACACAGGTGGCGCTGTGGGTTAAACCACAGAGCCTAGGGCTTGCTGATCAGAAGGTCAGCTGTTCGAATCCCTGCGAAGGGGTGAGCTCCCGTTGCTCGGTCCCAGCTCCTGCCAACCTAGCAGTTCGAAAGCACCTCAAAGTGGAAGTAGATAAATAGGTACCGCTACAGCAGGAAGGTAAACGGCGTTTCCGTGCACTGCTCTGGTTCGCCAGAAGCAGCTTTGTCATGCTGGCCACATGACCTGGAAGCTGTACACCGGCTCCCTCGGCCAATAACGCGAGATGAGCGCCGCAACCCCAGAGTTGGTCACGACTGGACCGAATGGTCAGGGGTCCCTTTACCTTTACCTATAAAAAATAAAGCAAATGTTTGCACATCTATTCGTATTCTTTTTCACCAGCTATTTGCAAGCCTTCGCAGAACATTAAGGACTAGACACTTACTAGTCCTTACAGGTGGCAGCAGTGGGGCAGAGGACAAGGTGGTGGTGGTGGGTGGGTGCCATTTTCTGTTTTGCCTCAAATGGCAAAATATTCTTCGCTCAGTGGCAACTTCACAAGCCTGGCCTAAACTTGCACACAGATAAACGGAATACCTTTGCCATTACAACAGAAAAGAGGGATACCTATTTACTAGTAATTTTCTTCCTTTGGGCATAAGCAGTGCTTTAAATAAAGAACGTAGTGAGCGTTTCACAAGGAGTTTGAGCTTGTAAAGGAGTTGTTTTCTAAAACCAATTGTTCTCACCTAGCAAGCTTAGCTCCACCTGAATAGTTGTTCCTTAAGTGCTAATATTTCATTAGAATCAAGGAGGAAATAATGAGAATGAAGGTAAGGCAGTGTGGCCACTTTGCATTGCAAAAAAGAGGGGAAATGCATCAACAAAGAAGGATTGCATAAAAGATACTGTACATTAATTTATATGTATTGATGCAAATTTAGAAAATGTTTTCTATAATTTACACCAAATACATCTCCCTGTATGGAGTGAGGCT
The DNA here is from genome assembly GCF_963506605.1 of Zootoca vivipara. Lineage (NCBI taxonomy): Eukaryota > Metazoa > Chordata > Lepidosauria > Squamata > Lacertidae > Zootoca > Zootoca vivipara. Next base: position 30,372,134 of record NC_083288.1, on the reverse strand, counting down.
GTGGGCGGGCGGCCTGTGCACTTGCTGATTCTGCTCCCAGGTGTTGCTAACCGTTGATGGGCAGCTTCAAGGCACTTGGTTTTCCTTCTTACATTTCTTCATCTTTAAACCAAATGGCCATTCAAACTGAAGAAACACACCTTCATATAGAGAGCTGTCCTTCCAAGAAAGAACTGACCTCTGTAGGTCATATGGCCATCCAAAGGCAAGGTTTGGAGGTCAGATTTCAAAGCAGGAGGGGAAGCAATAAGCACAAATGTGAGAGAATTTGTCTCCTTCAAAAATTCGGCCTTATCTGCTGACTCTGTCTGACCTTTCATAGGGTCAGAGGCAGGCTCTGTTCACTTGCCTGAATAGAAAATTCACCATAGAACTCACATGCCCTTTAAACCAGGAAGCAGAATTTCACAGAAATTGTGGCAAAGCATCAAGCAGACCAGTTGGGCCCACCTTTATTTGCAGTGGGGTGGCAGCAAGGCTTATCCGTGGGCTGCAACTATATAGGTAGAGCGAATGAAGGAGAGGAAGAGGGCACTTAATGAAAAGTGTTCCTCTTTTTCGACTAGTGAAAAATGGTCTCTTTTGCCCTGTACAAATGAATGGTACCTGAGTGAAACAGGTCTCAGATTTGCTCGGTTACCGAGGCAACCGCCTCCCCTTCAACCTTGCTTTGCGTGCAAGGATTGTCCTGAGAGGCAGATTGGGTTGCTTGCAAGTGTCCAAGCCCACATGATCGATCACAGCCAAGTGGCATGCAGCAGCAGCCGCGAATGGGCGGGCCAAATATTTGTTGCTTTCCCTGTAACTGGAGAGTATTCTGGGAAGTCTTGGTTGGTGTCTCTGCCACTGATTTGGAAGAGCTACAGCACAGATGGGAGATGAGACTTCCTTCACTTCACACTGAAGCTTAAGATAGAGGAGATTTATAGTTAAAACAGTAAAGGTAAGGGACCCCTGACAGTTAAGCCCAGTCGTGAACGACTCTGGGGTTGCAACGCTCATCTCGCTTTACTGGTCAAGGGAGCCAATGTTTGTCCACAGACAGTTTTTCCGGGTCATGTGGCCAGCATGACTAAGTCACTTCTGGCGGAACCAGAGCAGTGCATAGAAACACCGTTTATCTTCCGGTCGGAGCAGTACCTATTTATCTACTTGCACTATGACGTGCTTTTGAACGGCTAGGTTGGCAGGAGCAGGGACCGAGCAACGGGAGCTCACCCCATCGTGGGCATTTGAACCTTCTGATCGGCAAGCCCTAGGCTCTGTGGTTTAGACCACAGCGCCACTCACTGAGCGAAGAGCTACAGCACTGATGGGAGATGAGACTTCCTACACTTCACACTGAAGCTTAAGAGAGGGGAGATTTATAGTTAGTAGAAATAAAAACACAGTGAGATATTATTTTTATTAATAATACCTCAATTTTTTAAACTATTGTTAATAATAATAATAATAATCAAATGCTGAGCAAGTGGGGTGTGCGAGGGCTGCAGGGGAGAGGAGGGGGAAGTGCTGTTGCACAGCTCTGTGTTTTTACTTTGGGCTTAAAATCCTTTGAGGTGGGAAAGCCCACAAACGATGAGTCTTTGTACCACATTTTTATTTTATTTTTCACACAGTGATCTATTTGTGTGAAATTGCCCCTATACATGAGAGAAACTGGAAAGTTATTGCATCAGAAGGGTCATAAAGTGGATGTGGTACCTTTTCATTTGCTAGGGCTAATAAAAGCATGACGCCCTACGAACATGTACAAAATGCCTACTGCTACCACCACTGAATAACCAACACCAGGCCTACACCACTGATCTAGCTCATCCAGACTTCTAGTCACCCTTGAGCCCTGAGCTTATTTATTTAAGCATCTTTCTCTCTCCCTCTCACATTTGCCTCTGTTTACTGGGCTTATCTCTAGGAGCAGGCTAGGTAGGAGAGAGGAAAAGGGGAGGGTGGTTGGACCTTGCCATGCCCTTTCCCTCTGCCTCTAGAAGCTTGGAAATGGATCTCCAGTGGCTTTAAGAGCATGTCAATCCCATTTAGGCCCAAATCCCCATGAACTTTCCTAGCCTGTAAGAGAGGACGCTTGGCATGGAATCAGAAGACAGGCACTCTGGCAGCAGCTAAGCAAAGGGGGCTGCAGGCGACTGTGTCCATCTTCCGTGGGGCATCAGAAATGTAATTTAGAACATGACATAGAGCCAGTCTGCTCACCCACTAGAACCGGACCGAAAAAGAGTGTGTAGAAAGAAGTCACCATAAAAGAGATTTTCCATTCTGCCTTCCAGCATTCTAGAGTTCTGCACAGTTCTGCAACCGGGACAATGTTTTATAAGTGGAATGAATTAGGGAGATTGATACACTTTAGCTAACACCTTGCTAAATTTGGAATATGTGTGTGTGGAGTGGGAGAGGGGGAAGGGACTAGAATCAAAAATTGTGGCTCAAAGAATCCCAGGGATACTACAGAGGCAGTGCATCCAATTTGCTGTAGATTCACCTGCTTTAGGGTGTTTGGCCAGGCCCACTCATCATGCAGACTATGTACAGTGGTACCTCTACTTACGAATTTAATGTGTTCCGAACGCACATTCGTAAGTAGAAAAAAAAATGTAAGTCGAATCCCATAGGAATGCATTGGGAGAAAAAATTCGTAAGTCGAAGCAACCCTATCTAAAAATTCATAAGTAGAAAAAATCCTATCTAAACCGCATCCAAGATGGCGGACGGAGCTCCATTCGTAAGTAGAAACATTCATAAGTAGAGTTATTTGTAAGTAGAGGTACCATTGTAGATGGAAACACCAAGCTGTCACAATACATCTACATGCAAGACTTCCCACAGTTAACATGTAAGGATTAAGAGGGTTAAAGGATTTATGCTCTTTCTAGGGTTAGAGTTGGGACGCGGGTGGCGCTGTGGTCTAAACCACTGAGCCTAGGGCTTGCCGATCGGAAGGTCGGCAGTTCAAATCCCTGCTGCTTGGTCCCAGCCCCGTTGCTTGGTCTCAGCTCCTGCCAACCTAGCAGTTCAAAAGCACGTCAAAGTGCAAGCAGATAAATAGGTACCACTCTGGCAGGAAGGTAAACGGCATTTCTGTGCGCTGCTCTGGTTTCGCCAGAAACAGCTTAGTCATGCTGGCCACATGACCCGGAAAAACTCTCTGCGGACAAACGTCAGCTCCCTTGACCAGTGAAGCGAGATGAGCACCGCAACCCCAGTCGTTTGCAACTGGACTTAACAGTCAGGGGTCCTTTACCTTTATCTTTTTTAGGGTTAGAGTTGCATCTACGCATATATAGAGTACCTTTGCTTGACTTCCATCATAGATGCTGCATTGGCTCAGCTGAGACAGGAAGGTCTAATACCTCTCTCTTTTTGGCAGCCCCAGGTGGGGAGGAGTGGTGGATGTTTGGGGCAATCGGGGTAGGTAGACCTTGGCTGTGTAGAAAAAACTGCCTGGTGAGGAAGAGCAAACTCAGGCTCCTGTTGTGCATCTGTCTATCTGCCAGAGACTCTCCCTGAGCTTCTGTATTAAATTTCTTTGATAAATAATTATATTGAATCTATTGTGTGCTTAATGTACACACATACACACACATTATCTGTATATTAAATAATATAAATTTATATTGCAAACACTTTAATTAACAATATGGAAATTTAATTCAGTGTGTGGCCTACAGGTTCTGTGCTGAAGTGCTCTTGCAACCCACTTCGTCGGAGAGGTTGGACTGCCCTGAGCTAAGAGCAGCCAAAGCCCGCAAGGCTCTTAGTCTGAGTACACAAGGCTAGCTAGTTTAGATGTACACTGTGTGGCAATTCACAGAAACTAGAATCCATATCCAAACACTGCACTGTGGAAAACAATGGCAGCTGCTTCTTATGGAATGATCGCATGCATTCCTATTTAGTGGATTCGCATGACAACACACACATATGGTTTTATTTATCTGTGTGAAAACTATAAATCCTCTCTCACTCACTGGTTTTATTTATCTGTGTGAAAACTATAAATCCCCCCCTCTCTCACACAACAGCAACACCACCACCACCACAGAATGAATTATATTAGGAGGTGTTTATAAGCAGCTTGGATTGACATTATTTCCCCTGGTTCTATATACTCCTGTTCTGGCAACTAGTCAGGAGGACTTTAAAAGTCTGGCTGTTTGGCAAGTCTAAAATTGCTTCCTAGGCATTAAGCTAGAGTCACCTTTTAAGCTACCCATAAAGAGGAACGCATTGCAACAATCCACATTTACTATTTTCCCTCCAAACTGCTGAAATTGTATTGAGTGGTTGCGCTGTGCATTCAGATTGTGTGATATGCTGCTGGTCTCAGAACTGCATAACTACTTCAGCATCATAATAATAACTCAGTCCAAATCCACTCAGCCCACATGCCTGCCACATCAATATGGATGTGTGAATGCATTTACCTTCAGATAGGGCTAGAGAGCCTAGTCAAATAGATTAATCCATCAAAATGTTTTGACTGATAAAACAGTGTCCTGAATTACTCAGGCAGTGGGTTTTGCAAACTTTTTTTTAAATTTAATGTAAGTACTTAAGTGCAGGTGGCATCTTGAAAGAGGTAGCTCCTCCTGTGTCAAAGAGAAGAGGAAGGATGCCCTTTCAAGATGATTTCACCCCCTGAATGAATTGTAAGATTGACTGACACCACCTTCAACTGAAAGGACTTCTTTCTACTTTTCCTTCTGAGAGGTGTTTCCTTTCAAAAGGATTCATCCTAGGAATATCATCAAAAGTGGAGAGCTGAAACATGCTTACAAAAAACCAACTGGACCCTGGGGACATGGGATGGAAATGGGAATTCACAACATGCAACATTCAGATGTGTGTGTTGCAGCAGGACGGTTGGGGGGGGGCAGGGAACTCAAATTTTAGGATGAAATTACACAGTATGTAGGTTTCTGCTCTGTGGTTGCCCCAAGCTCATCTGGACCAATTCATACTTTTCATGGTGTATACAGAGTGCCAGGCATGTGTGTTCTTCTGTTTCAAGTTCACTGAGAGGTTTCCAGGGTATCTGAACACCCTGGGGAGCTGCGGGGGAAGCAAAGAAAGGCAAAGGCTCATCCTAGAGACCTTTTGTAGCTATAGGATGTTTATTGCCTTGGCCCAAGAGACACCAAATAGTGAGGAGAATGCGTCATCACCGTATGTTGGGGGGGGGAAGAGGGGAGGGAAATAATTTCCTTCCCTGTTCTGCAAATGGGACTTGAGATTGGTGGGTGCTGAGGGCACATCTGCATGGTAGGGAACCATTACCAAGCTTCTTGCAATCTGAAACTAACTCCCGGGACATTAAGTGCAGGAGAAACTAGTCCTTGGAAAAAGGAGGAATTTTTGAGAACCCAGCCACCCCCCCAACTTTGGACAATATGAGTGACCATACCTCTGTAGGAGTGCCATTAGATGATCTCCCCCTCCCCAGTGGCAGAGGAACCCTCTCTGGCACCCGGGGCAGCACAGCCCATATGGTCTGCGCATGTGGGGCATCCCGTGCGTGCGCACTCCGTACGGAATGCTGCACATGCGCACCCCATATGGGCTGCTGCTCGCGCATGGCAGCTGTATGGGCTGCTGCTTGCACGGCAACCCATACGGAGTGTGCATGTGCGGCAGCCCATACGAACGATTTGCAAGAGGCAGCCAGTACAGACACCCGTACGGATGCTGCGCAAGCGGCGCCCATACAAGCTGTGCGCGCCCTCAGCTGCTCTACAGCTGGGGGGGGCGCGGCAAGGGCCATCTTGTCACCCCTTTCAGAGAGGCACCCGGGGCGGACCGCCCCTCCGTCCCCCTTCCTATGCCCCTGTCCCTCCCCACCAGGAAAAAAGGAGTGAAGATCTGCAACAGGAACAAGTTGGGAATAAAGATCTACATCAGAATGCTGCTCCTGTGGATCCTGATGCCTGAGGTGGTCACTTCACTTTGCCTCATGGGTGGGCTGGCCCTGCTGCTTGGACCACCTAAAGAGATATTTCGAGTAACAAAAACAACAACATTTTTTTTATTTGTACCTCTCTCTTCTGACTGGGGTGCCATTAAAAAAAACACCCAAATCACCTTGGTTAGGACTAATTTTGTTTGCTACATTTGGATTTCTTGTGCTGTTTGGTTGTTTTCAATTACTTGTGACTTAGGAGAATCGAAATGTTATATATTCGTATATATGTAGAGAACTGGCTTTCTGCTGTCCTCCCCTGCCCAACACAATTCATTTCAAGCTGCACTTAGCAATTTCTCCCTGTGTTTCTTGCAGCTTGGCCATGGACCTGTCCTCAGGCATGGAGGCCAAGGCTCTCCTAGAAGACATGTTGGAAATCACGGCCCAGAGTTTGGTGCACATGGAGGTGGCTGAGCACTACCACATCATCAAGGAGTTGGGCAAGGGGAAATACGGGCAGGTGGTGTTGGTGACTCACAGGAAGAGAGGTAAAGGTGGATTGCCTTGTGTGCTCTGGCAACTCCACTCACCAACAGGCTGTTTATGTTGAAAGGGCAACTAGGGATGAGAATACTTCAGTGGCCAGGTGAATTGCCTTATGCCACTGTTGCTGTTGGAGAAGGTTGGACCACTTGCCATAACCAATGGATGTGGTAACAATGTCAAATTACTATGTGTGATGCATAGGTGCCAACTCCCAGATTGAAAAATCCGGGATCGGCTCCGGAAGTCGCGCTGCGGCCATTTTGGAACTGGGCAGAGCAGCACCGGATGTCGCTTCTATGCATGCTCTGCCCATTTCCAAAATGGCCACAGCGGCAGAAATCGCTTCTGCGCATGTCTAGAGACTCCAGACATGTGCAGAAGGAGCCTCCCTGGGCCGGTAAGAATCTGGGGGATTTACGGGTTTTTAAAAAATCCGGGTTGCCAGCGGGAAACGGTTGGAAAAAACGGGGGTTTCCCCGGGAATACGGGAGACTTGGCAACTATGGTGTGATGTGTGGTCAGCCAATCATGCACAGCAGTGGTCATGGACAGAACTGGGTATTAAAAAAAAAACCACCACCCCACTCTATTCAGTCATTCGTTTCATTCATTTATTAAACTTATGAATCACTAGTCACCTGAAGGTCCCCAAGTGGGTGACAAGACCTCTACTGTGGGCATTTGGTGTAAAACAACTTATCATTGCCTATGGAAACATTCACCTTTCACCTCGTGACCATAGAAAAAATGCCCAAACAATTCCAAACAAACTCCACATAGCAAGCAACACTCTTGACCCAGCCCCTAGTGGTTTCACTGAAGCTCATTTTAATGAAAATATCATTGTGAATGTGGTCCTTACAACTTGTCTTGTGCTTAAAAGATTTATGGGCCCCCCCAAAAGCATGAATGGGACTGATTCTCCCCAATTCTGAAATTCAGAATTAACAGCATAATCCTACCTGCGTCAGAAGTGTGCATGCACACGAAAGCTCATACCAATGACAAACTTAGTTGGTCTCTAAGGTGCTGCTGGAAGGAATTTTTTATTTTATTCATAAGAAAGTTATATTAAAGCAACTTGAACTTACTCCCAGGTCAATGGGTCTAAGAACCCCCTTCAATGCAGGAATTTCATCTAAAGCATCCATGACAGATGGCCATCCAACCTCTGCTTAATAACCTCCAATTACCTTCTGAGGCAGTCTATTCCACTGTCAAGCAGTGCTTACTGTCAGAAAGTTTTCCCTGATGTTCTCCAAGAATTCTCAGATTATAGACAGAGGCTCTGAGATTACACCCGCAAGCTCTTTTAGTATGCTTGGGTGCAGCTCATCAGGCTCTAGATAGGTAGGATGAGCTGCTGCAAATCCCTGCTTTCTAAATCCAAGTCTTGTTCAAGTGTTTGTAAAGGAACGCCCTCATCTCCTCACCGCCCCCTCATTTTGTTGCTACTGCAATTCCCACTTTTCTAATCCAAGTTTAGCTATAATGGTTGAACTCCGTATCTTAATTATCTCACATGTATGAGCGCTATATGTTAAAGAGACTTCACCTTATTGATTTGATTGTTAGATGTAATCCCTCTCCTTCCACTATCCAACTTCATATATATAATGTGATTGGGGTAACACTATGTTTCAGTTGTCTGTTGTGGAAATACATTTACTGTTATTGGAGTAGTATTATCTCAATGTCTTATCCACTTTTGTATCTCTCAACCTCCCTCAGGGACCCCTATGGCTCTCAAGTTGCTGCCTAAGGCGAGCACTAAACTGGAGAATTTCTTGTATGAATACTGTGTGGCCCTCTCACTCTCCACACACCCTGCCATCGTTGGAATGTTTGGCATCGCCATAGAGTCCAGCCAGCACTATGGTTTTCTCTATGAGGCAGCCCTGCACAAGGACCTCATCTCCATTATCAAGCCCAAGGTAAGGCGAATACACGCACATCCGATGCAAAGCTTAGCTCCCAGCACCCCATGCCTGGGTCTCCTCAGGGAGTAAGGGCAGGATACAAATACAGTCATTCCTTGGATCCGAATGCCTTGATAATTGGACATTTTGGCTCCCGAACGTCACAAACCCAGAAGCGAGTGTTCTGGTTTGCGAATGTTCTTTGGAACCCCAATGTCTGATGGGGCTTCCGCGGCTTCCAATTGGCTGCAGGAGCTTCTGAATGTTTTGGGAGTTGAACAGACTTCTGGAACAGATTCTGTTCGACATCCAATGTATGACAGTATAATGAAGGAAGGAAGGAAGGAAGGAAGGAAGGAAGGAAGGAAGGAAGGAAGGAAGGAAGGAAGGAAGGAATAATTGACTTCAGCTAGGAATTCTACCAACACATGCCTGTTGTCTTTGTCCATGGAGTTTTCTTGGCAGGGATACTGGAGTGGCTTGCCAGTTCCTTCTCCAGGTGGATCACGTTTAGTCAAAACTCTCCACTATGACCTGTCCATGTTGGGTGGCCCTGCATGGCATAGCTCATAGTTTCTCTGAGTTATTCAAGCCCCTTCGCCACGACAAGGCATTGATCCATGAAGGGGCGTGGTTTTATTTTTGAAATTGTGAAATGGCTGTTAATTAAACAAATTACAGCAGGATTCTAAAACAAAGAATCTAAAACAAAGCAGTGGGGCAAAGCCTTTTGAAGCTTGCAGCTGAATGTGCCTTGAGATATTTTAACATGGGTTGATGCGGTCATGGTGGCATCACAGAGAGAAAGGAAATGTGATGTTTATTTTTAAATGCCTGTTGAGATCTTGTTGCTTTATTCAAAAGCAGAAAAGGGCTTGTGTTTCAATGGCAGAGCCTAAAAGCTTATGAGGAAGTGAGGAGACCCGACATGATAAAAACATGTGCCTTTCTCCTCTCTGACCAGGCTGGCATCCCTGAGCCAGCAGCTAAGCTCTGTGCCAAACAGCTGGTGAGTGCACTGGACTTCATCCACAGCCGGGGCCTTGTCTACCGAGATGTCAAGCCTGAGAACATCCTGCTTTTCGATCGCCATTGCCACTGCATCAAACTGACAGATTTCGGCCTGACGCGGCCCCAGGGCACTCTTCTGCGCCTGGTGGTTGGGATCATCCCTTACACCGCACCCGAGCTGAGCCGTGGCACTGGTGACTCCCCAGGCCTGCCCATCGATGCCAGCCTGGATGCCTGGGCCCTTGGAGTGCTGATCTTCTGCCTGCTCACCGGCTACTTCCCTTGGGAGAAGACACTGCCTGAGGATTCCTTCTTTGATGACTTTGTGATATGGCAGCAGTCCGGCCTAGACGAAGACTTGCCATATCACTGGCGCCCTCTGTCACGAGATGCCGTCGCCATGTTGCGGAGCCTCCTGGCTCTGGAGCCCACAAAGCGCGGTCCCATCCGCCGGGTACTCAGCTACCTTGACCGGCCATGGCGAGCAGAAGTGGCGGCCAAAGACCCCTAGTGCAATAAAGCAGAGCAGGAATCCGTTTTACGAGGCTGGGGAGAGAAAAGCACTAAGCAACTCATCCGAATACAAAGATGCTTGCAGGAATTCAAAAGTTACGTGCTCTCGGCTGGGTTATTTCACAACATTCCCCAAGGAACGTAACACTAGACATTCAGATTTCAGAAGGAGACAAACTGCGTACTCTGTATGCCATGTGTCTGATCTTCTGGCACTCTTAGTGGCTAAGCATCCTTGTGCTAAGAACAGACTCATCTTATATCCCCAAAGGTAAACTCATTTTTCCACAGGCTGCAGAAGCTGATATTGCCCACCTTCGTCACATCATTAGGAAAAGGCTTGCCATTCCTTGGATGCGAGGAGTGTTAAAGGCTTTTAAGGACATTTACAGTTTCAAACTTTCATAGTGCAACCATGCATAAACCTTTATCATGTATAGGAATGGTATCTTTAATTTCATTATCTGTATAGTTTTCACGCTCTGAATTGAGAACCACTTTTCTCTGAAGGCTCATTCACACTTCTACTTATCCTGCGCATTGTAAAGCATGGGTCCTAGCGGTTTCCCGCTTGTGCCATGTTTTGTACCATGTTTTGTGCCATGTTTTGTAGGCACAGCTCTGAGTGGTTTTGCACCACTGCTTTCCTGAGGAAAAGCTGCTCTTTAGCACTAAATTGGAGCAAACGGCACTCCAGAGAAAACCCAATTGATGTTTGTTCTGATTCAGCTGTAAACAGTGGGTTTTCCCCAGGGAAAATGGCAGGGAAGCGGAAATGTGGATGAGCCCTGAGTGTACAGTGGCAAAAGTTATAGGCTGCCCGCCAGGTTCACATTTCACCTGAGTCCACTAGGTGTCCTTAAGAAAGCATTTAGTGTCTACAATATAGGAATCTAATACAGTACTAGCCTATCTTGAGGGGCTGCTGTAGGGATTGTTGAAATACTGGGTTGGATCCAGACTAACTTAGTTGCACTCAGGCCCCATTGAAATCAATGTGAAAAATTAAGTCATGGTTTCACTTAAGTCTTGCTGATTTAAGTGATATGCATAACTTCTTTTAAAGAAAAAAAGGCCTAAGAGCAAAACGCAGTTGAACGCACCTTTCTCAAGATACTGGTTCTACTGTTCCTCTCCCTACTTCTTTTAAAGAGTCCTTACAACTTAGTGTTACAAAATATTTCTTTCCCAGTAAATAGTCATAGTAAGCTATGCGGCCTGCACTTAAGGCAGTGGTGCCCTGTCTTGGTTTGGGCTCTATATTTCACACTGCAGTTAGTACCTCATAAAAGAGGTACTAATTTTACCACCAATGTCCCTTACTGCTGTGAATGACCTTTGGGGAAATGTTTCGCAATTCTCTTCCTCTTTCTGTTTATCACAGATAGCATTTTTAAAGTTTGAACACAGAAGGCATCCACAAATCGACCAGTTACTCAGGTACCTCATTTCCATTGCCTCCACCACCACCCACTGCCTGCCAACCTTATTCAACATTGAGTAGATATCTTCGCTGACTATTTTATAATCCCAGAGATATGTGTTCCCCAATTTGTATAAAAAGATCTTGATCACCTACTATAGTTAGTGATGTGGATTCCATTTGTGTGCACTTTTCTATTTCTTTCTTTTCTTTTTATAAAAAATATATATAATACCCAACAACTCATTAACTTTGCGAGGAAGAAAGACGCAATTACACAACATAAAGAGATGATGGAAATTTTTAAAATAAGACTATTGGGATGGAATCAAAAGGTGAAGATCAGTGCTTTTTTTCTATATAAAAATGGCATTGGTACTCACCATGAAGTTGTTACAGTAAGTGCCACACTTCTTAACAACAAAAAAGAGGTATCAGTACTGCATACCCTTGAGTACCGCCTGAAAAAAAATCACTGGTGGTGATGCAGATAATGTTCCAGCATTCAGCTATTTTCTCATCAATAATGCACATAGAATGCATTCCTAGAAATATCAGCAAATTTATTTGTCCCATCCATTTCCGTGCTGTGGTGAAATTGTTGTTGTAGTTTAGTTGTTTAGTCGTGTCCGACTCTTCGTGACCCCATGGACCAGAGCACGCCAGGCACTCCTGTCTTCCACTGCCTCCCTCAGCTTGGTCAAACTCATGTTCGTAGCTTCGAGAACACTGTCCAACCATCTCATCCTCTGTTGTCCTCTTCTCCTTGGGCCCTCAATCTTTCTCAAAATCAGGGTCTTTTCCAGGGAGTCTTCTCTTCTCATGAGGTGGCCAAAGTATTGGAGCCTCAGCTTCAGGATCTGTCCTTCCAGTGAGCACTCAGGGCTGATTTCCTTCAGAGTGGATAGGTTTGATCTTCTTGCAGTCCATGGGACTCTCAAGAGTCTCCTCCAGCACCATAATTCAAAAGCATCAATTCTTTGGCGATCAGCCTTCTTTATGGTCCAGCTCTCACTTCCATATATCACTACTGGGAAAACCATAGCTTTAACTATATGGACCTTTGTTGGCAAGGTGATGTCTCTGCTTTTAAAGATGCTGTCTGGGTTTGTCATTGCTTTTCTCCCAAGAAGCAGGCGTCTTTTAATTTCGTGACTGCTGTCACCATCTGCAGTGATCATGGAGCCCAAGAAATACTGTTGTTCTAATGGAAGAATCACCATATTGCAAATATTCACACATTACTGTCCTCCCCACCCCCAGGTACATTTAAAATAGTTTGTGTGCTCCTCAAATTATCTAATTTCTAGAGGGCAAATACATTTGTAAACACATTTATGGTGCAAACAGCAACAATAACCAAATGTAACTAAAAACCCAAAATAAAAAGAGTCTTGCAGGATCAGACCAAACACCTTTCTAGCCCAGCAACTGGATGTCAATGGTGATGGTCCTTCACATTAGCAAAGCTGGTGATTAATTTTAGATGGGTGCTTGGAATTTAGGGTGCCCATCTAAAATGCATATCCATTGTATTTATTTATACCTTATAAGCGACTCTGCTAGAAACAGTGCTAGAAACAGATTAGAATAATTGTTGGCTTTTATTAAAGTGTTTTAAGACCTCTTTCACCCCAGCATGCCTTTCTGCACCTGAGATCTTACTACTTCAGGCCCGCAAGGCTCATAGTCTGAGTACAGAAAGCTAGCTAGTTTAGATGTACTCTGTGTGGCAATTCACAGAAACTAGAATCCTTTATCAGGCACTGTCTAACATAATCAAATCTGTATGCCCCCAACTACAACAACGATAGCATTGGGCTTTTCATATTGCCTAAAGACATCTTCCCTCCTCTTGTTTTAAATTATTTTGCTTAACATGTTTGCACAAGAATAATTATGATGAACACAAAAGTTTGTACACTACTTTGTGACTTCTTAGCTAGTCCTAATAAAAGTATGATGATACTACTGCTGTTTGAGTTTTTTCTAGTGGACTGACATGGCTGCCCACAAGTTAGTTTGCTATATACAGTAGATACCTCCGTCAGGGAGCCCTGATTGGTCAGGTAACCACAGGGAGTGTACAGGCAGGTGGATTTCCAGCTCACATCAAGTGTTCAGTATGAACATGCAGAAAGGCAAGTGATGGAACACAGAATCTGAGCCCCACCCACTTGTTAACTCAGCACTCAATGGGTACACACTCCTTGGCCAATGGTTGACCAGTTTTCATCCAAAAGGGCTGTCTTACTCATATGTGACATTTCCAACATGGAGGCAGGAACTTTGGGATGAGACTTTGAATGGTGGAAGCTCAAAGTATGAGCTCCCTTTAAATAGGTTGGCCCACTTTGAGTTGTATGTGACTCAGAATGTGGTTCACACTCGGCCTCTCTCTTCCCTGCCATCCCCCCTGCAAATAGTACCATGAGGGGAGCAGTAGGGTAAGAGTTGGGGAAGGTCCTTTTAACACTGGAGCATACCATCCAACATTTCTCCAATGAAAATAGGAGATCACTTCCAACTCTACAATTCCATGATTAATAACAATAATGTTATTATTTATACCTCACCCATCTGACTGGTTTGCCCCAGCCACTTCCAACATATATACGAACTTAATAAAACATCAAACATTAAAAACTTCCCTATACAGGGCTGCCTTCAGATGTCTTCTAAAAGTTGTATAGTTACTTATCTCCTTGGCTTGAGGGGGTGTGTGGTTCACATGACTTTGTAGCCTTCAACATTTCTCCAGTGAAAATAGGAATGTCCGAAAGAAAAGTGGGACTTTCTGGCATCAAACCAGAAACCGGGCAGCTTCTGTAAATCCACGACTATCCCTGGAAAATAGGAGCACTTGGAGGGTCTGTGGAAATACCTCATTGAAAGGAAGACTTCTTTCTCCCTTTGGGGAAGATGATGGATACTGAGTATTCAATTGGACTGTTTGAGCAAACTGAAAGCTTGAAAACCCCATCAAGGTTTATCAGGTATTTGACTTGAGAATTCAGGCATAGGTTGTGTACACATTACCATTTACCATATATAATCGAGTATAAGCCGACTTTTTCCAGCACATTTTTAATGCTGAAAAAGCCCCCCCCCGGCTTATACTTGAGTGAGGGTCCCACCCGAGCGCATTTCTGACAGCGGCGAAGGCGGCGGAGGAGGAGGAGGAAGGAGCAGCCTGAAAGCAGCCCTTTTGGGTTGCTCCTTCCTCCTCCTCTGGTTTGTGGTGTGGTGAACTGGCTTATACTCAAGTCAACAAGTTTTCCCATTTTGGGGGGGTAAAATTAGGTGCCTCGGCTTATATTCGTGTCGGCTTATACTCGAGTATATAAGGCACCCTGGTTATAGTGCACTCCCACCGCTGGTGTTTGAGGCCGTGTACCCATTACGTTAGCCAACTATGCTGTAGTTTCTTTGATGCACTTTCCTTCAAAACAGCCTCAATCCAAAAGCAAAATTTAAGCCACATCAGCTTTTTTTAAAGCCTCCCTTCCCCATGTGACCAAAGTAACCTCCTGCTTCTATTAAAAAACAACATTGACATGGTTTGAAATTAATGAGTTTAGGCAAATTCACACCATATATTTAAAGCACTATGGGACTACTTTAAACAAACATGGCTTCCCCCAAAGAATCCTGGGAAGTGTAGTTTGTTAAGGGTACTGAAAGTTGTTAAGAGAACTCTGCTCCACTCCCAGAGCGACAGTACAATCCCCGGTGTTCCCTGGGATGAGGAAGTGCTTGTTAAACCATTCAGGGAACCTCTGGATGATTGATGGCTTCATAAACTGAAACAACATGATACATATATTCACAAGTTTTGGGAGCTGAGAACCGAAACTTTGTTTAAAAAAATGATTTTGGGGGAGGGTGCTTAAAAACCACAACTGAATTAAAAGGTGATAAACTCCAAGGTAATAATGGCAAACTTGACAACTTGTAACTCTCCCCTCTCACTACCTAAACACACTAAATTCATCAATATCACCAAATGTAAGAAGATACAAAACAATGTTGGATTATAAATGTGCAATTTTGCAAATGAAAATTTGAATTAGGGAAATCAGCATGTTCCCTTCCTCCTCAACTTCAGTAGCATGTAGAAACTCCTTTCTTAGAATTATTCCTTTCTTAAAGAGAAAGTCGAGGTTAAGGCACGTGCCTCCCTGCACAGGTGTTGCCCTGATCAGTAACACATCCATCAGCTCTGCCTTGTCTCTGTGTTCCTCAGGGACCGCTCAGCACTGACAATTGGACTGCTGAAACCAATGCGGGAAGACCTGCTGAAATCCATTCACCAAAGAAGGGGAGCGGGAGGGGGAAATGTTGGTGGTTTGGCAGTGAATGTCAGGGGTCTAGAAATGGATCTTTCCACCCTTGTCACCCTGGCATAGTAGCAGCTGCTGTGGCTGCAAAGCAGAGCAGAGAGGTGTTTGTAAATATACTGATCTGTTCGCAGCCTTGCCGCCTGCAGGGTGGGAGGCCACTGGCCTTGTGCCTGGATCCGTGAAAGGGCAACACTTCGGCTAATGCAGTGGGGCGGATTCAGTTATGTCCTGGAAGAGGCATCGAGTGGCTGTTAAGGGGGAGGGAAGGGTCAGGAATCTGTGCCTCTTGAGGACAGAATAAAGAGATAACAAGGAGGGCAAAGCAGATAGCAGGTGGGAACTCAAGCCTGGGTGAGAAGAGCTTTCTCTTTTTAATTTATTATTTCCATCTGTATGCCAGTTTTCCAGCTCTGTAGTTCCCAAAGTGGTGCACCCCGATATAAAAAAAGAAGCAAATGATTCTGAATGCACAATCTCAGCATATTCTTTTAAGGGGGGGGGAGAGAAGTTGGAAACAGGAAGCAAGTACTGTACCCAAGGGAGGGTGAAGTTTGTTCATAGTTCCTTTTCTTCACTTCCTATTTCCCTATTTCATTCTAGCTCCCATCTGCCTTTTTTAGTGCTGCCTTTTCAACTGCATAGTGGTTCTGAAAGGACAAATAAGTGGCTATCCCAGAGTGTTGGCCCTCCCCACATCTTGCATCTAGTAGTTGTAGCGTCAAGGATGGTACTGTATACCATCTGAAGGCATACCATCTGCTTTCTTCATTGCCCTGGTTCACACATAGCCATGTATGAACCCATCTCAGCAGGTTAGCAAAGCTTTCTGAAAGGTTGCTCATTAATCAAGCTTTTTAGTTGGTTTATAAACCTTACCTAGTGTTGTAGCTAAGGCTGTGTACTCATTAGTGACTTGAAATGCAAGGTTGTCTGCTGTTTCAAGCCACATATGATTCATTACATGCACACTGTTGAACACACCAGAAATTGGGTAGGGATGTATTCACCTGAAGTGCTTTAACTGTTTGGTTTTGCTGTGTTTACAACCCCTGCGAATTCCAATGAAGCTGTCATCTGTATATGTGCAATGGTCACCTCCAATGTAAACACCACAGCTTACGTTTTCAAATTGGGCAGAAGCTGCTTTGAGGGAAAACACATTAAATACAACAAACGGCAGCGTTTCTCAAGAAACTACAGGATACACATGAATTGTGGCTAACATCATGTGTAAAGGTAAAGGTAAAGGGACCCCTGACCATTAGGTCCAGTCGTGACCGACTCTGGGGTTGCGCGCTCATCTCGCATTATTGGCCGAGGGAGCCGGCGTATAGCTTCCAGGTCATGTGGCCAGCATGACAAAGCCGCTTCTGGCAAACCAGAGCAGCACATGGAAACACCGTTTACCTTCCCGCTGTAGCAGTTCCTATTTATCTACTTGCACTTTGACGTGCTTTCGAACTGCTAGGTTGGCAGGAGCTGGGACCAAGCAACGGGAGCTCACCCCGTCACAGGGATTCGAACCGCCAACCTTCTGATCAGCAAGCCCTAGGCTCAGTGGTTTAACCACAGCGCCACCTGGGTCCTTTAACATCATGCGTATGCAGCTTCAAACACCAGTGAAGCCTGAGTAAACTGTAATGTGAGGCAGCCTTAGTGGTACATTTGAGCCCAGATCTCCTTAACCAAGGTGCTGCCACTACCTTAAAATTCAAACCACTCTTTTTATGTTGGCTAGTTTGTAAAAACTATGAGGCCAAATCAGGAGAAATGGGTGAGGTGCTAAACAGGCGTTTGGAGGCAGGGATGGGCTGGATGTGGAAGTGGAAGTCGAATCCTGAAAGACAGAAGTGTTACATGTTCCAGGTTCTTGAGACCAGGTGTGAAGACCGCCTGTTCTGAGTGGGGTTGTGCGCTCCTGGAAGGAGCAGGTTCATAGTTTGGGAGTAGTCCTGGGGCCAACATTGTCACTTGAGGCCCAGGTGGCTTTGGTGCCTATTTCCAGCTAGAGTTGGTTTGCCAACTATGCCATTTTTGAATGGACATCACTGCAATGCACTCTAGGCAGAGCTGCCTTTGATACTGCTGGTGTCTTCAGAGATGGTCTTTGTTTTGTAATTCTCCCCTTTCAAAGTGTGTGTAACTGAAAGCAGCGGCGGAGCAAGCTGATCAGGCACCTGGGGCAGCCTGGGAGTGGGGCCAGCCGCCCATGGGGAAGGGCAAGCCGGGGCAGGACACTCTGTGGGACCTCTGAGGAGTCTGCCTGCCTCCTCCCACTCAGCTATCCTACAGCTGAGGGAGAGGTGGCGGGCGGACCGTTTGGGGCAGAGCGGAGCCTGTGGGAGCCAAGCCACCGTGTCACTCCCAGGAGAGGTGCATGGCTTGGGCGCGCTGCATGCCCCATGGTGAGTGCCACCTGGCATTTTGTCACCCCCCTCAGTGGTGACACCCAGGGAGGCCTGCCCCCACCACAAACTCCTTCTTCCGCCACTGACTGAAAGGCAGAACAGGCTATGGCCATGACCTGACACGCTTAAATGTAAACCTGACAATTTACACCTTGGTTCCCTTCAACCAAGTAACCCTGGGAAACGTCATTTTGAAAGAAAGCAGAGACATCTGTGGTAAAACCCGAGCCCTTTACAGAATTACAATTCTAGAATTCCCTGGGGAAAGCTACTGATGTTAATCTTGATAGCCCAATCCTATGCACAATTACTCAGAGGTGAGAGTCCCAGTATTTTCAGTAGGGAATATTCCTAATGTTTGTAACAGCTTAACACTATAACACTATATAATTTACACATAATACTAAACAGTATAACAGTATAACAGTATAAGACTAAAATTTAAAAAAAACAGAACAAAAAGTGAATTTAATACTGGCCACCATCATATATTTTAATCAGGCCAAGAGCTAAAAAACAAGCACAGAAGGCAAAAAAAAAAACACCAATAATTTCTACTTTAATGTCAAGGATTGTCAGCTGTCAGGATACTTCCCCACCACTAGGCGACACTGCCAGTTCTATACTAGGTCCTCTCTGCTTGAGAGGGCAAAGATTCCACCCAGATTCATTTAATTATATTAAGATTGCTTTTATACTTTGGCTTTCCCCCGAGGAGTTCAAAAGGTGGCAAACACCTCTTTCTCCATTTCGCCCTCTCGACCAGCCTGTTAGGCTAAGAAATAGTGACTGACTCTGAGTTACCCTGCGGGCTTCATAGCTGAGTGGGGATTTGAACCCTAGTCCAACACTCTCACCACTACACCACACTGGCTCTCATCCGATTAAGAACAAAGCCCTGCCAATGTGCCGAGTCCCTTGCACCCTTAATCAGCCCAACAGGATGTTGCTGTATAGAAAGAACTCAGCCCCAGGGGAAAGACTGCTTCTCTGGCATTGATGGACTCGCCGGGAGATGCGCTGGGAGCCAGAGTTTATTTGCATGTTCTCATTGCGCATAGTTAGCATTATTTCCATAAATGTAACAGATTCCAGGGGCCGCTGACAACTCCAGTTTCACTTAACCAAGACTACTAGTCTGCTGGTATGATCAAGCCCCTCAGTCTCTTTTAGTCACAAACACACTTGAAGTCAAGGGATTTTGTCAGGATTTCTAAGCCTTAGGGGATTGCAAACAACCCATTTGATTTGTCTGCAAACCAAAATGCAAAACCGAATCCGACTGCTAGATGTTTACTCTTTGGCCTCTGAGTTTCACAACTAGCCTTTGTACACATTGACGTAAGAAGAGACCTGTTGGATCATGTCAAAGGTCAGTCCAACATTCACTTCCCACAATGGCTATGAGAAGCCTGCAAGCAGGACTTGACTGCGATCTCTTTTCCCCACTTGCGTTCCACAGCAACTGGTAGAATTGTTGGTTTTCTGGACACCCACAGAACAGAAAATAATCTAAGGGTGGGGAACATTTTCAGTCTGGCATGCTTGAGTCTCACCTCTCCACACCCCAGCAAAAGCTTATGACATAAATTTGTTTGTTTTTATGGCGCCACAAGTCTCTGTGCCGTTTTCACTACAAGAAGCTAACACGGCTACACATTTGGAAATTCATAAGGAAGATGGACCAGATAATTTTAATGGGATTTTTGTACCCTCCTCTGTATGATGCGCTCTCTCTCTCTCTCTCTCTCTCTCTTTTAAAATGATTGACTCGATTACTGGAGAGGGAGCAATTTGCATCTCCATCAGGGTATTGGGCTTTGCCCACCCCAACACTGTACCTACTTTAAAGTATGGTTACAAAAGTTGGGTGCCACCCTCAGTCTCTGTTGGATGGTAACAAGACTCCAGGGGGTTCCAGGCGCTCACCCAGGGTCTGTGCTCCTTTGGAGAATGGAAGACGTGGCAGAGACTGTCATAGCTTTAAGAAATAGGTTTTATTCACATATTTACACCTTCCGTCTGTGTGGAGGGAGTATAGATCTTACAGCATGGTCACTTCAAGTGGGGCTAGTTCCCCACAGCAGTGAAGAACTGGAGTCAAAAGCAGGGGCACCAACTACAGGGGGCGGTCACCTTCTGCATTCCCCATCCCAGGTGGGGGAAGGGTGCATAATGTGTCACTGGGCCCTCTTAATGTGGGGGGCAAGTTGGCGACCCTGGTCAAAGGCATCTCTCTCAGCCAGCCAGCCCAAGATGTCCCCAACCAGTCCCTTCTTCTTCCTAGCACACTTTGCTTTCCATACTCTCTTTTCCTGTCCCCTCAAACACTCCTCCATCAGAATGGCAACCTTCTGCCTGCCCAGGCTCAAGATCCCTCTCAGGTGAGCCACCAACACCTTTTGTCATGTTAACACTTGTATCCCAGGTGAGGCCCTGGCTTGGAAATGAAGCTTTGCCTGTATTTTTCCACTACTGTAGAAATTGGAGTTCTTGGTAAAGTCCAGAAATAAACAGTAAATTGCAAGAACTCGGGCCAGAGTGTACATACTTGGTACACACTGACCATTAAAACATTGCTGATGAAGAATTGGCGAAACAGGGCCTTGTCCTGGGGATTTTTTTTCACTGGAATTTATTTTTATTTGCCTCATTTATCATACTGGAATTGATTCCTATTTGAATTCATCTTATCATTACATAAATAAAACATTTTGAAGACTTACTTGAAATTCATCTTCCTTCTGGCCCGAGTTCTTGCAATTTACTGTTTATTTCTGTATTTTTCCACTAGCCTGCAATCTTCCCTTCATTACTCCAAATAATAAAAATCCTGTTTATTAATTTCTAGAGTTTAGCCACCCGCCACCCCCAAACTCACAGCACTGAGTCTCTTGGAGGCCAGAAAAAGCTGACGTCTTGAACTGGGGGTTAGCTTCTCCTGGAAGAAAACTCCCTCTGCAACGGGCACTCCAAAAATGATGGCATGTGCAGCACTGAATGCAGAAGTGCTAAGAATGTTTGGTGGCAGCAGAAAAAGCTGCTGGGTTGAGAGCAAGTGTCCAGGGTGATAATTGTAGACAGCTGTAATGTGGATTGCTAGGGCAGCGTGATAATGGCCCAGGACTGACAACAGAGGCCTCAACAGTCTGGAAACCTACAGACATCGTCTGTACACACGTTTAACTCATGCACATCCAGCGTTACGTGCTTGGCCAAAAATTTAGAAATAAGATAGGGGGTGGGTGTCTGGGGGGGGGGAGACTGTGGCAATCCCACCCCCAGTGAACCCAATATGCTTTGACTATCTGTGATTTTGGCTTTCGACATGATCCCTGGAACATAACCCCCATGTAAATTGTGGGCTTACTGCATTTCGAACCCATGTATGAATCTTGGCTCCACCTCATATTCTCAGCTTTATTGACATCCAAGTTAATGGAGAGCCCCCCCCCCTTTCCTTAAGCAAGCCCACATTTCATAAGATGCCAGAACTGGACACCTTTGCCATCTGTTCTGAAAAGAGGAGAAATGCAAAGAACTTCTCTTGGTGAGTGGGCGTTGTGTTGGCTGATGTAGTGTGCTAACTCCCGGGGGCTAAGGTCCCCTCGCTCCCCCTTAAAATATTTGAGGGGACTTATGACTGATTATCAAGGGTGTTGCTTACTCCCCCCCCCCCACATTTTATTCAATTTGGCACACTCCTTATCTCTATCACTGCTCTTTCATATGTAGCAGCCATATTACGACTGGCTCCCACAAGTTCCTCAAAATTCCAAATTTGCCCACTAGCCCCCATAGGTTGGCAAACTCTGAGTTAGGGTATAGTGCTAGGACTTGGGAGGCCATGGTTCAAATTGTCAAAGGCCTGGAAATGATGCCTTATGAGGAACAGCTTAGGGAGCTGGGTATGTTTAGCCTGGAGAAGAGAAAGTTAAGGGGAGATATAATAGGCATGTTCAAATATATAAAAGGATGTCATATAGAGGAGGGAGAAAGGTTGTTTTCTGCTGCTCCAGAGAAGCGGACACGGAACATTAGGAAGAACTTCCTGACAGTAAGAGCTGCTCGGCAGTGGAATTTGCAGCCAAGGAGTGTGGTGGAGTTTCCTTCTTTGGAGGTCTTTAAGCGGAGGCTTGACGGCCATATGTCAGGAATGGTTTGATCAGGCATCCCCAAACTGCGGCCCTCCAGATGTTTAGGCCTACAACTCCCATGATCCCTAGCTAACAGGACCAGTGGTCGGGGAAGATGGGAACTGTAGTCCAAAACATCTGGAGGGCCGAAGTTTGGGGATGCCTGGCTTTGATGGTGTTTCCTGCTTGGCAGGGGGTTGGACTGGATGGCCCTTGTGGTCTCTTCCAACTCTATGATTCTAAATCCTCATTGCGATGGACTTGCAACTTGTGTGTAGTTACTATTGGGTTGTTGTTTTTTATCCCACAGAAAGCTGCCATCAGCTAGTCGATCTGCCCTACCCAGGATGCCAGTACCATGCTCTCCTGACCAGGTTAAATTGAAATAAGGATTCAGCAAGTCCTATACGTTTCATGCTCTCTTTATTTCCACCCCAAAATTTCCCGTGGCTATTTCTGGACACTGATACTTGAGTGGTTGGCCGAAGGATAAGGGTACAGGCACACATCCTGAGACTTGACCATACAAGGCCAATGACAAACGCACAGCGAAGACTCACGACAGAAAGGCCACATAAACAGCAACCGACGTCCGGACAACCGGCAACTGGAACAAAGACCAACTTTGTAAAGAAGCAAGTGAGGCCTGAGGGTAATAGAGAGAGGAATGGGATACATTGCCGGCTTCCACTACGGAGCACCAGAAACCCCAGAGCCCCTGTGGCTCAGGCAGTCCATGGGTGTGTCAGAAAAGTTTCAAAACACCACTATATACAGTCATACCTTGGTTCTCGAATGTTTTGGCTCCCGAATGCTGCAAACTCAGAAGTGAGTGTTCTGGTTTGCGAATGTTCTTTGGAACCAAACATCCAACGCGGCTTCCAATTGAGTGCAGGAAGCTCCTGCAGCTAATGAGAAGACGCGCCTTGGTTTTCAAACGTTTTCAGAAGTCGAACTGATTTCCAGAACGGATTTCGTTTGAGAACCAAGGCACGGCTGTATCTCTCTCTGCCACCATGGTGTGTTTTATGGTTCTGACAGTAGTGGCAAAGGAACTTCCAGGTGTCCACAGAAATTGTGGGAGATATTCTACTCGTTCTCATCAGTCCCTAGAACTCCCAAGCTCTGAACACCAAAGAAAGAAGAGAGAATTGGACTTTCTAGCTCTTAAGATTTTCCTGGCACTACCCCACCTCATGTGTAGGTTGCTATCTTGCAGGCAGAGACTGTGTTCGACAGTTGCCCTATTTCCAAGACAACTTGGCCATCTGTGTCAAGGGTTGGGGGGCACAAGCTTGGAGAAAGAGACCGACAGCCCCAAAAGTGGTGACAGAAGGTGCTTTAATAATTACCATGACATATTCCAGGATCCAAAATAGCCCTGCAGCCGTGTTACCCGCCTGGGTAGTGCTAAGCCTTCCCGGGGACATTGCAAGTCCGTATCCTGAGGAGAGCTCTGACACCCGAGATGAGAGGCCACAGCAGTCTCTTCTTTCTTACCTCATCTCTACCACAGGATATACATGCTGATTTTCTCTCTGAGCGTGGCTTGGCTGCTCTCTCTCCAATTGGCTCTTCAGACTTTTCCTCGACTGTGTATTAACATGCACAGTTCTCTTTTCCCTTGTGGCCTGTTTCTCATAGGGTTGTCAACTGATCGGGAAAACAGCCTGGCCTTCTCTTGTGCCTTTTAATAGCAGCTCGATCTGCAGAAATCGGAAAGTGAAGCTTTAGATGCCATGGAGAGAAGCACAATCACCTGCTATAAAGCATGAAATTATGCAGAAAAGTGTGGGGTTTGTGGTCTGTAACTGAAGTAAATAGGGTTGTTGTTGTTTTTTCAAATATATTTATTGATTTTATAAAACTGAGAAAAATAAAACATATAAAACACAAAAACACAAAAATACAAAAAAATCACATAAAACACAAAATTACAAAATGAAAAACAACAACCATATTTATCATTCATGTATTCTAACATTGTTGACTTCCTCAAGTCCCTCTTTTCTGCTTTTCATTGTATGTCATCCTTAGTAATTTCTATATCATACTTCAATCATCTTATTATTACCTTAACTAACTAGTTTGTATATCATATTTCAGTCATCTTATTTTTACCTTAACTAACAAAAATTCACCTCATATTATAACATTCAATTCTTATCTTACCCTTATAGCTAAATCGAAATATACTACAATACCTCTACAAATCCTCCTCTACAACCTCCCTGTACTTCCAAATATGATCTTAAACGTTTCCAATATTGCAATTATTTCTTAAATAAACTTTAAATTTCTTCCAATCTTCTTCCACCGACTCTTCCCTCTGGTCACAGAGTCTCCCTGTCAGTTTGGCCAGTTCCATGAATTCAATCATCTTCATCTGCCATTCATCCACTGTAGGTAGATCTTCACTCTTCCAATTCTTAGCTAATAAAATCCTTGCTGCTGTTGTGGCATACAGAAAAAAACGTAGTATCTTTTTTTGGTAGTTCCTCTCTAACTATCCCAAGTAAAAAAACTTCTGGTTTCTTGATAAAAGTGTTTTTCAACACTTTTTTCATTTCATTATAAATCTTTTCCCAGAAGTTCTTAACTTGGGGGCAAGTCCACCACATATGGTAAAAGGTTCCTTCTACACTCTTACATTTCCAACATTTGTTATCATGCTTATGATAAATCTTTGCTAATTTTACCAGTGTAAGATACCATCTATACATCATTTTCATCATATTTTCTCTTAAAGCATTACATGCAGTAAACTTTATATTCTTCCTCCACAACCTTTCCCAATCCTAGTAAATAGGGTTGTTAAGGTGTTTTCTCTGGATGGTCCTGCATAATGGCCTATTTAAAAAGCAAATCCCCAGCATCATAAGGTTTGCTTCATTATATATATATACCATTTCCATAAACACAACTTTATTCTGTTTCCACCACCAATGGTTTCACCCTTAAGTTGAAACCTTTTCTCTCTCTTCATGCTTAGCTGTATTTTTATATTGTATTGAAATTGCAAGCTGCCCAGAGAATATTATTGGGCAAGAATATAAAAGTTATAGAAAATAAATAATCAGTGCCCCCCCCCACTTTTCTCAAAAACACTTGTGTTTGTTTTTTGGTATTCTTCAAAGGCGTATATTTGTTTTAACAGCAGTTGTCAGAAATGATTTGCAGCCCTGTAAACAGCTGCCTGTCATACCACAGCCCCATATACAAGACCATATAACCCTGGGGCAGTTAACACCACAGAGTATAAACTCTGGTTGGTTTTATTATTTATTCCCTTTATCCTTTCTTATAAATAAATGGCAAGGAACTTGTTGCAGGTCTTGGATAAACCTATTCAGTGCAAGCTACTGAATGGCAACTCACAACGATAAGACATGGTAGCTAAATGGAACCTCTGCATTCAGGGAAAGTGTATCTCTTGAGTCTCAGATGCTGGGGACAAAGAGCGGAAGGACTGATGCCTTCATGAACTACGCTTGGTCTTTTTGGAGACATCTGGCTACAAAGACGCTGGACTTAGATGCTCCTAATCTGACCCGGTAGGGTTTTGCATAGGTTCTTAACTCGTTAGGATCAATCTAACAGTATTATGCACCTATCGCACATTCACTGCTAAAAATAAAACAGGTTTTTTGGCTTTGGTTTTTATTTCAAAAACCTTTTTTTTTAATCAGAAAGGATTGTAAGACAAAAAGAAATGCGCGCAGGAAGCAGTACCTCTCTTAAACCATGCTCTTAAAAACCATCTGTCTGCCTCCTGTCTCAGCTGTGCTTAAATCACTGTAAATGGCGATCGTGCAGTTTGCCTGAATATGTCTTCATACTGCAAGGAGCTGTGACTGACCACGCCAGAATGAATCTCTGAAGGCTTCATTTACTCTGACATGTTAAATGCCAGTTGTCATCATGTTACTGCGAGTTTCCCTTTCAGAAATCAGAATACAGTTACTAAATCTAGGTACTCAATATCCTATTAGTATGCGCAGCACCGCTGATTAACATGATGATTCTGCCTTTGCCCTGCTCAGGCATACCCAGTCTGTGGTATGTACTCTCTTGTCACTCAATTCATTAAAAAGAAGGTAATTCCAATGGGAGGGAGAGCCTTGACTCCTAGCTAGCTGACAAGCTACTGCTCTATACACTCGCAGAGTGCATAATACTGTATTCAGTTCTAGGCTGTGAAAAGCTGCTAACACCTGCTTATTAACCATAACAATATAGCTACAGAGGCCAGTTGAAGAATTGGCAAGCCTTCTCCAGCCATTCCACCTTCTTTTTTGGCCAGAAGACACAGCTCCTCCTGCCCTTAGGAAGGCTTCCTTATTCTTTCCCTTTCTCAATATGATGTCCATTTATCCTCTTGTCAAGCTTCTCCACAACAGCAGTTCCTGCAGCCCCTGTGCTCCTATAAGCCTCACCCCCCACCTCCTCTGTCACTTGCTTCCTTACATGGCAGCTGCACTTTTGGTCAAATATTCTGTGACTGGCTCCCCCCCCAAGCAGTAAAAGATAAGCATTCCATGACATCACAGCAATTCAGCCAATGACTGGATACTGTGGCTTACAGATGAAATGTAACAGCCCCTGCATGCTTATATATATATTTCTACACACAAATGCATATGTCCAGGAGCCGGAGAACTACGTCAGGCATGCCAATTGGCTTTTTGTACGCCCGCTGGAATTTATGACCCTTACTTCATTTTCATTGCAGACCATGATTCACACCCGCTTTTAGAAATAACTCCTTCAGAATTGGTTAGCTGCATTGCACGGTGACAGATGGTGGGCACCGGATGTTATGCGCTGAATAACCAGATATAATCTGTTTGAGAAGCAATTGGACGGAGGCAAGGAGCCCGTAGTCCTCTAGATGCTGCTTACAACCCCTATTATCTCTGACCATCGGCCATGGTGGCTGGGTCTGATGGGAGCTGGAGTCCAGCAACATCTGTGGTGCCATGGGTTAGTTAGTTAGTTAACCAGAAGGTTGGTGGTTTGAGCCCACCCAGGGATGGCTGTGAGCAGGATTCCTGCACTTGCAGGGGGTTGGACTAGATGATCCTTGGGGGTCCCTTCCAACTCTGCAGTCTCGAGGAGCACAGGTTTACCACTAAGTCAGAACTGGGGGTTATAAAATTTTCAGCTGTCTTCTAACAGTGGTTTGAGTTGTATCAATTGGCAGGTGATTACGTTCATTATTCCTCCATATCAAGTTGCTGTTAAAGGCAGGCTATAGAAGAAGCTGGATGAAAAGTTGGCAATCCTATCAAAGTCCTCTTGGACATGCAGAGTTTGGTGTGTGCTACTTTCGATCCTTATAAATTCAAGAACAAGTAAATTTCTATGCCCAACGGTTGTTCATTAACTTAGCAATGCCAGGATGATTGTGCTATAAACAGTCACTGTGTTTATTCAGCATACACTTAAACTTAAACTGAGATTTTCAGTGTGCACTTTTGGTATTTCATTGTCATTATTTTTAGGACACAGTGGTATGTAAATATTTCTATAAATAAATAAATCAATATAATAAAACACTAGCCGAGGGAGGCTAAATAAATTTGTTAGTCTTTATGGTACCCCCAAGACTCTTAATTGTTATATAAGCTTGTTTCTGATTTTCTATTGCAAAAGGCCCTCAAACCTTAGGAGTAACTATTGCTAAACACTTTAAAATCAGTTTCAACAGATATGGTCATACGCTATAAACCCCCTTGATGCAAAAGCAGATTTTATTTCCATATAAGTATCTCTGCTGCCATCCAGTGGCCAACTGATGAAAAAGCAGTTATTTCAGTCTCATTTATTCACAGTAGCAATTTCTTCCCAATCCACAATTTTCGTAAGAAATAAATGTGGGCTATCAGGGGTGCTTTTGCACTCTTAGCAGCCATCTCATATCATGGAAATTGGCTGGTGAAGCTTTTCTCATCACTTACCTCCATGCCAAATAAAAACTTACTTGCTAAGAGAATGTGTTTCAGTCGGCTGCTCTTACAAGCCACAGAAGCAGAAACAATTAATTCCACCCCGATTTTAAAGGGCCTCCTAAAATTCTCCACACTTTCTGTGCACAGCAAATTGGGAGCCTATTTTGCCAAATATTATAGGTGGTGTTTTTAACCAGACTTTTGGAACCAACTGGCTAAGAGAGGAAGACTGGAAGAAGTAGGAGTGAAGCCCATTACTTCCTTCAAAAATATTAATTTTATAATTAAACAGTAATCATCATCATCATCATCATTTATTTATACCCCACCCATCTGGCTGGGTATCCCCAGCCACTCTGGGCGGCTGTCAACATATTAAAAACAGAATAAAACATCATACATATTAATAACTTCCCTGAACAGGGCTGCCTTCAGATGTCTTCTTAAAGTCAGATAGTTGTTTATTTTCTTGACATCTGATGGGAGGGCATTCCACAGGGTGGGCACCACTACCGAGAAGGCCTTCTGCCTGGTTCCCTGTAACTTGGCTTCTCGCAGTGAGGGAACTGCCAGAAGGCTACCAGCACTGGACATCAGTGTCCAGGCTAAACAATGGGGGTGGAGACACTCCTTCAGGTATACTGGGCTGAGGCCATTTAGGGCTTTAAAGGTCTGCACCAACACTTTGAATTCTGCTTGGAAAGGTACTGGGAGCCAATGTAGGTCTTTCAGGACTAGAATTAAAACTGGATCCATAATTGCACCCAAAATTCACATAGCTGGTGACACTGGTGATGCTGTTTTGCTAAACATTCTTTGAAATTATTTGAGTTTTTGAAGATCTCAGAAAAGAAATTCAAAAGTTTGTCAGGAAATCGTGTTTTTTATAACTTTCAGCTCAGATCTAAATAAAATGATGGCACCCCAAAGGGACTTGGAGTTTTGATTCTCCCGGTCTACCTGCTCCAGCTTAAAGGGAAAGGTAGAGTGAGTAGGTTAGTTTAGTCAAGAGGGACTCAGTCAAATTCCCTTTCCTTGATCATCACTGGCCTGGATAAGTTTCATTACTGGGATCTGAAGAATGGAAACCAAAATCCAAAGTTCAGCCTATATGCCATTCACCAACCAGAAGATGAAATCATGATATGCAGGGCAAATTCCAACGAGTCAGTGGCCTTTGTGGCACCTCTGGTCTGAGCACATAAGGAACTGCTGTCCTCTGTGTGCCCTGGCGTGGTTGAAATAGAAATGCCATTTCTTGCACTATGAAATTCTTGACCCTGAGGAGCCCTAAAGATCAGTCATTTTAAAGAGGTGAGCTTCCTGAATCTGAAGCCACAGCTAGGCTTAGAATTTGTGGGGCTTGGATGTGAAAAGAAGCAGTGACGGGGAAACTTGGGAATTATGAAACTACTATCAGATACTTTGTCTAAAGGAGGCTTCCTCAAACTCAACCCACCAGATGTTTTGAAACTACAATTCCCATCATTCCTGACCACTGGCCTTGCTAGCTAGGGATCATGGGAGTTGTAGGCCAAAAAAATCCTGGAGGGCTGAGTTTGAGGAAGCCTGGTCTACAGCAGCATTTCCCGAACTTAGGTCTCCAGCTGGTGTGTTGGGGTTTTTTTTGGGGGGGGGCTACAACTCCCACCTTCTCTAGCTAGCAGGACCAGTGGTCAGGAATAATGGGAACTGTAGTCCAAAAAACCCCAACAACCAGCAGGAGACCCAAGTTTGGGAAACCCAGACCTAAAGGAAGAGGGGAGGGGGATTGTGCATGCAAATACAACTTCTAATATCCTTGCGTATGTTTAAAATGTTGCATGTTTAGAACAAAGGGAGGGAGGTGGTTTCTACACACGTTCCGCTGAACATGCAAAGCCTACCCACCACACAATTAAGGCAGACATCTTTCCCCAGAGAACCCCGGGAATTGTAGCTCTGTGAGAGGTAAAACTACAGTTCCCAGAATCCTTTGGAGGAAGTTATATGCTTTTTAAATGAATGGGGCATGTGCAGTCCAAGGGAGGCTTCTAAGCTTACTCAAGATCTGAAGAGCAGTCCATGTAAGAGGGGATGTTTGATGGCGTTTGCATGCTTAACTCTCCCCTTTTTAAGTCCTCACCTCGAGCTACAATAAAGTTGTCATGCGACTTGAAAGAGTGAATGTTGATTGGAAGCATATTGGTTTAAACTGGATAGATTTAAATGTTTTTGTTTGTTTGTTAAAGTATTCTGTTATTAAGGATATATTTTTGGTTTGTTGGTTTGTTTGGAAAGCATGTATGTCAGTTGTTGTTTTTTCCCTGTACTGTATGTAGTGATAATATTGTTACTAAAGATTTGAAAAAGAAAAAGAAAGAGTGTTCAACCCACATCCGCAGGCATTCAGTTCCCACTTCACAGCATGTGCTCAAATCACTTGCAACTCCCACATTTCCTTCCTCTCTCCCCCCCCCCCCTCCAAAGCAACTGGGGCTGAAACTTACTTTACCTGGGAGTGAAACCCAGTAGTTCTGACTTCTTAGTAGACAATGTCTAGGCTTCTACTCTAAAAACGAAACGAGACCCTGGGAGGACCGGGTGATAGAAAAGGGAGACGCCGAGCTCCCAAGGCATCTTTCCTCCCCTCCCAAACTAGGGAGGATGCTCTGACCCAAATCCCATGTTGCAAGAGGCGCGATCATGTGACGAAGCGAAATAGAAACTAAAGCAGCCGGCTCTTATTGTTTCCTGCAGAGTTGCTGAACGCTTCCTGTTTCTGCTTCATTTCCCCAATTCAGCTGCAGGAGGAAGAACCCGATCTAGGTGAGGACTTAAAGTACTCTGAACAAATGTCCTGTTACTGATCTAGGTGAGGACTTAAAACTCTGAATAAATGTCCTGTTCCTGGCGGGTGCGAGAGGGCTGTTGTTGCATTTTAACTCACGTGGGCTCCCCCCCCCTCCACGCCCTCTCTGAGTCAGCAGTTTGCTGCAGGGTTGCGATCGGCGCGTTAGCGGTGCTCGGCTCTTCCACTTACCCTGTTACTAAAACTAAAATTTAAAAATGAAATCCGAAGCGATCTGAGGTAGTGCCTACTCAGAATCGAGCCCCCTTCGGTTCGATGTGTGCGCGAATTCAGTCTCAGCCCCAAGAAACATCGCATAGGACTGTTCGCAGTGTTTACTAGGACGTTACCACGACCGACTTGGGGAGAAACTTATCTTGAGTAAACGAAGGGTAGGCTGGGTGGTTAATCTCTGCCGGGGCTGATAACGAGGTTGCTTACACTGCTGAGAGATTCCTCCTGACATGAGCAACAAAGTAAATAATGTTTTTCCTGCTCAGTTTTGTAACCAAAGTTGGCTGGATCTAGGCTAAAGCTGCAATCCTAACCTCACTTGGAGGAAAGCTTTATTAAATGGAATTTAGACAGGGGTAGGGCTGGATTTAAGGCTGCCCCATTGACTTCCCCCTTGAAGCTCAGAGTAAATAACAGCCAATAGGGGCTGCTGCATGCGAAAAGAGCTCCAACGTCCAGAGAGGGACCCTGACTGGAGTTCCTCCCCGCATAGAGTTGGAAAGGACCACGATGATCATCTAGTCCAGGCATCCCCAAACTTCGGCCCTCCAGATGTTTTGGACTACAATTCCCATCTTCCCCGACCACTGGCCCTGTTAACTAGGGATCATGGGAGTTGTAGGCCAAAACATCTGGAGGGCTGCAGTTTGGGGATGCCTGATCTGTTCCAACCCCCTGCAATGGATGAATCTTTCACCCAATGTGGGGCTTGAACCCACAACCCTGAGATTAAGAGTCTCATGCTCTACCAACTGAGCTATCCCTCAGGTAATGGAGGAGCTGTAATACTTCTCCATGCTGTCTGAACATCCACTGCAGGCAGGAAGAATGGCTGTGGTGTTTATTGTGGGGGGCAGGGATAGCCCAGGTCTCCCCCCATTTTACTACAAAGAGTGTGCAAACTTCTTTTATATCAAAATAATGCCACCAAAAGCTCTTAAGGAAATGCTCAAGTTGCAGTGTTTCTGAGTTTTTCCATCATACAGATGAAGCACACTGATGGTGTCGTAACTCTTTCAGAGGCACAGAAAACAAATGATGTAAGGCAGGGAGGATCTCCAAGGAATTGAATCACCTGGTGCCATTTTTTCCTTGATGTTTCCACCTGACTCCAGGGCTCATGGCCTTGGAAGAGGGGGACCCCGATGTCCTGAAGAGCAATGTGCTGGACCTACTGCTCAGAAACCCCCTGGGGCTCAGTTTTGGGGACTTCGCTGGGGCCTTCCACCGGCTGCATGGCTACCAGCTTAAAATCACTCGTCATGGGTACAGCTCGCTCAAGCAGTTTCTGGCTGAAATGAAGGACTTTGTGGTTGTGGAAGAAGGTGACTCACAGGTCCCAGTTGTAAAGCTAGCGAATGGATTCCATCTTGGCCACGGGGCTGAAGGAAGAGAGAATGGGGTGGACATCTCTGGAGGGCCAGCTTTGAGGTTAACAGATGAAGAAGACCCTGGAGGAGAAACGGGTAAATGTATACCTTATGTATTAAAACCATTATTTATTATTATTATTATTATTTATTATTATTCATCATTTCTTTAACAATACAAAAGTAACTCAAAGCAGCTTACCGCAATAAATAGCATGCACATTAAAACCAGCACCAAACAAAACAGCAAAATCCAAGTCTGTGTTGCTGGAGACTGGTGGCCAAATTTAATTCTCCAATACAAATATTAGCTGTCTTTCTGAGTTAATAAGTAAATGCAATGCTGGTTGGCCCTAGAACTCATATCTGCACTAAAACTCATCCATGGAGGAACATCGGAAGCTCAGTATCATCCAAACTTGGGCTGTCCTGCAAAATCTTCCATGAAAGATAGATTCAGACAACCAAATCCTGTACAACATTGCTGGATGAGAATCTGCAATGTCCAGGGAGCTTTCAAGGTGGCGCTGAGGAGGCTTAATGCTGAGAATCATATAAGGATGTGGGCAATCTGTTCTTGGCTTTCAGGATAGGGTTCCTGAGCCCAGATACTGCCATAGCAGCATTCCAAGCATCAGGGAGGTGGCAAAGAGAGGGCTGGTTTTTTGCCAGTGCGGCAACAGTTACCACTTTTGTGGAGTTCGGGGGATTATATGTGAATGGGTGCGGAAGGGTGTAGCAGCAGCAGACAGGTGCTGGGAGGGGGGACATGGAGTAGACTGGAGCCAGAGGGGGGAATGGTTATAATGCTTAGCTCATTTTTAGGTTGAGCATTCTGGGTTCTTACAGATGTCTTTCTAAAAATAACTTGAGTTGAAATCTGGATTGCTCTGCATCATATCACTGTCTGACGGAATTTTGATTTGCGATCTGCATTGTTTGGCATCTCTGGCAGGAGTCTTGGGGTTGCTCTTCAGTGTTCTAAAGAGGTACCAATGGGGTTTGAGGATTAAGAAACTACAGAAATTGTTTCTTGCTAGCGATGGAATTGATCTAGAGAAGCTCAGCGTTCGTGGAGGCTACGCAGACACACTGGAATTTTTGGAACAGCGAATGCCGAATTTAAACATCACATACCAACAGAACAGACTGAACTGTGTGGTTCAGCTTATTGAAGGTACAAGGCAAGAAGCTGAATTTGAATTTATTTATTTTTGGTGGGGAGAGAAGGGGTTGTTTCTGATCTTCTCGATCATAATTATGTTAAAAAAGCAACTTGGGGGTTCCAGTTGAAAGTTTTGACTGCCCACTTCATGTAAGATCCAGCCAGGTTTGACATTAGCAGGGCACCAGGCACCTTTTGCGCCTAAAGATTCTCCATTTGCGAGCACCTCCAAAAGTCTAGGAAAATTTTTATGTGCCTGGCTGACACTCAAGGATTATTAAAATGTATATGTTAAAGAGACAATATGTTAACAATAAAGAGTAGTGTTTTGAAAACTAAAGTATGGTGCCAAGATTGTAAACAGTAAATTAAACATGTACAGTATTAACAATTTCTGCTTAAAATGTGATATTAACAACGTGTCATGTGAATTGCATATTAATTCATGCTTATCAAATCAATAAATAAAAAGTGTTGCTAACCCCCCCCCCCCGTGGTGACTAGACATTATGTTTTGGTCGCCCACAACCCAGGCCCCAGAAGCCATTTGGCTCCTAGCTTTCCTATCCCATTTTCTAACACTGGATCCAGCAGAAGCTCAGTAAGCCAGGTTAAGGAAGCTTTGGCCCTCTAGATATGGTTGGACTTCCAGCTCTCAGCAACCCAACCAGCAGGACTGATGGCCATAAAATAATGAGAATTGTAGTCCAGCGACACCTGGAAGGCCACAGATTTTTCCACCCTTGATTTAGTATAATGTCCTATTTCACATCTTGGCCTACCAGGTGTTTTTAGGAAGCTCATGAGCAGGTTATGAAGGCAGTAGCCCTTTTCAGATGTTGACAGTTCTACTCCCTCACCCACAACTGGTATTTAGAGGTATATTGTAGTGCCTCTAAACCAGGCATTCCCAAACTGCGGCCCTCCAGATGTTTTGGCCTACAACTCCCATGATCGCTAGCTAAGAGGACCAGTGGTCAGGGATGATGGGAATTGTAGTCCAAAACATCTGGAGGGCTGAAGTTTGGGGGTGCCTGCTCTAAACCTTTAGGTTCGGTTTAGTTTTCATGGTTAATAGCTGTCGACTTGAATTTGTATTACCTTTTCCTTTAACTATCACCATCCTGTTTTCTTGAGAGCTATGTGTTAACCACAACACAGACAAACAATTTAAAATCTGAGGGGGTTGTTTCTGAGGGGTGCCCGCCGAGTCCCATGTCCTCAGAAAGCCCGATCTGAGGTTTATTTGGGGGTCCGCGGCACTATTGCGATACCCCC
The DNA here is from genome assembly GCF_963506605.1 of Zootoca vivipara. NCBI lineage: Eukaryota > Metazoa > Chordata > Lepidosauria > Squamata > Lacertidae > Zootoca > Zootoca vivipara. Next base: position 30,337,093 of record NC_083288.1, on the reverse strand, counting down.
TTTCTTCAATGTGCCGGAGTTTCTCCGAGCGAGCAAACTCCCGTCCATCCGGAATGGCGATCAACTTTACAGAGTTTTTAATGCAATAATTACAGCTCCCTGTCCCAGAGAGTTCACAAGTTAAATTTTTGTCAAGGACAGAGACAAAGAGGGGTGGAGAGGGAAGGAAGAGGCCAGAGTAACTAACAGAGTGAAATGTGAAGGAAACTTAAGAGTAGAACTTAGGAGTCTTGGAACTGAGCTGCTGAATACTTGACTGTTTAGCATGTCATGTAGTAATGATTAAAAAAGTGCTCTGAACATTATATTGAGTACAGTGGTACCTCTAGTTATGGACTCTATTCGTTCTGGGGTGCCGTTCACACCCTGAAAAGTCTGCAAATAGAGCGCCGCTTCTGTGCACACACACGTGCACGATAGAGCACTTCTGCGCACACACAAGGTGCGCAGAGCGCTTTTGTGCATGTGGACGCAGCAAAACCCGGAAGTATACACTTCTGGGTTTGCTGCGTTTGTATCCTGGAAAAACGCAAAGGAGACTGACGTAACAAGAGGTACTACTGTACTCTTTTCTCCACTGAGAACAAACTCTTGTCGCTCAAAATTTGCTTCCCCATTTCCAGTTATTATGCAGACGCTGAGAAACTGATTCTGAAACTGATTCCTGACTGATTTGATTTTTCTCCTATAGATCCCTCTGCACCTTCTTCTTCTGTCAGTACTGAGAACCTTGTGGAAGAACCAGCAAGCCAGGCACCAGGTAAAACAGTGAACTGCTTTGAGTAATGTTGCTATGTGTGTAAGTGACAAATGACTTACACTTGGCAGGAGACTGGATCCTATGTCCTGTGGTTCCTAGGCCATGGCTCCAGTCTCTGATTCTGCAGTAGTTCCGTCAAACTCCTTGCTAAATGCAACTTCCTGAACTCATTGTGGTTCATGGGGTATCCATTATAGGTTCCATTCTAGCCAAGCCTTTCTGCTTCCCACATGCACAGAATCCTGAGGGTGCCGTCATAGTGCAAGGTACTATAGACATGAGAAGTGAAGTCAGTGCTTTCATTTCAGATCTGTCAGCTGCCTTGGTGCCAATCTGGGAAGTCCTTAAATGTCATACTCCGGGTCTGAAGGTGAAGAACCTGAAAAAGGCCCTGCTAGAGAATTGTGGATTTGACCTGGAGATGTTCCGCCGTGATCTGGGCTACAGTGACACGGTGTCATGCCTGCAGGATGTTCCTGGTCTGATTCTCAGAAACAGCAATAGGACCCGGAATTGCGTTGTCCAGCTTGAATCGCGTAAGGCAAAGATTGAAATGTTATCACTTGTGAGTTCAGCACCCCTGGCCCCATTCGGTGACTGTTTTAGAGTGCCAGCCTCATTGTTGGCATGAGCAAGGGCCTATGAATTGGCTTCAGGGAGAGTACGAGGGCAAGGCTGGGCTCGGTAACATAGTCTTCAGAAGTACAGTGGTACCTCGACTTACGAATGTTTCGAGTTATGAACAGAGTTCTGTCCGCCATTTTGGATGCTGTTTAGATAGGAGTTTTTCGACTTACGAATTCCCCCCCCCCAAATTGGCTTTGACTTACAAATTTTTCGACTTACAACGGTCCATTCGGAATGGATTAAATTCGTAAGTCGAGGTACCACAGCAATGAGGTACAGTACGTAGGTTTTGTCACATGAGGCTCTCCAGTCTGCCTGGTATTTTGCCTGTCTCATGCCTTCTTTTTCTTTCTGCAATTCCCATCTTTTAACCTGGGCTTGCTGGTGATGTGCAAGCTGGATTTCTCTTTTGATAAGCAAAAAACTACTTGCAAAGCCTGCAGAAAGTGTGCAGGCCATGACACTGATGGGCTTATGTCATTTACTCTGAACACAGAAGGTATGTTTCATAACCTGTCTCTTTATATCACGTCTCAGGTCCCTCTAGCTCAGCTCCTTCCTTGGACTCTGATTTCTCTGTATGCAGCTCACATACCACAACTGATGGGCTAATGAGAAATAAATCTGGTAAGGCTGCCTAGGAATTCTGGATGCGGAGCTGTGCCTGCACTTGATCCATTAATTGCTCTTTGGGTAGTAAAGCCCCTTAAGGGGCCAAAGATAGACTATGGTGGCCTTCAATAGCAGTTAGTTTGAAAGGACTGGGTTTGAATTGGGGGGGGGGCATGGAGCTGGCCTATGCAGGAACGACTCTCTCTTCCCCTCCCCTCTCATACACAGGCACTTCAAATCTTTGCTTGAAGTTTTTCCAAAAGCGGGATGCTAGATAGTCTGCCTTGGATCACTTTAGCATATGCAGGCCTCAAGAAAACATAACAGAACAATGCCTGACCTACAAAATAGCCTAGACTGAGCACCCCTGGGAGGTGGTTGGGGAACAATACTCAAGGCTGCATCACCCTGACGTGACAGGAGTATCCCACCTTTTCAATGATAAGAGTTGTTGAGGTTGCCCTTTCTGCCAAATGGTGATCAGAGACTTCCTTTTCAGTCTCTCAATTCAGCTGAAGTTTGTACAGTGTCTTACTGCTCATGGTTTATCAAGGGGAGCTAAACTATAGGCCTACGTGTGTCACCACTTTCACCATCACACTGTCTCATGGCTGTCTGCCATGTTTAAATCTGTTGGGTCCAAATTTTTTCCTTCAAGCATTTCTTCAAGAACCACCTCAACAACCTTTGTTTTCTCCTCTGGTAGGTTCCCCTAGCCCTGTTCCCTCGCTTGATGATGGTTTCTCTGCCTGCAACTCAAATTCTGTGCCCCAGACGCTGATGGGAAAGAAGTCTGGTAAGTTTTTGTTTTGAACCCTGAGGTTTCTTTGGTACTGCAGGTAGCATCTGGAATGTGGTACATGGGTGGCTTGTCCTCTTCATTTTGAATTGTGACTCCACTCAACCCCAACCACCACCCCACCTATGCTTAATCTTATCGCCACTACTTCAGTCCCATGTCTATTTAATGTACAGTGGTGCCTCGACTTACGAATTTAATCCGTTCCGAAGGCACCTTCGTAGGTCGAAAAATTCGTAAGTCGAAAAGCGCCATTGGAAATGCAATTTCCCATAGGAACGCATTGGAAACAGAAAAAATTCGTAAGTCGAAGCAACCCCATCTAAAAATTCGTAAGTCGAAAAAACCCTATCTAAAACCGCCCGGTTTCTGTTTTGATGTCAAGAAATTCGTAAGCATGCGGCCATTTTCCCCATTCGTAAGTTGAAAACTTCGGTTGTCGAGTCGTTCGTAAGTCGAGGTATCACTGTATATCTTAAGCACTCTAAATGTGGATAGGTACTTTGCTTCTCTTCATGCAATTCCCAGTTTCCAGAGGGAATTCCAGAAATTGCAGCAACCAATTTGCAACCTGAAATATAGCACCTCAAAATGGCCACCCTGTTGGGGGAAGACTTGGCGCCAATAGTCAAGCGCCTGGGAGCTTTTCCCATCAGAGGAGGCATACAGATATACCCGCCTGGGGTGTAAAAACCTCCATGTTAGAGATGTAACAAGTCTTCCATTTCAGGTATGTCTCTAGAGCTCTGCCCTTTCTAGCCCATTGTAGCTTTCATTCAAATTACCTCTCAGAGATGCGACTCTTAGCACATGACTCTGGGCCATTTTTGAAAACCTGAGGCAACAGGTGAAGCACTTTCAGCAGTGGGGAACTCCACTGATGGGTCTCCAGTGCCTTTCTCACCCATGCTACCTAACCAGGCTTCAATTTTTTTTTAACAATCCTTCCAGTAGCACCTTAGAGACCAATTAAGTTTGTCATTGGTATGAGCTTCCGTGTGCTCATGTGTACACGAAAGCTCATACCAATGACAAACTTAGTTGGTCTCTAAGGTGCTACTGGAAGGAATTTTTTTATTTTGTTTCGACTACGTCAGACCAAAACAGCTACCTACCTGTAACTAACCAGGCTTCAGTTAGGGAGAAAAAGTTGCCCGGTCCATTCCACCTCCACCCCTGAAAAGCCCAAGTATCAGCCAGAGCTCCTCAAAAGCACTGACATTGCAGAGCAGGTAGCATGGAATAGGAGGGCTGTTATCTTTCCAATTGCTAGAGGGGAAGATTATGTGGCTAGTCTGTGTATGATGTCTTTTGGGGCAACTAGGAGGAGTCTCCCACTTCTATCCACTTGATGAGAAGGGGACTGCATTCTCCATTCTCTATACCAAGTACAGCTATGTAGTAGCTATAGAGAACTAGTGTAGGATGACAAATGGCAGCCTAAGCAAGTCTCACCCTGGTCATGTATTAACTAAGTGCCCTGCCTCCTAAGTTTCTTGCAGCCTGAGCCCCAATTCTCCAATGTGGAGATAAGTAGTATTGACGTGACTTTCATCAGGTTGAAATAGTACATCCTTCCTTTTCAGACCTGGCTGCTGCCTTGGTGCCAATCCTCGATGTTCTTGGAAACCATCCCGCTGGTCTGAATATAAAGGCACTGAAGGAAAACCTAGAGAAGAAGCATGGGTTTGACTTAGAGACTTTCAGCCAAGATTTGGGGTATGAAGACGTAACGTCTTGCCTCCTGGATGTGCCGGGCCTTCGTTACTCTTTCACAAATGGCAAGTGGCCCCACAATTGTTTGGTTCAACTTCTCTCCGGTAGTCTTGGCCTCCCCCCTGTCTCATTCGGTGCTGGTCCCTCTTCGGTGCTGGTCCCATCTTCCAAAGGATCAAACACCCTGTCTCCAGACTTAATGGAAACAAAGCCAGGTGAGATGTCTCTGTGACGGTGAGGTCTAAAAACACGTTCCTTTAAAAAAACCCAAACCATATAGACATTTTAAAGTTTGTGGTATGGTTGCCATACATCTGGGAAATCCTGGACATGTCCTCTTTTGTGGGGCGAACATGCCCATCTTGGGGGGTGGGGGTTTACATTTCAAAGGAAATGTATGGCTTGGGGGGGATTATTTTTATTTTATTTTTGGACTCGTGTGGCTTGGGCATGGGCTGCTCCACACGCCGCAGCTGCTCCAAGCCCGAGCAGGGAAAGAGACGAACGGGTGGCCCCACACACTTATTTCCCTGGCTCGGGCTGTCCTCTTTTTTTGGCTCTTCAAGACAAACCCTAGTTCTTGGGAGCTTAAGTACTGAAGTATATTGTAGCCATGCTCATAACTTTCTATAAATTGCCGTTACACTGATCCCAGGGGTTTCTTTGCTTTTTTCGTTTTGGCCAAACACTGAATAACTTACTTTATATCCCACTTTATATCTTACTAACTTTATATCCCACCTTTCCTCCAGGGAGCTTAAGGTGTCATGGTTCTCTTCCTTCCCACTTGTATCATCACAACAACCCTGTGAGGTAGGTTAGGCTGAGAGATTGTGACCGGTTCAAGGTCACCAGTGAGTTTCGTGGGTCCAGGTGCAGAAGGAGACAGGGCATAGGACCAAACTGGCATATTTCTATCAAATGGTTCTTTTTTTAAAAAAAAAAAGCAGAAAAAAATGGATTTTGTGAGAGCTTGGGTACTGAGGCATAATATAACGGCTATGTTTATATTCCCGGTACAGCTGAAGTTATGCAGATCCCTAGATCCTGTGCGTTAACTCCCATGCTTTCTCACATTTCTTCCCCTGCTTCCTTTCTCTTCCAGCTTCCTGCACTTCCACTGTGCCCCAGTCCTGTGCTTCTGCCCCCTTAAACATGCAACGGCCTGCTGGGAAATCAAAACCTGTGAACCAAAATGTGCTCAAAAAGAAGCCTGGTAAGATTGCATTTAACTCCGGAGGATGCTGGGTCCAGGTGCAGGAGCAGCACAGAGGCCAGACAGAGGGAGTGGGAATGTACAGGCCAGCTAGAGTATTTGTATCACATTCACCATTGATTTGTATGGCTTGGCATTGGGTGAAGAATCTCTCTGCAGCCCACGACTTGCTTCTGTGTCTATGCATATTGGTGTTTGTGCAGGACCACATTGTGAGTACAGCCCCAGGCATGTTTATTCAGAAATAGCACACTTTCTGCTTACTCTTGCAACCGTAAAGATTAGAAACCTTTTGCGTTTTTAGTTGTAAGATTCCTGATGCTTTATAGAATCAGAGAATCGTGGTACACAGTGTTCTGGCTTCATTTACTGGTGAAGTAGAGTAGAGTCAAACCTTGGTTCCCGAACGGCTTAGTTCCCAAACAAATTGGCTCCCGAACGTTGCAAACTCGGTAGTAAGTGTTCCGGTTTGTGAACATTTTCCAGAAGCCGAATGTCCGGCGCGGCTTCCATTTGAGTGCAGGAAGCTTCTGCAGCCAGTCGGAAGCTGCACCTTGGTTTTTGAATGGTTTCGGGAGTCGAACAGACTCCTAAAATGGATTAAATTCAAGAACCAAGGTACCACTGTAGTCAGAATGTCAAACTAGGATTGGGGAGTCCCAGGTTCATTTCCCCACCCAGTCATGAAACAAACTGTGTGACCGTGGTCAATTTCTCAGCCTTAACTGTCCTCATGGGGTTGTTGTAAGGTTGAAAATGGCAAGGAAAGCAGAGCAAATAGTTTGACACCAGCTTGGCTGCAGGAGTTGCCAGAATGAAGCCTAATGGACTCCATCCAACCATCTTAGCAACTCCCAGATTTGTGTAGGGTTTACTTCTTAGCCTTTTCTTCTCCCTAAAATCAATAGCACAGGTCTGGTGATGGCTTAGCCCTTCAACTGTAGAAGAATATTGGCCTCTTCCTGATTAGTAACACTCCCAAAGTGTATTGACATTTTAAAGAAAACATTGTGTTAATATTTGACTTGGTACGCAGATTTTTTTTCCTGAGGTTTAGATTTATCAAAGTACAGGTGAAACTCGGGAAATTTGAATATCGTCGAAAAGTGCATTTATTTCAGTAATTCAACTTATTATTTTTATTTTTATTTTAACTTTTATAAATGCTTTCTTTTGGAAATTCCACAGTAATAAAACAAATAGTTATAATAATACAAAAATAAACGTCGCTATTACATTTCATTAATTGTATTCCATTTATAATTGACCCACCTAACAACAAATAATTTCAATTACAACAAATAAAGGCTTGACATATATTGCTTTGCATGTTATGCATCTATCTCATACTGTATATTGGTTTCACCTTTTAAGTTGCGTTACTGAAATGAATGCACTTTTTGACGATATTCTAATTTTCCGAGTTTCACCTGTAGTTTGTGACATTTTATAACAGGCATCCCCAAACTTCAGAACTACAATTCCCATCATCCCTGAGCACTGGTCCTGTTAGCAAGGGATCATGGGAGTTGTAGGCCAAAACATCTGGAGGGCCGCAGTTTGGGGATGCCTGTTTTATAAAATACAACCAATATGCCAAGAATCCTTAGAACTAAAGTGAAACAAAACAGCAAGCTTGCCTGGAGCAGGAGAAGTGTCATATATTTCTTCCCAGTTGCTTTTCCTTTGCCCCATCTTTGCTTGCTGCTGCCTACCTCACCGTAGTCTTCATGCTAATATGCTTTTCCCCTCCTCTAGCTTCGCTGACAGATGTCTTGGCATCACTCACAAACCTCATAAGCACATACAGTGAAGGTCTGAGGGTTGAGAAAGTGCAGGAGCTCCTGCTGGCCAGGAAAAGAATTGACCTGGAGAAGTTCAGCATCGCCCAAGGCCACAAGGACACACTGGAGTTTTTGGAGCGTCAAATGCCTAACTTAAACATCAGATACCGAGAGGAGAGACGTAAATGTGTTGTTTCGATTGGATCAGGTGAATTTTGGAGGGGGGGAGGATTGACTGCAACATTCTACTCCCATGTTGCCTGGGGTAGCCAGCAAAGCTAGATTGCATTTTGGTTCCTTGTCTCGTAACCATCAAATCTGAATTCTTTCCTGAGCCAGAACCAAACAGGAGATGAGACTCAATGCTCCTTTGTTCTAAAGTTGCATGCTTCCCTGGGACTTACTGAATATAGTGGGACTTTACAATGCAATTCAAACGACTCAAAAGTAAGTCACAAGAATTATATACCATTGCAGCCATGGGGTTCAGTTTTAAAAAACCAACAAATTGCCAAATGATAGATTATTCCATAAGCAGATATATTATTCCAATATCCACTTCAGTCATTATCACCACCAGCAACTTACTTCTGCTCATCTATTCATAGAACTGATTTAATTTGTCAGCTTTGATCATCTGTTTGGTGAAATAACTTCCTTCAAATTGAACATATAATCGTTAGCTCTCAGTTGGTCTCTCCGTGGCATTGGGAGAGTCCTGTCTGAAATCAGGCATGAGTAAGCCTAACCTCATGTTGTTAGGAAGGCTCCAGAATCAACACTGGTTTCCCTTTCTCCAACTTAGGAAAAAGCAAAACGAAAAAGAAGAAGAAAAAGAAAACGGCAAAATGTAAGTCAAAGTCAGAAAAGTGCTACTGTCCAATTCAGCATAATTTCTGCATGCCTCCCAGTAATAGCTAGTTCGTGGAACAACCACTTGTGTATCTGTTCTGTTCTGTGTTGCTCAAACCCGGAGCTTTTTCTTTTGGGGATGTTTTTGGGTAACTTCTGGGTTTGGTACAGTGCACATGTGTGGGGTCGCACACATACTGGACAGGCGTAAACTGGTTGTGGCCTGTACCTGACTTGAGATGCACAACTCTCTGCTGAACCCTGCACTGGTCATGGAATCTTTTGGGTTGGAAGGAAACCAACCCCTTGTCAGTGCCAGGAAATCAACTACGGCATTCCTGATAATGTGGCCATCCAGCCTCTGCTTCATTAGAGGACGAGAAATATTGCTGCTTGGATCATGTAAGCATCCCTCCTGGTTGATATGGCTATTTCTGTTCCTCTCTTCTTGTTTAGGTCCTGGTGTTAAGACTGCCCCTCCTCTGCTTGTTGCCCCTGTGCCTCTCTTGCATCCAGCAAAAGTGGTCCAGCAAGCAAACTGTGCACCAGGTAAATCTCCAAGGTGACTCCTTTCTGTTCTCACCCATGCAGGGATGGTGATGCAGGAGAACAATAGTTTAAGTCACAGAGAGCACAGTTTGTACTGATAGACAGATTGAGCTAACTTCCTAAGATGGTTTACAGAGATGATTTATTTTCTGTAGATGGTAAGTAATCTGGAAATCCATCTTGCTTGCTAGGGCATGCTGTTGACTGTTACGAGATCTTCAAAAGATGGCACAGTTGCCACTTCCTAGTAGGTCTTAGTCATCCTTAGACATAGCACTGGCATCATTTCATAATGCTTAAAGCAGGCACCCCCAAACTTGGCCCTCCAGATGTTTTGGGACTACAATTCCCATCGTCCCTGACCACTGGTCCTGTTAGCTAGGGATGATGGGAGTTGTAGTTCCAAAACATCTGGACGGCTGAGTTTGGGGATGCCTGGCTTAAAGAATGATTCCTTAATGACCAGAGCTCACCATAATTCACATGATTCCAGAATCATTAATTTGAGCATATACAGTAAGAAAATCTAGGCAGGATACAACATGACTTATAATTGGATCTAGTCAATGCAAGGAAATCAATGGGATACTATCTCAGAGTGGTATTCAGGCAAGTTTTATTCAGGGTAGACCCATGGAAATTAATGACCACTACTAAGTTTCATCCATTAATTTCAGTGGGTCGGCTTTGAGGAAAACCTAAATGAATGCCACCATCTCTATGCAATTTAATCTTACAGTGGACATTCTTTTGAGAATGGCTGCAGCTCCCCTTCGGGTATTGAAAGGGTTTTGTAATATATTGGCATTAATCAGGGCGCAGGGCAGGATAGCTGGTAATTCATTAAAAGGTTACCAGAACAAACAATTCTTGTTTGTTCTCTCCATTTGTCTGGCTAGAACAAATAAAAATGTTTTTGCTCATGGATTCCTTTGTGGTCAAACTGTCCTTCTCAGAGTCTTAGCTGACCTCGGAACATGGAGATTCCATAGGCAAATAACAGAGAGATGACAGAAGACCAAGGGGGAAACTGGGAAATAGATAGTTAACACAGTCAGGAGCACTGAGATGCACACAGCTCAATGGTTTGTTCATATTTCTTCACGTCAATGAATTTTTTGGAAAGGTTACATAGAAACATTGAAAGCTGTCCTCTACCAAGACCGATCATTTGAACCATCAGGTCCAGTATTGTCTACTGATCCATCAGTTCTCCAGAATTTCAGGCAGGAGTATTTTTCTAGGCTTCCTGAAGATGCTAGGAATTATTATTAAATTTCTATACTGTACTGCCCTTCTTCCAAGGATCACAGGGTAGGTTACAATATAAAAACACAAATTCAGGAGTACCGAATGTGGTGCCATCCATATGTTTTGAGCTGCAGCTCCCATCATCCTTGGCCACTGGCAAAACTGGCTGGATCCAACGGAAATTGTAATCCACAGCATCTGGAAAGCACCGAATCCCTTCAGGGCTGCCAGCTTTCTTATGAACCTCCCTGTGAAGGCCCTGCTTTGTGTGCTCCCATCCTATGAAGCATCGTTGGTACCGACAGCCTTCTTTGGAGCGGCATCAAAGCTGTGGAATTTTCTCCCCTTCAGAAGTTCACCTTTCTCTTTATTTACTTTTTGATCCCAAGTCACAACAGTTGTCTGCTCTTGCGCCTTGTGTTCTGATTGGTGGTGTTGCTGATACCAACCGGGTGTCTTTAAAACCATATAGATAGATATATGTAGTGCTACCTTGGGGGCTTTTGGCAGAGAGATGAGTTTAAAATATTTTTTAACAAATAAACATCCTCTGTTGACTGCCCCAGCAATAATGGCCTTCTTCTCTTTTTTTCTTAGACTTTGGTGGCATCTATAAGCCTTCGTTCAACATCTGCAACCCCTCTGGAAATAAATCACAGAATTGGGGCCCACCTGTTCCAACTGCTTTTGTGTCCCCAGGAGTGCAGAACTGGCTCAACAACAGCAGCATGCATGTCCCATCTGCCACTTTCCCATTTTTTCCACCCTCCCAGGAGCCTCGTGGTGCTTTGTCAGGCAAGGCCAAGAATTCCTTCCAGCCTCCCTCCAGCATTCTTCCACACCAGGCACCTCCCTCCGGCATTCTTCCACGCCAGGCACCTCCCTCCGGCATTCTTCCACACCAGGCACCTCCCTCCGGCATTCTTCCACGCCAGGCACCTCCCGCCGGCATTCTTCCCCACCAGGCACCTCCCGCCGGCATTCTTCCACACCAGGCACCTCCCTCCGGCATTCTTCCACACCAGGCACCTCCCTCCGGCATTCTTCCACACCAGGCACCTCCCTCCGGCATTCTTCCACACCAGGCACCTCCCTCCGGCATTCATCCACACCAGGCACCTCCCTCCGGCATTCTTCCACACCAGGCACCTCCCTCTGGCATTCTTCTCCATCAGCCAAGTGCATGGCAGTCTGGTGGGCCATCACCACTAGCCAAAGAGGTACACTCACGGGATAACCAGCTGCCCAGAGAATCCAACTTGATGAACTCACAGCCTTCTAAGGACCTGGAGGAACTGAAAAAGCGGGTGGCCCACATCCTGGCCATGCACCCCGAGGGCATGTCGCTCTTCCAGTTCCGTGCAGCCTACAGCGCTGCCTATCAGCAGCACCTGCCACTTGACAATGCTTCCTCTGCCAAACAGTGCCTGCTGGAGATGCCTGATATTGTTCGCCTGGAGGGCTGTGGAGTCCAAACATTGGTACTACCTGTGTCTGCTAAAGTGTCACCTGTCAAATCCAGTAAGTGCTTTTTCATTTGCAGCGTCTTTTGCTCTGTTTATTATGATTTTCATATTGTTTGGAATATGGACCTAATTTTTGCCAATCACCATGAGACTTTTGGGGGGTGTCACAGTGGCCGGAGTAGGCTACTTCAGAGTAACGACGCTACGCAGCTCTGCATTTTATTCTTTTATTGGTGCTGCGTATTTACAGTGCTAAAGTCATTGCTATTTACACAGAGTGATGTGTTCAGTCGGTATCAGAACCTCCGAATGACTTTTGGCGCGTCTTTCCCCAGCACAAAAGCCTCGGAAGACCCATCCTCTTGCCCCTCCTCTTTCTGCGTAATTCTGGCGTTGGAGGGATGGGTCTCCCCCCCTTACTTGCCCCTTCCTGTCCCACCTGGGACCCTGGCTCCGCTACCTTGCCTGAGCCTCGGACCCGACTTCCTGCTTCCCCACTGGAATCAGAGCTCCCTCTGCTTTCCCCTGTGGTCAGTGCTGGGCTTGAACTCAGGAGGGGAGGGACTTCGCGATATCCCCTGTCCCTCACATCCACCCCCCTTCCAAGCTCCCCTTCTCCCCTCCCCAGGTCCCCCCCAGGTGTCGGTGACGACTGGAAACCTAGGAACTCAGTGCTTTCCGAGCCCGTTGGTGTGAACACCTCCGCCCAGTCCTGCGAGGCCCCCCCTTCCGCCTGGGAGGACTGGAATCCCAAAAAGTCCGTGGCGTCTGAGCTGGTGGGGGTAAAAATGTGCTGCCAATCTGCTTCTGCCTCTGACTGGGTGGATCTTGGTGACACCCATACCTCGTCTTCCGATTCCTCAAACTCCGCCTCCCAGCGCCATGGTGAGCTGCTCTCCCGTGCCTCCTCCTCCTCCCCCTCCCTTTCCATGTGCCATGGCTTGGGTCTGTGGGGAAAGAGGGCGTGAAATTCTTCCACCAAGAATTCCTCCTGTATCTGAGTGGCGGGGACCCATTCATTCTGGGAGGGCGGAGCGTCCTCCCATGCCATGAGGTACTCCAGGCCCCCCACCCCCCTCCGTGAATCAAGGATGGCCGTGGCTTCATTGAGTTGCTCCCTGCCTCCCCTCTCCCCCCCTCCCTCGGGGGTGTGTTCGCTGTCTCGGAGCCTGCTGCTTTCCCTATACGGCGACAGCAGTGATCTATGAAACACTGGATGCACCCTCATGTCCTCTGGCAGTGCCAGCCTGTATGCCACCGGGTTGACCTGTTGCGTGACTGTGAAGGGGCCCAGCCTTCTGGGCGCCAGCTTTTTGCACCTCCCTCTGGTGGGCAGGCCCTCCGAGGACAACCAAACCTTGTCCCCCACCCTGATGACCTCCCCTTGTCGCCTGTGGCGATCTGCCTCCCTTTTGTACGCTTCCTTGGCCCTCTCCAAGTGTTCTCTGAGCTGCTGGTGCACCGTCTCCAGTTCCTCTGCCCAATCCTCAGCCTGTGGGCCCTCCTCCTCCTCCTCCCCCTCCCTCTCTGGGAAAGATCTGAGGTCGCGCCCGTAATTGGCCTTAAAGGGCGACACCCCTGTGGAGACGTGCACCGCATTGTTGTAGGCAAATTCTGCCAGTGGCAGTCTATCCACCCAGTCTGTTTGCCGCTGGCTGACGTAGCATCTCAGGTACTGCTGCAGAATGGCGTTGACTCTCTCCGCCTGTCCGTTGGTCTGCGGGTGTCTAGCTGTCGACAAGCTGACCTCCACCTGCAGGAGGTTCATGAGCCGCCTCCAGAACCTGGAAACAAATTGGCGGCCTCTATCCGAAATAACCCTTAAAGGTAATCCATGCAGTCTGAACACGTGGTCCACAAACAGTTTGGCTGTCTCTTCTGCCGAGACCGCCCTGGCACACGGTATAAAGTGGCACATTTTGGACATGAGGTCCACCACCACCAACACTGCGGTCTTGCCCCTGGAAGAAGGCAGATCTGTGATGAAGTCCATGGACACCACTTCCCACGGCCTGTGTGGGGTGGCTAAGGGCTCCAGCAAGCCTGGTGGCGCTGCTCTGACCACCTTTGCCCGCTGGCAGGTGTCACAGCCCCGTACATAGTCTCGAACATCTTCCCGCACCCCTGGCCACCAGAAGTGTCTCATGACTAGGTGGGCGGTTTTGTCCCTTCCAAAATGACCCGCCGTTGGGTTGTCGTGCATCTGCTTGAGGACCGTACGTCTAAGCTGGGTGGTGGGCAGGTAGAGTGCACCCTTGTAGAAAAGCAGCCCCCTGCGTTCTGCAAAGTCTTTAGCCTGCTCCCTCCCCCCTCTCAGTTCTCTGAAGATGCGGTTGGCAAATTCATCCGCTGCCGTCAGTGCTGTGAGTTCTGCCTCGCTCACCACTGCTGCTCCGCAGGACCATGCTGACGGGGGGAAGATGTGCCTGGGTGCTGGTGGCGCCTCCTCCTCCATGTACTCTGGCTTGCGGGAGAGGGCATCCGCCCTGACATTCTGCTCTCCCGGGATGTAGTGGATGGAGAAGTTGAAGTTCGAGAAGAACTCTGCCCACCGTATCTGCCGCTGGTTGAGCACCCTGGCCGTTCTCCAGAACTCCAGGTTCTTGTGGTCTGTGCACACCTGGATGGGGTGCTTTGCGCCCACCAGGAAGTGTCGCCAGTGCTGGAACGCAGCGTAGATCGCAAGAAGTTCCCTATCAAACACTGTGTAGTTGCGTTCAGGCTGTGTCAGCTTCCTGGAGAAGAAGGCACAGGGTCTCCACTCCCTGTTGGCGTCCAGTTGCAACAAAATGGCGCCCACAGCTTTTTCAGAAGCATCTGTCTCAATGCGTAGGGGCGCGTCCTGCAGCACATGGAACAGGTTCTGGTCTGAGGCGAACACTCTCTTGAGGCTTTCGAACGCTGCTTGCGCCTCTGGTGTCCACCTGAACTTCTGCTTGCCTCTCAGGCAGTCCGTGATGGGAGCCGTAACGCGAGAGAAGTTCTTGATGAACTTCCTGTAGAAGTTAGCGAAGCCTAGTAGGCGTTGGGCATCTTTGCGCGTCCTGGGGCTGTGCCAGTCCAGGATGGCCTGCACCTTGTCCTTGTCCATCGCCAGCCCCTTGTCTGACAGCTTGTAGCCCAGGAAGTCCACCTCTTTGGTGTGAAACTTGCACTTCTCCAGCTTCACATACAGGTGGTTCTCCTTCAGGCGCTGCAACACCTCTCTGACATCTTTCACATGCTGCACTGGGTCATTCGAGTAGATAAGGATGTCATCTAGGAAGACCAAGCATTTCCTGAAGAGGAGGGACCCCAGGACGTGGTGCATGAAGGCCTGGAAGCATGCTGAGCCCCCTTGCAAACCGAAGGGCATCACCAGATATTCAAAAGAGCCCAGAGGCGTGAACATCGTGGTTTTCCATTCATCTCCTTCCCGGATCCTGATCAAGTTGTACGCCCCCCTTAGGTCCAGCTTGGTGAAAATCTTGCCCCTGCGTGCCGCTGTCAGGAGATCATCCACTCTGGGCATGGGGAAAGCCACTGGCTCTGTCACTGAATTCAGTCGTCTGAAATCCACCACAAGACGGCGCTGTTGCGTGTCTTTCTTGTCCACCCAGAAGACCGGGCTGCCCCCTGCTGCCTTGCTTTCCCTTATGAACCCCCGCTTGAGGTTCTTGTCGATGAAAGCGCGCAGATCCTCCAGCTCCTGGTCTGACATGGCGTACAGCTTGGCTGGGGGTATCGTCGCCCCTGGCACCAGGTTGATCTGGCAGTCAAAAGGCCTGTGCGGGGGTAGGTGGTCGGACTCCGCTTCGCTGAAGACCTCCTGCAGGTCCCAGTACTGCTTGGGTATCGCCTCACCCCCTTTGATATGCATGGTGGCCACCGTGGCTATCGGAGGCCCCTCCCCTGGTTGGTGCTGCATGCAATGTTCCAGACAAAAGTCCGACCCAAACGTGATGCACCTCTGGTGCCAACTGATGGAGGGGTCGTGGCGCGCCAGCCAGCTCATGCCCAAGACGATGGGGGGGTCTGAGATGGTGGTGACGTTGAACGCCAGTGTCTCTGAGTGCCTTCCCACCGTCATTCTCATGGGGGGGGTTTGATGTGTGATGGCCCCTCCCAGCAGCTCCCTGCCGTCAATGGTTGCCACGTGCAGAGGAAAATCTAACTGCAAAAGCTGGATTTGGTGCTCTTCTGCAAAGCTTCTTGAGAAGAAGTTGGCGGACGCCCCACTGTCAATTAGGGCGAGGACCGTCAGGGGATAGCCATTTGGGAGCGTTAGCGTCACTTCTAAAACCACTCCTGCTCTGGGAGGGGTGGGCTGGCTCTGCTCCTCTCTGTGCGGGAGGGCGGGCTGGGGCTGTTGTCTGCAGACTGTGCCTGGCTGCTGCCCCTTGTCTCCTGCAGCCAGGCTTTCCCGTTTCCCTGCTGTGGTGCTGCGTCAGTGGGGGAGGGCACCACCGTTCCCGCCTTTCCTTGCCACTCCCTGCGATGTGGGCAGTCTCTGACGAGATGCTGGGGTGAGTTGCAGAGAAAGCAATTCCCGCCCCTTCCCTCCTTGCGTCTTGGCGCCGCTGGGGTTTGAAAAGCCCGCGCGCGCGCGCTATCAATCTGCATGGGCTCCTGGTCCTGGCTGGCTCCAGGCGTGGCTTGAAAGGGTTGTTGAGGGAGTGGCTTCTCTTGCGACCGTGGGAACCAAGCCCGCTTTGCGCGCGTCGCTTGCTTGTCGTTCCACCGGGATTCCTGTCTCACCCCCACCGCCAGAGCCGCTTTGCTCAGCTGATCCATAGTACTGGGCTTTGGACCTCTCGAGAGTTCATCCTTCACCTCCTCGTGCAAACCCAAGTAAAACGCAGCTTGCATAGGAGGCGACTCCAAAACCCACCCCAGTCTGTGCACCAGCATGGTGAATTTCGCCCAATATGCGCGAACTGTCATATTTCCTTGGCGTAAATTATGCAGTTCCTCCTTAGTCTGGTCCAAATGACTATCGGACGAATACATCGTCCTCAAACCTTCTAGAAATTGTTGGACATTTTTCATGCAAGGATTCTTGGTTGCAATTAACGGTCTTAGCCACTCCCTGGCTGCTCCGGTCAGATGTTCCACAATAAACGCTACTCTGTGCTCATCATCGGGGAACTCATTCTGGTGCAGCTCAAGAGCATACACGATCTCAGTCTCAAAGCCATGATATTCCCTCGGGTCTCCATTGAACTTGCTTACAAGGGTCCCTGCTCTCCTTCCTGGCAGCACTTGGACTTGGGGAGCCCCTCCCGCCTTGTCTTTCTCTGCATCTAGCTTGCTTTGGAGGTCTACCGCCACCGCCCTTAATTGCTGCTCTCTTTCCTGAAGCGCTCTCACCTGTTCCACAAGTTGTAGCCGTTCTTCCTGGACCTTCTTAGTCTCTTCTTTTGCTGCCTTTAATTCTCCCTGTGCCTGCAGATGCAGCTTCTGCAGCTCCTCTTGCGCTTGTTCAGCGAGCTGCCGCCATTTCTCCGCCTCTGGCACGCTCATCCCGGCAACTCCAAAGTAGCCCAAAAAAGATTCGGAGGTTGCTGTCACAGTGGCCGGAGTAGGCTACTTCAGAGTAACGACGCTACGCAGCTCTGCATTTTATTCTTTTATTGGTGCTGCGTATTTACAGTGCTAAAGTCATTGCTATTTACACAGAGTGATGTGTTCAGTCGGTATCAGAACCTCCGAATGACTTTTGGCGCGTCTTTCCCCAGCACAAAAGCCTCGGAAGACCCATCCTCTTGCCCCTCCTCTTTCTGCGTAATTCTGGCGTTGGAGGGATGGGTCTCCCCCCCTTACTTGCCCCTTCCTGTCCCACCTGGGACCCTGGCTCCGCTACCTTGCCTGAGCCTCGGACCCGACTTCCTGCTTCCCCACTGGAATCAGAGCTCCCTCTGCTTTCCCCTGTGGTCAGTGCTGGGCTTGAACTCAGGAGGGGAGGGACTTCGCGATATCCCCTGTCCCTCACATCCGGGGAAGGGGGGTGGGCTTGGGATGGGTTTTCGGAAGACTCTTCTGTGTGTGAATTTGTTTTTTGTGTGGAGATCAGTGCACGCTGATAAATGCACTGTTTTCGCAGTAAGGCTCTATTCCAATGGCATGAGTATCATGACGACTGGCAGATTCTTCTTATCTGCTGCAGCCTTCATCCGCCTTCACAGCCATTGTAACATACTGCTTGTTATCTTCCGCCTGTTCTGCCTCCAAAGACTTCTTGGATCATTCTTTGTCTAGCTCAGGGGTCCCCAAACTAAGGCTGGATGCGGCCCAAACGCCTTCTAAATCCGGCCCGCGGATGGTCTGGGAATCAGCATGTTTTTACATGAGTAGAATGTGTCATTTTATTTAAAACTAGTATCATGAAGCCCGTTAAATTAACGGGTGCTAGAACATATGTGGTGAAACGTTTGTAAAAACAGATTTCAACAGTTCCGCCCGGCCGGCCGAAGTCTCTGCGGGGCTGGCGTGGAAAGCACATGATGCACGCAGTCCCTTGCGGGGAAGAGAGAGAAAACCCCAGGTATTTTTTTTTGGGGGGGTGTCACACCCCCTCTCCAAGACATGGGGCAGCGAGGAGAACCCCACAGTGACCCACTCAGGGACGAATCAAGGCAGGAAAGGAAGAAGTTGGGAGAGGAGCAGTTAGGGGAGGCAGGAAAAGTTAGGGTACCAACTTAGGAACGCAGTCAGGTGGGCGGGGTAGAAAGAATAAAAATTAGTATTATTATTTAGTTCCCCTCAGGGAGGGAGGGAACCAGGCGCTGTACCTCAGTCTCCATGCTGCCGCTGAGGGGACCCCCGGCCTCCTCCTTCCCCTTGCCGTCTCCACGGCCATACCAGAGCCTGGTGAGGAGCGCCGCCACCAGCAAGGCCGGCCACAGACCCGCCATGGTCTCTCCTCCGTCGCCGCCGAGCGGGTGAGGAGCGGGACGGAGAGGCGGCATCGGCCTGGGCCCTGCCGCCGCCGCCCTCCTCACCCGCCGCCGCAGCCATGGCCGGAGAGCGGGGAGATGTGAGGCGAGGCACGGCGGCAGGCCCGAGCGAGGGCTGGATGGACCTCCCTCCCAACGCGGAAGCCTTATATGGGCCCGGAGAGGAGCCCGGAGCCCGGCCCAGGGAGGAGCCTGCCTGCTGTGGCCCCAGGACGAGCCTTCGGGGTGGAGCCGCGCCCCGCCGCACCTGCTCGTTCCAAGTCCCAACGGCTGTCTGTGGGGCACATGCGCAGTAGTGCAGTCCCACGGACACAGGGACTGGACGCAGGGACACTTGGGTTATTTGTGGGGCCTGCCTGGTGTTTTTACATGAGTAGAATGTGTCCTTTTATTTAAAATGCATCTCTTTGGTTATTTGCATAGCTGCCAAGTTATCCCTTTTTTTAAGGGATTTCCCCTAATGCTGAATAGGCTTCCTCGCGAGAAAAGGGAAAACTTGGCAGCTATGGTTATTTGTGGGGCATAGGAATTCATTCATATTTTTTCGAAAATATAGTCCGGCCCCCCACAAGGTCTGAGGGACAGTTGACTGGCCCCCTGCTGAAAAAGTTTGCTGACCCCTGGTCTAGCTCCTCCCTTTTGACCGTGTTGGGTGATCCTACTGGGAGTACGACTCCCGGCGGCATTGCTCACAAGGATCATGGGAACGTGCAAGCCCATTCGTCACGACAAGGGTGATGATCCCGTGAGTGAATTGGCCTCCATAGTCACTCACTGACACACCGTTAAGGCCATATTCATGGAAGACAATCTTGCTTGGCTAGGACTGATCACCAAAGAGAAAGAGAGATCTAGTTTAAAAATGAACAAACAGTTCCCCTGCTTAACAGCATCTAGATTCCCAAGCTTACCCCCCCACCCCGGTCTTTCCATATGAGGCTTCAAGAAGGAACCAACTGACCTTTCTGTTCCCCACCCCACCCCTGTTTCTAACTGCAGTTGTGATCCTTCTCTCATAACAGTAAATGTTGTTGTTGTTTCAGATCAGCCTGTCCCATCCGAAGTGGAAAACGCTGCAGTGGCTCCTTGTCACTCGCTGCCCCAAACGATGGCAGCAGCTGAACCTGTAGTAGGTCCCAAGCCTGCCCCTCTTCCCAAGGCTCCAGGGGTACCACAGCCCCACTCCACTTTCCTCCGGGCTTCAGAGCCCCTCGAAAAGGAAGATGATAAGGAGTCCTGCATTCTACCCAAGGGCCATCTCAAGGAGATACCCAAAACAGTACCTCTTTTGCAAGAGCACGAGCACAAGAGGGCCACAGCCAATTCAAGAGACCTTTCAGGCCATCCTGATTTGCCCAAAGTGCAAGACTCTGCAGTGACTTCTGGCCACTCCCCACCTAAAAACAAGCCTTTGGTTGTTCCCAAGTTTTCTCGAAAGACTGCACTTCGCAAGCCTACATCTTTGCCTCCGCCTCAGCCCCATCTCTCTCTCCGCCAGCCTTCTGAATGTCTTGGACCACCAGCCAACAAGGAAATTAGTACTTTACCTGGGACTCCCAAACCAGTAGCTCCTGGGGGAGAGATGACACTCAAGCTAATAGACACTCCCAACTCTCCTGTAGTTTACCCAGTGGATTCCCAAGCCACCAGAAGGGATGAGAATTTGAAACCTGACAGCATGGTCTCCAGGCCTGCAGATCTGGTTAACCATTGGTTTTTTAACAATGATACACCACCACCTCCCTCCATCTTCCAGCCTGTCTCTACCAGTCCTGGAGCATGGACTCAGCCAGTTGTATACCCGCCTGCCACATTTATTCCAGAGATGCCTCCTCTCTACCCAGCACCATTCCTACCAGTTTCTGTAAGACCCTCTGGGATCCAGTTTCAGAAGACTGCACCACAGACGCTGCCTGCCCAAGCTGTGCCTCCAGTCAGACAGACTCAGCCTCCCACCCAAATTCAGCAGCAGAGGTCCTATGCTTCTGCAGTTTCGGGACGAGATTCCTTTTTTCAGGAGCAGCTACCACCCAGAACCGCAGGACTCCCCCATAGTTTGACTCCTGCAGGGACGTCTCCTACTTCCTTACCATCTCAAAACACAGCCAGCCTCCACTCGCCCAAATCTCGGACTGCCCACCAATCAGAATGCCACCACCATACATGGCTAGATGGTCTGCCGCGGAGTTCTGTCCCTGTGGCAGATAAAAATCTTGTGGCTGCACCTTCAGACAAAGTACCTTCTAAGTCTCCAACGTCCACACATTGGGGGAAGTACGATGGTGTGGACTCTCCTGTAACCTCAAGCCTACAGCCACTCACTTCGCAGTCTGCTTCGACCAATGCAACCCAGCAGTCCTCTGGATCTTATGCCGCTGTTAGTCCCAGCAGTAATTCTGGCACTCTGCCTTCTGACTCTTGGCCCTTGGTGCATCAGCAGAACATTGTTAGCAAGAACTATGCCGTAAGCTCCTCAAGCACAGGACCTGCAAGCTCACCACCTTCCCCTCTAGAAACCACCACCACCTCGCCACCTCTGCAACCGTCGGGCACCTCTTCTTGGATCAACGGTAATTCTGATGCTCTGTGCTCCGAGTCTTGGGCCCTCATCAGCCAGCAGCGATATGTTAGTGTGACCTCAAGCACAAGATCAGCACACCCATCCCCTTCCCCTCTGGAAACCACGACCACCCTATCCTGGCAGCCCTCATCATATACTTCACCTGGAACGAACAGAAATTTGGATGCTTCTAAGCCTCAGGCCCTCATCCACCAGCACCAGCATGCTAATGTCAGCTCTGTGACCACTGCAAGCCCACAGTCGGCAAAATCACCACCTTCCCCTCGAGAAACCAGCTCCCCATCCCTGCAGCCCTCCTATGCTTTTCACGCCAGCATGGATTATGGTTCTCCTAGCCAAAATCTGCCCACGGTTTCCAAAGAAGCTGAGCAAAAGCAGGGCAGTCCTCGTGCCTCTTTGCTAGGAAAACCAATGCCTTATTCATTTACTCCCCCGAGCAGTCCTCCTCCCAAAAATTCTGATAAATGTATTATCCTGTAATAGCAAGCGTTAAGGAGCTGTTCTGTGAAATCATTCACACCCAGAGGTGTTTTCTCCCCCCCGCTCCCCCAGGGTGGATGGTAGGAATGACATACCAGGTGGGATGAGTGCATTCAGAAACCCGCAAGCAAAAACCTCTTGTGCCCTACCAAGTAAATTCCAGGTGTTGGGAATCTTGGTTTGTGCCTGGATGTTGGCAATCTGTTCCCAGGGAATTGCAATTTCAGTTCATGCAATGCCATTCTGTGGCACAGCTTTTCCTATCTGCATCCTGTGCTCAAGCATAAGATGGGAGTGCAGGAAGAGCCTTGAACCCGAAAACGAGGATAGGCTAACTCAGGCTCCTTTTACAAACAATGTCTTCTAGACAGGCCAGTGTGTATTCCTTTCTGGACCAACATAATGCAATGTTCAAAGTTTCAGACTAGGTTCAAATTGCCACTAAACTACAAAGACCGAGGTTCAAGTTGCCATTCAGCTATGTAGGTTGTTGCAGTCTCCTGGGCCAGTCATTCCTCCTCACAGTGTTGTTGTGAGGATTTTTTAAAAATGGGAATATCTGTGCTGCCCTGAGCTTGGAAGAAAGGCAAGGTAAAAATCAAATAAGAAAAGTTATTTTTTTAATGTGCTCTGAATTTCAATTCTGTGACTATACATTATGCAGATGAAGCAAACAGCACAGAGTCACTTATATTGCATAATTTCTCAGTTGATGGGAAACATAGTACTGATCCCTTGAAACCCTAGTCAGCTCCCTTTAGGCTTCTGAGATTTTATATCTGGCATTGCCTGCACATTTACAATATTACTTTTACAGCAGTATGGACTAGAAACATCTCTTTTTAAACAAAACAAAACAAAACCCCACCACTTCAGATTTTTAGGATATGAAATGCTGTCTTCAATATACAGCCTGGCTGAAAGGCACGTCTACTGGGTTGTCTTCAAACCCTAAGAGATTGCAGCATCAATTAACTGTTCTAATCACTGGAATAAGTGGTGGTAGTGATGTAGCATTGATGCATATTTTAATAACAAGTAATTTGAAATACTTGTATCAACCAAAAATAAAGAATATCTTGGAATGTAGATGGGAAAGAATAAAAGTGAATTATTGCAGAGAATCAAGTGGTACTTTAAATAAACAACTTTGAAAGCAATGTCTTCATTTGGTATAAGAGATACTGCTACAGTCATACCTCGGCTTAAGTACACTTCGGTTTGAGTATTTTCAGTTTAAGTACTCCGCAGACCCATCTGGAACGGATTAATCCACTTTCCATTACTTTCAGTGGGAAAGTTCGCTTCAGGTTAAGTACGGACTTCCAGAATTAATTACACTCATACTTTGGGTTAAGTACACTTCAGGTTGAGTACTCTGTGGACCTGTCTGGAACGGATTAATCCACTTTCCATTACTTTCAATGGGAAAGTTCGCTTCAGGTTAAGTATGCTTCAGGTTAAGTACGGACTTCCGGAACCAATTACACTCATACTTCGGGTTAAGTACGCTTCAGGTTAAGTACTCTGCGGACCGTCTGGAACCGATTACAGTGGTACCTCGGTTTATGAACACAATTGGTTCCGGAAGTCTGTTCATAAACTGAAGCGTTCATAAACTGAAGCGAACTTTCCCATTGAAAGTAATGGAAAGTGGATTAATCCGTTCCAGACGGTCCGCAGAGTAACCGTTCATAAACTGAAGCAAACTTTCCCATTGAAAGTAATGGAAAGTGGATTAATCCGTTCCAGACGGGTCCGCAGAGTACTTAAACTGAAGCGTTCATAAACTGAAGCATGGGTGTAATTGGTTCCGGAAGTCTGTTCATAAACTGAAGCGTTCATAAACTGAAGCGAACTTTCCCATTAAAAGTAATGGAAAGTGAATTAATCCGTTCCAGATGGGTCCGCGGCGTTCATAAACCGAAAATTCATAAACCGAGGTGTTCATAAACCGAGGTTCCACTGTAATCCACTTTCCATTACTTTCAATGGGAAAGTTCGCTTCAGGTTAAGTACGCTTCAGGTTAAGTACAGACTTCCGGAACCAATTGTGTACTTAAACCAAGGTACCACTGTATTTATTTGTTAACTGCAACAAGGGCTGTTCTGGTTATTAAGTGATCACCTTCTGAGGCAAGGTTTACTACTTAGTAAAGCTTGAGAAACTGCCTCATAAAAGATTGGTGGGTTAAGTGTGCATATACAGGAAATATTTAGGAAAACTTGAACTCGCTCTAGAACTCGCTCACTTTTATACATGAAATTATGAGGATCACAAATTTAATGCAATATTAATACTAGCAAACTCCCATCATTGGGGCCAACAATTTCACCTACACTGAAAATAGGCTGTAGCTTGTAGGTCTATGAAGCTTACTCCATTGAGCTAATGCTAACCAGGAAGAACCAGAAACACAGAAATTGGAACGCTTAATTACAATCACTATAAAGAAATGATGGAAGTATGCAGACTCAGCAATAGCTAAGAACAAAATAAAAATATACAGTCATATCTCGGTTTACAAACACCGCGGACCCATCTGGAACGGCTTAATTCACTTTCCATTACTTTCAATGGGAAAGTTCGCTTCAGGTTAAGTAAGTTTCAGGTTAAGTACAGACTTCCGGAACCAATTGTGGTTGTAAACCGAGGTACCACTGTATAAATGAAATGGAGCAGTCTATAAAAGGAAAAACACCATAATTGACAAAGAAACAGTAGTTACCAATTGTTGGCCATGGGACAATGGAGTATGCTGCAGGGGATGAAGTCAAACTGCTGGAGAATTGCAGCTTCTGCTGTGGCTACAGAGACCAGTAAATTGTAACTGCTGCTCACATCAAGTTTTTGCTCCATAATGGAGGTCCTGGGATGCCCAGACCACAAGACACAGCCCTCGACTTCACTGATTTTGTCCAAAGGGAAGCAGAGCAATGCATTTGGCACCAGCTTGGCTGCAGGAATTGCCTGAAGGAGGCATGCAAGGCCCCATCCAATCATTTTAGGGACTCCAGATTTGTAGAGAGTTTACTCCTTAGCCTTTTCTTCACCCAAAGATGTCCTGCAAGGTAGCAGGTACAGATTTTTCCTCAGGATTTACTCTGGAAGCCTTTCTCATGAATGAGTGTAGCTGCAAGGCAGCAGTGGTTTAGGATCAGTTTTCCTTCTCCTGGATGAGCTACCTTCCCAGGTTGGTGAGCCCCATCTGCCCTTCATTTCCTTCTGCATGTGGAGTAACCACCTTCTTGACCATTGGACCAGGCATCCCCAAACTGCAGCCTTCCAGATGTTTTGACCTACAACTCCCATGATCCCTAGCTAACAGGACCAGTGGTCGGGGAAGATAGGAATTGTAGTCCAAAACATCTGGAGGGCCGAAGTTCGGGGATGCCTGCATTGGACCCACTATTGGTCTCCTCTACTCAAATCCGTTGGAGCCTGTCTTCATGTGCAAGGGAAGCTCCTAACTCAGGCATCCCCAAACTTCGGCCTTCCAGATGTTTTGGACTACAATTCCCATCTTCCCTGACCACTGGTCCTGTTAGCTAGGGATCATGAGAGTTGTAGGCCAAAACATCTGGAGGGCCGCAGTTTGGGGATGCCTGTCCTAACTCACTGAGGGTTTCTTCTTTGACGATCACTTGTAGCCGAGTAAGATTGTCTTCCATGAACACAGTTTTATCAGTGAGTCAGTAAGTGACTGTGGAGGCCAATTTTGGACCCACACACCCTTCCACACACATCCTTCCACAGTGGGGACATAGGTTTCCAGGTGGGAGTTGATCATGGTGAGGGCTTGTGAAGTGTGCCTCATAGCATGTTTCTCCTTTTGTCTTGAGTTTGAGTGTCTTCAAAGCCCATGACACCTTTGGTAAAGGCTGTTCTCCAATTGGAGCGCTTGCAGGCCAGTGTTTCCCAGTTGGCTGTGTTTATGCTACATTTTTTAAAGATTTGCCTTCAGAGAGTCTTTAAAGCTCTTTTGTTGACCACCAGCATTGTGCTTTCCATTTTTAAGTTCAGAGTAGACTAGTTTCTTTGGAAGATGATAAATCAGGCATCCGCACAGCATGACCAGTCCAACGAATTTGATGTTGAAGAATCATTGCTTCAACAATGGTGATCTTTGCTTCTTCCAGTACACTGGCAATAGTTCGCCTGTCTTCCCAGGTGATGTGTGAAAATTTTCGGAGACACTATTGGTGGAATCTTTTGAGGAGTTTGAGAAAGTGGTCAGCGTTTCACAAACACAGTAAAGTTGGTAGCTTTGTAAACAAGCATTTTGATTTCCCTGTGGATGTCCCGGTCCTCAAACACTGCACTTCAATCGGGAGAAAGCTGCTGAGGGTTGGAGACCCATTGGCTATCCTCACCTGGTTTAGCTGGCCAGTCGAAGCTTTCCCCCCAGGATGTAGATGCTGTCACATGCTGACAGCTTCTCGGAGCTGCAGGTGAGAGCCAAGTACAGGATGGGGAATAAAGCTGGACAAACTACCTCAGAAGGAGCATGGTGTGTCCCCCACTAGAGATACTTTTGTTGTTGTTTAGTCATTTAGTTGTGTCCGACTCTTCGTGACCCCATGGACCAGAGCATGCCAGGCACTCCTGTCATCCACTGCCTCCCACAGTGGGTCAAATTCATGTTAGTAGCTTCGAGAACACACACTAACCATCTCGTCCTCTGTCGTCCCCCTCTCCTAGTGCCCTCAATCTTTCCCAACATCAGGGTCTTTTCCAGGGAGTCTTCTCTTCTCATGAGGTGGCCAAAGTATTGGAGCCTCAGCTCCCTCTCCAAGATACTACCCCTCCCCTAACACCCCATACATCCTCAAGAAATGTGGATGCAGGAGATGTCACACGTTACCTAAGAGACTGAGGCAATAAATAATGTATATTACTCACCCCTGATTTTAACCCTCCTGGAAACCTTTTCCAGCTCATACTGGTTTAAAATCAGAGTAACCGAATTGAGACCCATTTGTATCCAAATGCACACAGGATCGCAGCTTAAGTTTCTTAGCAGAGCTTAGTACATCCAATTTTCCACCCTGAGCATGTTTCCTGCAACTCTCTTTTGCCTTAGCCTCTCTTGAATTTAATGTGAATAGAGTAGCATTTTGTAAAAGAAGAATTCATAGCTCCCAATCCAAAGGAGAGCTGAAGAAAACAAGCTCTTGTGGTCTCAGGTAATACCGTATGTGGTGGAAATAAAGCCTTTGATTAAAAACTAGCTTTTTTTTTTTATAAAAAAACAACTGATTCTAAAGAAGTGGAATAAAAAACATTGCCTCTTCAGTGGGGGGATAATGTTGGGAAAGTGGAGGGTAGGCAGGCTTTGCAAAGCCGAAAAGCTGGGGCACTGGTGGGCCAACTTCTTCCATGTAGAAGTAAAGTGATTTCAGCCCCTGCTCACCAAGTTGCTAAGCAATGTTTTGAGTCAACAACTCTCAGTGGTCAACTTGGCTGGGAAGGGAGACATTGTGAGGTCACAATGGCCAGTCTCTCTTAAGGCAGGAATCTGCAGTACCTTGACCACTTTATCATTGAAGAGGGAAGCAGTGATGTCTCCCATCCCATCCCAAACAGTGCGGAAGGCAAAGGTAAGAGGTGTGTGAACCCAACTTTTTTCTCGTAGAGTTGAGCAAATGCTGGAGCTTGAGGACAGGCCCACTTTCTGTTATTATGTTGGGCAGCAAACAGTGTGCGGCCACCAGTGTCTTATTGAAATGGGAAGCAGCAGGGATGTCACATCCTGTTTTGGCACTTGAGATGAAGCAAGAATGTGCCGCCCCCCCCCCCCCCCTGCTGATGGCACTGTGTTTCTCTTACTTGTGTTGTTTGCTTGGCAGTGGTGATGGCACCTGAAAAGCAGGTGAGATCTCATAAGATTGAGGCGAGATCTTGCTGACACTTCCGGCACAGGGAAGGCAGAAGAGGCAAGGTGGGTGCTGCCTCTTGTACTTCTGCCACCCGAGGCAGGCTCCTCACCCTGCCTCATCGATGGGCCAGCAGAGCATGGGCACAGAAGCTTCAGGCAAGGAAAGAAGGGGAGCTAGCAAGCAGGCACACTAGCTGTTATACAGCTTCTGTTTAGGAAAAGTGCCCCTGGATGGCCCCTAATGTGTAGAAGAATATTAGTAAGAACCTAAGAGGCTGCTGGATCAGGCCAATGGGCCACCTAGTCTAGCATCGTGTTCTCACAGAGGCCCACCAGATGCTTCTCAGCGGTTCGAATCCTCGTGACGGGGTGAGCTCCCGTTGCTCGGTCCCTGCTTCTGCCAACCTAGCAGCTCAAAAGCATGAAGTGCAAGTAGATAAATAGATACCGCTCTGGCGGGAAGGTAAACGGCGTTTCCGTGCGCTACTCTGGTTCAAAAGAAGCAGCTTAGTCATGCTGGCCACATGACCTGGAAGCTCCCTCAGCCAATAAAGTGAGATGAGTGCCACAACCCCAGAGTCATCCATGACTGGACCTAATGGACCTTCACCTTTACCAATACTTTATCATAGTAGTTTCAACATTGAAGATCCACTTTCTCAACTCTGTTGTCTACTTTCATACTTTCTGCCTTGGATGGAGCCTTGAAACCCCATACTTAGCACTCTTTCCCACCAGTTTGCACTAAAGACCAGTCCATGGTGTCTTTTTAAAAAAAGCATGTTAATTATACCAATATGCTTTGACTCCAAAGTATGCAGGGAAGATATTTTAAAACTGGTTCCAGTTTAAGTGCCTAAAGCAGGTGTGGGGTACCTTTGGCCCTCCAGATGTTGCTGGTAAACTTCCATCAGGCCCAACAAGCATGACCAATGGCCAGGTATGATGGGAGTTACAACTCAGCAACACCTGGAGGGCCAAAGGTCCCCACATGTGGCCTAAAGTGATGGCTGGAGCAAATGAAGATTTGGCAATATGACAGTACGTGCTTTTATGTATTTAAGGTAAAGGGTAAAGGGGCCCCTGACCATCAGGTCCGGTTGTGTCCGACTCTGGGGTTGCGATGCTCATCTCGCTCTATAGGCCGAGGGAGCCAGTGTTTGTCTGCAAACAGCTTCCGGGTCATGTGGCCAGCATGACAAAGCTGCTTCTGGCAAACCAGAGCAGCGCACGGAAACACTGTTTACCTTCCCGCCGGAGCGGTCCCTATTTATCTACTTGCACTTTGATGTGCTTTCGAACTGCTAGGTGGGCAGGAGGTTTTATGTATCTACTCAGAAGTAAATCCTATTAAGTTCAATAATGCTTACTTCCAGGTTTGCAGCCTTAGTGTGTTGACTACTATGCATCATCACATGATTCAGCAGAATTTGTCTGCAGCAGTTATATAACTATTGAGTTATACCCCTACAAAAACCGAATACTTATTATAAAGCATGTCTATACAGAATACTTCATGCGGCTGCAGTCATATCACTCTACATAGAATATGTCATAGGAGTCCAGGGCATTAGCATTTCAATACAAAACATTTCCACTAATACTACGTCCTTGCTTCTACTCTTCTGTTGCCTAGATTCTATTTCCTCCCCTTGGTGTTGCATTAATCTCTATCATTGAGCCTGCATATGATAACTATACCCTCTTCCACTAAGGAGCAGCAAAGAGTCATGGTCAGATCAGGGAAACAGGTTGTTTCTGACTCTCTTGCACATGGTGCCACAGTGAGTAGTCCTGTGGGGAGGAAGAAATAATAGAATTGTAGAGTGATTGTGTACCCTGTAATTATTTCATATCACTGTGAGCAATGTGGATTTCCAGGGGCCTTTCACACAATCAGTAAACAAGTGACTCAGAGCTTATATAAAAGATCATAGTACTATTCAGTGCATGGGAGAAGTAGGGGTAGGCAGAGCTACAATGGTCCAGTCTAGGAAATTCTCCCTTGAGGAGAACGCAGGGGAGGGTTGATGTATCTAAACAATCAATGTTCTTTGAAGAGAGGGTGCTGGATCACAAAGAAGATGGAAACAGGGGCTTCTGTTTCATGGCAATAGGATTTGCCTTCAAAATGGAAATGAATGGTTTTTCTTTGCTCTTATTGTTGCTGCTGCTTCAAATTGAATGCAAGGCACATATTATGTGCAGCATGAGAGAACCTTTCTATGTCCCACATGAGTATAATCAGGGAGGTGATTTCATCATTGGAGAGATTACTTCTCAGTTCTTCTTATTGTTTGAACCCATTTCCTTCATGGAGCACCCAAGGACGAAGCTTATTGATCAAATCCTGTAAGGAAATACTTTTATTTCTACGGCATAAAATTAGGCAACATAGTAACAAGTTTGTCCTCATGATCTCTATACAGTCATACCTCATGTTACGTTGCCATGTTATGTTTTTCCAGGTAGCGTCCTGCGGTGACCCGGAAGTACCAGAAAGGGTTACTTCTGGATTTTGCTGCTCGCGCATACGCATTGCGCATGTGCACAAGCACCAAATCATGCCGCGCACCTGTGCAGATACGGCGCTTCAGGTTGTGGGCTTTTCACATTGTGAACGGGCCTCCAGAATGGATCCCATTCGCAACCAGAGGTACCACTGTATACTAGTTTCAGGTCAAAGCCAGCTCTTGACCATGCTGCAGTTGTGGAGAACGTATGAGGTATTAAAATTACAGCACAGAAAATACAGGATGGTAGAGAACTGTGGTTTGTTTTATATAACTCCTAGTCAAAGTTGAGCCAAATTAAAACAAAACAAGATGAAAGCATCCACAACTGCTGTTTTTTGAAACATCGGTACTGTTGACCATAGGAGTTCTTGCTTCACTTGTTCCTAGTCATTAGTTTGTTGCTGATGTGGAATATTTATTAACCTTCTAATTTTCTAAATGTTGACAAAGAACCTGGTCAACACAAAAAGGCTAGCGTAACTGAGGATGCAGCAATAAAGGGTAAAAGAACACTGTAGAACAGTTGGTAAGTTGTGTATTTTTGAAAGTATTATGCGGATGGCATGTGTGCAAAGTTTTACTTTATGTGTGCAAGTTATGAAAACGTGTGCATATATGTGAATGGACACAGAAAGGTATTCATACGAACAACAACCCACATACATCCAGAATTCTTTATGGTTCCTGTGTGTTTAAACTTTTAAAAACAAATGCTAGTGATGTATGAGTGTAAATGTACCAGATGATAGGTGTGGGGTAGCACCAGGTACCTCTGCTACATAAATATCTTAACTGTGATGATGATATACAGTGTCATACCATGAAACTGGTTTTCAAAAAGTAGTCATAAAGACTTGCAAATTGTTTAGGAAGTTAAGAATAGGTATTCATTGCTTCATATAAATTCTTCTTCTTCTTCTTCTTCTTCTTCTTCTTCTTCTTCTTCTTCTTCTTCTTCTTCTTCTTCTTCTTCTTCTTCTTCTTCTTCTTCTTCTTCTCTTGCTTATTTTAGAGCAGTGCCAAAAAACTATCAACATGTCTTGGCTTTCCTATTTGCCGTGAAGGAGGTAAATGAAGACCCCAAAGTTTTACCAAATGTCAGCCTGGGATTCCATATTTATGACAGCTACTTCAATGCAAAAATGACTTATCAGAACACCTTGAATGTTCTCTTTAATTTGAAAAAGATCATACCTAACTACAGCTGTGACGCTGAGAAGAATTTGATAGCTGTTATTGGCGGACTTGATTCTGAAACCTCTCTCCATATAGCCAACTTCTTGAGCATCTATAAGATTCCACAGGTAGGATACACTTGTTAGTGTCATAGCGGGAAGAGTAACTGTGTCACAAAATTAGCACACGTGCCATCATTTCCATGTGCAAATTATTGTTTTGGGGTAGAGAGAGACAGATACACATTTGATTGGCAAAAAATATACAAGCCTTGTTTGTTTTCCAAGAAAAATACATATTTTAAAAGGACATCTGTACATACCCTCCATGGCATGCAGTAACTCCTCAATTTCAGTATATGGATCAATTCTAACACTTTATAGAAAATGCCCCCTGCAAATGAATAATATTTGCTAACCTTTTAAAAGTGCAGGAGGAGTTGGTCCTGTGATATTCTACGTGGAAAAAATATTCTGCTTTGGAGACAGGATTTAAACAATTAAAGGTTCCTTCTGCTAAGTAGGGTTCCTATGATTTTGTGCTTTAAAATGTAAAACTAGCACTGTATCTCCATCCCCCCCCCCTCTCACACACAGAGAAGAAAACTGCTTAAACTCCAGACATTCCATTCAATTTCTATGCTACTTCCCCAACAATCAGCATTCCACAGTCAATGAACACATTGTGTCCTAACTGGGCTGTTTTAGGAGGGATACATTCTGGGGAATCCCATTTGATTTATAATGTTCTTCATTTTGCCTAGGTCACCTACTGCTTTTTTGCTCCATTGATGAATGATAAGGCCGAGTTCCCTTTTGTTTATCAGATGGTTCCCAATGAAGTGCAGCAATACAAGGGAATTGTCCACCTATTTCTGCGTTTCCAGTGGAAATGGATTGGGATCATTGCACTGGATGATGAAAAAGGAGACAGATTTGTGCAGAACCTAGTGCCACTGCTTTCACAGAATGGCATGTGTTCTGCCTTCATTGATAGACTTCCATTCATCACTTCCATGGATAACATGATAGAAATTTTTTATTTGTCAAGATCTAGAGAGAGCATGGCCCTTTTCCTAACCAACACCAAAGTCAATGTATTTGTCTTAAATGCTGATACTTTAACCATGTTAATGCTGAAATGGTTTCTATACCTGGCACAAACAGAAGACTTGACAGAGGCAGCAATGGGTAAGGTATGGGTTATGACAGCCCAGTGGGAATTCTCATCACATATATATTACAGGAATTTGGATATTGACTTTTTCCATGGAGCTTTGTCATTTACATTGAACTCCAATGAAGTGTTTGGCTTCCAAAAGTTCCTTCAAGTTCTAAATTTTCACTGGCCGAAAGGAGATGGCTTCATTAGGGTATTCTGGGAACAGGCATTTGGCTGTTTGTGGCCAGGTACCAAACTGGGTAAGGAAAGCATTGACATATGTACTGGGGAGGAGAAACTGGAGAGCCTTCCTGGGATATTTTTTGAAATGAGTATGACTGCCCAAAGCTACAGTATCTACAATGCTGTCCATGCCATAGCACAAGCTCTACATGCCAGGTACTCAGCCACAGAGAATCGTAGGACAGTGACAGGGGGTGGAGGGAGTCTGGAGCCTCCCCACCAGCAACCTTGGCAGGTAACAGTTTGCATATCATGAGCCGGTGAATGTTATAAAGCAGGGGTCAGCAAACTTTTTAAGCAGTTGGCCGGTCCACTGTCCCTCAGACCTTGTGGAGGGCTGGACTATATTTTGAAAAAAATATATGAATGAATTCCTATGCCCCACAAATAACCCAGAGATGCATTTTAAATAAAATGACACATTCTACTCATGTAAAAACATGCTGATTCCTGGACTGTCGGCGGGCCGGATTTAGAAGGCGATTGGGCTGCATCCGGCCCCTGGGCCTTAGTTTGGAGACCCCTGTTATAAAGTGAAGGGTCTGAGGGTTCACCTAGGCAGGGTTAGCCCCAGAACATTGCTTCTTCCTTGAACCTTTGGAATGTTTATGAGCTTCATTTGATCATCTCACCTTTTAAGGTAGACTAGAATTAACCTAATCTTGCACACAGGAGACTATTATTTATTAGTCTCGTTTTTGCACTCAGGTGCCTCAAAACAACGTACGCGGTAAAAATAACAATGAAAGAGATTGAATTTTAATACTGATTGTTTGCCTGAGTAGCTTACTCTCCTCGTCGGTTCATGGCTGAGGTAAAATTTAAACCTTGGCAAAAATAGCTACTGTGCTACAGTGAGCTGTCCGATGTTGCGGCAATTCACAGATTAAGGCCTTTCAAATTCTTCCTGCTTTTGTAGGCAGTTTGGATAATATGGGAGAGATATGACATGAATCTCAATCTTTAGTTGATTTCTTCCTATCACTGGAGCATAATGGGATCCCTTTGGATTTTGTCTTCCTCCTCCTTAAGAAGTACTCATTAAATACTCGCTCAGAGTCTCTTTCTCTTGATGGTAATCTATGTGATCATTGGTAAGAGGTGTGTCAGCAAAATCCCATGCAGCCTATTTACTCTTCTTGAGTTGTTTTGTTGATCCATGAATTGACTAAACTAAAGAAATGTTCATTCAGTGTGCTACCTCTTTGAATGGATGTGGACTTCCTGTAGATCTCTGGTGGACTACTATGAAAAACAGGATGCTAGACTAGACAGGCTTTGGTCCGAACCAGCAGAGCTATTATGTTCTTATTATTTGAATAGATCTCACAGTTCCAGGAATCAGACCAGATATATTTAAAGCTTTTGGATTTGTCAGTTTATTTGATAGTTTTAACTTAATTTTACCAATCCCTCCCCCCCTCTCTCTGTAAGGACAATTTTGTAAAATCAGGAAAAAACCATTTTGGGGTTCTTTGATTCTGGTATGTGACTGTATGGAACGGAAATGTTAAACATTGTCTTTTAACTTAAGAATGAGTGTTAGTTATACATACATAATTATACCTTCCTTCAGTACTTGAAACAGTCAAATATGTTGAGTTTTGTTCAATTATGTTTAAATTAATGTTAAAAGGTACATGATAAATCAGCTAAAAATAATTTAACATACTGGCAGGTTTAGTTGCCACTTTCCCCCATCAATACATTTTACAGTGTTTAGGCTTTCATACAAAGTAAAGAATTTTAATGCAAATTAACCTTATGAAAATGGGTCAGATCTTTCCCCTAGTGTGCCATCCCCATGGTCCTCACTTGCACACCTGAGAAGAGATAATCTGAATGCTGCTTAATTCCATGCATGTAAGCAAATATCAAATGTCTGATTTTCTAATTAAGTCCAGTAATCATTCACATGATTTTTGCCTATGAATAGTGAATTACATGTGCTTGAGTTACATTTGGACAACAGTGAGGGTGAACCTAATTCATTGGATCAGAGAAGAAATATTATCTGATCTGGACCAGTGACAACATGTCAGAATTTTATATTACAAGAAAAGAATAATACTTCACATATCTTTAAATCCTTGAAATATATATATTTCTGAACAAGTTTGGCACCTTTTCCTCCTCCTAGTCATTTTCTGGGATTTCCCTCTCTCAATCCAGCTTCATCCTTTTCTGAGGAGCATCTCATTCAACAACAGTGCTGGGGACACCATTTATTTTAATGAGAAAAACGAACTAGCTGCAGGATTAGATATTACGAACTGGATTACTTTCCCAAACAAATCCTTCCTAAGAGTGAAATTGGGAAGGATGGATCCACACGCTTCACCAGGCACCGAGTTCACCATTAATGAAAGCATCATCACATGGCACAAGGATTTTAATCAGGTGGGATGTGGTTGCATGTAATAGAATCAAAAGGCATACTGAGGAGAGCCCCTCCAACCCTAGTTTCCTCCTTCAGTTTCTCCCTCCTTCTTCTTTGTTGGGGCCTGCCAAGCCTACCTGGTCCTGAAAGCACTGTGGTGTGCTTCTCTCATCATTTCCCTCCCCACCTTCCGAACCACCTCACACAAACACGCACAAGTAACGCTGGGTGTGACAGAAGCAGAGGTGATCTAGTCAGTGAACCCTTCAATGGGCTCCTCATCAAACCATTCAGACCATCTTGGACCCTATTGTCAAGGGGACTCCCTACAGGGAGCCTTCCCCAGTCATCCTGACCAGCACTTTGCCCAGCGACAGCAAGCAGTGAGTTGGGAGGAGGGAATGAGGAATGGAGCGGTTTGGAGAGAGGGCTCAGTGAGGTGTCTGAGCCCTGGCAATGCTATGGAGAACAGAGCATGCAGGAGGGGCTCAGAGACGGGTCAGAGCCCTGGCACTGCTCTGGTTGAGGGTCAGCGGATGAGGGACTCAGCAAGACAGCGGAGCCCAGGCGCCACCCCAGACAGCAAGAGGGAAACCTCTCCTTCCGGCGTCCAAATTGAGGCGCGCTCCCACACATAGGGTGAAGGGGGTGCCCAGGCTTTTATGCTGGCCGAAAAGCAGGAGGCAACCATTGCCGGGTTCTGGATCAGACTAGATGGTCATGTTCTCTGTTATCTCTGCACTGTAAATAGTATGCACAATAAAACTCTTAAAGACAGTGCAGACTGGAGCGTCTTTACTCAAGAGTAGCCGCAACAGTCCCCTGACACCTATGATTAGCAGCGGAAGCTCTGTTGGTGGTTCCACCGCTGGGTGTTGACCCATGAAAGGGTTTTCTTGCTAGTGGTTTCCCATTTGTGGAATATCCTTCCTGGTGAGTTGTATCTGTCTCCCTCATTAGTGGCATCCAGGAAGAATTGAAACAAACAAACAAACAAACAAACAAACAGTTCAGTTCACCCAGCCATTTGCTGGTTTACAGCAAACTTGAAATTGTCAGCTGTGAGGGTACATGACTATTTCTTAGATGTTTCTAAATTGTTGGGAGTATTGTGGTTAGGGAATTTGTGCCTCCACAACATGCACCCCCTGCCCCTAATCTCTCTCCTGATTCTACGATGTGTTACCAACCCTGCAGTGAATTTTCCTTTTGTTTTCTTTATCTTACACCCAATTATGATAGGCTGTGCAGTCCATGTTGCCACCTTAAGGCACAGCTAGGTCAATCTTCTTAATTTAGCCAGAAGCTGGTTTGGAGGAAAACATTTCAAAATGCAGTATTTTGTAAGAAATGACATGATAAATATGGATTGTAGCTAACATGTGTACACTGCTTTCCAGACCCGCTTTGGGAGTACCCTGGTTGCAGAGTAAAAGGGAGTATGCACACAGCAATAGTAATTACGTTCTTCCTGGAGGGCAGTGCTAAGTGCAAATTTCAAAGAGTAGCTGTGCATCTGTTCACAAATTATTTCAGAAAATGCAAAGTTGATAAATTTGGCTTTAAATGCATACTGAATCAAATTTTCCCCCATTCATATTTATGAGCCACATAACTGCCTTCTGCCTACAAAATTCTCTTCCTTGGTTATGTGTCCATTTGAAGTCAGCATCCTGTTACTCAAATTTGAAGAGAGCCAGTTAGAAGAAAACTGAGTCATCTTACTTTCATTTTATATGGCTAGGCCCTGCCACTTGCTGTGTGTAATGACAACTGCTATCCAGGCTACAGCAGAAAAAGGAAGGAGGACAAGCCGTTTTGCTGCTATGATTGTGCTCCATGTCCAGAAGGGAAGATTTCAGACCAGAGTGGTAGGAGACAAAATGGTTGATTATACATATGAGAAAGTGGAGGGGGGCTTGGGAAAGACCAAGTGAAAACATAATTGAAAAGGTTCCTATTAATCTCTGTTGTCACTATTCTCTCATCCAAGGGAGATATTTCTTCTATGAACCCCTTTTAGTGATTATTTTGCCTTGATTTGGCATAACTAATTTTGGTATACAGGATTTGTACTATGAAATACTTAAAAATTCTGCTTCATTGCACTGCAGAACTTGATTGGACTAAGAGGGCACTTGACTGTGAAAGTAATTTTTCAGCCAGAGAGGAATACCACTACTGTAACATGTACCTTTTGCATAAGCACCAAGTGTTGGTCTCTCTCTCTCTCTATATATAAATGTAAAAGGTCCCTGTTCGTACGCGTCCAGCTACCTCTGAAACCGCTTGATCGATTGCATTGAAATTTTCACACAACGTTCCATTCCACTACGTGGGTGTTTGTATAAACTTAGATTGGACAGATGTCACACCTGTGAGAAGTTAGAACATGTTTTCTAGAAAAAAAGTCAAAGCAGCACAACTGAGGATGCCTCAGCTGCTGCCATTGGCTGCGGACTATCTGTGACATCACAATAGCATGGCATTGCCCAGCATAGCACAGCCAGGGGAGCAGGCCAGGCCCAATATGCACATGGCATGTGTGGGTGGAAGAGAAAGAGGGGTCAGGTTGACAGGTGCCATCACACAGGAGGAAGATGACCAGAGATGACCAGAGAGAGCTGGAGGGAAGATGACCAGAGATGACCAGAGAGATGGGAGAGACCACAGACAGAGAGGTGTTGTGACGTCCGGGGTGTGGCACAGGGCTGAGGTGAGGAACGGGGGCACTGAGTTGAGGTGGGGCGTGCCTTTCGGGAGGAGGAATGCGTTGGGGTGGCCGGTGCCCTTATGCAGAAGGAATATGACGTCAAGCGGTGGGAGGACCAGAGACAGGGGTGTGCGGCTGGGGTTAGGAACGGGGATGCTGAGTGGACGAGGCCCGTGCCTTATGGGAGCATGAAGGGGTGGGGACGGGGTGGGGGGATTTGCCAGAAAATGCATGCGAGAGGGAGATAGAGAGTGCTCGGGGTGTCGGGTGCCGTCACACGGGAGGAAGATGTCATGCAGCGGGGGGACCAGAGACAGGGGTGTCTCAATGTCATGTGGCTGGGGTGGGGAACGGGGATGCTGAGTGGAGGAGGCCCATGACTGAGCCACAGCAACGCATGGCCGGGTACAGCTAGTTGCATTATAAATAAGAAAATATGTAGCAGGAATAATTGCAGTGGATTGCATCCACTGTATTACGTGAGAGGAACTCTGCCCATGCAACTCTGACTACCATCCAGTATGATTAAAAGAGTGAAAAATGATTTCCCCCCCTTCTTGCAGATATGAATGATTGTGTCACATGTCCAGAACATCTGTATCCAAAGAGGGACAGGACTCAATGCCTTCCTAAGATTCTAAACTTTCTGTCTTATGATGAACCTTTGGGGATCATTTTAGCTTTCTTGGCACTGTTTTTGTCTCTGATCACATCTGTGGTGCTTGGAATCTTCATTAGGTTCCAGAACACCCCCATTGTCAAAGCCAACAATAGGAACCTCACCTACTCTCTGCTCATTTCTCTCCTGCTCTGTTTTCTCTGCTCCTTGCTGTTCATAGGCCAACCTCAGACACTGACCTGCCTCCTACGGCAGACAGCTTTTGGCCTCATCTTCTCTGTGGCAGTTTCTTCTGTGTTGGCCAAAACCACCACTGTGGTTCTCGCATTCATGGCTAGTAAGCCAGGAGGCAGAACGAGGAAATGGCTAGGGAAAAAACTGGCGAACTCAGTTGTTCTTTCTTGTTCTATTTTTCAAGCGGGGATTTGTATGTTGTGGTTAGTCACAGCTCCTCCATTTGCATACTTGGACATGCACTCTCTAGCTGAAGAAATTGTAGTGGAATGTAATGAAGGGTCTGTGACTATGTTTTACTGTGTTCTGGGCTACTTGGGATTAATGGCACTAGTAACTTTTGCTGTGGCTTTCTTTGCAAGGAAGTTGCCCAACACATTTAATGAAGCCAAATTCATCACTTTTAGCATGCTATTATTTTGTAGTGTTTGGGTGACCTTCGTGCCAACCTACCTGAGCACCAAGGGAAAATATATGGTGTCTGTGGAGATCTTTTCTATCCTGGCTTCCGGTGCAGGATTACTGGGTTGTATTTTCTTTCCAAAATGCTATATAATTATTCTGAGGCCCAAGCTGAATAGCAAGGATCAAATGTTAGTAAGAAATAAGTAAGTATGTCTATAATGGTCAAAACAGAAGTCCTGCTGTTGATTGTTTTAAGCCCCAATAGAGGAGCAGGATGATGCTGCATTTATAAAAGATACTTTATTTGTGACAGAGGTAGCAACTGCAGAAAACTGAAAACAATGCCCGAGTTGAAAACTTATTATTTAGTGTGCAGTCCTATGATTGTCTACTCAAAAATAAATTCTAGGGAGCAAAATGATGCTTATACCTAGGTAAATGGGTTTGACAACAATATAATTTGATGTATTTCTATCATGAAAATGTCACTGAGGAAAGGTTTTTTAGAAAATTGTTTCAGTGGCATGCTCATTTTAAAAAGCTGTATATGTATGCTTATCTCTGGTTTTTAAAAAAGACCATAATGCAAAAATGTCCATAATAAAATCTCATACCTTTTTTTTGCAGGGAAACTGTTCAACAGACAATTGTTATAAAATGCATATGTAATATAGGATTTATTGCTATTTATTTATATATAATAATATATCTGCTGTCCTTTGGAATAAAATAAAATTTCTGTTGCCAACTTTGTTGTGGCTTCCTTTGCTGGGAAGTTTTCCTGCACATTTAAATAATTAATCACTTTAAGCATGTTGGTATTTTGGATATGTGGGTCTCTTTGGTTGCAACTTAAATGAGTGCAATGAGTGTCAGACAATTTTGAATGCACCAGTGACAACGATGGAATTACAGCAAGCAATTTCACAGGCAAAACTTTCGAAAGCACCAGGACTTGATGCACTTTCAGCAATATATTATAAGAAGCTGCAGGATTATCTAATACAACCATTAAAGGACACCATGAATATGATTTTAAATACAGTGGAACCTTAGGTTGCGGACGCAATCCATGATGGAGGCATGTCTGCAACCCGCAGCATTAGCATCCTGAAGTGCCATGTCTGCACAGGCGCCGGCGCGATTTGGTGCTTCTGCACATGCACGAAGCACGATTTAGCGCTTTTGTGCATACGCAAGTGGCGAAACCCAGAAGTAACCTGTTCTGGTACTTCCGGGTTTCCCGCGGTCTGCAACCTGAAAACACGTAACCTGAAGTGTCCGTAACATGAGGTATGACTGTACAGGTGAGCTGCCAGAATCCTGGAAGAATGCTTATATAAGAATGCTTATATAACTCCGATTTCTAAACGAGACAGGAATCCTGAGCAGCTAAACAATTATTGACCTATATCTTTGCTGAAAAATGATTATAAACTTTTTGCAAACATATTATCAAATAGGTTGAAACTGGTATTAAAAGAGGTAATCCACCATGATCAGGCCAAATTTTTGACAAGAAGACGAAAGATAATATTAGAAATGTAACTGATATATTAGAATACATACATGCGAGAAACGAAAAATAAGAGGCTTTAATGTTTTTAGACACTGAAAAAGCATTTGATAATGTCTCATGGGATTTTATGGTTACCGTTTTAGAATATATGAGTTGTGGAGACACTTTTATAAAAGGAATCAAGGCAATATATACTGACCAGTCTGTTAGGATTTTGTGGACCCAATGCAGGGTAGTGTGATTGGTATAAATCACATGAGATGTCTGAAAAGAGTGTGGGAACGGAAGACTGTTTTATCTCTTCCTTATGAGCGTGTTATTGTTATATTACTATAGTTTTTTAAACCAGCTATATCTTCTATCTTCTGGTGTGCTAGAAATCTGGCTGCACGACTTACATATAGCAGACCTGCTCTGGACACAATTTGTGGCCTACCAAACTGAACTCTGCCCAGCAGCCAGGGATGTGAGAAACCTCCATTTTATCCTGGGTCTTAGACAATGGTGGGGAATGACATTTGTTGTTTAGTTGTTTAGTCATGTCCGACTCTTCATGACCCCATGGACCAGAGCACACCAGGCACTCCTGTCTTCCACTGCCTCCCGCAGCTTGGTCAAACTCATGTTCGTAGCTTCAAGAACACTTTCCAACCATCTCGTCCTCTGTCGTCCCCTTCTCCTTGTGCCCTCAATCTTTCCCAACATCAGGGTCTTTTCCAGGGAAGGGAATGACATAGCATGACACAAAATATGGCTAGTTGCCTGGATTTGTCTGGAGGGTTTCAGACACAGCCTTTGGTAGCATCTGTAACAGGATTGTAGTGCACCTGTGTGAGGTCAAGATGTGCCCCCATATCTTAAAAAAAAAGATCACAATGCTCTGCTGAAGAAAGAACATTGGCAGAAACGTGCAATGCCTAGCAAGGATTCTTAGGAGCTGCCATTGCATCAGCCTCTGCAACAATGTTACTGTTGAATTAATTCCCTTAATTACTTAAACACTGCAGTTCCCCTGCCCCCCATTCCATAGGGGTATGATAAGAAACAGAAGAGGAATCCTTGCCTGGGTCTCACTGTGCATGCATCATGAGAAAGATAGTATAATTAAAGTAGCAGCAGCAATTCACGATGAGAGAGAGCCTTAGACTGTAAACTTTGAAGGTGGTCTATTGCTTCTGTTTTTTTGGCAGTGGCTCTGGGCTGTTAGTGCTGTGCTATTCAGAGAAAGAGGGAGCTAATATTTAGCAACAAATAGAAGTCAGCAATATACTTCCACCATCGCATCCATCTGCCTCTCTCAGTGCTTCTTTAAATAACCTTTTCCTCTAACATGTACCTGTGAAGCAAAAGGAGCTGTGAATCTGACAGAGGAGAGATTGTGATGGATCTCTCATACTGGCATGAAATGAGAGGAGACAGCTTCTAGGAGCCACAGGTGAGAACTGAGTGCATGGTGGGGACCAAAAGTGGAGAAACTACCCCAGAAATTAGCATGATGTGTTCCCCCACCAGACGCACTCCCCCTCTCTGAACAACTTCTTCTACTGTTCTTTTAAACCCTGTACACAGTATGGGATTTATGCTGTTTCTTTCCGAAGCTGATATATTGCATGTTAGACTGATGAGGCAAGAATGGGAACAGAGATAATGGCTAGTGAGTCAGGAGTTTGAGGAATCACCTGCAGCTTAGGACAATATGGTAAAGTAAACTCACAAGAATTGAATTGACTTGGATCCTCAAGATAAATACAGTAAAATGAATAAGTTTCCAGAAGAAATGTTTCGACTCCTTCCATTCTCCCTGTATTAGTCTGGGACCCTTGAGAAGCCACTTTGTGGAAGGGGCTCCTCACAACATGGGCCCCACACCTTTGCAATTTTATTTATATATGGCACTTTTGCCTTTGAAAAGATCTCAGGGTGGCCAACATATGGTTCAATGACACTCTGCCATCCAGGTAGTGTTAATAGCGAAACTAGTTTAGCTTCAGGGTATTTTCCGAGCACCAAAACACAACAGGAATTCTATCAACCTGATGTCTGAGTATTGTTTTAAAGACTAAAGTCTGAAACCAGGGAAGTGTGAGGAGATCTGTGCCTGTACAGTAGGGCTTTCCTAGGTTGGTTATCTCACTGCAAACCCCCTCACTCTCTGTACTGAAGGACCCTTAGAAATGCAATGTGAAGAGACTCAAGTTGGCTGCAGGTGGAGATGCCTTTCTGTTGGTGCAAAATTTGTTTGGGTCCAGTAAAAAAAACTACATGGGGAAAACTGAAATTGTGATATTCATTTTACAAAAAGTATCATGAGGTAAAGGGACCCCTGACCATTAGGTCCGGTTGTGGATGACTCCGGGGTTGCTGTGCTCATCTCGCTTTACTGGCTGAGGGAGCCGGTGTACAGCTTCCAGGTCATGTGGCCAGCATGGCAGTAAATATAATTCTAACATTAATGAAAAAAACAAGACTTTAGAATGAACACACATTGTTTTATGTGCACGGAATCATTATTTTTCCTGCTGTTCCTTCAGTAGCCAAAATCTTATAGATATAATGTCCAGCATAACCGTCATTGACAATTTTCTATTACTGGAGATTTCGGGGGATGAAGAATGACAAATTTTGCACTTTGTGATCTTCTTAGGAGTATACCTGACTATTCTGATGTTGCTGTTTTGTAGTGAGAAAACACTTTAAATAAATGCAGTATCGAATGTTCAGACAATATAAGTTACTATCCATGAAGATTAATGGTATTCCCCCCATTCTATAGGTTTTGATTCCTGGCTTCTGATGACTAGTAATCTGTGCTACCTCTTGAGCATGAGGGAGAAGTAATGTCTAATATAACAATTATCAATTATTTCCTGCTTCTGGGATTTTCTAACCAACGAGAGTTTCAACTTTTACAGTTTGCAGTCTTCTCAGCAATGTATCTGGTTATCCTTACAGGAAATCTCATTCTCATAATTCTAGTAGCCCTCAACACCAACCTTCAGACCCCAATGTATTTCTTCCTTGTCAATTTATCGATAGGAGAACTTGGCTCCACCTCTGTCATTATTCCCAAATCAATGGCCAATGCGCTCATGAACTCAACATTGATTTCATATTCTGAATGCGTGACACAAATGCTTTTCTTTGTTTTTTTCCTGTCGTCGGATGTGTTCCTCCTCACTGTCATGGCCTATGACCGATATGTGGCCATCTGCCACCCACTGCATTATGCGTCTATGATGAAGTGGGGAAGATGCATCCAACTGGCAGGTGGATCATGGATGGCGGGTTTGCTTAATGCTGCTGTGCATACTGGCACTATTTTTTCACTGCCCTTCTGTTCCAACGTCATCCATCAGTTCTTTTGTGAAATCCCACACCTAATGAAGATCTCATGCGCTGATTCATACCTCAATGAAATTTGGACACTCCTCTTCAGTTGCGCATTAGGTATTGGCTGCTTTGTGTTCATCGTCTTGACCTATGTGCAGATCTTCAGCACAGTGTTGAGCATGCCGTCCATGGCAAACAGGCAAAAAGCCTTCTCCACTTGCATTCCCCATCTCATTGTTCTCTCTGTCTTAGTTGGCACCATTCTTTTTACTTATCTCATGCCAGCCTCCATCTCTTCATACAAGCTGGACCAGATGCTTGCTGTGATATATTCTGTGGTTCCTCCAATGATGAACCCAGTAATCTACAGCATGAGGAATAAGGATGTCAAAGCTGCCCTGGGGAAGCTGTTTTACTGGAAGATTTCAGGCAAGAACACAATGCTTCCTTTTCACTGATAACCCTGCTGCTTACTTGTGTTAAATTATGGAAGAATTTAACATAAAACTTATATCATTTCCCACTTTATTTTCACTGTATTGCATTTTAGCATTGCATAATATATTGAATTCAAATTGTGAGT
Organism: Zootoca vivipara; assembly: GCF_963506605.1. Classification (NCBI taxonomy): domain Eukaryota; kingdom Metazoa; phylum Chordata; class Lepidosauria; order Squamata; family Lacertidae; genus Zootoca; species Zootoca vivipara. Next base: position 30,292,707 of record NC_083288.1, on the reverse strand, counting down.
TATTATCAATATCACTGGGAATGTAAAATGTTTGTGTGGTAAAAGGGGTATCTGACGCCGGTAAGAATTCATAAAATGTACAAAACTAGAGACAACCTCTGCTGGAGATGTAAAAAGGAAGTGGGGACATTTGTGCATATATGGTGGCACTGCGAGAAAGTTAAAATATTCTGGAATGGGATATTGGAAGAGATCAAAAAGATATGTAAATATAATATTAAAAAGTGTCCAGAGTCCTTTTTGTTAGGGATAATGGGGGAAGACATAATTAAACAGGATGAAAAAATCTTTTTATATGCAGTGGCAGCAGCAAGAATCCTACTTGCCAAATATTGGAAAAAAGAAGAAATCCCAAAAATTGAAGAATGGCAAGATAAATTATTAAATTTCATGGAATTGGACAAATTAACAAATGCAATTAGAGGGGGGAGTAATAAAAAATTCATTCAAAGCTGGGAAAAATGTGGAGATTATTTCAAAAAGCAGTGCCCCATGATAAAAACTTGGATTTACTTTTAACATCTCGCACTAACTAAAGGTGAAAATCTAAGCGATGCAGTGTAAAAAGGTATGAATGTTTCAGCCCGGGAAGAAGACAAGCGGAAGTCAACTTACAGAGGAGAAAGAATATGTTAGATTAAATTGTATATTAAATATAGAGGAACCAGAAGAGAAGAATGAGATAATAATTTTTCATTATGTGATTCGTGTTTTATTTGTGAATATGTTTCATTTGTATTATTGTTTTATACTGTTATATTTTCTTTTATATTTTTCTTGTATTTTAATCTTAATAAAGTTTTCAAAAAAATAATAATGTTTGTGTGGTATGCACGGTAAGTCCTACTTAGAACTGACAGCTTGAAAGTAATAAACATAAGTTGAGGTGATTGATTTTAATTACGTAGTTACTCCAAATAAAACTGAGCTGAACACAACCATAACTCTGCTTCAGTGTAGTTTTCCCCCTTCATCACTAAAAGTGGAAGAAATATTTCCATATTGGACAAGCATTTTTTCCTGGGACAACACTTTCATGCAAAAGCCACTTGTTATTGTTTTCTGATTTATTTATTTTTTTGGGGAAATTTCAATATTATTTTAAATAAATGGAAATATAATACATAACCTTTGAGTCTATGCTGCCCTTGGGGTAGGTATCCTTGTTGCTCTACCTAGTTATATAGTTTTCAAATTGTTTTCAGAAAGTTCACAGAAGAACAAATTTATGGTGACATCATCATTATCAACAACAGCAGCAGCAGCAGCAACAACAAAAACAGGACGGGCTTCACAAGGACTGCGGCTGCTGCTCAGCAGAGAGGGCTCCTCCTTTAAATTGTTTTTATTTTTATCTGTGGCTTTTTAAATTATGGGGTTTTGTGTGTGTGTGTGTGTGTGTGTGTGTGTTTTTCTCTGTTGGGGGTGAGATGGACATTTGGGTGGGACTGGGAATTGGTTTAGTTTTAGTGTAATTGTAAAATGTTTTTCTTATTATTATTAGTTTCTATTATTATTATTATTATTATTATTATTATTATTATTATTATGTATAGTTTGTGTTTGCTTTTAAGGGGAGAGGGTCAGGGCTGTCTGGGAGTGGGCCGCAGCCAACAGAATGGCTGGGGCAGGTTCCACGGGGGTGGGGTGGGGGTGCACTGGGACATCCGATCACAGTGATCAAGGTTAGGAGGAGGAGCTATGCTAAGACCAGACCATGTCATTACCGAGGAGGCGGGTTTAATTGTTGTTTGAAGACTATCCCTGCCTCCAGGTCTGGCCTTGACCAGAAGGATGCTGGAATCAATGACTTGATTGGGGATGGAGGACTTGACCTGGCATGTGTAACAGGGACTTGGTTGAATGAAGCAGATGGGCCTGTTCTTGCCACTGCTTGTCCACCAAGTTTCTATTAGGCACAGAAACCCATATCATATGAGCTGGGAAGGGGGATTGCAGTGATTTTTATGAAGTCATTAGTTTGCACCAGGCATCCTATTGGGAAGACCCAGTTTTCTGAGTGCATGTTCTGGAAGATGGGCAATAGGGGCAGTACAGGATTACTTTTGGTGTACCAACCTCCACACTGCACAAAGGATTCCCTGCCTGGGCTGCTTCAGGTTGTGGCAGATGTTCTCCTGGAGACACCTAGTTTGGTTGTCCTAGGAGATTTCAACATCTATGTCAACACAACCCTACAAGGGGCACCTCAGGATTTTGTGGAAAGCATGGCCTCCATGGGACTGTCCCTGAATAGGTTTGGCCCAACTCATAGTCACAGACATGCCTTAGACCTGGTGTTCACCTCTATGGATGTGGGTGATCTGACACTAAATAAAAACAAAACAAAAGAAGTGCCATGGTCAGATCACTTCTTGGTGCAACTGGACTTCTCCACGACCCTTCTCCTCTGCAGGGAGGTGGGCCCGATTCAGATGGTCTGCCTCTACCACTTAATGGGTCCAAATGGTTTCTAGAGAGTGGTAGGGGATGTTTTATCCCATGTTAATAGCCTTTCAGCTGATTCCCTGGTGGCCCACTGGAATGTGGAGTTAACCAGGGCTATCGACTGCCTGGCTCTGAAGCGCCCTCTCTGATTGCATGGAGCCTGGACAGCTCCATGGTTTTCCCCAGAGCTGAGGGCAATAAAACAATTGCTGAGACGGCTAGAACGTCGGTGGCAGAAAATTCATTCTTAATCAGACTGGACACAGGTTACAGCTCAACATTGAACCTACCAAGTGGCGATAACAATGGCAAAGAGGATCTTCTTCACTGCCTCTATTGTATCTGCAGAAAAGAGCAGCAGAGGCTCTTTCAGGTGGTTCACAATTTAACAGAACCACCTTTGCCACCAGGGCCTGGTAAGGACCCCAAGATCTCCTGCAATGATTTTGCAAAGATTTTTGCAGATAAAGTTGCTCAGATTTGGAAAGAGGCACCTGGTACAGTGGTATCTCTACTTACGAATTTAATGCACATTCATAAGTCGAAAAAAATTGTAAGTCGAATCCCATAGGAATGCATTGGGAGAAAAAAATTGTAAGTCAAAGCAACCCTATCTAAAAATTCGTAAGTAGAAAAAATCCTATCTAAACTGCATTCAAGATGGCGGACGGAGCTCCGTTCGTAAGTAGAAACATTTGTAAGTAGAGTTATTCGTAAGTAGAGGTACCACTGTACACCCCACCATGGGAGCAGGGCCGGGGCGGAAAAGTGCTAGAGTTCTGTCTAGTCAAGTTGTGTGGGATCAATTCCAATCTGTTACCTCCGAGGATGTGGACAGGCTGCTTGGACGAGTGAAGCCAACCACCTGTCTCCTTGATCCTTGCCCATCCTGGCTCATAAAAGCGAGCCAGGAAGGGTTGGGCAATAGACTCCATGGGGTGAGGAATGCTTGCCTCTATGAGGGAGACTTCCCAGACCCGCTGACAGAGGTGGCAAGGTGATTGAGCGGGTGGTTGATGAACAACTCCAGACATGCCTGGAGGATGCGGACCATTTGGATCCCTTCCAGTCGGGATTCAGGCCTCATCATGGGACTCAAACTGTCTTGGTCATGCTGGTTGATGATCTCTGGCAGGCTAGGGACAAATGTGAAAGTGGTTTCCTAGTTCTGCTGGCTCTCTCAGCAGCCTTTGATACCATTAATTATAACATCCTTCTGGACCGTCTAGAGGACCTGGAAGCCGGGGGCACCATTATATGGTGGTTCCGCTCCTTCCTCCTGGGCCATGTCCAGAAAATAGGGGGGTGAGTGTTTAGACCCCATGGCTCTCACTTGTGGGGTGTCAAAGGGTTCCGTCCTCTCCCCATGCTTTTTTAACATTTATATGAAGCTGCTGGGAGAGATCATCAGGGGGTTTGGGCTGGGTGTTCATCAGTATGCGGATGATACCCAGCTCTACCTCTCTTTTAAATCAGAACCAGTGAAAGTGGTGAAGGTCCTGTGTGAGTGCCTGGAGGCAGTTGGAGAATGGATGGCGGCTAACGGATTGAGGTTGAATTCTGACAAGACAGAAGTACTGTTTTGGGGTGACAGGGGGCAGGTGGGTGTGGAGGACTCCCTGGTCCTGAATGGGGTAACTGTGCCTCTGAAGGATCACGTGTGCAGCCTGGGAGTCATTTTGGACTCACAGCTGTCCATGAGGTGCAGGTCAATTCTGTGTCCAGGGCAGCTGTCCACCAGCTCCACCTGGTACGCAGGCTGAGACCCTACCTGCCCGCAGACTGTCTCGCCAGAGTGGTGCATGCTCTGGTTATCTCCCGCTTGGACTACTGCAATGCGCTCTACGTGGGGCTACCTTTGAAGGTGAACTGGAAACTGCAACTAATCCAGAATGTGGCAGCTAAACTGATTACTGGGAGTGGTCGCCAAGAGCATATAACAACGGTCCTGAAAGACCTACATTGGCTCCCAGTACGTTTCCGAACACAATTCAAAGTGTTGATGCTGACCCAGTATACCCAGTATACCTGAAGGAGTATCTCCACCCCCACTGTTCAGCCTGGACACTGAGGTCCAGTTCTGAGGGCCTTCTGGTGGTTCCCTCCCTGCAAGTGAGGTTACAGGGAACTAGGCAGAGGGCCTTCTCAGTAGTGGCACCCACCCTGCGGAACGCTCTGCCATCAGATGTCAAGGAAATAAACTAGTACCTGACTTTTAGATCTGAAGGCAGCCCTGTTTGATGTTTTATTGTGTTTTCAATTTTTAACAACAACAACTTATTATTTATACCCTGCCCATCTGGCTGTGTTTCCCCAGCCACTCTGGGTGACTTACAGCACAATGCAAGAATAAGGGCCTTGTATGATGAAAAATGCTCCAAAGGGGGCATGCAAGAGTGACACTGTTTTGTCTCTAGGGCTTTGCTGAAGAGTTGCACAGAACCTTCAGGTAGTTAATCCCTAGGAATCATTCTTACTCTTCATATCCCTTTTCTCACACCTTTTAGCACTTCTGGTTCTGCTTGTACCCAGCAGGGCACACATCTTATGCTTGCACAACGACAGGTTGCTTCCTTCAAACCTCAAAGAAATAGGAATTTAATGTAAGTACATGAAGTAAATATAGACATTCTTTTGCTGCCCTGAATAATGAATGGTAGATAAAAGGATGATTGAAGGAGTGGATGGATGGAAAAAGTGATAAATATCATGTTATATGGCAAGTTAAGATTCAGGGAGAAGTTCCAGCATCCAGCTGGAAAATATTTGTAGGGAAAGACAGATTTAAAACTGTTATCAAACCTCTCTCTTTCTTTCTCTCTTTCTCTATGGTTTCCTTTGCCTCAGTATTTAATTTTACTTCTGCATTTCTGTACATGTCTATTTCTGATCCCCTGTGAACCCCTCCCTGACTTCTAATCAATCCATATCCACTCTATGCATCAATGTATTGTGTGAATCTAATCCCTTTGTGATCCCCCCAACATGCACTTTGATCTTCTTCTGACATAAGTGCATTTAGCCGACACTGTATTTTCACTCCTTTGTGAGTGCCTGTTTCCAGCAGGCATGTTATTTGAGGGGTTTGCAAACTGCAGCCAAGCAGACATCATGCTCCATGTGACATTTACCATGCAAATTCCTTTCATGCCTCAGCATGGCCTCATGTATTGTGTAAATATTGTGGGGAGAGTAATGGCTAGCAAGACGTACTTCTGCTAAGCATGTTTTCCTTTCTTAGGCATCCTAAGCTATTTCTGACCAGCTCTCCATGGTGCGATAATTGCCAATTGACTATAGGCAAGAGTTCTGATACAGCAAGAACTAGTCGTTTATGTCTATTGAAATCGCAAGGCTTAAAACTGTCACAATTGAACTGGACTGTTGATTACACAGATTTTGTGACATTTTGGTTCACCCTGGCAGTTCCGTCACTGCAAGAAGCAAAGTTACAGGAAACCAGGCACATGGCTTCTTGGTAGTGGTGCCCACCCTGTGGAACACGCTCCCATCAGATGTCAAAGAAATAAACAACTATCTGACTTTTAGAAGACATCTGAAGGCAGCCCTGTTTAGAGAAGCTTTTAATATTTGATGAATTATTGTATTTTAATATTTTGCTTGAAACCGCCCAGAGTGGCTAGGGAAACCCAGCCAGATGGGTGGGGTATCTACAAACAATCTTCTTCTTCTTCTTCTTCTTCTTCTTCTTCTTCTTCTTCTTCTTCTTCTTCTTCTTCTTCTTCTTCTTCTTCTTCTTCTTCTTCTTCTTCTTCTTCTTCTTCCCCTAGTATGGATTCTTCTCATGGCTAACTATGGCTACCTTTGCTTATTGTATAACTTTAGTTGGATCCTGGCTATAGTCTCTTTCATCCCAAACTGCACCCAAGTGAAGCAGAAACAATGGGAATTATTCAATGTTAGTTAGGCTGGCCATATGTCCAGGAATTTCTGGACATGTTCTCTTTTGGGGGTCCTACATGCCCCCCAGGGTAATTTTACACTTTAAAGCGAATGTCCCGGATTTCGGGGTTTTTTTTTGTGTGTGCTTGGGCATCTCTGGTTCAGGCAGGGATCTGATGTGGGCAACCTGGGCTCTGGCTCTGGCTCTGGCATGGCGGAGGCACTATGGGATGTCCAGATTTTTACCTCTGGAAATATGGCAACCCTAAGTTAGTCCTCTTCAGATTAGACATGTTGAAATGCGTGGGATGACTAAATTAGGTGAATTAATTTCAGTGAGTCTGCTTTGAGTAATCCTTGGTTGAATATTTCCCATGTGTATTTAAACAAATGCTGATATGCAGCCTTTCATAGATCTCCCTGATTTAACAACACATTAGATAGAATCAGTGTTTAATAGTGTGTGTGTGTGTGTGTGTGTGTTAGCCTTAAATCAGAGGCAGATGGTAGGAAAGAGAGATAGACCGTGGGTGCATATGAACAATGATGCTGGATCAGAGCAGTGATGCTTGCAGCTCAGCATAATATCTCTCCTCTGCCAGAAAGGAGCTTGATGCAGATGAGAAATGCATCAAGCTCCTTTGTTTCATTCCTTTGCCTCTTCTTTCATTCTAGCAGTCAGATCTCTACTGCTTCTGAATGCAAAGCAAACCATTCCTAGCTTTCAGGAAGTAACCCCACTTACCAGGGAATAAGCCCAATTGTCTTACTTCTGAGTAGATGTGGTGAGGGTTTTCAAACTGCTCTACACAAAGTGGAGATTTCAGGAAGAGGCGGTATGTGAAAATTGAGGGTCGAACTGTTTGCTATTTAGCTGTTCTGTTCTGCATAGGGGTTTTTGTTTTTACACAAATGGTGAGCATGCCGCAACCTCTACCTTACAGTTGTCCCTATAAATATCACTAAGTTAGAATATCTCTCTAGACCCTTCAAGTGTCCATATTTTCCAGGGACAGTCCTGGATTTAGAGAAGCTGTCCCAGTTTCTGATTTGATCCTGAAATGTTCTGTTTTTCCTTAGGATGTCCCTATATTCATTGGAGAAATGTTGGGGGGGGGGTATGGAGTTATGTGACCACCAAATCATGGAGATAATGAACTATACAACCTTTAGAAGAGATCTGGAGGCAGCCCTGTATAGGGGAGTTATTGTTATGTTTACTGGTTTATTATGTTTTTATATATGTGGGAAGCTGCCCAGAGTTGTTGGGGCACCCCAGTCAGATGGGCAAGTATACATAACAAATATAATAATAATAATAATAATAATAATAATAATAATAATAATAATAATAATAGAAGTCACTATTTTCAGTGGGAAATGTTGGAAGATATGTGTCTCTGAATGTCAGTTGTGGAAGAACATGAGTGGTAGAATGTCATTGTGCTTTTGACCTGCTTGTGGACATCCAATAGGTATTGAGTTGGCCATTGCTAGATACTGGATGGAACCATATTCTTGCACAAGCAACATTTTTATAATGGTCTCTCTTATTCCCCGAACAGACTGAGAAGACATGTCTAATGTAACCATCATAAGATATTTCCTGCTTCTGGGATTTTCAGACCAAAGGGAACTCCAGATCCTACACCTTGCAGTCTTCACAGCAATGTACATGGTGATTCTCATTGGAAACTTCCTCATCATCATCCTGGTAGCTAGAACTACCCACCTTCAGACCCCAATGTATTTTTTCCTCGTCAACTTATCAGTTGTTGACCTTGGATCCACGAGTGTCACCATTCCCAGATCAATAGCTAATGCCCTGATGAACACAACACATATTTCATATTCTGAATGTGTGGCACAAATGCTTTTCTTTCTCTTCTTCATGTCATCAGACATTTTCCTCCTCACTGTCATGGCCTATGACCGGTATGTGGCCATCTGCCACCCACTGCACTATACCTCTGTGATGAAGTGGGGAAGGTGTATTCAGCTGGCAGGTGGGGCATGGGCAGCAGGCTTCCTTAATGCTGCTCTGCACACAGGTACCATTTTTTCACTGCCCTTCTGCTCCAACATCATCTCTCAGTTCTTTTGTGAAATCCCACACCTGATGAAGATATCCTGCTCTGATCCGCACTTCAGTGAAATGTGGGCCCTTCTCTTTAGTTCAGCCTTAGGTCTTGGCTGCTTTGTGCTCATTGTCACATCCTATGTTCAGATCTTTACCACAGTGCTGAGAATGTCCTCCAAGGCAAGCAGGCAGAAAGCCTTCTCTACTTGCATCCCCCACCTCACTGTTGTTTCTCTCTTACTTAGTACAGGTATCTTCTCCTATGTTATGCCACCCTCCAGCCCTTCATATAATCTGGATGAAGTGCTTGCTGTGATATACTCAGTGGTTCCTCCAATGATGAACCCGGTAATTTACAGCATGAGGAATAAGGATGTCAAAACTGCCCTGTGGAAGCTGTTTTACCAGAAGCTTCCAAACAATAAATCAGTTTCATAGTTTAAAAACAACCACCAGCCCCCTCCAAATGTGATCTGAGGTGTTTGCCATTTCTTCACCTGCTTAAAATATCAAAAGGAATGTTACTGTTCACATTATTTAAACAGGGAATACTTTGCCAAGGGTTGCCTATTATGCTTGCTTACAAACTTGGCTCCCTGCATCCATACTTAGCCCTGGATTTTGGGATGCGGGAGGAGGCATGTATCCAGAAAAAAATAATCAACAGGTGCAACAGCTTTCTCAGTCACATGGTTCATGTAGCCATGATGAATTTTTGCCTGAATACATCTGTTGAAGGCACTCTGCTTCCCTGCCACAGCCACAGCTGTGGAAAATATCCAGGCAAAAATACGTGCCTGGATATCCCAATCCCTTGCTACAGATGTATATCGTGAATTTCTGCCTGAGACATCTGTAGAAGGCATATTACTTCCACCAAATGTCACCTACTACAGTAAGTGGGCAGACACGCAACAGGTTCATTCTGAAATTTTAAATACTTCAAGCAAGCAAACAAGCAAGCAAACATTAAAAGTTGAAGCCATCTGGAAAGGAGGTAAAGAAAGGTAGTCTGAATGGATTAACTGGGGATTTTTCACCTTTGGGCTAAGGCTGTTTCCCCTTCTTAGGGGGGCAGTGTTGCGAGTAGGTCAGGTGCTCTCCCTGTGTACAGTGGGGCTGTGGCATTTTCCCCACGCCATAGGGGAGTCCCGGCCGCATCATGCCTACAGCCGTTCAATCTGGTCAGCTGGGGGGCATGGCTTGGCTCATTTAAACAGCCGCACAGGAGCTCTCCCTTCTTGTTCCTGAAGCTCCTCCTAGAACAATATCCAAACAAGGAGGCAGCTAAAACTTTTTTTGGGGGGATGGGCTTCTCCCAGGACTTTAGGATCCCAGTATCATTCCCTCCTAACTCCACGGACCCACCCAACAAAAAATCTGTGAGGGAAAGCCAGATGTTGCTAAAAAGAAAATAGCCAAGGGAATTGCAGCTGGTCGGGTGACTGGCCACTTTACATTCACCCCATCCGCGGTTTACACATTTCCCCATTGGGTATTGTGCCTAAAAAGGCGCAGGTGAATATTGCAAGATTCACAATTTGTCATGTCCCAAAGGGAGCTCAGTTAATAATGCTATTCCATCCGAGCTTTGCTCGGTGAAGTATGCCTCCTTTGATCATGCCATAAAGCTCATTCGGACCTTTGGTCAGGGGGCACTGTTTGCCAGGTGTGACATCGAGTCAGCCTTCTGCCTGCTACCTGGGGTGTGCAGCTCAGACTTTAAACATCCAGTCAGCTGCTATTTTCTTTTCTTTTTTTTAGTAAATCCATTTATTCCATGGATCCCTACGCAGAATTTGTCGTCCGTAGGGCAATTGAGGGGTGGCACAGCTTTCAACCACCAAGCAGAGAGGGTAGAAGGCCTATCACGTCCAACTTTCTTTATCAAATACACAGGAGGTTAAGAGTAATTTGCTAGTCAAAATATGAATCTTGCTTATTCTCTGCTGCTTATGCTATTGCTTTCTTTGACGCCCTAAGGGTGGACGAGGTTGTCAATGAGAGGGAGCCAGGTTGCGCCTCCAGGGTGCTATGTTTGGAAGACATAAATCTGTCCAGCACAGAGTTAGTGGTCTGCATTCATCTATCAAAACTGACCAGAGTGGGAAAGGTGCCCTTATCAGATTCTCAGCATCGGAGCAGAAGGGTCCTTGTCCTGTTAAAGATACCAGGAGATACCTTCACCTAAGGCCCCCTGGTCCAGGCCCATTCCTGATACATCAGGATGGATCCCGCCTTGCCTGGCATCAGTTTACATGTGTGATGCGTAAGGCCATTGAAGCCTGTGGACTCCCGGCTAGTGAATATGCTGCACACTCCTTTAGGATTGGAGCCGCCGTGGTGGCTGCTCATCTGGGTCTGCCAATGGACAGAATCAAAGACATGGGTCATTGGAGATCAGATGTGTTATATATTAGTGTATATAGTTTTCCCTCAGGTCCTTGACAGTTGTTTTAGGAGGGAACTTTAGGAGGGAACTTTGAATTATGTTTGATACATTGTTTGAGCCAACCTCCATAAAAGCAGGCCAGCTCGGCAATGCAGTTCTGTTCTGTTCTGGCTTCCGAATAAAGAGCTTCTTGAAGAATTGTTGTGTTGTCGACCCACTATTTAATAGGATGCTTACATGGAGTATATTCACAAGAATTTGTAACTGGCCATTGTCACTTCTAACCACACGTTGTCACTTCTTTACTCTCAGGTGCTATTGGGACTCATATTTGCATCTAGGGTCACAGCATTGTCCCCTGGGCCTCTGTGTGTGCAATTGACAGCAGTTTGGGGTGCAGGTTTGGATTGCCCCAAAACGTCAGAGTTTCCTGGATCTCAAAGCATGGAATGCGATGGGGAAAGTTTTTGCCAATCATAAAAGCCAGAGCTGCTTTGCTTGGCCCTCCCAACGCTCTGATAGTGCAGCTGGGGGAGAATGACTTGGCCTTTAGGCTTGGACTTGACGTGGAACATAAAAAGGGACTTTGATGGGTTGGCTGCATCATATCCCAACATGACTTTGATTTGGTCGCTTCTACTAGAGAGGCATGTGTGGTGTAACAGCCTCCACCCAGCCGCAATTAACAAGGCCAGGAAACTTGTGAATCAAGCGGTGGCACTGAAAGTGCAGATGCTGAAGGGCCCCACTATTGTGTTCAGCAATGAGGCCTTGTTCTGTGATGATGGCGTTCATCTTTCTGATCGTGGAAATGATGTTTAGTTGGCCGATGTCATTGAGGGCATTAGGTGTTGGTTGCAGGTGTGAGGGTATTGGCGGCAAGCCGTTTTAGCTTGGCTGGCGGTTAGGCATTGGAGAATCTTGGCTTATGGGAGGGGAGGTTGTGACCATCACTTGCCCCTCCTCTTTTAAGGGTATTCTATTAAAGGAATCTGGGTGTGTGTGTGGTCGTTTACCCTCGCTAGATTCAATGTGCTGCCATCTCCCTCCCTCATTTCAAAAGATAGATTAAAGGATTCCACCCAAGGCCAGAAACTGCCAAAATTGTGACATTTTGCTATGGGGAAGGCAAAACCTGCCAATGCAGGAAAATTCCTTTCCGGCCCTTCAACAGTGACCATGACATAGCAGCGCCCGCGTACCTGTGGAGAAGAGGTTAATCTGCAAAAGAAGGCTTAACTGAGGGAGGGCAGGGTGGGAGAAGCTCTGGAGCCAACTGACGTTTCGCAGGTAAGATTCACCTTCCATTGTGGTCCCTCCCCCTACCTTGCCGATCCCCTGGCAACGCCTCCCCACATGAGATGTCTGAGCAGAGTGTGGGAATGGAAGACTGTCTTATCTCTTCCGTCTGATCGTATTATTGTACTGTACTTTCATTTTTACAGTCTGCAATAGCTGTTCTGCCAGAGCTTGAAGAACACAGACGTGATTATGGATTGTCTGTTATAGAATGTAAATAAAACGTAGTTTAGATCTACGGATGCTTCTTTCTTCTTGCTGTGTGATGCTAGAAGACTTGTGTGCACTTTTAATATGGAAAGTGTCACAGAGAGGCACTCTGGAGTGAAGGGACATGCTATTCCAGAGAGGTGCCTACCAGGAGATGCTCAGAGGTCCTGGGGGGACCAAGAGCATTGCCGACAGATGTAACCCTCCTTGCTACTATATCTAAACATAATAATGTGCAGATTTAGTTGTCATGAGATATGGTGAATTTAACACAGTTTTATAAATGATTAGGCAATTCAGAGAAGGAATGATCTCTCAATAGTGACTAGTAATGATGTCCATACACAACTTGCAAGTTCAGATACCTTCAAGTACAATGGTACCTCGCTAGACGGATGCCTCATGCAACGAAAAAATCGCAAGACGAAAACGTTTTGTGATTTTTTGGCAGACTTGCAAGATGACGTTTCCTCGCAAGACGAAGCAGGGCAGGGGCGCAGCGAGGAGGAGAAAGTCCAGGGATGGCCCATTAAGGAGACCGAGCCTCCTCCGGGGAGCCCGCCCGCCTTGCGCTTACGCCGCCGTCATCACCCAGCTTCCGGAGGGACATGGCGATTGGCAGCGCCTCACCGAAACGGCCGCTGGCAGCCGAGCAGCAGCCAGATCCCCCCCTCACTCTCGCCTTAAGCCGCCGTGCAGAGGGAGTGGAGCCCTTTCTTGGCTGGTTTCACAGGAAAGCTGCGCCGAACGGGAGAGCGCGAACGGGAGAGGCCAACCAGACAGCCTGCCTGCCTGCACGTGAACGGGCTGTCTGTCTGGTTGGGCGCGAGGGTCCGGCTGCTGGGGAAGGAGGGAGGGAGCCTCTCCCTGGCCCTCCTCCTGCTTCTCCCTCCCCAGAGCCTTAAAACTTCCCGAGCGGCCGTGGCGCTTGGGGGCAATGCTGCTGCTGTGGCTGCTCCTGGGCTCGGCGGGTGAGTCGGGGTTTGTGAGTGCTGGATTGTGCCTTAAGCTGCTTTGCTATGGCGCCATTTCATTGAAAGGAGAGCTTTTTTTGCCCATAGGAATGCATTAATTAAATTTCAATGCATTCCTATGGGAAACTGTGCTTCACAAGACAAATTTTTTGCAATACAAAATGACTCGTGGAACGAATTGATTTCGTCTTGCGAGGTACCACTGTACCAGTTGTATGAATGAGTTCTGCTTATGGGTTTCCAAAAACATCTGGTTGTCTGGTATGGAAAATTGGAAGCTGGCCTAAATAGACCTTTGGTTGCATCCACATAAAATCTTCTTTTGCTCTTATATTCTCTTGAGGGGAAGGATATTTCTGATGCTATTACCCCAAGTTACTTTAATGCATGTGTGTGGGTATTGAAACTAATTGGTTATTAAAATTTTCTTGGTGTTCCATAGTATCTTTGATTCTTTGTGGGTGTACAACAATTTACCTAATGATGAAGAAAAATCTTCCATTCCTTAGAATAATGCTAAAGAGCTGGCATTGCATCAGCCTCTGCTACAATTCAACTATTACATTTGTTCCCTTGGGTGGGTGACTTAAACATTGCTTCCCTATTCCATGTGGGGATGTTTAGAAATTCAAAGAGGAGCTCTCTGGGTCTCACTGAATATTGACAACTGGAAAATGCAATGCAACATAGCCTTAGATTGCAAACTTTGAAAGTAGGCTGCTGTAGTCAGAAAAATCAGCAATGTAGCCACTCTGTGCCATTAATGCTGAGCTATTCAGGGAAACAGGGAGTAAAACTTTAGACAACAACATAATTCAGGTAGATAGGGGACATCACATGAGCCTGCCTCTTTTACTGCTGTTAAATGAAACAAGTTCTTTCTCCAAGACACACCTGTCAACCCAAGATGAGCTGCTGTGATCTGACAGAAGAAAAAGTGAGGAGCCACTTGCAATTGTGAAAGAACTATGGAAAATATACACCTGATTTGCTCACACTTTACTGAGTGAAAGACTAAAAGGGAGAGTCAGAAAAAGGGAGAGACACCTAGACCAACCAAGGTAAATAGAAACTGTTTTGCTGATAAAGCATTTGAAGCAGAATTGCCAAAGAAATATATAGAAAAATACAGTACCCATTTTATCTGTGTCCTTCAATCTTTTGTCCTCAGATCTCCTTTCTCAATATTCCTTTAATTCTATCCACTTAATTCCATTCCTTTTTTTGCTTTTCCCCACCTTTTTAAAATAAAGTATATATCATTGCTATTATGTTGTTGTTTTCTTTTTAGAGGTGATTATCCCCTCATTCATACTGTATGTTCATTGTCCCCAATTCAGCTCTATCCCACTAGAATAGTGGCTTAATCATGCACCTTCTCTTATTTTCAATCTATTTCTTCTGAGATGGATAAATGATCTGAAGTTCAGAGAAGAAGCATCTATCCTTCTATCCTCCCCAATGTATACACTTGCAACCTCTGAAAAGCCTCTCTGGAAGTTTGAGGAGAAGGCTGCTAACAAATCAATGGCTGCTGGGGAGAGGCAGGGATGGGAAAATTCCTCTGGCAAAATGAAGTTATCATAGGATCCAAGGCATTATAATTTTATTTCTGACCTGTATGCCCCAGATTTACCCCCAAAGATCTCAGAGTGGTTATGGTTCCTTGGCACTCTTCCATCCTGGTAACATTCATGACCAAACCTGCTTAGCCTCAGGAATCGAGATGCAACACACACATTTTGGCTATTTTCTGAGCACCAGAACACAGAGTTGGAATTATACAAATCTGGACTGTGAGTTTTGCCTTAAAGAATAAATTTTTGACCCAGAGAATTGGGAATGAAACACTGGTTACATAGTGGGGCTTCTTCTCCCCATGACAAACCCCTGACATCTAAGGATGAAGGACAGTTAAGGAATGATATTGGATGGGCTTGGGGAACAAGCGTGCTACAACTGTTTGGAGGAATCGCTAGAATCTGAGGGTGCTGTTTGTTAGAAGTGCCTTTCTGCTGGTGCAAAATACAAGCAAATGAACAAAAACAAACAAACTACAATCAGGAAATGGGGTTGGGGTTGGGGAAGTAGCAAATTACAGAGAGACATTTCGGAATTTATAACAAAGGCACCTTTTTCTATGTGCAAATGAATTAATCAAAACTTTTTCTCTTCTTCCAACAGTCAAAATATGATTGATGCCATTCTCAACATAACAATAATTGAAAATTTCATATTTCTAGGATTTTCTGAGGGTCGAGAACTGCAGATTTTACACTTTGTGATCTTCTTCGCAATGTACCTGACTGCCCTGGTGGGAAATCTTCTGATCATTACCCTGGTTGCTGTCAACAGTCATCTGCACACCCCAATGTATTTCTTTCTTGTCAATCTCTCAATCCTTGATGTTGGCTCAATCTCCGTCATCATTCCCAAATCCATGGCAAATTCTCTCATGAACATAAGACTGATTTCATATTTACAGTGTGTTACTCAAACATTTCTCTTCATCCTTTTTGCATCATCAGACTTCTTCCTCCTCACTGTCATGGCTTATGACCGATATGTAGCTATCTGTCACCCTTTGCACTATGCGTCTATGTTGAAATGGAGTAGCTGCATTCAAATGGCAGGTGGAGCATGGATGTTTGGTTTGTTCAATGCTGCTTTGCACACTGGCACTGTCTTTTCACTTCCCTTCTGCTCCAATGTCATTCATCAGTTCTTCTGTGAAGTCCCACACCTGGTGAAAATCTCTTGCTCTGATTCATACCTCAGTGAAATGTGGGCTCTACTATTTACTGCGGTGTTAAGTCTTGGTTGCTTTTCATTCATTGTCATGTCCTATGTGCAGATCTTTACTGCAGTGTTGAGAATGCCGTCTATGGCAAACAGGCAGAAAGCCTTCTCCACTTGCATTCCACACATCACAGTTGTCTCCATATTATTCATCACTTCTGTCTTCACCTACTTAATGCCAACCTCTAATTCTTCATACCATCTGGATGAAGTGCTTGCTGTGTTATATACTGTGGTGCCTCCACTGATGAACCCAATAATCTACAGCATGAGGAACAAAGATGTCAAAACTGCCTTGTGGAAGTTGCTGGGTTTTATTTTTGGTAGGAATAATAAAATGAGGCCTCCCATTCACCTATAAGCCTGTTTTTGTTTCATCTATTCTTGAGATGCAGCTTTTTTAAAAAAAAAAAAAAGTACTGAGCTCACCTTACATAGCTTTTTCCTGTAATTTGTATTTTATTACTGTTCAGCCAATATTTTTATTGTATTTGCATTATTGACGACATGTACTTGATTTATATTTGGTGGAAAGTTAGATTACAGACATAACAAATAAATAAGAGTTTGTTTGTTTGTTTGTTTTCAGAATATTTTTCCTCCCTTCATCGGCACAGGCACATACTTTCAGGGCTCAACCACACCTTTGTTTCCCCTGCCACATTCTCCCAGCAAAATCCAATCTTTAGAGCTGATTTGGAACAAACAAACTGTGTATTCTGCAGATGGCTGTTTGTTCTTGTCTATTGCTAAAGAGAGGGTTTTCTGGGGGAAAGCAGCAGGCCATGGCAAAATTGCTTGGACCTATGCCTTGAAAGTGTGAGACAAGTGGAAAACCACTCAGAGGCAGGTGACAAGCAGATGTGTGGATGAGCCCTTGCTTCAATTTCTTTTGTTTTGTGCAGTGTGATAGTGGATATTTCTCAGTGAATGTTGTTTGTTATTCATTCCATACATTATTATTTGTCACGTATGTGGCACATGAGACGTACTGAGCATTCTTGAACACAGCAAGCTGGTGGAACTTAAGCCAGTATAAAGTATGCTGGATTCACACCCTGTAAATGTCCAGCACTAGCCCAGTCGAGCAAAAAGAAAGTACCACAACACAGAGAGCCAGCTCATCTGGGATTGCCTACCATGGAATGGGGTGCACCTGTGACACACACAAGGAGAGTTTCCAAGTCCCCTGACCAGGTGTGTATGAACTGTACAGATAGCTCACTGGAAATGGCTCATAATTGCCAGCAGAGGAATACAAACAAACTGTGCACAGAGTCTCTAGCAGTGCTCATTTGGGCAGGCAATCAGCACAACGTGTGTGCCATACATCAGCGCATGCTCTTCTTATCACACAGGTATGTGCACCAATAGCATGTGACAGTGTGGCTAGGTAAGCAAGCACACAGGAGCACACCAGAACACCCACATTGCACCCACACGGCACCCATTGCACAGACCCCAAACACCCACCTTAGCCAGCATTGCAATCCCACTCCAAAAGATTGCACAGCATACACAGAGGAATCCTAAAGATAGTTTATTGAAAGCACCCTATAAGTTGCACATGACTACAGGCACTAAGCAGGCAGTGAGCTGGCAGGAAACTCAGGCACAAGCTGCCCCAGAGTCCTCAGGGGCTGGTGCAGAGGGCATGGCCCCTGCGATGGGCACCAGGCACATCCTCATCCAATGTCCCCCCTTCCTTTGTGGTGGTGGCAGAAGATTTTGACTGCAACTTGCTTAATGTCTTACCTGATGGGTCATTCCTCAACCTTTTGCAGAACACATAAGGGTCTATATTCTTCCGTGAAGTCTCTAAAAACAGACAGATTTGCTTTTTCCTGACACATTTGTAATTAGGCATATTCCTTTTATGTGTAAAGGGACTGTCAGGTATAGATTCACATATGCTCCTTGCATAAAACGTAGATATAGAACCTCAATGTGATATCAGGCAAGAGTTCAGGGTTCCCACACAATGTCACTCCAAAACAGGTTTTGCTTTCTGAAATATAATGAGGAAAACTAATTTAATTAATGACCTCTTTATTTCCACTCAACCTTTGTTCATTCCCATACCCATTATATGCCTCTCCTGTCTGCTGCATACTTTGTTTGGAAGTGGGAGACAAGCAGAACATCTCTACCTCTCTCTCTCTTTTTCTCCCCATGTAGGAGCCAGTGTGGTGTAGTGGTTAAGAGCGGTGGACTCGTAATCTGGTGAACTGGGTTCGCATCTCCGCTCCTCAACATGCAGCTGCTGGATGACCTTGGGCTAGTCACATTTTTCTGAAGTCTCTCAGCCTCACTTCATAGAGTGTTTGTTGTGGGGGAGGAAGAGAAAGGAGATTGTTAGCCACTTTGAGACTCCTTAGGGTAGTGATAAAGTGGGATATCAAATCCAAACTCCTCCTCCTCCTCCTCCTCCTCCTCCTCCTCCTCCTCCTCCTCCTCCTCCTCCTCCTCTTCTTTGTCTTCGTCTTCTTCTTTTATATAGGGGCAATTCGGAAAAACAAATCAAGATTCCATCTCTCCAAGTATGCTTCAACAATCTCAGGCCTCACTTTGCAAAATGGCCTGCAGTCTTCTCAATGCATCTCTCAGTGTTTCCTTCACGGTCTTATTCCTGAAGCTGTAAATAATAGGGTTTAGCAATGGGGTCACTACTGTGTTGAATACTGTGGCTATTTTGTTGAATTCCATTGAAGAGCTGCCAGCTGGCTTGATATAGATGAAGATGGAGCTGCCATAATAAAGTGATGCCACAGTGATATGTGAAGTGCATGTGCTAAAGGCTTTCTTTCTGCCTTTAGCAGAGGGTATCCTAATCACTGTGACAATGATGCAGATATAAGAGATTGTTGTTACAGATACAGAGCTGAGAAGCATGAAGCAGGAAACTGCCAAATCTAAGATCTGGAGAAAGCGAACATCAGCACAGATCATTTCCAAAAGAGGGCCACTGTCACAGAAAAAGTGGTCAATAACATTGGAGCCACAGAAAGGCAGCCCTGCCTTCAGCACCATGGAGGCAGAGATGGAAAAGAAGCTGCACAACCAACAAGACAGGACCATTAGCATGCAGACACGGGAGTTCATGATAGCAGTATACCGCAGAGGGTTGCAGATAGCCACATAGCGATCCACTGACATAGCAGCCAAAAGGAGGACTTCAGTGGAACCAGCAACAAAGTAGATATATCCTTGCAAGGCACAGGCAACAAAAGATATGGTGTTTTCCTTTGAGATAAGCAGGGTGAGCATCTTCGGAGTGACAGTTGTGGTGATGATGATCTCCAACCAGGAGAGGTTCTTGAGTAAATAGTACATTGGTGTATGTAAACGGTGATCCACATGGATCATGACGATGACTAAAGTGTTCCCAATCAAAGTCAGTATGTACATGACAAGGAAGAGGAAGAAGAGTGGTTTTTGAAACTGGTGGAGATTTGAGAAGCCAAGTAGGACAACCTCAGTGACAATGGTTTTGGAGATGTTTCTGAAGGTCATCTTACCAACATATGTTCCTTCTGAAAGAAAGTGGAATATTTAGTATATAATTAAAATAAATTAAGAAAAGTCATTATAGAAAAATCAGTGATATGTTTCCTTAGTGACTAATTTGTTCATTTTGGCAAGAGCTCCTGTAGGTAAAGACCTAGGTTTATAGGAAAAGCCAGAGCTCAGTAGTGGGACAACTGTTTTCCATGCCAAAGCTCCTAAATTCATTCCTTGGCATCACCAAGTAGGGTTGAGGAGGACTTCCCACCAAAAAATATCCTGGACAACCACTGACAGTAAATGTATATAACACTGAGCTAGATGAACTAGTGGTTTGACTCAGAATTAGACAACTTCTCACATCCTTCCTATGCTCCTAAACATATAAGTAATGCTATAAACGTCCTAATTTCAGTTTTCCTTTGTAGCATGAAGAAAGAGTTGCAGTTGGGAAAAGAGTTTAATGATGATAAGTCCACAGCAAAATATACTAGCTTAATTCATGTTCCTTTTACTCATTATATTTTATATTTTTACTGCAATTATATCCCACCTTTCCTCCCGGGAGCTCCAGGTGGCATACATGGTTCCCATTTTATCAACACAACAACCCCGTGAGGCAAGTGAGGTTAAGAGACTGTGGGTGGTTTAAGGTCACTCAGGCAGCTTCATTGGTGAGTGGAGATTTTAATCCTGCTGTCCAAGGATCCAACACTTTAACTACGACACCACATTGGCTTTTAGAACAGTAGCAATGACTGTCTGTGGTGTCAGGCTGCTAAACACATGTGTTGCTAGAACAGCTGAAACATTTCCAAATCTTGAAATATTCATTCAGGAGATAGATGGAAATGGGAAGCTTTTCAGTTGTTTTCAAGTGGTTTATTTTACTACATCTACTCCAATTATGGCCTCCAGGTTGGTCTGTTGGGACATTCTCCAGAAACATTATTGTGATCTTTTATCTGATTTGATGAAACCAAAGTGTCCCCTTTTTAACAGAGCCCTCTTCCTTCCCACCCCATTGCTCATACATATCAGCACACCAGCCGTTACCTATGATAGAATTTCTGAGCTTAGCTCCCAAAGGTAGATGGCCCTATTCTCCTTGTTACAGACTGCAGTGCGATAAACAAGGTCAGTATTTG
Source organism: Zootoca vivipara (assembly GCF_963506605.1). Lineage (NCBI taxonomy): Eukaryota > Metazoa > Chordata > Lepidosauria > Squamata > Lacertidae > Zootoca > Zootoca vivipara. The sequence goes on along the minus strand of NC_083288.1, from coordinate 30,271,950 downwards.
ATTTTGATGGAAAAATTGATGGGTGAAAAATGTACCATTGTAAATGTGTACACTCCCAACAATAAGTACTGTACTCAAAAAATTTCAAAGTACTCTTAATTTTTGGAAGTGTGCATTGAGTCTTCATAGAGTAATGCCTCATTGTTTTATTATTTTTAAATAGATAGTTGCAGACACAGGTAATCAGAGGGCAATGATATGCTTTCTATTACAAAACACACGTTTATTCAAGAATTGGTTATTATTATTTTTCAGATTTGTACAATATATTAATAGTGCACTCTGAATAATATAAGAACAATGGATGAGCCCCGGTGAATCAGGCCAAGGCCAAAGCCTCACCTAGTCCACCATCCTTTTCTACTATGTTCTCTCTCAAAAAAAAACAAAAAAAACCTGAGCGCAACATTGCCCTCTCCGCTTGTGAACCCTAGCAACTGCTATCCAGAGGCATACTCAGTGCTATTTTTCTAGAAAAAGAGGTGCTGGAACTCACCATGAATGCCTCCATTGTTCTCTTATAGTGGCAATGGCACCCACCTGAGAGGTGCTAGAACTGAGTTCCGGTGCGTTCCAGCTAAAAAAAAGCCTCTGACGCTGGAGCTAGATCATAGTAGTCACAACTAGTAGCCCCTGATAACCTTTTACTTTGTGAACATAATAAATTTGTGGTTGTTCTTTAGCTTTAGTAGTTCATCCTTATTTTTATTCCTTCTTTTAACATATTTTTACAACACTCATATACTCATTACAGTCATGTTTTCCCCTCATTATATCACAATCCTTGCTCATTAAAGTCTTAATTCTGCAATGCCCCTTTTGCCTTCCAAAGGATTTTCGCCAATGCCATATTGAGTGTACATGGTAGCATTTTCTATTCTACTTACACTTTTCCTTCATTATGGTGAGTCCCAGGTCAAAGGCAGTTGCTGTGGCTTCTGTAGTTACATGCTTTACTAGACATGGGACAACTGATTTTTTTATCCCTGAAATGGATCCCATCTTTTTGTCTCTGCTGGGGAACTTTCAGTCAACCAGGCAGGTCAGCTGCTGTGCTAAATGATGTAGATGGATCACATAACTTTTTACAGAATAACCAGTCTCCCTCTGTTTAACTTCAATAATAATTGGAAGTCTCTGGTTGCAATATCTCCTCAGCCATCTTCTCATGACATGCTCACTCAGGCTTGTATGTGATGAAGCTAAATGGACATTTAATTGAAAGCAACCTGAGCAAATATGTATCCTGTGAAATATGTAGGACTATATGCACCTAATGTGCTATGTATTTTATTCAGCCGTCACCCTGGTATGTTAGTACCCTCATTTAGTTTACAGAAGCAATTCCAATTAAAGTTGGGAGATCAGGAAACTTGTACAGTGACATCAGGGCCCTATGGGAGGAACCCACTTGAGACTCATTAAACATAGGTATCTCCCAACTTTCTGGGGGGAAAACAACAACAATAGCACACAGACACCCCAAGCTGCTATTTTGGATCTGATATGGTGAAGTGGATAGGGTTAGGATGTTGGACTTTGACTTGGGTTCAAACCCATCACTGTCAAGGGCCCATACTGTGACCTTGAGCAATTCCGATTTGTAACAGCTGTAAAATGGGGCTTAATGTGAAGGAAAAGAATAACATTTGTAAAGCCCTTTAGGCATCCAAAAGGCATAAAATATTTTTTCGACTTTTCCATTCTAAAGTTCAGTTTTGCACATCTCCTTGCTTTGACCACATCCTAGAAAGGTGGTGACTTGAAGTGCAACTTTCTCATAACTGTTAGGTGGATTTGTAGCTAGTTGATTGACTAAACCCAAAACTAATGACTGGAGAAAAACTAGTTACATAAATGTAAATGTACCTTATTACATATAAGAAAATCAAATCAATAAAACGCATCTGGTTGGATGTGATTGACCCTAAGTCTGAATATTCTTATCTAGTGGTATAGAGTAAAAAACAATTTGAATTAAAGAAATGAATGACCAAGCCTGTTAGATAGATTCTATTTATTTATTTATACATATTTCTGCAGCATGGACCTCCTTTTAACAGAAGTTGTAGATCCTCATGTCTACCATGTCCCACCTAGTATTTATTGCACTTCATACCCATTTATTCTATGCAACTGAAATATCACTATAAAGAGACTAATCTTAATAGGGTAGTACCGGGGGAACATTGCAGAACCAACTAAAGCAGAATAGCTCTATCACTAATGCACAATTATTGTGTTAAGAATATGTTGCAGAATATACCTGCAATAAAAGACCAGTCTGGAGGGATCTTTAGTCTGGATGCAACCATTATTTTTTCAGTGGCCACAGTCCAAAGCAGAGTTAAGCATGCTTAGGCCCACTGAGATCAACAGCCTTCGTCACATTTGTCTTGGATTGTGGTTACTGATTTTTAAATTAATGATCTATATCCTATCAGGAAGGCTCAGGTGGGCAAAAAATAAAATAAAAAAATAAGAGTTCCCATGATAGCAAAATAGGGTGTAAAAAAATCGAATCACTTGTAATGCATCATGTTTGAAATGTATGTTTGGAGTGGGTCACTCAGATACAAAATATTAAGGTGGGGGGAGTTGAAGGCAGCATGGAATGGTACTTGGAATGGGAGCATCATTTGAAAATTGGAAGAAATTGCTCCCCACTAGAAAAATATTGTAAACACCCATGGTCACAAGTTCCTATGCCTAATATGAACTTGCTTGTTGCTCCTCTGAATGCAATGCAATATACTTTATTCGACTGATAGTCAGAAAGAAAAAAACATTTCTCAATACAAATATAAAAATATAAAACCGAAGGCATCAGAGGGATACATAAATGAGGTATGACCGTGCTACTGAACCTCCTACAGGTAACCCACATCAAGGCATTCGATTATACGTTTCCGACACTTGAGCACCAGGAAGATGAATTTAGCCACCGAGAAGGTTATTTTCCCAGTGGGCTTGTTTAGCAAATATGCTGCCTGCTGTTTTCTTAGTTGGGAACTAAACTGAGATAAACATGGGGTTATAAGATATTGCCTTAAATCTTTATAAAAGGGACAACTCAGTAAAATGTGTTCTGTGGATTCTACCTCACCCAAGGCACAATGGCACATTCTCTGACCAAATCTTACTCTCAAAACCGCCGAATCAAGAACATTCAGTTCCTCTGAATGCTGCTCTTTCAAAGTTCTGCTAAGCACAAGGGGAAAATTTACTTCACCCTTGTAAAGTAACATGTAAAGTAGTAAAATAATTCTGGGAGATGATATATAATGAAGCGGAAAAAAATGTTTAAAATAACTTTTTCTAAAAAAATTGGAAACTTTTCTTTTCAGAATTCTAGGTGCTGAAATTCCAACGGATCAGAAAAGACTGGGACCACTGCTGCTCGGATGTTACTAACCCAGAGATGGAAAGAAGACCCTACCAGAGAAGAATGGCCGATTAAGTTGATGGACTATTCCAAAATGGCAAAAATGACCGGAAGAATCAGAAATCAGGAAGACAAAATTTTTAATAAGGAATGGGGGAAATATATAATTTACCTTAAAAACCATTGTAAACAATTCAAATTATTAGTAGGATTGAAATAGCACTTATAGTTCAATGTTGAATTTTGGTTAAAATGGAGATTTAATAGATTTGGATTAATAGACAAGATGAGGGAGGAAAGGTTAATATAAGGACCCACAAAGGGAGGAGGGAAGTCCAGGAGATCCTTTGGAATTCTCTTTCTATGTTCATTGTTTGATAATTGTTTGTAAATTTTGAAATCTGAAAAAAGAATTAAAAAAATTACTTCACTCTTATCTGGATAAAGATAGATAAAGATATAGATATGGATGATACAGATATAGATAGATGCATGTGATGTTAAATCACATGTTTAAGTTATACATAGGCCCTGATTGTGATCTTAGCTGTCTACTCCCCTACTCTCCAGACCTTATTAAGATAACTCTAAGATGGTCTTTGTTATTTATTGGCTGAATTTTTATTTTTCCATCTTTCCCTTACTGGCCACAGCAAGGAATGGTTGACTTTTTGGTAAGATGGGAGTACAGGAATATAATAGTATTGAAACTTGCTCCTCTCCCTCTGTCTTCACTCATTCTTTGAATATTTAACAATATCTGCATATCTCAGTTTGGGAGTGTTACTAATATTTTAGTCACTACTGTATGTTCAGGAGAATTTAGCATTTTTTGCTTTGGAAAGTGAGCTAAATAATAGATGGAAAATCTTCCTTATTAACTGATTATTTGATGTTTCACAATTTAGCACAATCCCCAACTTGTCTGTGGCGAGAAAAATCTGAGCTTTCATAATGCAATGTGTTATTTCTTTCCAAGAACATTCAGAAATGCAACTTGCATTTCCCTGTTTTTGAAGCTGTAGATCAGAGGATTCAGAAAAGGAGTGATTATGGTGTATAACACAGAGATTAAGCGCTCCTGTTCCATGGAGCGGCTGGAGGAAGGAGACATGTAGGTGAAGATGGCTGTGCTGTAGAAGATGCTCACCACAGTAAGATGGGAAGCACAGGTTGAGAATGTCTTGATCCTACCCTGTGCTGAACGAATTTTGAGTACAGCTGAGACAATGAGGATGTAGGAGAGTACAATCAAGGAAACTGTTGTTATCATTATGCTGCCAGAGATTATGAAAGTCACCAACTCAGCAAGGGAGGTATCTGAGCAGGAGAGGTGCAGGACAGGTGGGATGTCACAAAAGAAATGCACAATCACATTGGAGCCACAGAAGTTCAGGGAGAATATAAAAGATGTGTTGACAATGGCATTGATATTTCCAACGGTCCATGAAGCAGCCAAAAGCCACCTGAGGATCGGCTGGCTCATGAGCAAAGTGTAGCGCAGTGGGTGGCAGATGGCGGCATAGCGATCATATGCCATGACAGAAAGGAGGGCACCTTCCGTGGCAGCTGTGGTTAGAAAAAAGTACATCTGGATCACACAGCCTGCAAAGGAGATGGTCTTGTCCTTGGACAGAAGGTCCCACAACATCTTTGGCATGGTGGTGGTGATGTAGCAGATCTCTGTAAATGACAGGTTGCTCAGCAAGAAGTACATAGGAGTGTGGAGGTGCTGGTCGGCCTGTATCAAAATAATGATGGTTAGATTCCCTGTTAAGGTGATTACATAGATCATCAGTCCAATAGCAAAGAGGAGGCTCTGGAGTTTAGGGTCATCTGACAGTCCCAAAAAGATGAATTCTTTCAGAGTGGTTTGGTTTTTCCTTTCCATTTTGCCATGGATTTCCATCTCCAGAAGGCATCAGGACTCCTCAGAGGGCTTCCTTCACTGTACAGAGCTGCACATTCAGGAGAGTGGGGAGGGGGACATAATAAGAGGGGTTAAGTATTGACAACTGTTTAATGGGACTTTAAAGTCTGACACAGCTACTGATAAAATGTTAGGTAGCACTGATTGCACTTCATAAAAATGGCTATTGGGAAGAACTCCATGGATGGTTTTCAATCATGCTGAGTTACTGATTGTGGGGCCTAGATATATTTCCCTTCAAAGCAGAATGGATAACAACCTCTCTATCTGAAGAAGTGTGCATGCACACGAAAGCTCATACCTATGACAAACTTAGTTGGTCTCTAAAGTGCTACTGGAAGGATTTTTATTTTATTTTTTTGGTTCAACTTCTCAAACATCCTTGTCCTGTAACAAGTGACGTGGCTCAATTGTTTGTGTCATGTGAACAATTTGTTCTCCAGGCATTGTGCTGTCTTGCACTTGTGTCTCTCTATCTTTGTGTTCCATCATTATGTGTTGATCTATGAGGTTCTGAAAGAAGGAAATAGGAAGCCAAATCTCTCTGATTAAGTTCATTTCTTCTATACCTGTCAATTATGTGGAGACAAACAACTGTGGTACTGGAGCTAAATCAGGGTTAGTGTGAGTATAACACAAAAGGAGATGTCACTTCCCTCCTTCCTACTGAGAAGACCTATGGATTCAAAAGTTTAGTGTCAGAGACCTCCTGGTCAGCCCTTACTCTTTGAGCTTCAGATTTTTGCTATCATTAGATCTCATCCTGTTTTGTTTATTTGCTGTACTGTTACATCCAGCCTAGCACTATGCATCTCTCCCTTCTCCCTGTAAGTCACCACTGAGGTAATTGGTTTCAGACCTTCTCCAATTTTTTCTCGGTCTTCTTACTTTCCCTCCATTGCAATGGCTGCCAGCTCTGCTTCTCCCAGTCTCCTCTTAATCCTTCCCTCTGTTCTACCATGTAATGGCCTCCCAGTTCGGATCTGTCCTGACTGACCAGTTGAGACCAAGATTTAAAAAGAAGCAGACCATTTGCCTCAGCACTACCTCTCTATCTTTGGATTAAATAGAACAAATGTGTATTGATATATTGGTTATCCCTTCTGTATTCTATTTCCCCATATATCATATAAATTCCTCCAATGACCCCTTTGTTAGTTTGTCTTGGGCCTAACAGCTGCTACTGAATGAAAGCAAAGGACATTGCAGCTACACAAGCCAGCCACTATTGTTAAAATCCATGTTATTCTACGGTTATCAGGGATTCACTCAACATTTTATTATTAATGAGCCTACTATTCCGTGTGTTGTAATATTTTTGATTTACCAGTTATACTGATGTACTTCAAATTATGCCAGTGGCAACTCCTACACACATTTGAAAGCTACACATTTCGAAGCAACAGCATCTCAGATCAAGTTAACCCACACTCATTCCAGTTTCATGAACAACCCAGGAGCCCTTACTACACATCAAGCACATATTGGGATAAAGCAGTGCATCTACTGTTCAAAGGGGAGAAGGAAGAGGAGGAGGACAAGCCAGCATTCCCTTTAGTGTGTCCAAGTTCTTGAACATGCCTAAATAACCCTGTTGGATCCTAGCCATAAACTCTTCAGGCTCAAACTAGACATGAAGGCACCAGATCCATCCCTTTCAGTGGGGAGAGGGTCTGTCGAAAATCATACGAAGCGAGGAGGAAGTCCAATTGTGAGAGTTAAAAGAAAAAGAGAAACAAACCTTCTCATTCCATTGCTAAGATGTCAGTTCTGAAGTCAAAATGAATCAACATTTCATTTTGGGTGCCTTTTTATTTGCTGTCTAGCATCTCTTCTTGTAGACAACTGCATAGTAAGATGCTTGTGTTATGCTAACTTCAGATTATTTCACCGTGGGACTGTTGGAATTAGTCCCATTGAGGAATGTAAAGAATCTACTTGAGTCATTAAAATAATCTCAAGTGGGAGTAGCACAAAGAGCCGAGGGAATAAGTGCAGTGGATATCTATAGGAAATGCCATGAGACGATTTTGTGTTCTTTACATTTCCCAACCTTAAATTAAAGCATGCCAAAATTCTAATAGAAACATTCAAAAATGTGGTTTATGGCTAGTTCAGAAATCCTTAATGATATGTTTGAAGAGCAAATATGCTATGCCATGTATTTTCATACTTTTTGTCCCTAAATTGTTTTAGTTTTTAAAAAGCGGAATTGGAACGCTGTAATGTAAATGGAGTAGCAACAATGCTTTCTCCCTCCTGCCTCTATCGTCGTGGCAGATGTTTGGGTAAAGCATGGGTGGAGGACACTGAGAAGAAAATGGTGGTTTTAAACAATTGCAAAAGGTTTGAAGAAAAGAGGGATGAAGGGACATTGAGTTGTATTTTTTAGGGGGGGAAAACAGAACAGTTTTTAACAATGAGAAGTATAACACAGATGGTAACACCAAAAAGTGAAAACAACCAAGCTTTCCCACACATCCTTCTTAATGTACTGAAATATTGTTTTAAACAACCACTTCCTCTCTCAGTGTCATCCCCTGCAAACTCCACTCAAATCTCTGCCATTATTTAAAATTGCTACTTTTTTTTCCCTTTCAGAGTCCCTTCCTTCTTGCTGTACTCAAACTTCTGCCTCTTCTATTTATCAGCTGCCTCATGTGAGAGAGATAAAGGATGTGGAGCCCTCAAATATTCCATAGTACTTTACTCAAACCTCTGCCATTGCTTAAAACTGCCACTTTGCTCTAAGTTCTCTACTTTAAATTCTTCTGCTGTTTTAAACCACAACTCCCCCACTCAGTGATCTCCCTTCTCACTCCCATACCACAGCCACTACTGCTGTACAATCTGCCTTCACTTTTGCTCCCCTATCCTACTCTGCCTTCATGAAAATTCAGGACTATGAAGAGGTACTACAAATCATCCAAAAGGGGGTGAATGATGACAGCCTTACATTTTTATTATATAGAGAGAAATATGTAACAAAACAAATTTATTTAGTACATTGTACATTAAAGTGTGTAATAAACGAGAGAAATTTCTGAAAGAAATCAGCCAGTGTTGTGTCTTCAAATTTTATCAATTTCTAATTTCCAATTTCTAATGCTTTCAACCACCATTCCATCAATGTAGGTGGAAAAGAAGATTTCTATCCATGAGCCAATACAATTTTAGCTGCTACAAAGGAATTCACAATGCAAATGCCCCATAAAAATAAGCATCCCAAGAGCTAAATATATTATTTTCTTGGTGTTTTGAGAGCTTGTCCACAATCTTTGGGGATATCCAGCCAAGTCTCAGGCAGTGCAGACGCCTTGAAATCAATTAAGCCCAAAGGTCTGGTTCCACATATGACTAACATTGGATGCACCTCTTCATTCGTAGGTCTAAATTGAAAAGTTGCAGCAAAATCCTTCCTTTTGAGATGGTGGGGGGAGCTCAAAGTGATTTAATAACACTTCTGAAACATCTGCCCCAATTTCAGAGTGATAATCAGCAACTCTTAATGACCGCTCCCCACATCAAGTGGGGTGCGCCTTTTGTGTGGTCATGTGCAGCCCCCCCAGATCCCAGTGTGGCTCCTGGTAGTTTGGGCTAGCTTCATCCTCTCCAGGCTGGATACCTGGAGGTCTCCACCTACCTCAGCCAATTGCCTAATCCCACCTGGGGAGGTGTTGCCAGGGGATTGGCCAGATAAGGGGAGGGACCCTTACAACGCCCACACAATGGAAGGTGAATCTTACCTGCAAAGTAGCAGGTGGCTCCAGAGCTTCTCCCACCCTGCCCTCCCTCAGTTAAGTCTTCTTTTGCAGGTTAACATCTTCTACACAGGTACGAAGGCGCTGCTACGTCAGGGTTGCTGTTGAAGGGCCGGAAAGGAATTTTCCTGCATTGACAGGTTTTGCCTTCCCCCTAGCAAAACATCACAACTTTGGCGGTTTCAGGCCTTGGGCGGAATCCTTTATTCTATCTTCCTAAATGGAGGGGGGCGTGAAGCAGTGACCCATGCCCCCTTTGCGGCGGTGATCCCAGGGTTCCCCATTAAAGGGGTCTTGGGGGGGCATTGGCCATACACTGAGAGGTTGCCATTGCTGTCCCCTCTAACGGCGGCGAAACGGGGAGTGGGCTCTCTGCTTGAACATATGTTCTCCAGAGCCAGCCCAATCCCCACACATTCTGGTTAACCCTGATGTTTCCCAGATCCCCAGGTGGGGACTGGGAAGGATAAATGCCCAATGCCTGAGCTAAGGTCTTCCTACATCTGAAACTTAATAAAGTTGTGGCCAATTTTAATCCCGTAGCATGTTGTCTTGAGTCATTATTCCGCTTGGGGGTCGCCTGGGGTTGGGGGGACTCTGCCTGTCCACGCAAATGCCTGTATCTAGTGGTTCAAATGTTCAAACTTGTCCACATGCTAATAGCTCTCCAGCTTTTTCAACCATACAGGATGGTGGGATGACTCCCACTTCACAAAGCCACTGATCATACATGCAAAGCACTCTATTATCTAGTTTTCCTCCTCAAAAATGAGAAGGTTGTTGGACTTGTTGGGAGTGTTGTTGGATGAGTGGGAGAACCCATGACACACAGAAAAGAAAAACTGCCTCATGTTTCCATGGACAATGATCCTGGACCTTAAGGCTGTATTGCAGGGGTGGGGAGCCTATGACTCTCCAGATGTTGCTGGACTCCAACTTCCACCAGTCCCAGATAGAATGATCAAAGGGCTATAGGAGTTGTAGTCCAGAAACAACTGTAGGGCCACAAGTTGCCCACTTTTGCTGGGTTGGGTTATCTATTTTTGTTATTGATAGGAATAAAAAAGAGCATTAATGGTGACAAATAAATATAACAGTGTGCAAACATTCACATGGATAAAACATTTCAAATATTTTTCAACTTGTGTTATTGATTTTCTTTTGCTGAATTGTTCAAGATTCCAGGCCCATTTTCTCTATGTGTTTGTTCCAAACAGTCTACGAAGAGCACTTTGCACATCCTTGTTCCTGAAGCTGTAGATTAGAGGGTTCAGCAGAGGGGTGATGATGGCATAAAGCACAGAGACCAGCTGCTCCAGTTCAGTGGAATGGCTGGAGGATGGAGTTAGATAAGTGAAGATGATGGTTCCATAGAAGATGCTCACCACAGTGAGGTGGGATGCACAGGTGGAGAAAGCTTTGATCCGACCCTGAGATGTACGTATTTTGAGCACAGTGAAGATAATGAAGATATAGGAGAGTAGAGTTAGGAAGAAGGACATGGTAATGCCACACCCAGAGACTGTAAAGGTCACCAATTTGCTCAGTCTTGTGTCAGAGCAGGAGAGGTGCAAGAGGGGAGGAATGTCACAGAAAAAGTGCTGTATTTGGTTTGAATTGCAGAAGTCAAGGGAGAAAACCAAGGCTGTGTTGATGATAGAGTTGAAGTTGCCAACAGTCCATGAAACTGTTAGCAATCCTTTACAGGTTGGCTGGCTCATGAGCACAGTGTAGCGCAACGGGTGGCAGATGGCTGCGTAACGGTCATATGCCATGGCTGAGAGGAGTACACATTCTGTGCCTCCTAAAGTGACAAAGAAATACATCTGGAGAGCACAGCCAGTGAAGGAGATGGTCCTGTCTCCTGACACGAGATTCCAGAGCATCTTTGGGACAGTGGAAGAGGTGTAGCAGATCTCAATGAATGAAAGGTTGCCAAGGAGGAAGTACATTGGTGTCTGGAGGCACCGGTCCACACAAATCAAAGTCATGATGGCTAGATTTCCTACTAAAGTTAGCAGATAGGTTAAAAGTACTAAGGAAAAAAGAAGTATCTGTTGGGCTGGATCACTGGATAAGCCCAGGAGGATGAACTCTGTGACAACTGTGTGGTTCACCTTCATTCTGCTCATATTTGACCATCTTTTATGATAGGGCTATAAGACTCCAAGTACCTGAAACACAACAGCAGATGTTATAAATGTACACTATTAGTGAGAAACAACATTGAGAAGTTAATTTAGAATTTTCTAGGTTTCACAAAATAAATTTCTGGAGAATTATGGAACTGATTGTAGCCGACGGGCATTGCTAGGTACTTAAAGCACTTAGGACAGAGAGACCCATGACACCATTTTGCATAAATATAAACAATAAAGGTAAAGGTAAAGGGACCCCTGACCATTAGGTCCGGTCATGTCGACTCTGGGGTTGTGCGCTCATCTCGCATTATTGGTACAGCTTCCAGGTCATGTGGCCAGCATGACAAAGCCGCTTCTGGCAAACCAGAGCAGCACACGGAAACGCCGTTTACCTTCCCGCTGTAGTGGTCCCTATTTATCTACTTGCACTTTGACGTGCTTTCGAACTGCAGGAGAATATAAACAATACCTCTGGGCAAAATAAAATCATAGCTTGTTGGGATCTCACTGGCAATGCTCTTTACAGTGTGCCCACTTGCCCTCTAAACATTTTTTTAAAAAAAGCATAAAAGAAATGAAACACAAAGCATCCATATATAAATGCCCCACCTTTTTAGAAAATCTGAGATTCCTGTCTAACAAAAGGGGTTTGTGACATGTAAAGCAAAGTAGAGGTCACATAGAACCATAGTGAGTGAGGTTGTGAACAGATGATTTCAAGACCCCTAGCTATTCTTATTATGGTTCTTTAAATTTTTAAACCAGACTTGGATCAGACAGCTTCTTAAAGAGAGAACTTCCTAAAATCAAGGACTATTCTATGGATCATTGCGTTTTGCACACCTCCCTCTGTTGCTAGCTGCTGTGGAAAAGAGTGCCACAGTTGGTGCACTGATGGTGGAGAAGGGGGAAAGGAAACATTCTGGTGTGTGTTTGTGCATCTCTCTCTCTCTCTCTCTCTCTCTCTCTCTCTCTCTCTCTCTCTCTGTGTGTGTGTGTGTGTGTGTGAGAGAGAGAGAGAGAGAGAGAGAGCGCTTTGGATCATCTGGATCTAAATCTCTCCCATTTCTCCAACACTCTAGCCACCTATCACTCTAGCCATCCATCTTCTGTCATGACTGACCCAAGACCAGTAGAGCTTAGAATTTGGCAGAATCACAGATTCTCCCTCCCCTCCCCTGCTACAGAGGAGTGCTCTGTTACAATGCAACCCCATATATGTCTCCTCTGAAGTAAATCCTTTTGTGGTAAGTGGATATAGTGTTGTCATCTAAAATCACTTACCATGTACTGAGTTATCTTTAAAAATGATTTCATTTGTAAATACCAAAAAATGATAAACAATAAAGTGTAATACTATAGATCTCACCAAGCTTCAAGTACAATCTTTACCTGTGCCATGCTCTTTACGCTTTTGTTTAATTGCAAGGAGTCATCCCTTTTGTAATCTCATTCCAGAAAAAGATGTTGATAAAGATAGTATTTTTAAAAAAATCTCACAGACCAGTTTCAGTAGCTTGCTAGTCTACTTCTACCTCCTCCACGATGCAGCTGCGAACTACATTACACCAGGTGTAGTAAATAATGCATTGAGATGTTCCTAGGGGGTTGTGTGAATGTCTGCTACATATGGTCTTGATCTCTACAGACAGAATTAGTAGTTACTCATAGAAGGTTTCCTCTAAGGACAGCTTAATATACAATCAGCACTGAGGATCTTATCAGACCTTTTGCAAACCACCAAAACACAAAATTGACATTGGGATTTCCCATCAGCCTGTATTGTCATGATAACTTTGTTGTTGTAGAAACAATAATTGTTTGTTGTTGTAGAAACAATAATTCGTCCAATAAGGCTCATGGCAAAATGAATTCTGTACACTGCGTTGAATTTTTAGATCTACCTTCTGATTTGTAAATGTTATTAACTATTCTTTTAACATGTTATTAACAACATGTCACACTTGGCATGTCTAATAGAAATACCTTGTTCTTTGATTTCAGTAGGACTTGGTACAGGAGTAGTCAAAGTGATGTCCACCGGGAGCCAGTGCTTTACCAGCTGCTTTGGCTCCCGGTGGAGTACAGGATCAGGTTTAAGGTGCTGGTTTTGACCTTTAAAGCCCTATGTGGCTTGGGACTCTCGTACCTATGGGACCGCCTCTCCTGGTATGCCTTAAGGTCCACAAACAACAATCTTCTGGCGATCCAGAGCCATAAGGTGGCTAGATTGGCCTCAACTAGGGCCAGGGCCTTTTCAGTATTGGCCCCAACTTGGTGGAATGCTCTTTCACAGGAGACCAGGGCCCTGCGGGATTTGTCATCTTTCTGCAGGGCCTGCAAGATAGAGCTGTACCGCCTGGCCTTTGGGTTGGATTCAGTCTGACCCCTGTGATTTCCTCCCTTATGGTTTTGATTTATGGACTACTTAAAATGAGGCTGCATTTTAAATTTTAATATTGTATTTTAATCTGTATTTTAATTAATTATTTTATTTTATGTCTTATTGTAATTTTATTGGTGTTAGCTGCCCTGAGGCCGGTTTTGACTGGGGAGGGCAGGGTATAAATAAAAATGTGTTGTTGTTGTTGTTGTTGTTGTTGTTGTTGTTGTTGTTGTTATTATTATTATTATTATTATTATTATTATTATTGTGTTTTTGGACTCCAACTCCCAACATCCTCAGTCGTCATGGTCAACAGTCAGAGATGAGACTCGTAGTCCAACAATAATATCTGGAGAGCACCATGTTGGCTACCCCTGATTTAGGATATCACCCAATGTCTTTTAAACTAATCTGATGAATTTTGTGGTGGATCTTAACTTTTCAATTTACTGGTCCCATATCTCTTATCTGTTCTTCCCAAGTGCTCTCTGAAGTGCTCCCTGCACTTCCTTGTTCCTGAAGCTATAGATCAAGGGGTTGAGCATGGGAGTGATGATGGCATACAGTACAGAAACTAGGCGGTCCTGTTCCATAGAATGTGTGGAGGAGGGCCGTATGTAGGTGTAAATGATAGTACCAAAGAAGATGCTCACCACAGTGAGGTGGGAAGCACAGGTGGAGAATGCCTTGATTCTACCATGAGCTGTGCGGATTTTGAGCACCGAGGAGACAATCAAGGCATAGGAGAGAAGGGTCAGGCAGAATGGCACAATGATAACGCACCCAGAGATGGTGAAGGTTATGAGCTGGCTGACAAATGTGTCAGAACAAGAGATGTGCAGAAGGGGAGGTATGTCACAGAAGAAGTGGTCAATCTCATGGGAGTGGCAGAAATTTAGGGAAAAGACCATCGCTGTGTTGACCATGGAATTGAAGTTGCCAACAGCCCATGAAACTGCCAGCAGACTCCTACGTATTGGTGGGCTCATGAGCAGAGTGTAGCGCAATGGGTGGCAGATAGCTGCATAGCGGTCATATGCCATGGCTGAGAGAAGCACACACTCTGTGCCCCCCAACGTGACAAAGAAATACATCTGCAGTGCACATCCTACAAAGGAGATTTTCTTGTCTCCCAACAAGAGATCCCACAGCATCTTGGGGACTGTGGTGGAAGTGTAGCAGATCTCAACAAAAGAGAGGTTTCCCAGGAGGAAGTACATGGGTGTGTGGAGGCTTTGGTCCACCCGAATTAATACAATGATGGCCAGATTCCCCGACAAAGTCAACAGATAGGCCGAAAGTCCTAAGGCAAAGAGAAGCAGCTGATTCTCTGCATCAATAGAGAATCCCATGAGGATAAACTCTGTGACACTTGTTGTGTTCTGTCTTCCCATAGATTTGAGGGAGTCCATCTTCGGTCAGGATAGTGAGCTTTCCTAAGTGGGAGGTGAGGTCACAGCAGTTGGATCTGTTAATACTGGTAGTTCTATAAATAAGAAGCAGTGAGTCAGTTAGTGTTTGCAAATAAACTTTTACTATTCACCTACAGTTGTCATTGTAATTTCACATGCAGGCAGTATGTCTAGGCCAGGGCAGAAGGCATCCCCTAGGTAATTGCAGTCAAATATAACTAGTTTGAATCCCTGCGACGGGGTGAGCTCCTGTTGCTCGGTCCCAGCTCCTTCCAACCTAGCAGTTTGAAAGCACATAAAAGTGCAAGTAGATAAATAGGTACCGCTTCAGCGGGAAGGTAAACGGCATTTCCGTGTGCTGCTCTGGTTCGCCAGAAGTGGCTTTGTCATGCTGGCCACATGACCTGGAAGCTGTACGCCGGCTCCCTCGGCCAATAACACGAGATGAACGCCGCAACCCCAGAGTCGGTCACGACTGGACCTAATGGTCAGGGGGTCCCTTTATCTTTATAACTACAGTAGCTAGCTTAGGGCTAAGACCATAGAATTGTATTCTTAGACTAAGTTAGGTCCCCCCCCCCTCACCTCTGGTGAAGTGAAGCTTCCTTCTTCACTCGCTTTCACCATATGAATTCACCAAGATAGGAAGTGATTGAACTTGCTCTCTAAAAACTCAGACCATGTGCTTAGAACTATTTCACTATATTTGTATACTATTCTGGTGTCATTTGCTTCCAGAAAAAAAACCCTCTTTGCTAATAACATGGAAATATGTGTTAAATCTGCAATATATTCCACCATATTTCCAGAAGTGGCTGTTATGTTGTTTGAAATGTCCAATACAATGTGGTAGTTAATAGTTAGTGAAGCAATGTGAAAATCAAATAAGCTGCTGTATTAACGCAGAGTAGACTACTTGAAATCAATGGCATTAAGTAGCTTCAGTCCCTTAATCTTAATGGATCTATTCTGGGTATGCCTAATGTTGGACGTCACCCCAGGAAATGGCAATGTACTGATGAGAGCATTAAAATGCAGTTTCCCCCATAGGATAAAAAGTATTAATGCTAAATAAATCAGGAAAGATGATTACAGGATAATTCTGTAAAATTACTTTAAAATCTATGCATATTATAAAGCAAACCTAAAATATTTACAAATCTTTAAACTAGAAATACAAGGAAACATTTAAAATGTAAAATAATAATAATAAACAATTCATGATGCCAAGGTTATTAAGAAAATATTAAGTGCCAGAAAGCCATACAGTGGAACCTCGGTTTATGAACACCTCGGTTTATGAATTTTCGGTTTATGAACGCCGCGGACCCATCTGGAACGGATTAATTCACTTTCCATTACTTTTAATGGGAAAGTTCGCTTCAGTTTATGAGCGCTTCAGTTTATGAACAGACTTCCGGAACCAATTACACCCATGTTTCAGTTTATGAACGCTTCAGTTTAAGTACTTCGCGGACCCGTCTGGAACGGATTAATCCACTTTCCATTACTTTCAATGGAAAAGTTCGCTTCAGTTTATGAACGGTTTCTCCGCGGACCGTCTGGAACGGATTAATCCACTTTCCATTACTTTCAATGGGAAAGTTCGCTTCAGTTTATGAACGCTTCAGTTTATGAACAGACTTCCGGAACCAATTGTGTTCATAAACCGAGGTACCACTGTATTTGAACAACTCCCCTTTCTTGGCTAGGATACTAGAAGGGCAATTGAAGAGGCAGGTTTCATTCCTAGTCATGGGTTGGTATGCAGCTAAAATGTTCAGAACAAGTTCTGCATGGTTTCTACTCACTTCTACAAATGCACAACAGGCTATTACCAAGAACAAAAAAGCATTCCATATTTCTGACATAGATGCCCTATATCCCTCTCCAGGAACTCAAATACAGGCTACTTCCACAATTACATGAATATGCTGCTCATGAGGGTTAGGGGGGGGGGCAGGACTGGATATGGGACCTATAAGTTATTCTAGTATGAACTCCATATCTTTTACTTAGAGCACAATACTACCTCCCTCCCTCCAATGTTAATGGGTGGTGTGGTGTCCGGATGCTGTCAGCGGCTCCCAGCTGGTTGCCCAGGAAAGTATAAAGTATAAAAGTATAAAGTATAAAGACAAGGAAAGGTTTCTTACCATCCTTTTTTAGTTCAATATTTCCAGAGAGAGGCTATAGAACCCAGCCTCTTGGATTATGGCATTGTCCTGAGTGAATCTCCACCACCACCCCGTCTCTCCCACTTCACCATTCGTCACTTCTGTGGGTGTTGCTACATGCCCTCTGTCTTTGAGCTCTTTGCTCTCTTACTTTCAAGGCTCACCGGGTTCTGGGAGATGGAGGGTTTGGGATGCTTTCTAATGACACCATGCCAGCCAGCTGCCGTTCCGCTTCTGCCTCCTCCTCCTCCTCCTCTTCCATTATTTCCCAACTTTCCCCCTCATCTGCCTCTGAGCTGTGACCTCCCGCAAACCACTGTGGTAAATCTATACTGTCTTCCTCTTCCTCCTCCCTGGAAGGGTCAGGAAGGGGAGGCCGTCTCCAACATTTCTCCTCTGCCCTGTCCCTGACAGGTGGGTATGTATACTTGGTGACAACACTGAAGTTAAGAAGAAGGAAGGGTTAGTTAGCTTGCCTCCCCGCTTCCTTTTCATGGTGCAGGCAGTGCTGGAACCAAACAGGCAGAGTAGGAGCTGGCCTATGGGCCCCATGCCTATTAGGGGCTCAATGACAACAGATCAAAATAATATTGATTTGATCCTGAAATTGGCTTATTAAAATTGTTGGTTGATAAAGTCAAAAACATATTAGGAGATAATTTGTGATGGGGGCCCTGAGATTTCAACTGCCTAGGGACCTCCACAGGGTTTAATCTGGCACTGGGCTCAGGATGTAACCCACGCTGCCCTGATGAGGGTGATGGAAGTTGTGGTCCAGCAGCCTCCAGAGGGCCACAGGTTTCCCATCTCTGGAGTACACCTTTATTTCCTTTGCCTGCAAAGGACCTTACACACTACAAGAAGTCTGTCTCCAACTATTAAAACATCTGTTATATTGGCCACTAGTTAAAGAAGAAGTACAGCTATGTTTATTAATAAAACAAAAGGTGGCATTTGTAGAAGAGTGAAAATAGAAAGAGATAACTTAAACAGGATCACATTTTGTATCTCAGAACAATCCCTGAAGCTGCTTTCACAATCCAGAAAACATGAGAAGAGCCATCGTTGAACACACTCTGGTAAGAGCCTCATTTGTTACCTGTGACTATGTATGCTGCTTCAGAATGTAAAAGAGATGCTAGTGTTGCCAGCCACTGCCAATGGGTGCTTCTTTCTTGGCAGTGAAATTATTTCCACACCTTGAGAAGTCAAAGTTCTTCCTGCCCTAGGCCCCAGTTGCTCTGGGGTGGCTTTTATGTACTATCTGAGAACCTTCATCTCTTCCCTTCTGCCATTGAACATCTAGTATAGCCATCCTTTTGCTGTTTTTCTTTTTTAAAACCAAGACAATTTCCCCTGGGACTGCAAGGTATAATGGGCATGAAGAAAAAGAGAGCACATGGATGATCATTAGCACTGCCTCTTGGGAGAGGGAGAAATAAGTTGATCCAGAAATAATAAATAATGCTCGTGACCTTGGAAGTAAACTAGGCTTGGGGCTGCTCAGTTTGTCAATAATTGCTCCCCGGGGATACTGTGAATCAAAGAGGACTACATCTTCCTTTAAATGTGTGGCATCTGCTCACTGTTTTCTCCCATGGTGTCACAGTAGTATGTACTTAAATCAGTACTGCCTTATGATGTCATTTTGCTCAGTGGCTCCCAATCCCATCTCCATGTATTAGTGACAGCTTGTGAATGGGAGAGGGGCATACAGTTTTGGAGAAACTCCAAACACAATGGTGTCACATGGATTTTATGATACACTACCAGGAGTAGCCATACAGAGAAGGTTCTGAGAAGGACCTGAGGTCCACCAGATGTTGCTTTCCTTCTTTATTATTATTAAATTTTACATCTTTATCATTTCAGCATATCCAATCATCAAAAAAAAAGAGCATTCCCTCGGTCCCCTCACCTTGACTTCCCTCAACTTCCTCTTCTGTTTCCCCCCAATATTGGCTTCCCCTGCTTTCTTTCTTATACCTTCATATGAATTCTCTGTATAAATTACAGTATGTATAAATTATTGTTATATTTTATCACTTTAACATCATCTTTATAGGTTTTATACTTATTTTTGTTGATTGTGTTTACTCAAACCCTGCTAGTGAGTCTATTTCTTTACATTGTTTCTGTAAATACAGCATAAATGATTCCTAATTTTTTTCAAATTCTCTATTATCTTTGTCTCTGAGTCCTTCTGTTTCACCATTTCAGCATATTCCACCAGTTTTTGTATCCAGTATTCCTTAGCTGGTATTTCTTCGCTTTTCCATCTTTGGGCTAGTAGCATCCTAGCCGCAGTCATAGCATACATATGTAAATAGTTTCTTCTTTTCTGTTGGCAGTTCTTGACCTGAAATGCCTAATAAAAAAGCTTCTGGTATTTTAATAAAAGTCAATGTAAGTATTTTCTTGATTTCATTATGAATCTTATCCCAATATTTTTAATCAGTTTGCAGCTCCACCACAGATGAAAAAGTGCCTCTTTTTCTTTACACTTCCAACATTTGTTGGAATGTGTTTTGTACATTTTTGCTATTTTTTCAGGTGTAATATACCATCTGTACATCATTTCATATACTATAGTTCTCTTTTGGTAATATACAATCAGTAAATTTCAAATTCACTCCCCATTTGTATATTATCCTATATAATAAAGTGCAAGTGTCTCTGCGTCCAGTATTCCCTGTGTCCCTGGGTTTCCGCTACTGCCCCACGGACACAGGGATTGGACGCAGAGACTTGGAATGCACTCTCTCTTGCGCGCTCTCCCCACCCCCACCCCTCTGCCAACCGCCGCTCCCGGCTGGACAAGCGCCTCACTGCGTGAGGAGGAGGCTGCTTCCTTAGCCGTCGCCGCATAAAGAGGCCGAATCACGACCTTCTCCTGGGCGCCCGCTGCCCTGCTGGCCTCAGCGGAGCACCCCAACGAAGCGGTGGCCGTGGGAAGGGCCAGCCGCCGCCCCCACGCGCCGCTGCTGCAGAAAGAGGCCAAATTGCAGCCTTCTCCTGGGTGCCCGCTGCCCTGCTGGGCTCAGCGGAGCGCCCCAACAAAGCGGCAGCTGTGGGAGGGGCCAGCCGCACCCCCACGCACCGCTGCTGCAGAAAGAGGCCGAATCACACTGTCAGGTGATGGAGAATCGGAGCATCAGATCGGTCCTCCGCTTCTCCCTCCCCCAACTCGACAGAGCTGGCAACCCCGGTATCTGTGCTTTCTGGCGGCGGTGGGGGGGAAAGGATCCTCTCCCCTCACCGCAGACAGAAAGGACAGATCCCGGGATGTCTCCTTCCTGTCGGCGGCTGGGGGAGAGGAATGAAGGAGGAGAAATCAGCCCTTTCTCCTCCTTCGTTCCAGCCCCCCTGCCGCAGACAGCAAGGACAGGTCCCGGGGTTTGGAGAAGCGCTGCGCAAGCGCTTCTCCGAACCCCGGGATGTCTCCTTCCTGTTGGCAGCTGGGGGAGAGGAAGGAAGGAGGAGAAATGGCTGCTTTCTCCTCCTTCGTTCCTGTCTCCCTGCCACCGACAGGAAGGACAGGTCCCGGGGTTCTAGCGCCTGTTTACTTAACGGGCTGAATTACACTAGTGTCCTATATCTTGCTTGTAAGGCTCATTCTTGTAAGGCTGTTTCTTTTATTTTACGAGAAATCAGAGTACAGTTTACACTTATGAATTTAGTGGATTTATTAGCCACCCTTCACCATAAGATCCCAGGGTAAGTTTACAACCATATAATAATAAACTTATTAAAATAAATTTAAAAGTTTGTATTCAGATCTTAAATATTAAAATAAATTAATTTAATACTGCATAAAGCAAGTCAGTGTAATGAAGCTGGCATAAAGTTACACCTGAGCCAAACCCCTTTTGGCATCAGGGATGTTGTCACTGCTGCTCTGCCAAAGGCTGGCAAGAGGGGAAAACAACCTTTTCAAATAGTGTCCTATGCCAGCTTGTCAGGTCATGTGACTGAGCTGCATGGGCTTAGAAAACAGGCCCCAACCCTTTGGTTCCACACCAGGAAATGGCAACTGAAGAATAATTTAGCAGTGTCTATTATTCTGGATAGTATTTCAGTGGTTAACACTAAGAGAGGTGATACAGCTGCTGGGATGAAAACTTGCAAAAGGCATTTGGATTTTAAAAGTACCAAGTAGAAGTTAGAGATTGGTATTCAACTAGATTTTATTCATGCTTCCAACTTAGTTGTGTTCATTAACATCAGTGAGTCTACACTGAATAAAGTTGAATACAGTACATTGTTAAAAAGAAGTCAACCTATTATATATATATATATATATGTATATATATATATATATATATATATATATATATATATATATAATCTCAGCAGTTTTTGTAAACCCCTTAGAGGTATTAGGTAGTATACAAATTCTGCTAAATAACACATAAATAAAAGGGGGGGAAAGGCATTTGGATTTGAAAGCAAGCATTCTCACCATGCCTGGATGAGAGAGTTGTTTAAATTAAAGCTTGAATCTAAGCATGTTTTTGTTGTGGAAAGTCCACTTGATTTCCCATTATATTATGAGAACATATCAAAAAGAAAAGCTGGCAGAATATTACAGGAATGCTCTAGGGAGCTCTTCAGGGGCCCTTTACAAAGACATTTGGAATTTTTGGAGGAGCATGCAAGTTATATTGATTTCAAAGGGGAAAAATTAAGCAAGAGATCTGAGTTTCCTATTCACACCCGTAGGGTGTTAAAGTAGCTAACTTTGGCTGGGCCATACCCATTCACATCTGCTTAAAATTGATAACTATCTTTTAAAAAAATCCTTACGGCATCATTCATCTTTCCATATTCTCTTTCTCTCTTGTTCATCCTTGATGTAAGTTGCATGGGTGCACATACCTGTCTACACACTAGCCATTATTCACAAAGAGAGGCTAGTGTGCATTTCGTATGGAATGAGCCAAGAGCAAATTAGACTTTCACATTTTTAATTGGCTTCTCTGCTTTAGTCACTGACAACACTAGATATGAACACTGTAAATATTGCTTAACATTTTAATGTGCCCAGTCATTGGCATTCCAAGCAAAACAGAGCTTCTCATTTATTTATTTTTGTCATGAAGTGTAAGGAAGGCCTATCTAAAGAGGGGGGAAAAAGCATGGGAAACTGACAGTCATGTGGGTTCTGAAAATTCAGCGCCTTCTTCTATCAAGTCCTTTGCATGACTTTTCGGAATGCCCCTTGCACATTCTTGTTTCTCAAGCTGTAGATGATTGGATTAAGCATTGGTGTGAGGATCCCATAGAGCACAGGCAATGCCCGGTCCTGCTCCTGGGAGTAAGTGGAGTTGGGACGTATGTATGTGAAGATGATGGTACCAAAATAAATGCTGACTACAGTCAGGTGTGAAGCACAGGTGGAAAATGTCTTGAGCCGCCCTTCTTTGGTGCGGATCCTTAGGATCGTCAAGACTATGTAGACATAAGACACCAGAGTAACCAGGAAGGAACCCATGATCACACCTCCACCCACCACAAAAGTAGCGATCTGATTGACCTGAGTGTCAGAACAGGAGAGCTGGAATAGGGGTGGGATGTCACAGAAAAAGTGCTGGATGACATTGTCCCGACAGAAGGACAAATGGGACATCAGGCCCGAGTGCACACCTGAGTTAGACAAGCCAAGGATCCAAGCAGCTGCTGCGAGCCAGGCACACACTTTTGGGCTCATGAGCACACTATAGTGCAGTGGGTGGCAAATGGCTGCGTAGCGGTCATATGCCATGACACCCAGCAGAAGGCACTCGATGCCACCAAAGGAGATGAAGAAGTACATCTGAGAGAAGCAGCCAGCTAGGGAAATACTCTTGTCCTGAGAGAGGTAATTCATCAGCATCTTAGGGACTGTGGAGGTTGTGTACCCAATGTCCACTACAGAAAGATTGGCCAGAAAGAAATACATGGGGTTGTGAAGTCTGTTGTCCAAACTGATTATGAGAAAAATTAAAATGTTTCCAATAAGAGCCACCAGATAAATTACAAGAAAGAAGCCAAAGAGAATGATCTGGGCCTCAGGGTTGTTAGAGAGTCCTAGGAGGATAAATTCTGTGACGGTTGTTTCATTCAGAAGCATCTGTGGTGGCAGTGTCATCTGTGAAGAAACATGGATGTAACATTTTTCAGCTATTTTGTTTTTCCTTCCAAATTTGAGATCTGAAATGTAGGGCTTAGCCACACAATTACATGTACTTTCAGTGCACTACAGCTCTGATTAGCTAATACACAGGAGCCTTGAGGCTGATTTCAATTCTCTTTTACCTTTCTCAACTCTGCCGCATCTCCCCATCCTAAACTCTTAGCTCTTTTATTTCTTTAGTGCTCCATGAATAAATGGAACACTTCCTTCCAGAAGCCTCAAATAAATCTCAGTAGCATAGGAATATCTGATCCAGTCTGAGGGTTTGTGGAAGAAAGGGGCTATATTTCTTCTTGGGAAATTAAAGGGCATTTAAGGAGTAGAAGTTCAGAAGCGGGACAAGAACAGTCACGGATGGAAGATTTTGCCTAAAATCTCCCCGAAGACATATTTCTTAATGAGAAAATTTCTGAGAACAATAATCTTTTTCTTTTTATCTTCCAAAAACGTATTTTGGAAAGTGTTCTTTGAATGCTCTCCCACTTTCTGCAATTGCTCCCATCCCACCACACCTGACATGCAACCTGTTGCATCCCCTAGAAGGCTTCATTGCAGAATTTCTCTAAATATATTTCTGCACCACTTTTTGTGGCATGCACTATCCTTTTATCCAACGGCAGTAGCATAATATTCTGTTGCAACATGGCCTCTTATCCTGCTTTCCCGAGCAGCTTGACTTTTCAAGGATGACTTCATTATGCAGTCTGTTTCCTCTCTCTGATTTAAAAATGAAGCATTGTGAAGTTTGCTGCTAAGGCTACTGCAAGTTTGTCAAAAGCAAATTAACTGCAGCTTTCTCTGAATACCCAAGTTAACAAACAAAAAAAGAAAGAAAAAGGAAGAAGGAAGAAGACCTTTCATTTCGGTGTCTGTATGCTGCTATCTAATTTCTTGCAATAGGTCTTCTAATCCATTCGCATGATCCATAGCTCAGTTAAATTCAAATGCTTGAATTTAGAACAGGGATGGGGAACCTGTGACACTGCAAATGTTATTGGACTCCAACTCACATCAGCCTCATGATGGTCAAAGCTCAGGAATGATGAAAGCTGTAGTTCAGCAACATCTGCAGTGTCACAGCTCCCCCTTCTGCAGATAGAAAACAATTTGAGGTGACATTGTAAAACGGTATAACCTTTTGTGTGAAAGACCAATATGCAGCAGTAATTAATCCTTTTTTCTTCTTCACAAAAATGGATCATAGGCAAGCATTCCAAAGTCTCCTTGGATTATGAAAGCAGCAAGATGAAAAGTTGAGTTAGTTGTGCTTTCGTTCAACATTAAGTCGCCTACTGTTCCCAGCCAGCCAGATATTCATACAGGATGTGATACAGCTGGTGCTCTATGCTACCAGCATTTGTTATTAAGCAGTATACTGCCCATACATCTGGAGGTTCAATTGTTCTGTTTCTAGTGTTTGAACTGTGACTTATTTTTTAACAATGCACACACATGAATGTGTACGCGTGCACACACGCACACGCACACACACACAAACACACACACACACAGGCACACACACACACAGGCACACACACACACACATGCTTAATTGTAAATAAAACCTCTAAGCACATGCAAAGAATAATAAAAATACATTGAAACTGTCAGTAAAAGCTGAAGCTTTAAAACAAGGTTTTTTTGTTTTTTTAAAAATTGAAATATGGCAAGTCAGTGCTTGATGGTGGAATCATTTAGAGAAAAATGCATCTCTGAAGTAAACATTTCGCTTGGACCGAGGAGAAGCCAAATTCAGTCTTGAGCTTAAAGACTCACACAATGGCTATGGGGAAACTCATTATCTGTCAACCTCAGGTGCCTCATCTTTAAAACTGGAATGTGAATCAATTGTGTCTTTTTGACAATTGAGAAATGTATGAAATATTATTATGTGCTAGAGAAAATGAATCAAGCTTTTTATCTACCATGCATTCATTGTAATCTTACTGTTCAGTGCAGTTTATTTTATTCCACTGCAGACTGTAATCCGTTCTGAATCCCCATCCTGGAAATGATCTTGATACAGAAGAATATTGTTAAATTGCTCACAAGGCTGCTCTGCTTCTGCCTCCTTCAGGTCTCAGTCCCCAATCATTTGTACACCAGGCTAGGTAAATATTCCAGCAAAGCATGCCCAAGGGAAATTGTGTGCAACAAAGATAGCTTAATTCCAATAGTCAGGAGCACACATTACTTCTGAGAATTTGAACTGGAAATACTGTCTTAAAAGACAGTAGTAGATGGGCAACTTCTGAAGTAAAACACACCTGCAACTATATGCTCTGATCTATTGCAGGAAACAGGGTGACACAGGTCATTTGGGAATAGGCCATAAGAGTTGCTAGAATCAGAAATAACATATCAGTGATCTCCATATAACTTTTGTGGTAAGTCTTTGTGGCAACAAATACACACCCTGGTTTTTGGACAAAATCAGTACACATCTCTTTAAAGTTCCTGCTAGTCAACAATAGGAGAATTGCATCCCTCTAGGGCAGGGGTGGAGAACCTCTGCCCTTCAGATGTTATTGGACATGATATCTCATCAGCCCCACCCAGAATGGCCAGTTGTTACCGGTAGGTTAGGGTTAATGGAAACTGTAGTCCAGAAACATCAGGAGGGGCATAGGATCCCATCCACTGCTTTAGGGTGGGGGTAGGAATCTAAGGGACTGCACTGATTGGACTTTGGAGGGATTTCTTGATTTCTTTGCACCTTTCATATATAGTTCATATATTATATTTATTAAGCCTATGATGGCTCCTAATCTGCCTTAACCCGTAATAGGCATATAACAACAGCAGTTTAAGCCAACCCCTGAAGCCCTTTGTATTGCTGACCTGTTTCTAGTGCTTGTGAAAGGAATCCCATTGACTCCACAAAATTTCAGCCTATGAAGGAACGTGTGGCCATCAAATGACTTAGTTATTTCTCCTTGTTAAGTGCTCCTTGCTGTTCAACTCAGGCCTTAGAGCAATTATATAACATTTGGGAAAGAAGATACATCCCAACAATCCAACACTTGAGGCCAAGATGGAGAAGATCTCAACCACCACCATGTATTTTCCCTTTGTGCTCAGGTAAGTTGGAACAAAAGAGACCCAGACACTGCAAAACACCAACATGCTGAAAGTGATGAACTTGGCCTCATTAAAAGTGCTGGGCAATGTCCTAGCAAAGAAAGCCACAGCAAAGCTGACAAGAGCCAGGAATCCCATGTATCCCAGAACACCATAAAACATAGAGGCAGACCCTTCGTTACATTCAATCACAAATTCTTTAGACAAAGAATCCATGTCCAAATCTGGGAAAGGAGGAGCAGTACAGAGCCATACAGTACAAATAGCTCCTTGCATGAGAGAACAGGAGAGAACAATGGCAGTTGCCAGTTTTCTCCCCACCCAGTTCCTTACTCTGGATCCTGGCCTTGTAGCCATGAATGCCAGAACCACAGTGGTCGTTTTTGCCAAGACAGAAGAAACAGCCACGGAGAAGATGATGCCAAAGGTTGTTTGTCGTAGCAGGCAGGTTGCTCTCTGAGGCCTCCCAATGAACAGCAAGGAACAGAGGAAGCAGAGCAGGAGAGCGACCAGCAGAGTGTAGGTGAGACTTCGATTGTTGGCTTTGACAATGGGAGTGTTTTTGTATTTCATGAATATTCTGAGTACCAAAGCTGTGATCACAGAAAACGAAAGTGCCAAGAAAGCTAAAGTGATGCTCAATGCTTCCTCATAAGCCAGAAAGTTTAAAATCTTGGGAAGGCATCCATCTTGGTGTTTATTTGGATACTGATCTGCTGGGCATCTGATGCACTTGTCCATGTCTGAAAAAGGAAATGATGATACCTCCCTTTCCCAAACAAGTGAGGGACTATCTACAGTCTATCATCTCTATCATCTCTATCATCTCTATCATATCTCTCTCTCTCTCTCTCTCTCTCTCTCTCTCTCTCTCTCTCTATCTATCTATCTATCTATCTATCATCTATCTATCATTTATCACCATCTATCTATACTTCCATCCTATTTAATTCTGCTCAGAACTGTTCCATTGAGTTCAATGGCATGTATTTCTCAGTAAGTGGTTTTCGGATTGCTGACTGTAGCATGTAAGGCATTAGGAGAAACGGAAGCCTGAGGGAGCTATCAGGTGCAATGGCTCAATATTCACCCCTGTTGCTTCAATAGCTACAGTTTACAGACACAATCAGTTTCTTGTTTGAGGAGTTATACATCAATGGAGATGTTTAAAGTTGAAAAGCTTGTTATGTCCAGACCAGGGTTTCCCAACCACTGCTCCAGCTAGCTCCGGTTGATGGGTATTTTAGTCCACTGCAGGAGGCAGTGGAAGACAGGAGTGACTGGCGTGCTATGGTCCATGGGGTCACGAAGAGTCGGACACGACTAAACGACTAAACAACAAGTAGTCCAAAAATGGCTGGAAACCCAAGTTTGAGAAACCCTGGACTAGATTATGCTTTGATGATTAGCTTCACACTAGGTATGCTCACTGGTAGAACTTTATTCTTGTCACGCAGAAAGACACAGGTTCAATGTTTGGTTTATCCTGCATTGGTTTATCCTGCATTAGTTTATCTTGCAATTTAGATTGCAATTCTTTGCATGTCTACTCAGAAATAATTCTCTTTCAATTACTTCTGTGTGGGAGCCCACACCTGCCAGAATTAATAATATTTCCCATTAGAGGACATATAAGGTGACCTAATGCAAGGGCATATAGGTGCTGCTTGCTATCCTGAAAGCACAATAAATAAATGTTAACTCCTCTTGGTTTTTTTTTTTTTTACAAAGAATCTCTGAAATAATTTAGATTGCTTTGGAAGTGATGATGCAGTCTGAACCATGCCTACTTTATGTGTTAATGTTTTAACATGCTCACGTGCCATGTCACCTACCCAAGGCCACAGAAATCATCTCTTCTGGACATGGATCGCAATCATAGCAACAGAATGGTTCCCCATCTTTCTTTTTCCTAATAGAACCTGGGCTGCATCTGTCATTGCACACTGAAGAGGGTGACATCTATTCATAAACACAAGGGGGTAAAGGTTGAATACATGTTGTTCCCAAGGGATGATTCAGATTTAACTAATGACATCACAGATATGGGAAAGAGCACTTTGCATGCAGGACAGGTTCATAATTTCTGGAAAATGACTTCTCTGATTTACATGGCTCAGAGAGGAGGCCTTCATAGCCCTGATATTAATCCCACTCATGTCTTTTATAGGCCATCAAAATATAATATTCAAATAATAATAATAATAGAAACTTCTCAGATGTACATGAATGGTTAACAGGTTATCCACTGATAACCATTAATCAGAGCATACCTGCTTAAACTTGCTGTGCCAAGTGATGATCTCCTCACTAATCATGAACTCTCTGCCTGAAAAAGCCCATGGATCCATCCTTCCCACTTTCACCCTTGAAAAGGATTTGTTAGGGAAAGTAACCCAATTTATAATATCAAATCCACTTTCTAGTTCACCTTTCGCATCCAAAGACAATTGGTCCCCAGCACTGTTGTTAAATGAGATTCTCTTCAGGAAGGGGTGAATCTACAGTTGCAGAGACAAAAACACATTTTTACAAAATTATAGGAGGTAGAGCAGTATATCATTTTACAAATCTTACTCTAGTCTGCTAGTGGCTGCTAGTAAACGTGATTCTCCTCTCCTCTACATTGCAGGATGAATGATGGGGATTTAAATTCTTGTGCTCTCTCTACCTTGTTTGTGTCTTATGTTATGGTTGGTGATCAGTTTTGTTGTTACTACTGGCTCTGGGGTAATCGCTTGTGTGGTTGAGCAGGAAGGACTCCTGCTTAGTGTGAAACATGTATGACTGAGATATAGAATGAAAGTGAATGTTACGTGGTATGCAGAAGGATGCGGGGAGGAGAAATGGGTGCCAAAGGTTCCAAATGCTGCTTCCTAACTTGCAAATAATGGTTTTGGGGGATCAAACATTATACCTGCACCAGATCCAAGTAAGGGGAGCAGGAGAAGCTATTGAAAAGGAAGTTGGAATGTGATAAAAGAAAGGTGAGAATGCATTTTATTTCCAGAAGCAGGAAAAGATTGCCCATGTGAAAATGAAGAAAGAGTTCTATCATACATGGTATGACTATCCCTAATCCTTGACAAGATGGGGAAAACATGGACTCCTATGGTTAGCAGTGTAAAAAGCTGACAAGGTAGAAGTAGCATTGTTAATTACTGGATAGTGGATAGTCAGTTATCACAATATTTAAACAAGAGGGTATGATGTGGATTTTCTATTCAAATCTGTCAAGATGTTTTGGTTAAAGAGGTTGTACCTGCCATGGTTGAAGGTTTGGAAGTGTTGCGACCACTCTAGGCTTGGACTTCAATGAGTACATGGTGTTTAAAGCATGTGCTATGACATAAACAGCATTGTATATACTGTAGCTTTGGGGAGTCATGTTCATTTCAAAAAATGGTCCAGAAAGACTCTCCAGCTTTTCCATCCCAGTGCAGGTCCCATCGTTCTCTCCAGCCACAGGAGAATCTAAAAATACACAGTCAAAAGCTTGTGCCCAGAATTCTTGGATGAACTTGTCTCCATTGGCTGAGTAGGGATTTAAGGTCAGAAGGAAAGTTTTGAATTCCTGTACTTCAGTGGAGTGGACTCCAAAAGACAAGGCTCCCTGGAAGACTTGTATATCCCAATTCCTTTGAAACTGCACTGCTGGGAAGTCCCATTGGGCTGTCAGAATCCACATTCTTCCTTGAGTGTCTGCCATATCTCCTGCTTGTACTAGAAAATATTTCAAAATCATTGTAGAATGAGTTTCTGCGAATACAACAAGTGCTTTGACTGTGTTGTTCTTGAAAAGATGAAGCATACTCTCTGCCTTCATGTACCCTTCAAATATTTCAGAGAAATCCGACAGAGCAGGCATCTTGTCAGTGAATGCTGCACAGATGCCCCTTTGTGAAAATCTTGGCATCAAGCTTCCCACAAAATTTTCTCCTTTATCATTATCTTCTGTTATGATCCCAACCCACGTCCACTCAAAATGAAGAAGTAATTGGACAATTCCAATGTATTGATACTCTTCATTGGGGACCACCCGGTACATGAAAGGGAACTGGGTCTTAGAACTCCGAGAAGGACCAAATAAATAATAAGAGACCTATGCAAGAGCAAAAAGTTTGTCAAACGTTGAACAGAGATTTACAGTATAAGATATGCAGTCAAAAGTATTTATGCAAGAGATTAGCCTTTAAAATTTCAAGAAATGATTATGTATGTAGTGGTAAAGACTAGAATCTTTTATGCCAAAAAATAGAGGATAAAAAATATTCCAGACAATCAACTGCAGAATCCTAGAGATTGAATTCCAAACCCTTTGCAGTGCAGCCAAAAAACCCTGTTCCCCATTGGGGTTGGGAATTCAACCCTCATTTGGCCAGGATACTCCATATTTACACCAACTTTACGATCCCCACCTACGCAGAGCTCTTTCCCTCACAAGATTTAACATCTTACCATTTGCAGTTTTGCAAGGTACATTCTTGAAAATCCCATACTGTACTCTGAAAGATATTGCCCTTGTGGCACAAAGCAGGTTGAATCCATCACACACGTTTTATTTTATTGCCCATTTTATGCAGAAATAGATGATAAGTATTTGCCCCCCTTATTGAAGGAAGGGATTTATTGTGCTCACTCTTCCAGGGTGTCTAATCTGCTAAACAATTCTAGTAATGATGTTGTGGAGAATGCAGCAAGATTTTTGAGTGGCTCTATGAAATTATGTCACCATAGGTCTTTAGATCCATCTTCGTACCTCATGATGTCTGGACAGTTTTATCCTAAAGCATCTCTGTTATGTTTTGTTAACTGTGTTGTGCTCTGATCCATGTATATAATGCACTTTTTTATGCCAGTAAAGGAAAATTCATGATGGTAAGAGCTATTGTGTGTCGAGGCTTACCAGAAATTACCTTAAATAACTCACAACTGACAACAGAATTATGGTTTGGTTTTTGGCAAATAATTTAGGGCCACAACTTTGTTAAATACACCAATTTTAATCCGAGTGTGGCTTAGGCTTTTGGTTATTCACTCATCCTTCCTTAAGAAGGACTATCCCCATCTGTCCATTTAGGACAGGACTCAATCAGCTGTCCCCTTTGGACAGGACTCACCTCATCTGCCCAGTTGGGGCAGGACTCACATCAGCTGTCACCATAGGACAGGACTCACCACTGTCCGCTTGGACAGTTCCTGCTCCGACTTCCTGAAGGGAAGTCAAGTAAACATACCTGGGAGAGAGGAGGTGGCTGAGCCCAGTCATTCCCTCCTCTCTTTACCCAAGAATGTTCCCCAAGGCTCTTACTCTTATAATTGGGCCCACCATCCCCGCCAATGGCGGGATGGTAAGGACAAGAGCGTAAGCCCCGAGATTCCTTTAACGGAATACTTCTATATGGAGCAAACGGAGGTGGGGGTAGGCATCTGTGTGCCACACCCCTCTACCAACCGATTAACCAACCCAAAGCCTAACCGCCAACCTAACAAGTTGTGACAATTTGCTAGTGCAGTAGGCGAAAACCAAGAGGCAAAGCCAATCAGCCAATTGGAAAAATTCCTACTGACCCCTGAATACAGGCGGCCCCGAAGGCAATAGCAATGTCGTGCTAACCTGCAAGAAAAAAGGGGCGGGTGGGAGGGGATTCAAACGCCAAGGCAAAATGTGACTCTAAAATGGAGGACAAGGCTTTAAAAGGGGCCCCCCTCAACCAATTAAATCCTTGGGATTTGCATACGCACACCCCCATTACTCAGCATGACCTGGGGCCTTACACTGACCAAACCCTGAGCTAAATTTCCTAGCAGCCCTACCACAATCCGCTTTATATTGTATGATATAAAGCGCTTTGTTAATATTATTTTTTAAAAGCAGGTTTTCTCCACAAAGAAGCAAGGGCTGTGTTGCCATTGCATTCATAGCTTCTCTACCTTTCTCCTTCACATACTTAAATATGTTTGTTCCAGTTCTAAGAATACAAGGAAGGGATGCATGTCAGGTGTTTGAAATCCACATGTCTCATAGAAACACCCTACCTGCGGGATCTTATAGATGCCTAAGATGGTAGCCATGTAAAAGGAGGTTTCAGCATCGAGTCCTCCAATGGCTGCTATCAGATTCTTCTGTGTGTCACACTTGTAGTTGGGGACTGTCCTTTTCTGGCTAAAAAGAAGGTTTAGAGTGGTTTGATATGTCAACTTTTCGTTGAAGTAGCTGTCATAGATGTGGAATCCCAATGTAGCATTTGGTAAAATCCTGGGGTCCTTATTGATCTCCTTAACTGCATACACGAAGGCCCGGACATACTGGTAGTATTTTGTCACCACACTGAAATGAGAGTACAGGTTGTAACCCATAAATTTTTTAGACCTCATGTACTACTTGTCAAGTCTACAGGTGAAACTCGAAAAATTAGAATACCATCGAAAAGTGCATTTATTTCAGTAACACAATTTAAAAGGTGAAACCAAAATATGAGATAGATGCTTGACATGCAAAGCAAGATATGTCAAGCCTTTATTTGTTGTAATTGTAATTATTTGTTGTTAGGCAGGTCAATTATAAATGGAATGTAATTAATAAAATGTAATAGCGATGTTTATTTTTGTATTATTGTAACTATTTGTTTTATTACTGTGGAATTTCCAAAAGAAAGCATTTGTAAAAATTTAAATAAAAATAAAAAATAAAAAGTTGCATTACTGAAATAAATGCACCTTTCAACAATATTCTAATTTTCCGAATTTCACCTGTACATTGTTCTTACATAGAAGTCTGCAGGCATTAATGACTTGAACAGGAAACATGGCACAGAAGAAACCTGTAGGGTCATCTGTTTTGTCTTGGCCCAAATGTTCCACTGAAGAAAATGATGCGAGTGAATTTCTGTGGTGGGTAGCCATTTGTATCTGTGCAAATCCCATGTGATTGAGAACCCAGATCTTCTAGGGATCTGAATCACTCATGGAGCCTCAATGTATACAAAAGGCTTCCTGCTGCAGAAGTTCATTGTCATCACATGTAGGAGCAAGATAATTTGCAGCCCCCTGAGGGGCTAAATGTGTGGCTCCAGTCTGCTTGCATTGCCACTTCAAGGCAGTAATGTCTGAAATGGCACTTACTGTACATTACCACACCATTAAATGCTTCAAAATCATATGGAAATAATCACACATACAATCTTGCATGGGGAGGTATTCAAGTGACAGACCAGGGGACTGTAGATCTAGCAGAAGAGGGAAAGGCAAAATGTAGGGTAGATCAAGGGTGTGCAAATACATTTTCTATTAACCTCAAATAATAATGGCATACACAGAGCTCTATCCAGGGCTAGTCCCACTGAAATTAAGGAATATGACTTAGATTCATTGCTTTCAGTGGGTCTGTGTCAAGAAGGACTAGCTTTGGATACAACCCATTATCTACCATTAGGAATTATAATTTTTTAAATATTCATTATGACCTGCTTATGGACATCTCATGGAAAAAGATACTTACAGAGATTCTCCAACAAACATTGCATTGGGGTGTTCATCAAAGGTTATAGTATTAAAGAAAGAGAAGAACTGAGAAAAAATACTGCCAATGATGAGGTCACCTTGCTCATAATACTCATGCGGGATCTGTAGGGGATCGTTCACACTGCAAGTAGGTGGATGTGCCTTGCTCTCAATTTGGGGAAGAAACACCAGTGTTAACATCAGTAGCCACAGCAACAATGACAGCATTGCACATAAGGGTGAATTCTTTGCTACCAAAGCAAACCCACTCTTCCAGGCTAATTCATTATTATCTAATATCAGCTGGTTCAGAACAGGTTTGTTTGTACACTCTCTTGATGGTGCAAGTCGCTAGTGATACTATGTAGCCTGTGAAATAGCTCTTCTTGTCCACAATCCACACCCCCAAGCTCTGAAAAGTTTTATATGTATTTTCATACTGATTTCTTTTTATGTGTGTAGTCAGTGAAAATCCATGTTGTCATTGGCCAGAAAGGATTACTGTAATTTTACATAATTATAAGGTAATTATAAATCAGCTCAGAAAATGTTCTCCTCATAGACAGCAGAACAGCAGAAGAAAACAAGTTGGTTAGGTATTATCTCAGGGCTTGAGATCAACACCTGGACATACTATGACACTGAGCAAGAAAATACATACAGAAAACCAAAGTCTTGGAATGAAGCCATAGGAATAGGGAACTTGTGCCTGTCCAGGTGTTATTGGACTCCAGCTTCCATCATCCCTGATTACTGACCATGCCTGCTAGGACTGAAGGGAGTTGGAGAATTTCAAGTTTCCTATTCTAGCCTGTTAAATGGACATGCTTGGGATATAAATGAGAACAGTATTAATGTTATCCCTCTGCAACCTTGCATAGCATTACAGTGGTTGAATATGCTGCTTTACTACATCAACACAAACATTTAATGTTACTATGGTGGTGGTGACGACAGTGATTAACCATGTTGTAGTCCATCCTTTACCATAAGGTTCCAGGGTTGAAACGCATGGCATAAAAATAATGGAATAGCAAAATTAACATAACCTTTCAATATAATTACATAAAAGTTCCCATTAAAAAAATCAAAATAATAAAAAGCAGGTGATAATTTTTTCTCATTAGTTCTGAACACCAACCCATTCCCAAAGGCCCAAATAAAGAGGTGCATTGTCAGTTGTTGATGAAAACTTAATAATGTTGGTACTTGATGCACCTCAGAAGGGAGGTCACTTCAGAGGCAGGCTGTAACCACAGAGAAGGGTGACTCAAACTTTTCTAGGAGGTGGCATCATCAGCAAATTGGGATGAAGTGCTCCTTCAGATTGTTGCTCTCAAGTCTTGTAGGGCCGTATATAAGCTTAAGTACCTTGGACAAGGTTCATAAGTGGGCTGACAAGCAGTGTATTCATTGACTCTCCTTTTTATGTTCTCGATCAGCCATGATCGTCAGCATAGCTGCCAAGTTTTCCCTTTTCTCGCGAGGAAGCCTATTCAGCATAAGGGAAAATCCCTTAAAAAAAGGGATAACTTGGCAGCTATGATCGTCAGTACTCTGACCACTGCTTTCTGCATTAGTTGCTGTTTCTGGACCATCTTCAAGGGCAGCTTCCTGTACAGGGCATTATAATAGTCCAGTTACCAGAGCATGGGTCCTGTAGCTATTGTATATTCAGAAACACTGTCTTCATTGGATTTCATATTGTTGCTGCATGAGGTAGAAACAGATGATATGACAGAGATGGCTCTCAGAAGCAGGCTTTCAGCTGTTTATCTTCAGACTCCTCTGTGATTGGGAGAGTAATGCAACTTGCACTGGGAAGAATAAGCTGTGCCATAGCCCATGCTTTTACATGTAGTCTTTGGCTGACAAAATTGTGGATGGATGTAATGAAGTATCTGTCCCTATGTTTTATTATGTAGATATAGGATACCTGGCTGTCAGCTCTGCCTTAGCTTTCTTTGCCAGGATGCTTTTTGCAATGTGGGGGTCTGTTTTGATACCTGAGCACTGTCATGGATTTCTGGGGAGGAAGATGGCAAACTAGACATCTCTTGTTGACACTCTACCAAAAGAGATAATTATGTGGTGATCAATGATATAGCCAACTCACAAATTTTAGTTATCTCATTCACTCTGGAAAAACAGAGGGAACTAGAGATCAAACTCTGATTCTCTGAGAAAGCCGTTCCATGCTGGGAGACTGAGAAGCTTTGTGGGACTCAGATGGTGGTGACTTAGAGCACAGGAACTTCCACCATGCCCAAACACTACATAATAGCTCTTAGGGTTAATCCTGAAGGCACAGCCCATTGAGGGTGCTCCATCAGCACAGCCAGTGCTGGTGAACAACATTCAATATTACACAGTGAGTGAATTGATGGAGATGGTTAATTTTTTTTGCCAGCAGCCTCGTGAATCTCTATTGGCTTGGATGCTGTGTTTGTGGGATGGGGTTGATGATGGCTTGAGGAGGTGGAGAATATGAGTAGTGTGGCAATGCATTTAGCTTTACAGCAGAGACTATATGGAACCTGAGGAAGGCAAGGGAGTCTTTCATTGCTTGATTGGTTAATAGCAGCTTGCCATGATGCTTAGGGATGGGGATAGCTGTGATGGGGATTGGAGTTTTTGCAAGACCCCAGTGGAAAAGTCCTTTGTTATCAAACTTTTGACTGCTGGGGGGAGAACTAGAGTTAGCCTGTCTGACACAGATAAGATTGACATAGAGAAAGGCGGCAGGAAAAGAAAGTTCTGAGCTGTGCCGGATAAGGGGGCATGGGGAAAGGAGATTTCAGTAGCTGCCCTGAATAAAGAAACCTCTGCCACGAGAGCAGCTGTTTTGTAGAATAGACTTGCATTAGATATGATTACAGCTGTTTGGTGAGGGGGTTGCACTCTTCTGAAGCAGGAATTAATTCCAGTTAAGCCTAACTTTTTGAATAAGACTGTGCATGCTTTATATCAAGAAAGTGTCAAGATAGCCAACTTGGAACAGGAATTATGGTGGGTTATGGTCAAGGGGTGGTTCCAAGGACTGGAGGGTAGTGGCACCACTTATTGATATTTTTTTGTTACCATTATAACAATAGGATTACTTCCTCTCCCTGGCTAGCATACACCCATAGACTAGAGAAACCTACAGGAAAATAACAAGCCATAGTCAATAGTTCAGAAACATTAGAATGACAGAGCAACATGAAACTTTGTGGGCATCCTGATCTGATTCGGGTTTTCTTTATTGACAGCTTCCACCATGGGGATTCTTTCACAACCACACATACAGCCACAATGATGTAGTTGTGATGACGTCTAACAATGGTGGAAGGATGCTTCAGTTTATGCCCTAGCTATTCTGCATCTGCACAGAAGCCTCCATATGCTAACAGGGAATGCTAATGTATTCCACAAAGTATAAGATTTGATATATTACATTCTCATATAAACTCTCCGAGAAGGTTCACATTACCAAAAGAAAATTCAGAACAAATAAAACTAACAGCCTATCATAGAACATTGTACACAGTTCTACATCCATACATGGAACACTTACTTACATGTATGGTGGCATTGCAATTTTTTTAAAAAAAATTGGGATGAAATATACAAAGAATTAAAAAAAGATAGTTAAGTATTCGTTTAGAAAAGATCCAGAAATATTCCTTTTGGGAATGCTAAATGAAGAAATAAAAGCAAGAGATAGATGTGTATTGATGCAACAGTAGCTGGCAGACTCCTGATCGCAAGAAATTGGAAAAGTGATAAAGTTCCGAGTAAAGAAGATTGGCTTATTAAACTAACAATATAACAAAATTTAGCAATAAAAGTTGGGGTATTGAAAAGGTTAAGTGATGAGAAAGCAGGAAAGGATTCAAAAATATTTAAACAATATCTAAAGAAACAGGTAGAAAAAGTGAATCTTGTAGCAGAGGTATGAAGGGCACAAAAAGTAAAAAAGAAAAAAGAAAAGAAAATTATAATAGAATAAAGTATGCAATCTATCAAGGAAATATAAATCAGTATATAGGAGAGGTTGGAAGTCACAAGTGGTGGAGGGGGTGGTGGTGGTGGTGGTGGGGTGTAGCTTTTCAGATTTTTGTTAATTTCCAGGATGTCCTTGTTTATTATACATATGATTTAATTTTATGTCATCTTTATGTATATATGATTTGGATTTAATTTTTTATTTACACATATTCTTTGTTTGTATGTTTTCTCTTCAAGATTTTGTTTATGTTCTGTTTGTTATGTTTGTTTCTTTTCCTTCTATTATTGTGTATGTCTTAAAAAAAGTCTTTTTATATAAAAAGTCTTTTTATATATATAAAAAGTCTTTTTATATAAAAAAAATCCATACATGGAGCAGTTAGACAGGGGGGGGGGGTTGGGAAACGAGACCCTCAAAATGTTGCAGAATTGTAGAACTCATCACCCCAAAGATTGTCCATGATGGCTGAGGTTTATGGGAGTCCAATAACATCAAGAGGGCCACAGGTTCTCCACAGCTGCCCTATGGCCTCATTCCAAGGCCTAGCTCTTCTGGATGTATATTCTTGTTCAGTGTTATACTAAGCCCAGGTGTTGTTCCTGATACTAAGGATCCTGTGAGAGATGCCACCTAATAAACATGTTTTCTTCAGGTGTTCTGCCTGAGATCAAAAGACTCTCAGGAGGTAATTGTGAACTCTGTAATAATCTTAAATTGTGTTGGTCCTCTTTCCTGCGAAAGACAACATGTGTTTTAAGTGACCACCATTACAATAAGTAATCAAAATACAAAATAAAAAGGATATAAAATGTTCTTGTGACATGCAAGGCTTGGGGTAAAAGACTGTGGAGAAGCAGAACAGCTGCATTTTAAAGGTCATAAGTATCACCATTGACCAGCAGAGTCAGAAAAGACAGGGAATGGGTTGCTCTAAATGGGCTGACATCGTATAGTGATGAATTAGATTGGAACAGTGGATTTTGATTCAGCCTGAAAGGATTCATCTGTACAGTTGCAATGCTGTTTTTGTTTCTGGTGCTACTGTGGTTGTGGTTGGTTCATCTTTCCTTTACTGAGTGCAAAGCACACTCCATTCCTTGCAGCATGAGTGATCCCCTCCAGATCCCACATGAGTATTATCAGCAAGGTGATCTCACCATTGGTGGTATCTCTTCTCAGTTCTTCTCCTTCTTTGACATCATAACCTTCGTGAAACACCCCAATTTAATGTTTATTGAGGATCCTGTGTAAGGAATTTCTTTGCATGTTACTTATTAAATGTCTATGGGGCAGGGTAAAATAATATTATAGGTAGATAATGAAAATGATGACATTTGGTGATATCTAATTATTTCAATGGGTCTACTCTGAGTATGACTATTATTGAATATCACCCAGATTTTTGTTTTGCTGCCCATGTGAGTAGAGAGAATTTCAATATTGTCCACTTACCATAGTTCGCTGACATCCCTAGGCAAAATAAAGGCGTCTATAAAGAATAGGATAAAAACACAGATTCTGTTATTTCAATCAGAAATTCTGGAGTTAGAGAACAGGTCTCTTGTACCTAACCAGCATCACAGTCCCCTGTTTGTCTATGTAGTGATTTCATATTCACATAGAAAATAATGCAATTATCCATAATATTTCTTTTAAAAACCCTAGGGTTTACAAGATATTTACTCAAGAAGATGCACATTGCTCTTTACTGCCCATAGAAGCAACCACTGTCACTCTCTGTTTGCTTCCTTTCATCCAAGCAGCTCACAGTATTCAGGGATAATTAAAATCTCCTTGCTATTTTTGACTCAGTGTCTTCATGTTTTTGAAGCCGAGTGGGCATGATGTACTGGATGTCAGGACAAAAGCAAGTGGACTGAACAAGTAGATTATGAGGTCTAGAATATTGATGTAACATAGCTTATTTTCTGATTGCAGTGTAGTGACAAAAAACTACCAGCATGTCCTGGCCCTGGTGTTTGCAATGAAGGAGATCAATGAGGATCCCAGGATTTTGCCAAATGTTACATTGGGATTTCATATCTATGACAGCTACTTCAATGAAAAGTTGACATTTCAAACCACTCTGAACCTTCTTTTTAGCCAGAAAAGGACAGTTCCCAACTACAAGTGTGGCACACAGAAGAATCTGATAGCAGCCATTGGGGGACTTGACTCTAAAACCACTTTTTACATGGCCACCATCTTAAGCATCTACAAGATTCCTCAGGTAGCATATACATGTGGATTTTTACAGAAATTGCATAAAGAAAAAGTGCTTTAGAGAAAAGGTGAGATGCATCTGTTGTGCATTCTGATGAGCTAGAAACTGCAAGTAGAGAGAGTGGGGAATCAGAGCAACCATGTCTATGCTTGCTCAGTCCCTATGATTTAACATACGGAGTCAAGTGTGAGTACCCATCACATCATGTTTTGGAATAGCATCAAGTAATGGTGATGAACCAGTTCCAAAATAAACTTCTTAAAAAGTATTTCTGTATTATATTATCTCTCAAAGTACACTTAATTTCAGTAATGCATTTGCTTATGCTTAGATCTCTTATTACTTGTTTGGTCCATCAAGCGCTGAAACCCACTTCCCTTTCC
The DNA here is from genome assembly GCF_963506605.1 of Zootoca vivipara. Lineage (NCBI taxonomy): Eukaryota > Metazoa > Chordata > Lepidosauria > Squamata > Lacertidae > Zootoca > Zootoca vivipara. Next base: position 30,231,401 of record NC_083288.1, on the reverse strand, counting down.
TATACCGAATTGTTCCAAATGAGGAGAATCAGTACCAAGGAATTGTCCACCTCCTTTTGCATTTCCAGTGGACATGGGTTGGGATCGTCATGCTGGAGGATGATAGAGGAGAGAATTTTCTGCAGACCTTGATGCCAATGCTTTCAGAGAGTGGCATCTGTACTGCATTCATTGACAGAATGCCATTGCTGACAGACTTCTCTGAAATAATTACTGCGCATGAAGGTACAGTAAATACACTCCAACTTGTTAACAACAACAAGACAGTAAAAACTATTATTCTATATGCAGAGACGCAGTTCTCATTGTTTTTTATATTCTTGATGTACCAAGTAGAGACAGATGATAAGACAAATGTGACTCTAGGCAAAGTGTGGATTATGACCGCCCAATGGGATTTCCCAGCCATAGAGTTTCACAAAAGATTTGACAGAGAAGTCTTCCAGGGAGCTCTATCTTTTGCAATTCACACCAACGTGGTGCAGGAATTCCACAGTTTCCTTCTGACAGTAAATCCTTACTCACAGCATGGTGACAATTTTATCAGGGACTTTTGGGAGCAGGCTTTCAGCTGTTTAGTTACAGATCCATCTGTGGTTGGAGAGAGCACTGGTGGCACCTGCACTGGGAAGGAGAAACTGGAGAGCCTTCCTGGGCCATTTTTTGAAATGAGCATGACTCCGCAAAGCTACAGTGTATACAATGCTGTCTATGCCATAGCTCATGCTTTAGATGCCATGGACTCCTGGAATCAAGTGCACACAGCAGTGACAGCTGTTCGAAGTCCACATCCATACGAGGTACAACTTCAGAATCCAAACGTCTCTACAAACATGAACATAATGTTTCTACTAACAGTATGTTCAACTATGTGACAAGTGACCATTGTAGAGAACATTTTACACCTCTAGTGCAAATTCCACAGCTAGTTTCCTCTCCCTTAGAAACCTATCCATTTTCCTTCTTGTCAAGGAGTTCAATACTGTATCTACACCAATTTCTACCTAGCCAAACTTTTCTTAATTCTGGAGACTAGGGGTCATAGGTAAAGATGTAAAATTTCCAGAAAATTTGAAGCTTGGAAAAAAACCCGGTTCCCCCCCCCCCGTTTCTTTTCCGGAAAAATTGAAAAAAATGCTACATTAGCACTTCTTTTTTCTTTTCCAGATTGAAAGTCATTCTGTTACTTTAGAAACATAAAATATAACTATGGATAATTTTAATGGGCATAAAATTATCACAACTAGCATATTAAAAATATAGTGTATCCAAACAGGAACTGAAATTTAACTTGTCATTCATCACTGCTTGCTATGCAACATGCTTACTCCACCTCCCATGTTTTGCCCATGAGGCCTTATGTATTGCCTCACACTGATGTGTGTGGTCTGTTAACCACTTTAGCTACTACTATATGCTTAAATTAGTTTATTTCACTTTTTAAAGACTGTTTTAACAGCATTTAATGTTTAAAATATTTTCATTTCTTTTTTTCTTTCATAACACTTCTCTGATTGCCATAACAACACATATACTTTAAGACCTTTTTGTTGCTCTATATTTTCTTCCAGTGCTTTGAGGCCTAGTGAAGTGGAACAGAACCAATGCATACCACACACATGCAAAAACAAAACTGAAACCTTTTTCTTTTCTGGTGACAACAGCACCTCCTATAAAGGAAGAAATGTATCTTGTTCTTGCATTGGAGAGTTCAGTTTGTAACCTAGAACTTGCTTGTCCTCACAGAAATTAGAATAATCTGATACCATACATACTTATAAAATATTTGAACCCCTTATCTTAAAATATTTTATTCATCATGTTAAAATAAAACATTCCATAATCTATTTTTTATTTTTTCAATTTTTCGAAAAAACAAAACAAAACAAAAGGCTTCAGGGAATAAACGGGGGGGGGGGACGACGGTTTCCCCCCGAATTTTTCCGGGTTTTTTCCGGGCCTTCACATCTCTAATCATAGGCACCAACTCCTTAGGGATGAGGTGTTTTCAGCTCACTCAATAGTGTTTAGCAGAAGTCTTAGCACACACCAATATTGGCCAGGCCATTTTGCATAGGCTTGCCCAGGAATTCCTCTGCAGCTTGTATTCCCTTCATATCCCATATTCATATTCATATCTTCGTATCATTATCCTATCATTTGTTATTTTCTAGGGCTTAGGGCAGTTCCCCCACAAAACTTATAATAATATGCCCCCTATATCCAGTCCCGGTCAGCAATCTGGCTGCAGCTCTTTGAGCTAGTTAAAGTTTCTGAGCACTTTTCAAAATCAGCTTCATTGCATTTAGGTGGAAAGGAAAAGTAGACCTGGGTGTCATTAGGACAGTGATGTTTTGTAAAGAAAAAAAGAGCTTTTATCTCTTTGATTATAGCTTCACCGTTTCTTGAGGAGAATCTCATTTAACAACACTGCTGGGGACCTGGTGTCTTTGAATGAGAAAGGTGAATTGGAAAGTGGACTTGATATTATAAATTGGGTTACTTTCCCAAATAAATCTTTCTCGAGGGTGAAAATAGGAAGGATGGATTCATGGACCTTAACTGACAGAGAGTTCGTGATCAATGAAGATGTCATCACATGGCACAGCATGTTTAACCAGGTAGATTTTGGTTGGGATTGTGCATGTTGCATCCACGTACAAAAACATCAGTAATGATGGTTCCAGTATGAATGCTAGATTATTTCTTTAGTTGATACACCTATGTCTTCAAGGCAGTTGACAAATCTCTTTTAAACAGGTATTCCATATATTAAATCTCCACACCCTAGAACAAAGAAAGCTCTTGCCTCAGAGTTCACCCTCACAGACAGAAAGCTACTCATATGGACACAATACTATAGCAAGATCTTCTAGGATTAGTGGAGTTATGATACAGTGGACGTTAACTGAGTCACTGGAGACGAGAAGGAAATTGTAAGAATACACGTTTTAATATGAGAATGTGATAGACACTTACCTGTTTGTTTAGAAATGAGATGGCAATCTGATGCCTAATTAGTCAATCAAAAGGGTCATGTGACTCATTCATATATATATATATATATATATATATATATATATATATATATATATATATAGAGAGAGAGAGAGAGAGAGAGAGAGAGAGAGAGAGAGAGAGAGTTTTTCCTCTGCCAAGCTCAGGCTGACTCATTCAGCAACAGGTCACCTCTTGAATGGATTTTGGCTCTGGGAGCCCACTGCACCTGGCCCAGCTGGGCTTGAGAATGGGAGCAGAGCTGCGACTAGGAGTAGGCAGCTCCCTTGCGGGCCAGAGCCAGGCTTCAATGACGGAGTCTGTCATGGGAGTGCCTGGTCACACCCCCTCCAAAAAATGTGCCCGTGTGAGAACAGGATTTGATCCAACAAGGTTCTTCTTCTGTTCCTATGCCCTAGTGTCATTGATTCCGTTCATATTGATCCAGAGCAGACCCCAACGTATAGTTAGCAGAGTAAAATCTTAAACATGTTGCAGGATTCCTCAGAAATAGGCCAGAGACAATTAGCTTCCTCCAGCAGAACTTTACTGCTACTGAAGGCAAATGAGCATAACGGTCACAAATCCGATATTTTCAGGATTGGCACAGTCCATAAGAAATCCAGTTATAGTAAAAAAACAAAATTAGCTTGAACTTAACAATAACTCACAATAAATCTAAAACCTTAGCACTTAAACGTACTATGTACAGAACACTGCACCAGAAGGAAAGAGAGAGAGAAAGTGGAACCCAGGCTCCTCCTGGCCTATTATTATAGTCAGGATGACCTTGAGTGAAAGAGATAACAGAACCAGTTTAAACCAGCTGTTCAGTTTCTCTGAAGGAATAACCCAAATATCAGGAACCTTCTGCCTGTTTCTAGGCAGAATAGAAACTTGCTTGTTAGCTAGAAACTTCCAGCTTGCACATTATCACACAGAGAAGCTTCCAGAACCCTCTTGAATTAATTAGAATAGAAAACATCTTTACACATTAGATCAATACTTTTTGCACCAAAAAATGCAAACTGACACATAGAAAGTATGAAAATATTTTATATACAGAATGCTCCTTTTTCTGATGCCATTAGTTTTTGTGGGAATAGCATTTACAAAGCATGGAGTAAACATTTCCTGCCTTGCATTTGTGGACAGACGCATCCCCGCTCCGTGTGTAATGACAACTGCCGTCCAGGTTCTGTTAGGAAAAAGAAGGAGGGGGAGCCATTCTGTTGCTATGATTGTGACCCATGTCCCAAAGGAAAGATTTCTAAACAAACAGGTAGGTATCTACCATCAGATTGACTCAGTTAAATTTGCAAAGTAGAAAGTTTCCTATATGGTAATATTAACCATTGTGTTTAAAGATGGGAATATTATATGCATAAAAGGACATTTTGTCATAAACTATTCAATTGGACACCAAAGCTGTATTCACATATGCTGAATTCACAGAGGGATGGGGACTAGAGCTATCCTTGCTCCTAATCTCTATGGATTTACCTACAGAATTTAGTTCATTTTACCAGCTTCGTCTGGTTCGCCAACCATGGTGGTTCCTGTATAGGGATTGCCTGACCACTGTAGTCCATGCATTGGTATCTTTGAGGCTAGATTACTGTATTGCGTTCTATGTGGGACTGTCCTTGGGTCTGGTTCAGAAGCTCCAGTTGGTGCAGTATGCTGAGGCAAGATTGCTGATGGAAGAACATTCTGGTTGAAAACATGTGATACCATTGTTAAAAACAAAGCAACCTCTGGCTGCCTATCTGTTATCAAATCAGGGCTAAGGTTCTTGTATTTGTTTACAAAGCTCTGAACAACTTGGGTCCAGGATACCTCAGGGATCACCTGACCACTTATATTCCCACCCAATGCTGGATATATGTATAGGCTAAGTAGGCTGAAACCTAGGGCCTCTAAATCTAGGCGGCCATGCCAGCCTGCCCGCTCCCCAGCAGGCAACCTCCCCGCTCCCAAAATTGCAAACCCAAGACTTCATGTGAGGGCAGGGCAACTCAGGCCTCTAAATCTAGGGGGCCTCGCCAGCCTGTCCGCTCCCCAGTGCTGCAGTCTCCCCTCTCCCAAAATTGCAAACACTATATATATTAACAGCCATCAACCAAGACTTCATGCAAGGGCAGGGCAACTCAGGCACAGCAGCTATGAGACTCAGGGCTAGCCAGTGGGGCTCAATTTGAAGCAGTGGGGACGCAACTTGAATTTTTTTGTAGGGCCCCAGTTCACAGCCAAAGTCTGCAAAATCTTTTAGATATAAATAAAATCCATCTAGATTGCCCTGGTGCGGGGGGGGGGGCTTAGGAGTGGCCCACGGGGCCCAAATTGGCCCAATTGCTCCAACTGCCTTAAGGTCAGCCCTGATGAGACTGTGCAAGGGTTGGACTGACAAGCCCTGCACCTTCTAGGTCCCTGGTGTCACTATTCAGAGTGCAAACTCAAGGACTTCTTATGGAAATAAAGGGGGACACTTATTGGAAATCAGTTTTGTCACCTCCCCCCCAAACCCCGAGACAATGAGCTCAGCCACCTTTTACTCAAATTGCATAAGTACTGCACTACAGCATGGCCCTAAACCTGTATGTTCAACCGCTGAAATATACACCCAATATGTAGCAATGGAAATTTATGTTAGTGCTTTATGAATGAACACTGTGTTTTATGAAATGACTTTGTATTTTGTGAATTACCTAACAGCCACCAATAGGGAGCTCTAGAATTTGATAGCTAACCAATTGGGTACTACAAAACAGTGACCCCTATTGCTGAAAGCAGGTAACCAGCAGGGAATGCTTCAGCTCAGCCTTTGCACTGTTTACTGAACACCCCTGCTATGTAGATGATGGAGAAAGCTCGTAAAATTGTATCCCTTCTGGCATCCTGGCCAACTCTATTACACTGGTGTAAACCCTGGTGCACCAGAAGCCCAGAATAGCAGCAAATAAAATCCTCTCATACGTCAGTGATTGATAAGACTTGTCAACCAGTTCTTCCAATGTCTTCCTAAATTATAAAGCTCCAAAAAAATACAGGCCAAAAGAGAACAGGTATGGGAAGAGCGAGGCATACAATGGGCACCGCCACTGAAAAGGCCCTGCTCCGTGTAGCTCCTGCCCTGTCATTTGATAGGATGCCCACTTGCCCTTCTTCTTGACATGGAATGCTCTCTATTGGAGTCTCCAGGTCCAGTACAAAGACCACAAGAAGGAAGAGCAGGGACCTTGAAGTTCCCAACAGCTGTTAAGCAAGCAAGCAAGCAAGCAAGCACACAGGTCACCTTTGTCACAGTCAGGACATCTATGTCCTGGCCAGGCCTGCACCCAATCTTGTTTTTGTACAATCTTGTTTGCTCTCAGTAACCAAAATTATATTATCAACATATACAAGCAGAAAAGTTGTTTTCCTTCATTTGCAAGAAATTGTGCAAAACAAAGTGGCACTAATAAAGAAAAGTTCCAGGGTGGCAACAGAAAGCAAACTAAAAATGGTTTGGCAGTTCATCAAAACTATCCAGCAATATCAAGTTATAGGAAAATTGGTGCTATTAACAATCCTTCTAGTTGGTTAATTGGTTTGGCAACTCCCATGCACATGTCGTGTGATGAGCTAATTATTTTCCCAAAGAGTTAAAAGATCAGAGGCAGCTACAGTTGCAAATGGCAACAAAATATCCGTGAAAGGAAGGTTGCAGGTAGAAATACTCTTTGTAATGAAGTGAGAGCAGTAGTTTACTTGCTCAAATTAACAAATAAGAAACTTGAAAATTTAAACTCTAGATTAAAATTGATTACTTCATTGAGAAGGGGATTGTAAGAAAAACACTGGGGCCTAATTTAAAAAGTAGAGTGCCTGGTATCTGTCGGGCAATCTCATCCTTTATTTCCACACTGTGGCTGCAGACCAAATCACCTGTCAAGAGAGTTATGAGATTCAGGTGAGGGTCAGATGCCTTGTCAATCCCAGCAGGTATATAAGATAACGACCACCTTCACCCTGGCCAGGCTTTCACCCAAATCTGGCCATGTTCCCACCCCTTACTTTCTGATCTGTTGGTGTGGAGATACCAACGGATCAGAAAAAAACTTTTTGTATATGCAACAACTGCTGCCAGGATGCTGCTAGCCCAGAGATTGAAAGAAGATGCAGTTCCAACCAAGGAAGAGTGGCAGATAAAACTAATAGACTATGCTGAAATGGCAAAACTCACAGGAAGAATTAGAAACAAGGAAGAGCTAACTTTTAATAAAGAATGGGGAAAGTATATAAGTTATTTGAAAAATTATTGTAAACAACTAAATTCATTCGTAGGATTGATGTAAAAAAAAAGAAATAAGAAATAATCAAGGATTAGTAAAAACTGGAATTATAAAGGAGATGCAGGTGGAATAGTTATAACATAAGGATCCACAAAGGGGAGGGAGGAAAATCAAAGGGATATGTGTTTTGCTTTGTTTTCTTATTTCTTATTTGATGTTTGTAAAGTTAGCAAAGCTCTTTCTGTGGGATTGTGCAAGTTGCTTTTCCATAATTTCAGAGAGGAAAGTCAGATTAATATGTATTTGTATGAGAGATGGATATATCATTGTTCCTTTCTGCTCCAGAAATGGACATTTGTATCAAATGTCCAGAAGATCAGTATCCAAATGGAGACCAAGATGGATGCCTTCCCAAGGTTTTGCATTTTCTGTCATATGATGATGCTTTAAGCATCAATTTAATTTTCATGGCACTTTCATTTTCTGTCATCACTGCTTTGGTATTAGGGATATTCATTAAACACCACAACAGTCCCATTGTCAAAGCCAATAACCGGGGTCTAACCTACACTCTGCTTATTGCCCTCCTGCTGTGCTTCCTCTGCTCCTTGCTCTTCATTGGCCAGCCTCAAACAATAGCTTGCCTTCTACGACAAACTGTTTTCGCTCTCATCTTCACCATGGCTGTTTCTTCCGTGTTGGCAAAAACCATCACAGTGATTTTGGCATTCATGGCCACACAACCAGGATCCAGGATGAGGAACTGGGTGGGGAGAAGACTGGCAGCTTCTATTGTTTTCTCCTGCACCGTCATTCAAGGAGCTCTTTGTACTGTGTGGCTCCTTACTGCTCCTCCGTTCCCACATTTGGACATGGACACTTTGGCTAAAGAAATTGTGCTTGAATGTAATGAAGGGTCTGTCCCTATGTTTTATTCTGTTCTTGGGTACCTGGGATTCCTGGCTCTTGTCAGCTTTGCTGTGGCTTTTCTTGCTAGGTCTTTGCCCAGCACTTTTAATGAAGCCAAGTTCATCACTTTCAGCATGTTGGTGTTTTGCAGTGTGTGGGTCTCTTTTGTGCCAACTTACCTGAGCACAAAGGGGAAATACATGGTGGCTGTGGAGATCTTCTCCATCTTGTCCTCTAGTTCTGGTTTATTGGGTTGTATATTTGCCCCTAAATGTTATATAATTGCCCTGAGGCCTCAGCTAAACTGCAAGGAAAATATAACAAGGAGAAATAACTAAGGATTCAAAACTTGGATAGTGTTCTTCACTGCTGGTGTCTTTATGGTGTCATTTTATTTTTGGAAATAAAATGGTCAAAAAGAGATGAGCATACATTTGTTTCAAATAGTCAGAGATGGTCTGACTACCTTTGTGTTATGCCAGTTCTTTGTTTCATTAGTTCAATGAATGGTCCAATGACAACTTAAGTTATTAAGCAATAGTGCCTGAGTTTGATTTATTCGTCATACCTCACATTTTCTTGCTTTGCATGTCATGTCCATTAAGATTATAAGCTTGAAGATTACAACCATTTCACTACTGATTTTTGTAAAGTGCTCTGCAATCCATTTTGGCTAAACAGTGAGGTAAAAGTGATTTATAATACATATAAAAATCCATTTGAATCAGAAGAATTCTGTTTCACTGATTGTATCCATTGATTGGCAGAGGCTCTCCAGCCTCACAACCAGGAATCTTTACCAGTGGGGGAGGAAGCCGCAAATTGCCGTGCACCAGAGGGGAGCGTCGCTCGTAGCGTGCATGCGTCACTACGTAATGACGCATGCATCACTACGTAACAAAGCTGCGCATGCACACTATATAGAGGGGGGGTCACGCCCCCGTGACTTCAAAACGGAGCGTCCAGCCTCCTGGTAGAAATCCTGCTGGTGCATGCCGCTGGCACCGCGCCGTGCCAAACAAGGCTTTCTACTGGGAGGCTGGAACTGGAGGCTCCATTTTGAAGTAATGGGGGGGCCACGACTCCCCTCTATGTAGTACGCACGCATCACTAAATAACGAAGCTGCGCATGCATACTACATAGAGGGGGATCGCCCCCCCAACTTCAAAATGGAGCCTCCAGACTCCCGGTAGAAAGCCTCACTCAGTGCGGTGGGCGGGTGCCACCCTGGAGCTGGAGGGGGGGTGACAGTTGGTACTCCCCAACTCCCAAGCTGAGCCTCCAGCCTCCAGGTAAAAAGCCCGCTCGGCGTGGCACGGCGCACCGAGTGGGCTTTTTATCGGGAGGCTGAAGGGGCTCGGCTTCGGAGTCATGGGGTGGGGTGCAGGGCCGTCTCGAGCAGGTCGGCGCCCTGGCGCTGAGGTGCGGAGATCGCTCCGGCGCCCCCGCCCTCACAGCGCACAGCACTGCTTCCGCGCTGCTTCGCCGCGCAGCTTCGCCGTGCAGCGCCCCACGCCAGTCCGCGCCCTGGCGCCCCACGCCACTGGGACTGCACCTAGAGCCGGGCCTGGTGGGGTTCCGACTGTCACCCCCCCCCGAGTGGAACCCAGGGTGGACCGCCCCCCATCGCACCCTTGCTACGCCCCTGATCTTTACTATCATTTGCAATGGTACAGAGGACTGAAGCTGGTATCTTTTGCTTGCAAGCTTGGTCCCCTCTTTTAATCTATAAAATTATAGATTAAATCTATAAAATTATTGATTAAATCTATAAAATTATATATAAAATTTCCATGAAATTTTATGGGAATTGAACCCAGATGTCCAACACCAAAGCTGATCAGGTTACCACAAGACCAACAAGTTAGACATGTTTACTGAATTCCTGGCTACAGTCCAGAAAATATTGTTTTCTAAAATGTTATCTGCAGCTCCTCATGGGCACAACCTATGGAGATCGGGCCAATAACCCATCTAGTCCAGCAACACCAAATGCATGTGGGAAGCATACATATAGGAGCTGAATGCAACAGCATTATCCCCAATTACAACATCAAGCTACTGTCTTGAGAAATATACAAATGCTGGCAGTGGTGGGAAATCATAGTCCTCCAAGTTTGAAGCCATTCATAGCCATATACTGTATTTGAATTTGTCTACTCCTCTTTTAAAGCTATGCAAGTTGGTGGCTATCAAGATAGAATCATGAGGGAGACAACTAGAAATTTAAAAAGATTAAAATAATGAAGAAGATAGGCCATCAAGAAAAGTTAAACAGTGTTTCAAAACTTCTGTGCCTTATAGCAGGCTGTTTACACTCAACTTTGGTGCTTACATTTCCATGACTTCTGTTAACACTGCATGGACCATAATCCAATAAGTGGGATCATCTTACTGGATGGTCCTGGTTGTGGGCAGGCCCTCAATCCGCTCCCCCCACCCTGGCACGGGAGGAGTCATTACCCTCATGCCAGGGTGGCACCACGATTATCCAGGGCTAATTGCCCAATCAATTTGAAGGGTAATCGTGAGGAGGAGTTTAAAAGCAGCAGCGCGACTTGTGCCAAGCACTTGCTTTGTGCTGCTGATCACCCTCCCACCCTCCCTTTTATTTAGGTGTCTTCTGGCCTTGCTTTGAATTTCGGTTGGTTGCCCGCCTTGGGATGGGGACCGGGTAGGAATTTTTCCATTTGGCAAAATTGGCACTGGCTACTTGGTTTTTGCCTACCTCTTAGCAATTGTCATAACTTTGTAAGGTTAGGCAGTTAGGCACTGGCTTACTTTTGAGTGGGGGAGGCGAGGTCAGCCATTGCCTGCCCCTCCCATGGTTCAAGGGTATTCCATTAAAGGAATACAAGGCCTGGATCCTGTCCAAAGTCGGCTTGAGGGGCTAGGGCTAGGGCCATGCCACGCCTCAGGGAACACCAGGGAGATGCAGGTGGGGTCCCCCGAAGCATTCTACCCTTTGGGTGGTTTACCCTTATATACATCCTGCAAAGGGGGCAGGAGTCAGATACAGTGGTGCCTCGACTTACGAATTTAATCCGTTCCAAAGGCACCTTTGTAAGTCGAAAAATTCATAAGTTGAAAAACGCCATTGGAAACGCGATTTCCCATAGGAATGCATTGAGCAGGAGGAAGCAAAAGTGCCACAGAACAGTTTGCTGCTGCCGCCGCCGCTCCAACACCCAGATCCCGATGCTAGAGTGGCGGTGGCGGTGGCAAACTGCTTTGTAGTGCTTTTGCTTTCTCCTGCTCAGGCAGAGCGCCGAGGAGCAAAATCACTACGGAGCAGTTTGCTCCTCCACTACGGAGCGGCGGTGGCAACCCGTCCCATAGTGCGACGCATGCACATGACGAACGCCCTGCCCCCTGGTGGGGTGCCTTCTGGTTTGCTGCCCTGGGCAGCCAGAAGGCTAGCGACGCCCCTGGGTCTTTTTAAAGAGTGCAAGACAGGAGGACGTGTGCCACTGTTTCGGTGCTACCATCTCCACAGGAGCAAAGGTGTTTCTCATGCGGGATATTTTGGAATCGGCCCTCAAGTACAGCAATGGCAAAACGTTCAGTCTTGCGAGTGTGAAAGCATGTCTGTATTTTGGGATAGCTAGTTTGTGCAGGTATGGAGCCAGAGAATCAAAATGGGAAGATGGAAATTGATCATACCATGAGCAGAATTTCCTTATAGTGGCCAGGTTGTTCTGATGCTCAAGTTTTTGGTAGACTGTTTTAAGCCAGGCACTTTTGTGGTAGTTTTGAAGTACTAGGGATAGTACTGTATGGGATCTGTTCTCCCTATGGATCCTGATACCTGAGGCAGTTGCCTCCCCTTTTTTCATAGGTCGGCTGGCCCTGTGGCTGGGGTTGATAGAATTTGGGGTTCCATAACATATGTAAGGGCCACAGCTTCCTTATCACTGCTCTATGGCTTCATTCCAAATCTTGTCTATTCTGGATGATTTTTCCTGCTCTTGATTCAATAGGGAAACAGATATGAGACGCCACCCAGTAAACAAGTTTTCTTCAGCTATTCTGCCCATGAGCAGAATACCTTGGGGATGCAGCTGTGGACCATGCAATTATCTCAAATTATGGTTATCTGCTTTCTGGTCCAAAGCAACATGGATTTTCAATGACTACTTGCAGAATCAAGATGAAAATACATATACTGTAAAATATGCTTGTGCCTTTCAGTGCTCTTGAGGACAGACTGTGAACATGAAAGGAAGCTGAAAGTTTTACAGGCCAGAAAGTATCACTGTTGACCAACAGAGTCAGGAGACAACTGATACTAAGATTTTGCTCAAGGGGGAAAAAAGGATTCTCGGTTATGTTTGCAATGCTGTTTTTGTTGCTGTGGCTACTGATTTTGCGGTTGGTGTTTCACCCTCTGATTGAGTGCAGGATGCACCCAATTATTTGCAGGAGGAGTGATCCCTTCCAGATCCCACATGAGTATTATCATCCAGGTGACATTATCATTGGTGGTATTTCTTCACAGTTTTTCACATTTTTTGGCACCATAGAATTCAATCAACACCCCAATACAATGCTTATTGGGGATCCTGTGTAAGGAACTTCCTGTCTCTTATAAAATACTAACATGCAGTTTATAATAATCCCATTGATATGCGGTGGGGGAAAATAATAAGCTCAGATGCCATGTTCCCTTATGTAGCATCTTCCCAGGGGCTGTATTCCAGTGATGGGTATGGCCAAAGGGAACTGAGTACATGGATTTTGCCAGAGCTAAAATTGGGTGGAACAGTAGAAATTATTCTTGGCTCTGTAGAGTAGGCTACCTTCCAGTCATGCAAATGTCAAGATGTTTCTATACACCCACTCCCCACACACATCCACCCATGTTCATACATCAAAAAATACATCATCCAGAGTTCAAGGACACATCCCATGAAGGCAAAACTGCAGATAAGGTCTCATGGCAAAAGCAGAGGGTGTTATCTAGGGAAGTCATATACGCTTGTCACAGATGTGTTTTCAGAGTGGTATGACCAGTGTAGAAACACTGGGCACAGCACTTCAAGGGCGCACCAAAATAGTGCTATAGAATGGAACATGAGTGGAGGCAGCAGGAGGGGAGAGGCATTTCAGCGTTGTACAGTGTGCTGCTGAAATTTGAGAGCCAAGGTCTGCCACAGCTTGTCAGGTCTATCAATTTCTGCTGCCCAACAGTCATTTGAGGTTTGCACAATATCCATTGAATTTAATCTTCAGATATTCTCTGTCTCTTGTTATGCCAATCACTGTAGTTTCTTCTTTATCCCATTTTTGCCAGTAGCCAGGGTGGCAAATAATGCAGCATTACAATCTCAATTTCTGGTATTTTTCATAAGTCCTTTCTTCAATCACCCCTTTCACTATCAACTGCATTCTCCATTTAAAAATAAACACATTGTGAGAATTATAAATATACGAAGCTGGTGGGAGAGCATTTAGGATCCTGATTTCATGACTGAATGCTTTTTGACAGTGCTTTGAGAATGTGCTGGTCAGGATGATGAAATTTATAACATAACTATCTATCTACCACCATATTGTAGCCTGGAAAATTATGGACAGTCCTGGCATTCAATATGCCACTGAGGCATAAGGGGGGGCTATTGTGTGCACAATGTAAATGTGAGATACATTTTCATTAAGCAGCATCATGGTCCCCTGATTTCCTATAAAGTATTTTCATTTTTTCACAAACAAAATTATACAACTTTCCATTATGCAGGGCAGATTTTATTGAAGCACACACTAGCTGATGTTCTTTGCTGCCCATAGAACTCACACCGTTCAAAAATGTTTTCAATTTATATTCCTCTTAATGGTTTTCTGGTTAATTTTTTTAGTAAGAAAAATAAATTGAAATAATCATTGCAATGAAGGTTCATAGTTTAAACTAGATTTTGAGAGAACATTACACCCATTCATATATTATTTTAACAGCAGATATAACAATTTTGGTTGAATGCAGAACCAATTGAAGTTTGTTTGGATACAAAATTCTCCCTTGCTTGCTTTATTATCAACAGAGCTCCAGAAATATGAATAGCATAAAATGTTTAAGAACAGTATCAACCCATCCCTCTCTCTTTCTTTTCAAATTCAAAAAGTTTGCTTAAATTAACAAGAAGGTAAGCAGCTCACAGACATCAAAAAGCCATCCTCTTAAAGTGATCCCATCTATTTTTGTTTCAGTTATTTGTAGTTTGAAGTCATATACACATTGCTTTGGAATACTGATGAACATGATGTCAGACCCAAAAACAGATGTCTTTGCAAGAACAGTTATTTATGAGGTCTAAAATATTGGTTTAATGTGGTATATATTTTTATTGCAGTGTAGTGACAAAAAACTACCAGCATGTATTGTCCTTGGTATTTGCACTGAAGGAGATCAATGAGAATCCCAGGATCTTACCAAATGTTTCATTGGGATTCCACATCTATGACAGCTACTTCAATGCCAAGATGACTTATCAGACTACACTAAATCTTCTCTTTAGCCTGAAAGAGATTGTCCCTAACTATAAGTGTGACACACAGAAGAATCTGATAGCTGCCATTGGGGGACTTGACTCTGAAGTCACTCAATACATGGCCACATTCTTAAATGCGTACAAGATTCCTCAGGTAGGATATGCATGCAAGACACTGCAATTTTACAGATATGCTGCCCCTTGTACATATAATGGGGGGGGGGAATTTGCCCTTTCCAACCGAGTAGAAAGTCTCAAGGGACTTCCTCCAAAATGGAGGGTGACAGTGAGAATTCATGGAGTGCTTTAGGGCCAATCAGTGTTGGGCTGGCACTTAACTTTCTAAGGGCTGGACCCATCCCAGAAACCTCTGTATTCAGCGCAACATGTTGCCCACCCACCCTGAGTACTGTGGGATTAGTCAGTCACTGACTAATTTTTAAGAATACTCCTTACTTGGCTTCTGAGTCTCTCCCCCCCCCCCCATCTTTCTTTTTTGCTAATTCCACATTGCCTTGCAATTGGAATCTTTGGAGCTGAGTGATTGTGATTTAGCTAAATGGCTTCTGATCTCACAATTGGTATTATGTGTGGGCAGGATGAAAGTAAGCTTAGGTCAGCATACTAGGTAAGCTATGGTTTTCCCAGTAGTGATGTATGGAAGTGAGAGCTGGACCATAAAGAAGGCTGATAGCTGAAGAATTGATGCTTTTGAATTATGGTGCTGGAGGAGACTCTTAAGAGTCCCATGGACTGCAAGAAGATCAAACCTATCCATTCTTCAGGAAATCAGCCCTGAGTGCTCACTGGAAGGACAGATCCTGAAGCTGAGGCTCCAATACTTTGGCCACCTCATGAGAAGAGAAGACTCCCTGGAAAAGACCCTGATGTTGGGAAAGATTGGGTGAACAAGAAGAAGGGGATGACAGAGGATGAGATGGTTGGACAGTGTTCTCAAAGCTATGAACATGAGTCTGACCAAACTGCAGGAGGCAGTGGAAGACAGGAGTGCCTGGCGTGCTATGGTCCATGGGGTCACGAAGAGTCGGACACGACTAAATGACTAAACAACAACAAGCATACTAGCTACTCCTGGGCAAGGCAATTTTAATCAACATTTCTCTAGCTGCCAGCATGGGTAGGTGGTTGGTTTGGTCTGATGCTCTTGAGTCCTTAAGTGTTCACCCAGCGGAATGGCAGGTAGCAGGAGTGGCATGCCCAAAATATCTACCACACAGTCACTGGCAATCACAGGCCCATATCACTCAAGTTAATTATGATGAACACCAAGCCAGGACGCTCTTTCCTAGAGTGGGTGAAAGAGAATATTTCTCTCTCTTTCCCCCTAAGATTCACATGTTGTTTCTTTGACAGTCTATGGTACTGCTGCACACCCTCAAGTTAATGAATTATAATCTTTCACCATCTTTTGAGCCTTCATTCTAAGGTTAACAGCTGAAAAATAGAGTTAAAATATGTCCACACTAAATCTGAAAGCACACAATCACTAATATACTTTTATCTGTGTATACTGTTTCTCAGGTCTCTTATTATTTATTTGGTTCTTCTCTGGATACTAAAATCCAATACCCTTTCATATACCGAGTGGTCCCTAATGAAGAAAATCAGTACACTGGAATTGTCCAACTACTTTTGCATTTCCAGTGGACGTGGGCTGGGATTGTCACACTGGCTGATGATAAAGGGGAGGATTTTGTGCAGACCTTGATGCCAAAGCTTTCCCGTAATGGCATCTGCTTGGCTTTCATAGACAGAATGCCACCACTGACAGATGTCTCTGAATTACTCGATGGCTACCAAGAGGCATGGGAGAAGACCAGCCTTGTCAAAGACAGAAAAGCAAAGGCAGTTATTGTATATGCAGAAACATTGTCTATGGTGGGTTTAATATTTTTGCTGTACCAAGTAGAAAGCGAAAATATGCCTGGGGCATCTCTAGGCAGAGTGTGGATTATGACAGCTGCATGGGACTTCCCAGCATTACAGTATCAAAGGGATTGGAATATAACACTCTTCCAGGGATCTTTGTCGTTTGCAGTGCACTCTACTGAAGTCTGGGAATTTCACAATTTCCTTCACATCTTTCAACCAGACTCATGCAGTGGGGACAATTTCATAAGAGACTTCTGGGAACAAGCATTTCACTGTGTATTTTTAGATTCCCCTGTGGCTGGAGAGAACAATGGGACCTGCACTGGGAAGGAAAAGTTGGAGAGCCTTGCTACACCATTTTTTGAAATGAGCATGACCCCCCAAAGCTACAGTGTATACAATGCTGCCTATGTCATAGCACATGCTTTGCATGCCATGTACTCACTGACCCCCAAGCACAGAGCTGTGACAATACTTCCAAATGTGCAGCCATGGCAGGTACTAACTCATTGCCAATGTAACTCTACAGATATGATTAGAAAATGCAGAATACTATTATGTTCAACTAATCTGACAACTGACAACATGGCCTATAGGGTTGTACCCAACTAAGTTCAACTCAGAAAAGATCCATTGAAATAAGTGGACTTAAGTTAGTCCTACTGTATTAATTTCCATGGATGTACTCTGTGTTGAATAAACATTGGATACAACCCATAATATTGCAAATGAAATTTCTCAGGTTCTTTTTTCATGAAATACATATAGCACAGGATACATTCCCCTTCTTCTGAGGCAGTTGGGATAGTAAGTCCTGACTAAAGGCAATGAAGGGAAGGGAAGGAGACTTTTGTGTTCTATGAATAATGCAGGAGCAGGAGGGAGGGAAAGCACAATTAAACACTTGCCTCTGGAATTTATGGATTGCCAACATCAAGCATTATGTCTGTACCAGATCCAGGTGAGTGAAAATGGGCAAGAGAGACTGTTTAGTTATTTGAAAATGAGCAAATAAACATTTGTTCTGAAATATTAGAGAAGTGAGAAATCTCCTTTCTGCTGGTAGCTGAAGAAGAAGAAGAAGAAGAAGAGAAGGGAGGAAGGGAGGAAGGAAGGAACACGTCTTCATCCTCAATGCTAGAATAGCACATGTGCTTTAAAAATGCAGTGTCTCAAATTGACAACAGATTTTAATATGGAAGAAATGAGTGATTAGAGTCACACACATATACTGAGTGCTCAAATTTATTTTATTTTATTTATACAGTCCATTTTTATCTTGCCTTTCTTCCCTCATGGAATAAATGTAAACTTTCATTACACCCCAACTAAACCCAAGCCTGATTAACTTCAGCAGTGTGGCTACATCATGGGCCCTTAGACCATGGTCTTGGTAACCAGATGTTTTTTAGGACCCAGTTCATTTAGCAGCCTGTATTGTTTGGACCAAGATTATCTCAATGACCACCTACTACCTATTAATTCAGATCATCATTGGAACTACTAGCTCCATATCCTCTCCCAATCTGAAATGCAACGAGAGGATAAATAAAGTAGGAACTTCTAAATTATCTTGGTGAAGTCCTTTTTGATGTGGCCCTGCTGCTGATGACTTTTAGAGCACAACTTTTACATGTCATTTAAGAAAACTGCAAATTAGTTATAGTCATTGATAAGTCTCTTGTTTTATTGCTACTTCTGTTCTGTATTGATTTCTTTTTTATGGTTTTTACTGTTTAATTATGTCTTAAATCATCATTATTTTACAGTTCAGTTGCCTTGTAGGTCCTGATGAGACAGGTTATCAATATTCTATGTTCTATGGATAATAAAGAAAGTTGGATGCAGAACAAAAATATTTATATTTTTCCCCATTCTATAACTTTTAAAAGCTGCTTTTACCTCTTTGATTGCAGCTCCATCCATTCTTGAGGAGAATCTCTTTCAACAACAGTGCTGGGGACCAAGTGTCATTGGATGAGAAAGGTGAATTAGAAAGTGGATTTGATATTATAAACTGGGTAACTTTCCCAAATAGATCTTTCTCAAGAGTGAAAGTAGGAAGGCTGGATCCATGGGCAGGCAGAGGGCTGACCGTCCATGATGAGATGATCACATGGCATAGCATGTTTAACCAGGTAGAGTCTGAATTTTAGTTCTAAGTACAAAATATTAATGTTGAGTACAATATTCACTACTCATCCAGTTATCACACATCTCATTGCACTTTCATACATCCATTTTAAAAAATAATGAATATCTGAGCATAAGCAAATATAGTGTAAGCAAAAAAGAAAACAACCCCCTTGTTTTTCTAAAACCCTCAATTTGCTGAATGTTTCTTTTTCATGAAATGAAAGAATAAATTCAGTGAGACAAAACTACTGTGTATTTCACTAGCAGTATGCAT
Organism: Zootoca vivipara; assembly: GCF_963506605.1. Taxonomy (NCBI): domain Eukaryota; kingdom Metazoa; phylum Chordata; class Lepidosauria; order Squamata; family Lacertidae; genus Zootoca; species Zootoca vivipara. The sequence goes on along the minus strand of NC_083288.1, from coordinate 30,212,432 downwards.
TCCATTATTGTTCCACAAAGAGATCCAGAGATGCATCAAAGAAAGCAGGTATTGCGAAACTTATGTGAACTAGAGACCATAAATGAATTGATAGGCTATGTCTTTTACTGAGTTCAAAGTCAACTTCCAGGTTCATTCATCTTGTACATCCATAAACACGCCATCCACCCAGTCACTCCACCCAGTCACCAAACTGCTATCACAAATCACTCCTGCTGCTCTACCAAAAATGCACTGTAATACCAGAAAATGAAGCGGTTCACTAACAGAACTGTATAAGGTATCAAAACAAATTGCCACCCATCATACAGATTTACTGTCCCCGAAATCAATCTGGCTTTCAAATGTAGTTGTACAGAACTAAGCCAAAAAGCATTTCTAACAAAAGTCAATTTTTGGAGTAATTCTTATAACTCCCAGAAAGGATCAACATGTACTGCATACAAAATCTGATGGAATTGTTTTCTATGTGAATCATTCATTGAGATAAGCTTGTACTAAGTATGTTTTCCTCCTTTCTGTTTATGGACAGAAGGCCCCCTCTTCAGTGTGTAATGACAAGTGCCGCCCAGGCTATGTTAGCAAAAAGAAGGAAGGGGAGCCATTCTGTTGCTACGATTGTGACCCATGTCCAGAAGGGAGGATTTCTAATAAAAAAGGTAGGTGTCTACCATATTGTAGCAGTGGTTCCCATGCTGTGAGCAGTGGACCCCTTGCCTGAATCTAGTGTCCAGTGTCTGTTCACATATCCAGAACTATTTACGGTGGCTTTCACATGGCCCATTTGCCAAAGAGCCAGGCAGCCTCTTCTGGCTTTCTGCCTGGGCTGGGGTGGACTAACTGTGCTTCAACTTGAATTCACATCCCATAACTCCTTAGAGTAGGCAGGAGGCCTCCTCCAGTACTGAGTCACTAAATGTACCCACAGCTGCTCATTCTGTATTGCGGTAGCTGAGAAGCCAACTTGTGAGCCAACCCCAGAGCTTCCACTGACCATGCCCACTGATTCTGGGGAGGAGGTGGAGGGTTCCCAGTGGCAGCAGAAGCACAAGAGTGCTCCTCCTGAAGGCTCACTGAGAAGGCTACCCAGGCAAACAGTCAACAAGTGCCTTTCTAAGCAACAAGCCTGGGGACAGGCCTGCTAGAGTGTCAGTTCCCTTCCTACTCAGCTATGTCCAGTGTCACTCTCTTCCACTCTCTACTGATACAAAACTGTGATCAGCATTTTCACTTCTCACTCTGTATTGCGGTAACTGAGAAGCCAACTTGTGAGCCACCCCAGAGCTTCCACTGACCATGCCCACTGAATCTGGGGAGGAGGTGGAGGGTTCCCAGGCAGGGGAAACCTCAGCAAACATTGACAGCTTCCCCCTCCAGCAGAGAACCTCTGCATTTGATGGTTGCTTGACAAACAAGAACCTGGCAGGATATGGACAATTTCCATGGGTGAAATTTTCAAAGCTTGGAAGTTTTACCTGTGGGTGGGTGTGAATTGGTAGCGCTCAGTGGTAACATCTCCTACATCTGTTGATACAAAATGAAACCCCATTTCATTTCAAGAAGAAAAGATTCTGATGCTGGATCAAGCCAAATGCTCACATGCTGTTATAAAATCAGCTGTGGTTGTGAGGCAAACAGGGGTCCATGAAAAATAAATATGCTTAAACAGGTGTCTTCCTATTCATAAAGACTGGAAACTACTATATTGGAGCATTCTTTTCATATTCTCATCTCTTGTAGCACTTATGTCTAGACTAGAAAATCCATAATGTAGGAATTTATTTTTTGAACTTTAAGGAAAGGAATCTTAGAGGCCTATAAACTCACATTGTAATGAGCTATGTGAATCTGAGTGTTGCTTTGCCAAGATTACTGAGTGTCCAGAGAGGCCATTTTGTACCTGTTTCCTTGAATGAGGTGTTGTTATATCTTTTTTATCCTTTCCCTGAAATAGACAATTGTATAAAATGCCCAGAAGATCAGTATCCAAATGGAGACCAAGATGGATGTCTACCAAAGCGTTTAAACTTTCTGTTTTATGATGAAATGTTGAGTATCACTTTAGCTTTTATGGCATTCGCATTTTCTGTGACCACAGCTTTGGTGCTACAAATATTCATTAAATACCAGAAAACTCCCATTGTCAAAGCCAACAATCGTGGTCTCACGTTTACTTTGCTCATCACCCTCTTGCTTTGCTTCCTCTGCTCTTTGCTGTTCTTTGGAAGACCTCAGAAAGTGACCTGCCTCCTAAGGCAAACAGCTTTTGGCATCGTCTTCACTGTGGCTGTTTCTTCCGTGTTGGCAAAAACCATCACAGTGATTTTGGCATTCATGGCTACAAGGCCAGCATCCAGGATGAGGAACTGGGTGGGGAAAAGACTGGCAGCTTCTATTGTTTTCTCCTGCTCCCTCATTCAAGGAGCACTTTGTACTGTGTGGCTCCTTACTGCTCCTCCGTTCCCACATTTGGACATGGACACTTTGGATAAAGAAATTGTGGTTGAATGTAATGAAGGGTCTGTCCCTATGTTTTATTCTGTTCTTGGGTACCTGGGATTTCTGGCTCTTGTCAGCTTTGCTGTGGCTTTTCTTGCTAGGGAATTGCCCAGCACTTTCAATGAAGCCAAGTTCATCACTTTCAGCATGTTGGTGTTTTGCAGTGTGTGGGTCTCTTTTTTGCCAACTTACCTGAGCACAAAGGGGAAATACATGGTGGCTGTGGAGATCTTCTCCATCTTGTCCTCTAGTTCTGGTTTATTGGGCTGTATCTTTGCTCCTAAATGCTATATAATTTTACTGAGGCCTGAGCTGAACAAGAAGGAGCACTTAACAAGGAGAAATAAGTAGGAGTTAGAAACTTGGATGTGGTTGTCCAGTGCACTTTTCTTTAAAATATGATCTGCTTGGTGGAAGTAAGGTAGCCTAAGTCATATGTCTTTATTTGTCAAGAAGCATAAGTGTTTGGACATTGATTTCGTGCAGAAAAATCTGTTTCGCATCATGCACGTTCTTTGTTTCAGTGTCTACAAAATGCCCCAAAGGAAGATTTTTGCCTTAAAGGCTGACAGTATAGAACTGCTTCCAAAATGGATCTGCTCTCTTGTCAGATGTGAGAACAGTATGTAACAGAGTATAATTTATTGGGAGGTAATAATGTAGAATTTTATTATGTTATTCATTCATTCTTAAATCTATTATTATCATATTTATATCCCATCTTTTCTCCAAGAAGCTGAAGGTGGCATATTATACAGTGTGTGTGTGTGTGTGTGTGTGTGTGTGTGTGTGTGTGTGTGTGTGTGTATTCCCCTCTTCATTTTATTTTCACAACATCCCTGTGAGGTAGGTTAGGCAGCGACACTGTGATAGGATCAAGGTGACACTGGAATGGTGATGAGGGGGTGAGTGGGGACTAAAGTTCTGATCTTGCACAACCCATTCAAACACTCTAGCCACTACAACACAAGTAGCTAACTATTGAATTATATAATACCCTGTCACCAAATATATTTGTGTTGGCTTTTGCATTAGTCTGCTTACTGTAAAGATGATATTGTGTGGTTGTCACTTCCATTGGCAAATGTGTGATTGGTTCTTTATTTGTAATTTTTAACTAACTACGGTAACTAACTAACTAAATAATAGGATTGAAGCTGCCTGCTTGATGAGAGGCCACAATTAATTCAGAATGCAGCTGGATTATTTTATATGCACCCAGTTTACTTTAGATAGTTAAATACTAAACCTGGATGAAGTATCCTTGGATGAAGGAATTGAGGGGCTGCTCATGAAATTTGTAGATGATACCAAACTGGGATGGGTAGCTAGAACCCCTGAAGATACAATTAGGTTTCAAGGCAACCTTAACAGATTGGAGAACTGGGCCATAATTGACAAAATGAAATTCAGTAGGGAGAAATGAAAAATTCAGTGCATTTAGGCAGGAACAGTCAGATCCACAGATATAGGATTGGGGACACCTGGCTTGACAGATGTATATGTGCAAGTTTCTAGGAGTCTCATTGACTACAAATTTAACAAGCAATGAATGCAGCAGCAAAAATTCTAGGCAACCTCAACAGAAGTTGACCAGCAGGCCCATCTTCTCGATGGCAGGGATGGGGAACCTGTGGCCCACCAAATATTACTGGATGGAAATGCCCATCATACTTTACCATTGGCCATACTGGTTGGGGATAATAGGAATGAGAGTCCAACAACATCTGCGGAGTTCTAAGTTTCCCACCCATGCTTTAGGGATTCATCCCCAGACTGAATGCTTCAGTATACAGTGGCTCCTCGACTTACGAATTTAATCCGTTCTGAAGGCACCTTTGTAGGTCGAAAAATTTGTAAGTAAAAAATTGTAAGCCATTGGAAACACAATTTCCCATAGGAATGCATTGGAAACGGAAAAATTCGTAAGTCGAAGCAACCCTATCTAAAAATTCGTAAGTCGAAAAATCCCTATCTAAAACCGCCGCGGTTTCCTTTCAGATGTCAAGACATTCATAAGCGTGCAGCCATTAGCCATTAGCCCCATTCGTAAGTCGAAAAATTCGGTTGTCAAGTCGTTCGTAAGTCCAAGTACCACTGTACATTTTCTTTCTCAATGTCACACTAAGCCCAAGTGCTGCAGCTGACTCAAAAAGGAAAAAGATATGAAATTACATATAATAAACTTGTTTTCTTCAGCTGTTCTCTTCTCTATGAACCCTGTAATTATTTAAAATTATGGTGATCCTCTTCCTTGCCACATATGGCATGTATTTCCAGTGACCACTCTAAAAAAGAGCAATCATAAAGAAAACAGGTATAAAATGGGCCTGTGTTTTACAGACTGCAGGGTGACAGACTGGAGAAGCAGTGCCACTCAGAATTTTATAGTCTGTAAAGTACCACCATTGACTGGCAGAATCTAGAGAAACTGTGATAGCTTGCTCTTAATGGGCAGATACTGTATGCAGTAAAATTAGACCGAAGCAGTAGATTTTGTAACATAAGAAGGATTCACCTTTATGTCTGCAATGCTGATTTTGTTGCTGTGCCTATTGATTGTGTGGTTGGTGTTTCTTCCCCTAACTGACTGCAAGGCCCTTCCCTTTACTTGCAACATGAGAGATCCTCTCCAGGTCCCACATGAGTATTATCAGCAAGGTGACCTCATCATTGCCAGTATTTCTTCTCAGTTCTTCTCCTTTTTTGACACCATATCCTTCAAGCAACACCCCAATTTGATGTTTATTGAAGATGTCCTGTAAGGAATTTTGTGTTTCCCATAAAAAAAAAAATTATGGGCAAGTTATAATTATCTCATAGTTAGATAATAGAAAGACAGGGGATATCCACATTGGGCCATACTCAGTTAGACCCATTGGAATAAATGGATTTTTTTAAAAAATATGTCCATTGACTTCAAGTGTGTGATTTCTGAGTATGAACAATCCTTTTTCAGATCTAAAGTCCACCAGTTTCTCTGCTGCTCTACATTTTTCTATAACAAAAACTGAAATAATGGGCTAATGCTGCCAATTTCTTCAAAAGTCCAGTACAATACAAGCAGCACACAAGGGCACAAGATTCAATCAAGCAGAAGGAGAAACTACTGAAGAATCCCGTCATATGGGCGGAACAGGCGAAAAACGCCGGCAGCCTGTCTATCATTGACACTTCGTTCGACCTGCTGCCACTTTGCTGGCCGCTACATAGCCTCAAAGACCATAAAGACTGGTTTGCCTTTTGGTATTTATTTGTATATGCTATCTGCTTGATGTTTGGTTTTGGCTTCTGTGTCAGCGTTTGTATATGGTTCTCTTATTGTTTTCTTTTTGTACTAATAATACTTGATTGAAACTTGATTGAATCTTGTGCCCTTGCGTGCTGCTTGTATTGTATTGGACTTCTACATTTTTCTATGGCTTTCACAACATCTGTCTGACCTCTCCATCTCATGTCATACATTCCTCTCCTGTCTGTATTTTGCTCCAGATATATTTTAGTACTTGTATAGGAACTATACAAAATTATTGTTAATTCTTACTACTACTGTTATTTTCCACAAGTCTTCCTTTCATGATTCCTTTCACTATCTTATGTACATTCTCAATATTAAAAATGAACAAACTGAAGAAGTGATGGTTCCTTTGACACAATTCTGCCTTCACAAAATATGACAAACTCTATCATATTTATTGTGAATAGAGCTCCAGAAACATGAACAGTTTATAATATATCTAAATGGTGGCAAACTCTGTCTCTTCCTGTTCCATAGTTCAAACATGCCCTACCTTTAGTTAGTGAATCAATGAATAACAATATTATAAAAATAAGTTTAAAACCCACCTATTTTTGTTTACAATTTCCATTGAAGATGTGTATGTTGTAAAGGTGTATGTTGTACAGTGTAGCTATGATGATGCACACACCAAAAATCAAATGGCTGTGCAAGACCAATGTGGACATGGAAAGCAATGCATGAGTTCTAGGAGATTGATGTGAATGGGATTGTGGTCTATGCTTTCATTACAGTGCAGTGACAAAATACTACCAGCATGTCCTGGCCTTGGTGTTTGCAGCGAAGGAGATTAATGAGAATCTCTGGATTTTACCAAATGTTACATTGGGATTCCATATCTATGACAGCTACTTCAGTGAAAAGATGACTTATCAGTCTACCCTGAAACTTCTCTTTAAAGTGAAAAGGATGGTCCCCAACTACAGGTGTGATACACCAAATAATATAGTAGGTGTCATTGGGGGTCTTGGCTCTGAAACCTCCCTTTACATGGCTACCATCTTAAGCATCTACAAGATTCCTCAGGTACGTATGTGAGGCATGCAGGGTTTTGCAAAACAAAATGAAAGTAGTGTAGTTATTGTGGCACATTCTGCCTAATGCTAACTGTAAAGCACAAACAGAAAATAGGTTATTGACATTTAGCTCCCTTGAACTTTCTCCAGTGCTCTTGTTGTAAACTGAAAGGGACCCAAATTAAACAAAAAATAAAATAAATTAGAAAGATTTATTTAAAGCAAAGCAGATAGATATATACATATGCAAACTTAGCAGTAACTTAAATATAAGAATAATTTAGGGTTACATTCAGTTAAATTTCATTCAGAGTAGCTCCATTGAAAGTAGCTAACATGACTAAGCTAGGAGAATTAATTTAAGTGTGTCTAGTCTGAGTAAACTGTAGTTGAATATCACGCCTAAGTATAAGCCAGAGTTGAAGATTTATGAAGATAACAATAATTTATGGAACAATAATTCTACCAATAATCCATATATATGACCAAAATGTGAGTTACATCCTTCTAAAAATTGCTACATATTTATTAAGTTCCTATGTATATAACTATTTAATGTAAAGATTGAACAGAGGGGAATTGCAACTACCAATTCTAGCTTGCTGAATTTCAGGCCCATGACAAATACTTTTGTTTATTCCATCAGGCATTTTAAGGTAGTGTAAGGTTTCATGGTAACTTTTAACTTTTTCTTCTCTGCATGGCTTATTTTTTATTTTATTTATTTATTTCATAAAATTGATACACCAGTTGAATGGCAAAGCAGGCAAGCAAACAAACCTACCTACTTACCTACCTACCTCAAAGCAGTTCAGGGGAAAACTAGAGTAAGATGAATCCAGGATCCATGGTATAGGATTCAGAATGGCCTCAATTGAAGATATGTTCAAATAAATCTAGGTGGGAAATGTAGGTTAGAAGCAAGGAGAGAAATGGAGGCAGAGAGGACAAAATAAATATTTCTCAACTGTGTCCTCTCTGAACACACAATTAACCTCTGATCTGGTTTCAGCAATACTTTTTCATCTTTTTTAAATAGCTCTCCTACTACTTATTTGGACCTCAGAATATTAAAACCCAGTTCCCTTTCATGTACCGCGTGGCTCCCAATGAGGAGAATCAGTACCATGGAATCGTTCAATTACTTCTGCATTTCCAGTGGACGTGGGTTGGGATCATCACATCAGGCAACGATGAAGGAGAGAATTTTGTGGAGACCTTGGTACCAAAGCTTTCCCAGAATGGCTTCTGTTTGGCTTTCACAGAAACAATGCCATCCCAGACAGACTTTTCCAAATTACTTGATGATGACCAAAGTACAGGGAACATGGCCCACCTTGTTAACCACCCCCGAGCAAAAGCAGTTATTGTATACGCAGCAACTGCACCTGTACTTCATATGATATCTTTGCTGTATCACATACGAACAGTAAATATGGCAGGGGCATCTCTAGGAAGAGTGTGGATCTTGACAGCTGACTGGGACTTCCCAGCACTACAGTTTCACAGGAGCTGGAGTATAGAAGTCTTTCAGGGAGCCTTGTCCTTTGCTGTCCACAGCAGTCCAATAGACAAATTTCCAAAATTCCTTCAGTCTTTGAATCCTTATTCACCAGATGGAGACAGTTTTATCAGGGAGTTCTGGCAGCAAGCTTTTGTGTGCTTACTTTCAGATTCCCATGCGTCTGAGGAGAATAGTGATGGTTGCACAGGGCGGGAAAAACTGGAGAGTCTTCCTGGAGCAGTTTTTGAAATGAGCATGACTCCCCAAAGCTACAGTATATACAATGCTGTCTATGTCTTAGCTCATGCTTTACATGCAATGTATGCATTGAATCTGAAGCACAAAGCAGTGGCAGAACTTCGAAACTCACAACCATGGCAGGTAATAACTCATTAATCAAAGCATCTCATCTTGAGAGGCATGAAAATAAGATGTGCATCATTATGAAGTTTGAGCATTGTGTGACACCACAACTCTGTAGATCCAGCTTTAACTTCACAGTTCTCTTTGTCAGTATATCTTTATAGTGAATTCATGCATTCCACTTTACAGTGGTACTTCGGGTTACAAACACCTCAGCTTACAAACGCTTCAGGTTACAAACTCCGCTAACCCAGAAATAGTACCTCAAGTTAAGAACTTTGCTTCAGGATGAGAATGGAAATCGTGCTCCGGTGGCGCGGGGCAACAGGAGGCCCCATTAGCTAAAGTGGTGCTTCAGGTTAAGAACAGTTTCAGGTTAAGAATGGACCTCCGGAACGAATTAAGTTCTTAATCAGAGGTACCACTGTATCCCAAGCAGTTAAGAACACTGCACAAAGTGAAATGTTTCCTGGTTCCAAAGCCTCAGTGAACCTTCTTTTTTCACAAAAAAATAAATATGTCCTTCTGTATAGATGCTGCCAGTTGGATCTGATGGAGACATACAACTTGATGCTGGCAATCCATTATTTGCATCTCGGGAGCTGATTTTTTTTTAATGAATAGAATTTGATCACTGCTTGATTGTAAAAAGGAATCCCTAAACCATTTGCAGGCCAATACTCATTACGCAATGGGAGAAGTTATGGAGAGTAAATACAAGGTTTGCAGCATGTATAGGAATAAAAGAAAATATATTAAAAATGGTGTATAGATGGCATCTGACGCCAGGAAAAATTGCAAAAATATATAAAGCCAACACGGATAAGTGTTGGAAATGCCAAGAAAAAGTGGGGATTTTTTATCATTGTTGGTGGAAGTGCATCAAACTAGCTGAGTTTTGGAATGAAATTTATGAAAAATGGAAAAAATGCTGAAGATTACATTTGAGAAAAAACCAGAGGCCTTTCTTCTAAGTATGACCCTCGAAAATATACCGAAAGGCAGAGAAAATATTTTTCTTTATGCATCTGCGGCAGCTAGGATATTGGTAGCACAGAAGTGGAAAGGGGAGAATCTCCCGACAATCCAGGAATGGCAAGTTAAATTGGTAGAATTTATGAATTTGGCAAAGTTAACGACAACAATTAGAAATATCCTGAAGCAAAAAATAAAGGCTGAGTGGAAATTTGTAGAAGAATTTTTGGGAAAAGAGAATATAAAAACAAATTTAGTGATATGTCTAGACTGAGTTATACAAGAGGCGAGATAAGTATATATAGGTTATTGAATGAATTTAGATATAATTGTTTAAAGAGAATAGCAAGTTAAAGAGGCCATATAAATGGAAGCGATACATAAATGATTGGGAGTGAATTTTAAATGTAATCCTTTTTCTTCTTTTTTTATTGTAGGGTTTTTGTATTGTTTTGTTTTTTTCTTCGCTCTTTTCAGATTATTATTTGTTTATTATGCTATGTAAAGTATGCAATTTTCTTTTCTCTTTAAAAAATTTGAATAAAAAATATTTTAACAGACCATTTGCATAAAATATAAAATAGAGGTTTAAAAAAGTTGGCTTTAAAAAAAATCTAAATCTAAATAAAATGAGCAGTTGAATTATTCATTGGAAAATAAAGTTACATATTAAAATACATGTCAAAATACATGTCAGTTACTTTTAGGTCAAATAATAACATTTTAGAGTTTTCTAGCATGAAAACCCTAGGTCTTATTTGCTTGTAGTGGCTCTGGCAACTCTGGAAGGACTACCCTTCCTATAAAAAAACTTCTTCTATTTTTGTAGAGAAGAAAGAAGTTATAGCTGTTTCTTTGATTCACCAGTAGTATATGGAAGAAGGGAAAATGAAGCTGACATCTCTTCTCTCCTGAGTAAAATCGGGAACCTTCCATATCAGTTCAAGCTGAACCAGGCTATATTGCAAAGCACTGAGTCAGGGTCTGAACTGAATCTTCACATTGGAATGTACTATCAATTTTCATAAATGTGCTTATATGGTTAAGTTGTCTTATGCCTCTTGAAAGATATAAAGGTGGGATATGAGTATTCATCATGCTCAAAATCCCGTATTGGCCTGTATATAAGCCTCACTTCTTTTTCCAAATTCTTACCATGAAAAGTTAAAGTGCGGCTTAAATTTGCTACCTTACAAAAATTGGCTATTACAATATCGCTGCTGAAGCAGACATGGGGTAAAAAACAGAACGGGTGTGAGTGCCTGTGGAACTTTAAGGAAATGGCTTATATTCGGGTATTGTCTTTTCCTTCTTTTTTTCCCTTTGAATTTTAAAGGAGTGGCTTATATTCAGGCCAATACGGTAATAAATAAAACAAATGGAGGGATGGAGTAAAAATAGTTGTATTGTTATCCCTGCCCTAAATGTTTTTTAACCTGGTTTTACCTCTTCAATTTTAGCTTCATTCATTCTTGATGATATCAGTACAGTGGTACCTCAGGTTAGGAACTTAATTCGTTCTGGAGGTCTGTTCTTAACCCGAAACCGTTTTTAACCTGAGGTGCACTTTCGATAATGGGGCCTCCCGCTGCTGCCACACTGCCGGTGTGTGATTTCCTTTCTCATCCTGGCGCAAAGTTCTCAACCGGAGGTACTACTTCCAGGTTAGCAGAATTTATAACCCAAAGTGTTTGTAACCTGAAGCGTTTGTAACCCGAGTTACTACTGTAGTTTATATTCGATGGAAAATAAAGAAAGTTGGATGAAGAAACACACACACAAAAATATTGTTTCCCATTCTATAATTTTTAAAAGCTGTTTTTACCTCTTTCAATTATAGCTCCATCCTTTCTTGAGGAGAATCTCTTTTAACAACAGTGCTGGGGACCAGGTGTCTTTGGATGAGAAAGGTGAATTAGAAAGTGGATTTGATATTATGAACTGGCTTACTTTCCCAAATAGATCCTTCCTGAGGGTAAAAGTAGGGAGGATAGATCCATGGGCAAGCAGAGAGTTCACCGTTAATGAGGAGATCATCACATGGCACAATGTGTTTAACCAGGTAGGACCTGGCTTTTGATTTAAGGTTATGAAACCTCATTGATTAATAGTCTAGAATGAATCCTTAATTTATACATTTATACATGCCCACAGGGAAGGGGTGCAGCGGGAGAAACTATATCTCGGCCATAGCGTAATGTTTGTTTATTCTGCCTAGTTCACACATTAATCTGCAGTAGTGTAAAGCTCCATGAACACATATTGATGTATATATTTAAGCACATTTTCTCTTGAAATAAACATTTGAAAATGTAGTTTAAGATTTCCATTCATAGCATAAAATTTAGTCTTTCCCAATTCAAGCATTTGTGAAGGCATTGTTTTAAATATGGCACACTTTTTCAGCACCTGAGTTCAGAGTGATGCAGGAAATCGGGAGTTATAATCCAACTGCATACGCCTTCAATCTGGGCATGTGAGAACTGTGTCCAAATGACCCTCTTTGTCTTGCAATTCACACAGTCCCAATATGCTGCTAACCCCTAATATGTACTAGCCTTTTACTTCCTTTTAGTGGGTGGCACTGTGGTCTAAACTACTGAGCCTCTTGGGCTTGCCGATCAGAAGGTTGGTGGTTCGAATCCCCGCAACAGGGTGAATTCCCGTTGCTCTGTCCCAGCTCCTGTCAACCTAGTACAGTGGGACCTCGACTTACGAAGTACTCGACATCTGATGTTTTCGACTTACGAGCAGAAAAAGTGGCTGCACGCTTACGATTTTTTTAACATCTGAACGGAAAGCCTGTTCACAACTAGATGCGGTTTCCTCGACTTACGAATTTTTAAATGCGGTTTCCTCGACTTACGAATTTTTCCGTTTCCAATGCATTCCTATGGGAAACCGCTTTTCCTATGGGAAACTTGACTTACGAAGTTTTCGACCTACGAGTGTGCATTCAGAATGGATTAAATTCATAAGTCGAGGTCCCACTGTAGTTTGAAAGCATGCCAGTGCAAGTAGATAAATAGGTACCACTGTGGCAGGAAGGTAAATGGCATTTCTGTGTGCTCTGGTTTCTGTCATGGTGTTCCGTTTTGCCAGAAGTGGTTTAGCCATGCTGGCCACATGACCTGGAAAGCTGTCTGTTGACAAACACCAGGTCCCTCGGCCTGAAAGCGAGTTGAGTGCCGCAACCCCATAGTTGCCTTTGATAGGACTTAATCCAGGGGTACTTTCCCCCCCTATGACCCTCTTTGCCCTGCAATTCAGGTAGTACAAATCTGCTGCTAACCCCTACAACTTCCTCTCATTTATAAATAGGTGCTGCCTTTTTCCATGTGTAATAACATGTGCCAGCCAGGTTCTGTTAAAAAAAAGAAGGAGGGAGAACCATTTTGCTGCTATGATTGTGAACCATGTCCAGAAGAGAAGATTTCTAATCCAAAAGGCAAGTATTTGCCAAATTGTCAAATGATATCCCTCTGATTTCCAATGGCTCATTTAGCTTCGCATTGATTTAAATGACAAACTCACAATGTTAAAACCCCTATGTAAAGATGGGCGTTTTATAGGCCTAACACCACACATTATATAAAAAACTAATATATTGGATTATTTCATAACCCCTATTTATGTAGGGGTGCAGAATGCAAAAAGAAGCATCACACATGTTGTCTTTCTCACAGTCTCTTCGAAATACTGGTAAACCAGTGTGTGTTTTGCAAGATTATGTTCAGACTGTTGTCTATGTGGAAAATTCATTGACTGAGGTGTCAACATGGCTTTTCCTTCCTAGAAATGGGCAATTGTATGAAATGTCCAGAAGACCAGTATCCAAATGAAGACCAAGATGGATGTCTCCCCAAGATGTTACACTTTCTGTCTTATGATGAAAATTTCAGCATCACTTTAGCTTTCATGGCATTTTCATTTTCTGTGATCACTGCTTTGGTGCTTAAAATATTCATTAAATACAAGGAGACCCCCCTTGTTAAAGCCAACAATCGTGGCCTCATGTTTACTCTGCTCATTGCCCTCTTGCTTTGCTTCCTCTGCTCCTTGCTGTTCTTTGGAAGGCCTCAGAAGGTAACCTGCCTCCTAAGGCAAACAGCTTTTGGCATGATTTTCACTGTGGCTGTTTCTTCCGTGTTGGCAAAAACCATCACAGTGATCTTGGCATTCATGGCCACACGACCAGGATCCAGGATGAGGAACTGGGTGGGGAAAAGACTGGCAGCTTCTATTGTTTTCTCCTGTTCCTTCATTCAAGGAGCTCTTTGTACTGTTTGGCTCCTTACTGCTCCTCCGTTCCCACATTTGGACATGGACACTTTGGCTAAAGAAATTGTGGCTGAATGTAATGAAGGGTCTGTCCCTATGTTTTATTCTGTTCTCGGGTACCTGGGATTTCTGGCTCTTGTCAGCTTTGTTGTGGCTTTTCTTGCTAGGGAGTTGCCCAGCACTTTCAATGAAGCCAAGTTCATCACTTTTAGCATGTTAGTGTTTTGCAGTGTGTGGGTCTCTTTTGTGCCAACTTACCTGAGCACAAAGGGAAAATACATGGTGGCTGTGGAGATCTTCTCCATCTTAGCCTCTAGTGCTGGTTTATTGGGCTGTATCTTTGCTCCTAAATGCTATATAATTTTACTGAGGCCTGAGCTGAACAACAAGAAGTACCTAGCAAAGAGAAATAAGTAGAAGTTAGTAGTTTGGGTCACATATTTCTTCTGAGATGTTGATGTGAGTTCCTCTTTACTGGTTTGGAATTCTGTGCTGGTTTTTCTCCTGATGATCCAGGGCTGTCTCCACCTGACTTGAGCAGGGGTCCATTGGACACATAACGGAACTCCAGAGATATATGCAATATTCCCTCAATGTACCTTTTGCAGTCATTTTATTTATTTATTTTTTAAAAACCCGATTTTCTCAAAAAAAACTGCTTAACATTTGAAATGGCAGGTAGAATGAAGCAAACATCTGATGGGTTTTTTTGTGAGTGTGAATAAACATAACTGTCAGAGGGTCATTGTGGCTACTCTAAAATAACTCCGCCTGAGTCCAGTTTGTCTTCAAAGACGTTTATTGTGCTATTTATTTACAGCGTAGAGACAGCTTAAAACATGACCTCTCATCCCAAATCAGAATCCGGCAATGGTGTACATCTGTTTGTACGCCAGCAATGTAGTCTGGGCACCCCGAAACGCCGCCCCCTTAACCTGCGTTGTGGTGCTCTCCTTACTTCTGGCGCCGGAAGGAGTGATGCCCTTTCAACTTCCTCCCTCAGCGGTGCCCTGGCTCTGCAGCATCCCTAAGCGTCTGCCTGCATCCCTCTGGTGCTCTCTGTACTTGATGAGGATGATGGGGGCTGGCTCCATGTAGGGAATCACCCTTACAATAACCATTTATGGTTTTATTTGGGATTACTTTCGCTTTACATTTAGGTTTCCACAAATGCCATTTAAATTGGTTATTATGTGTCAAAGTTACACTCATGAGAAAAGCACCCAAGTCTCCCAGTTGATGGAAAATGGAAAGAAAACTTTCCACCACCCATCACCATCATCTGTGAGGGAAGAGGATATGAGCAGATTTACAATGCCTGAATGATTGGTATTGGCAGAGAGGATTATGATATTTGTAAAGGAACTGCAGTACATCAAATAATTCACAGAGGTTAAAGCTCATGTTTAGTGAAAAAAGATCCCAAAGCCTAGGGTTAAAAAAAAAAGACCTTCCCTAGAAGTCTTGGAGAGTTGCTGTTACCGTAGATAGAACTGCCTGCATTGTATGGACGCCAAGAGTGCCAGTTTGGCCCCGCGATTCTGGGTGTCTGGGGACATGAGTGCCATGCAACATGCATGGCCCGGGCACTGAAATTTGTGGTGCCCCGCCCCTTCATGGAGAATTTTGTGGGTACTTGGTCACCCCAGGGAGTTGGCACTTATGAGATCTATACCGTTACCAGTAACTCCTTGAAACATGGGATGCCAACAAGGCGAACATAATCATTAGAACAGTGTGGAATACAAACTAAAAATTGCTTGAACTTGAATTTTTCCACAGTTAACAATCATTCAGGGATAGTGGTGAATATAAATGGTGCAAGGATGTTTGCAGTGCAGGCCACACAGGTATGTTTCCACATACATGGAACCATCACATGCTTACAGAGAATGATTATATAATCCTTTGAATATAAAATGTGATTCATTAAATCCTCATAAAAATAACCTCATGTAATATCAAAATGACAGAGGAAGTTTCTTAATATATATTGCAAGCAGCCAGAAGACGGCACAATTGTAAGCCTATGCAGGGGAACAGAGAAAAGGCATCATTCATACTGCCATTTGTATCCCAGGTTTTTCCACTTTCTCTAGGGCAATAACAGAAAACCTGTGGCCCTTCAGATATTAATGAACTACAGCACCTGTCTTCCCTCACCATTGGCCGCATTGGCCATACTGATCGGGGCAGAAGTGGCTGCAGTCCAACAACTTCCAGAGCATTCCTCATCCCTGCTCTATGGTTTACGCCACAGACCTAATTCTTTTGGTTGCATTTTCTTGCTCAGTATCACAGTAAGCCCAGGTGTTGCTCCTCAATTAATAAACCAAAAGATGTGTGATGACACCTACAGATACCCTTTCTTCACCTGCTCTGTCCCTTGTGAACAGAATGCTTTGGGGAATCTACTAGTGAGCTCTGCAATTATGAAAAATTATGGTGATTTGCCTTCTAGCCAAGGATGGCATGGATTTTTTTAGTGACCACTCTCACAATAAGCAATCATGATGAAAGCAGATATAAAACATGTCTGGCTTTTTCAGACTGTGAAGTGACAGGCTGGACAAACTAGGCTGCTGGGTTGTTTTTTTTATGGGCCATAAACTATCACTTTGGGCTAGCAGAACCAGAATACTCAGTAAATTGATTGTGCAGTAATGAATTAGATCGGAGCAGTGGATTTTGCTTCACCCTGAGTGGTGCAATGCTGATTTTGTTGCTGTGGCTACTGGTTGTATGGTTGGTGCTTCTTCCCCTAAGTGATTGCAAGGCACTTCCCTTTACTTGCACAATGAATGATCCCCTCCGTATTCCACATGAGTATTTTCAGTCAGGTGACCTCATCATTGGCAGCATCGTGTCTCAGTCTCTCCCCTTTTCTGACTTTGTGAACTTTGATCAACATCCCAATGAAATGCTTTTTGAAGAACCCCTGTAAGGAATTTCTTGTTTCATATAAAAGCATTTATAGACAGGCGATAATAATCCCATTCCTTCATTTATTTATATTTTATTTATGCATTTTACATATCTTAGTACATGAGTTATACAGTTGCCATTGTTTATCTTACACTCTGACTTCTACACACATCACTATGTGGGGTCTTATTTAGTCCTTGTTAAGCTGCATCTCTTTATTTACCACCCTTCTTCTGCTTATATTGACTGCTGTTTATATATCTAATCCCACTTGGAAGTTTATATGATTGTTCTATTTCTTTAAATATTTGTCAAAGTATTCCCACTCTTCTTTTATATCTGATTCATTCTGATTTCTTTTCCTTGCAGTCAACTTTGCTAGCTCTGCATATTCTCTTAGCTTATTCTACCACTCTATTTTTGCAGGACTATTTTTGTCCTTCCACCTTTGGGCATAAATTATTCTGGCCGCTGCTATTGCATAGAAGAAAAGACTAAGTGCTTTCTTGGTTATTTCTCCTTCTACTATACTCAATAAGAACATCTCTGGTTTCTTGGGAAATGAGACCCTTAACATATTCTTTAGTTCTGAGTATATCATTATTCTTTGGCTTTCTTTACCCATGTGAGATATCTATGGGTAAAGTAAATAATGTTTGAAATGTCTCTTTGATATCAGGAAAATATGCTTTTCCTGGATCCTTGCAATATACATACATACATACATACATACATAAATACATACTATACACACACACACACATTCATGTATGTTTTAGAGGATAGTTAGTTCCTTTCTCAATTTGCCACACACCCCCTTTTATCAGCTCTACACACCAACAATTTCTCTGCCAGAATATATTTCTCCATGGTGTTCACAATATCTAGTTGATTTTATCATCAGTTTGTCTGTCTCTGCTGTCATGCACATATCTTTATTTTGTTCCAGATATAGGGTGATGGCCAGTGCTAGTCCTACTCAAATAGATTCAATGGAATTAATAGACATTTCTAATTTAGAGTTAGTCATCTAGTTTCATACAACTCATAATGATTTTGACAAATTAACAGTCCAAAAGTATTTTTTACAGCATAAGCTAAATTTTCAGAGAGAATGGTATCCTTTCATAGATTATTAAAGGGGTTGATATAATAACAGTACCATTAATATATTTGTTTCATTATTTATTTATTGTCTTAGTCAATATGCAAACATGTTAAAAGAAAACGAATAAAACAATCAATTGTGTTTCTAAAATATGAATGTACATCATTTCTTTTGAGGTGAAGGCAGAACTGGAAATTCTGCCTTCTCAAAAGTTGGACAAACTTTGTGCTGCTTAATGCGGACAGAGCTTCAGAAAAAGGAACAGAATGCCTGCCTCTCTATGTTAATTTTTTTTAAAGATATGTCCTGTAGAAAAACAGATGTCTCTGTAAAAACAGTGTGGACTTGTGGGTTCATGATATCTCAGATATTCAGTTATTTATGAGGTCTAAAATATTGGTTTAATGTGGTATATATTTTTATTGCAGCGTAGTGATAAAAAACTACCAGCATGTCCTGGCTTTGGTGTTTGCAGTCAAAGAGATCAATGAGAATCCCAGGATCTTACCAAATGTTACACTGGGATTCCACATCTATGACAGCTACTTCAATGAAAAAATAACTTACCAGACTACCCTAAATCTTCTCTTTCAAGTGGAAAGGATGGTCCCCAATTACAACTGTGACAAGCAGAAGAATCTGATAGGTGCTATTGGGGGACTCGAGTCTGAAACCTCTCTTTACATGACCACCATCTTAAGCATCTATAAGATTCCTCAGGTGGGATATGTATGCGAAGCATGTGATATTTCACAGATATAGTATATAGAAAAATGCTTAAGAAAAGAGGAGGCATATTGTTATGGCATATGCTGCATAATTACAAACTACGTCTTTGCACTCAAGGCATAATGTCACTCACCCCTGTGTTTGCTCAGCATTGGAAGGTAGGGAGTCTGGTGCTAATAGCATCAGAAATGCAGAAAAACTAGTTTCAAATTTTAGGGGGGGGGGAATGAGGAACTGGATAAAGGGAGGACGAAACATTTTTCTCTCTTTCCAATCTTTCTGAAAGTTCACAATCTTTGACCTGGTATCAACAATACATTTCTTTTTGTAGCTCTCTTATTTCCTGTTTGGTCCTTCTCTGAGTGCTAAAATCCAGTTCCCTTTCCTCTATCGGGTGGTCCCCAATGAAGAGAATCAGTACTTGGGAATTGTCAAACTACTACTTCATTTCCAGTGGACTTGGGTTGGAATTTTCACATCAGATGATGACAAAGGAGAAAGTTTTGTACAGCTCTTGATACCCAAACTCTCCCAGAATGGCATCTGCTTGGGTTTCACTGATAGGACACCAGCCCTGACAGACTTTTCTCAATTACTGGATAGGTACCAAGCGGAAGCGGATAGGCTTTGCCTTGTTAACGACACTAAAGTAAAAACAATTATCGTGTTTTCAGAAACTATGTCTATATTGCGTTTGATATATTTATTGTATCAAGTGGAAAGAGATAAGACGGCCGAGACGTCCCTTGGCAGAGTGTGGATCATGACAGCCCAATGGGACTTTCCAGCAGTACAGTTTCACAGGAGCTGGAGTATAGAAGTATTTCAGGGAGCCATGTCTTTTGCAGTTCACACCAATCAGATAGAGGGTTTCCAAATTTTCCTGCAGTCGTTAAATCCTCATTCGCTGAATCGAGATGGTTTTATAAAGGACTTCTGGCAGCAGGCTTTTGACTGCTTACTTTCAGATTCTCAAGTGGCTGCAGAAAGCGATGGAACTTGCACAGGGAAGGAAAAGCTAGGCAGCCTTTCTGGACCATTTTTTGAAATGAGCATGACTTCTCAAAGCTATAGTATATACAATGCTGTTTATGTGATAGCCCATGCTTTACATGCTATGTACTCATTGAATCACAAGAAAAGAGGGGTGACAGCACTTCCAAACCCACAACCATGGCAGGTATTACATCATAACCAAATCATCTCTACAATCACAAAACACCTTTAAGTCCAAATATGACCTGTGACGATGAGGTACAGAAAATTGAACATTTCCAGCTCTAACCGCTCAGCTATTCTTCTTATCGGATGGAAATATATATATGTAGTGCAGGAATGCACACATTTCCTATCACACTGTTGGAGTAGCACATGGGCAGACATTTATTGCTTCTGGAGAATGAATGAACCCACATCTTTCTTTTATTATAGTCTCCTAAAATAATGGGCTTGAAGCATGACCTGTGTCAACAAGGAGTTCTGTCTTCAGTTTTGTGGGCCCAACTTGATGGAAACCTGCTCACACAAGAAGTTAGACAGGGACCATCCCCACTGATTTTAAGATGCACGATTAAAACCATTTCATTTCAGAATGCCTTTGGATCAAGAATGCTTCCTTGATATATATATATATATATAGAGAGAGAGAGAGAGAGAGTGTGTGTGTTCACATTTTTGAGATTTTTAATTTCTGAGATTTTTTCATTTGTGAAGTTTTATATATGTTTTACATGTAGTATATTGCATATTTTTTTCATTCTAAGCTGCTTTGAGACTTAGATGGCGAAAGGTGGTTTGTTTTTTTAACTTTACGAAAGATAAATAAATAAATACAGGAAGCCACTACAAATTGATGGGGTTTCCTCTCACAACAAAGACATGATCAAAGATGATTTATTTACAGTCATACCTTGGTTTAAGTACGCCTCGGTTTGAGTATTTTCAGTTTAAGTACTCCGTGGACCTGTCTGGAATGGATTTATCGACTTTCCATTACTTCCAATGGGAAAGTTCGCTTCAGGTTAAGTACGCATCAGTTTAAGTACTCCGCGGACCGTCTGGAATGGATTAATCCACTTTCCATTACTTTCAATGGGAAAATTTGCTTCAGGTTAAGTGCGCTTCAGGTTAAGTACAGACTTCCGGAACCAATTGTGTTTGTAAACCGAGGTACCACTGTATACTCAATAGAAAAGAATACAGATGTGTGCTTCTGTTTATTTGCTTACTTCTTTAGTCATATGCTGCCTTTCTTCCATCATGAAAGTCACATAAACTAAGAAAGGATTGACAAGTAGTCTCCCATCCAGGTACTGAGCATATTTGTTCACCTTTAGGATGGTGGATGCATTGTGTGCTGTCAGACTATGTACTAATTGGTAACCACAGGCAACAGTAAAACAAGAGACCTACCAAGACAGCATCAGGTATCTCTTGTCTGAACCTGCCTATCCATTCAGGTCATTTGTGTAAGCAGTGCTGTGTGTTTTCTCATCATCTGAAGTGCAGTGGATTGATTTCCAAAACAGTGCCTTCTTTGTGGTGATGTCTAATCAAGTGAAGCCTCACACTGCCCCTTCTCTGCTTAAGTTAAGATGATAGATGAGAGGGCTTCTTCTTCCTATGATATTTGAATCATAGATAGTTGTCAGCCTTGATAGGCCTCTTCTTATAGTGCTGCTTCTGGTTTGTATTGATATATTTGCTTATGTTTTATATTGTTTGACTTTGCTCTATCTTTTTAAACGTTACTGTTAGGCTAACTCTTAGATAGAAAATGTCAGGTAGCAGTATTTTACATGA
This sequence comes from Zootoca vivipara, assembly GCF_963506605.1. Lineage (NCBI taxonomy): Eukaryota > Metazoa > Chordata > Lepidosauria > Squamata > Lacertidae > Zootoca > Zootoca vivipara. The sequence goes on along the minus strand of NC_083288.1, from coordinate 30,190,932 downwards.
TAATGAACAAAGAAAATTGAGTGAAGCATGAATTGTTGTTATTATTCCTCTTTGATTATAGCTTCATCCCTTCTTGAGGAGAATCACTTTCAACAACAGTGCTGGGGATCAGGTTTCTCTGGATGAGCGAGGTGAATTAGAAAGCAGATTTGATATTATAAACTGGGTTACTTTCCCAAATAGGTCTTTCTCGAGGGTGAAAGTAGGAAGGATTGATTCATGGGCCTTACCAGACAAAAAGTTTTCTCTTCATGAAGAGATCATCACATGGCACAAGATGTTTAACCAGGTAGTGTCGGACTTTGGGTTCTGGCTGGGAGGGGACCAAACCCATAAGTAATGACTGACCCAGGAGCAATCCTGGATTACTCATTTATTTATCCAATGTTTAGGTCTTTAAAGCTATTTGTCCATGTGCTAAGACGGAATTTCTTGCCTCCCTAGTGTCAAGGGCTGTTTCATTTCCAGTGCAAATAGTGTATTGGGATGGGGTGACATTATGACCACATAGAGAAAAAAGATGATTTTTCTCACCTCACTCAGCTCATGCTCACTTGTGCCCCCCCTTTACATTTATTAAGATATGCACATCAATTGCATTCACCCAATTAATATATTTAGCTTGAGCCATCATATATTGTAAATCTTTTGCCTTTGCAAGGCACCAATGGACACAGCACCTTTTGTGTACTTTCTGAGGCATGTTATGAGACCATGAAAATATGAATGTGCTTTCCTGATTCCATTAGTGCAAGTTGTACATTAAAAGCATGCTCTAAGCTTATCCTGTCTTGCATTCATGCACAGATGCCTCCCTCTTCAGTGTGTAATGACAACTGCCGTCCAGGTTCTGTTAGAAAAAAGAAAGAGGGGGAGCAGTTTTGTTGCTATGATTGTGACGCATGTCCAGAAGGGAAGATTTCTAACAAAAATGGTAAGTGTCCACCATATTATCATATTAAAATGAGTGTTCTTAGACTTTCCTTACCTTCTGTAAATATTAAATTAGGTTTGTGTGTATATATTAGTAACTTTACAATATACTCAGCAATGTTAACTATTGTATTAAAGGGTGGGTATGTTAACAGCACACCTCATAATGAACTATTTCACTAGACACTGAACAATTAATTCTTTGTGTGGGGGGATTTGAGAGTGAGGTTGCACATACTGTCCTTCCTGTGTATGAATTCAGCTTAACAAAGGCCAAAGGGAGGAGTGCTATCTAGATCCTGGGACTCTTATCAAAATTGTGCCCTCTCCCCAAGCCATATTCCTCACCGCATATAATCACTGTCACCAACTTACCTTCATGTCCTCCATGGTTGCTTTGCCTGGCTAGAATGTGCCCTTCAATTGTGAAAATGCCTCTTGCTTGTCTAGATGGAGGATGGAGATGTGTCTATGTGTAGAAACCTTTGAACTTAGCACAGCCAGAATAAATATAAATGTAAGGGTTACATCTGTTTCTCCAGCTATTCTGACCTCCTAATGTAACTAAGTTTGTCTCTGGCCTCACCTACCACTGGAATGAAGCCCAAAAAGATTACTCATGAGGGATCATGGCCCCCATACTGAAAATACTGAAAATGTGTAAGAACCATTCTATAGAATTGTAAATATTGCTTTTCAAGGGTACTTCAGAGAAACCTATGTACTTGTTTCAGAGATGGATGTATCATCATCTCCACAACATAATGCATTCTCTCTTTTCTAGGAATGGACAATTGTATTGAATGCCCAGAAGATCAGTATCCAAATGGAGACCAAGATGGATGTCTACCAAAGGCTTTAAATTTTTTAGCTTACAATGAAGTTTTGAGCATCACTTTAGCTTTTATTGTACTTTCATTTTCTGTGCTCTCAGCTTTGGTGCTAGTGATGTTCGTTAAATACCACAACACTCCCATTGTCAAAGCCAACAACCGAGGGCTTAGCTACACTCTGCTCATTGCCCTCCTGCTCTGCTTCCTCTGTTCTTTCCTGTTTATTGGGAAACCTCAAACAGTAACCTGCCTCTTAAGGCAAACAGCTTTTGGCATCATCTTCACGGTGGCTGTTTCTTCTGTGCTGGCAAAAACTATCACTGTGGTTTTAGCATTCATGGCCACACGCCCAGGATCCAGGATGAGGAACTGGGTGGGGAAAAGACTGGCAGCTTCTATTGTTTTCTCCTGTTCCTTCATTCAAGGAGCTCTTTGTACTGTGTGGCTCTGTACTGCTCCCCCATTCCCACATTTGGCCATGGACACTTTATCTAAAGAAATTGTGGTTGAATGTAATGAAGGGTCTGCCCTTATGTTTTATTTTGTTCTTGGCTACATGGGACTTCTGGCTCTTGTCAGCTTTGTTGTGGCTTTTCTTGCTAGGTCTTTGCCCAACACTTTTAATGAAGCCAAGTTCATCACTTTCAGCATGTTGGTGTTTTGCAGTGTGTGGGTCTCTTTTGTGCCAACTTACCTGAGCACAAAGGGAAAATACATGGTGGCTGTGGAGATCTTCTCCATCTTATCCTCCAGTGCTGGGTTGCTGACTTGCATCTTTTTTCCGAAATGCTATATAATTATCATGAAGCCTGAGCTGAACAACAAGGAACACTTAACAAGAAGGAAGTAGAAGGAAGTAGTTCATGTCATACATTTCTTCTGAGATATTGATGAGTCCCTCATTACTGATTTTGAATTCTGAGGAAAAGATAAGTAAAAGTTAGAAACTAGGATATTGTTCTTCACTTCCTTGATATTTATTATACAAATTGTATTGGTCACGACTGTTCTTGAGATATTTTCTTTTCAATTCAGGATCATAGTGCCCTGGAACTGTAACCAAAAATACCCCACAAAAGTGTGATGTTACTAAGAATTGTGCATATGAGACTGAGGACAAGAAAACAAGTGTGTCAAGTATGGGAGTTTCCTTTTCCCTTCTGGTAGCTCAACAATAAGAATTAACGAGCATATGGTAGATTTATTGTCCTTTTATTACAGCATTGTGTTGGAAGCACAAACAGGAACCCTCTGCAAGGATATCAGTTGCCTACTCTGACTCCTCCCCACTTTCACAGCAAGAAGTGTGCCAACAGGAAGTTCCTCCCCCCCTGCATCTCCTCTGTTCTCTGACACGCTCAAATCTATGAGTTCAGGGGGAGGGAGGGTGTTCTTCCCCACTCTCTATTGATGTATCACCCAGCTGCTCCCTCCATACTGGTTGCTTAGGTACTGTCTCGTAGCTGGGTAGCTCCTCTCTCAACTGAGCAGTCTCTGTGTCTGCATGTCTCTCTGCTTCTGGAAACGCTGGAAGCAGGGTGGTGGTGGCGAATATTCCCCCTCTTCTGTTAGGAGCTGATCTCCCTATGATTGCATTCCCCAATCTTCCAATCCAGATCAGCCCCTGACAGAGTGACGGAGCAAGAATGGTATAAGAAATTTGGGGCATGCATTTGTGATAAAGTTTTTTTTGATAAAGTTCTGCTTTCAGAAAATGGAACATCTGAAAAGGAATCCTGCTTCAGTTTTTCATATGTGAGAGCCATTGCACCCACCCACCAACTGACTAAAGACCTAATGTGTAGAATTACAACATTATATACAGTAAAAAGAGGAAATAACCACATACCTGGTCTGAAACCATAAACTGTTCATTAATCATTCATTAGAGCAGCTTTTAAACTCAACTCACGGCTTACTGTAGCCTATTTCATTCTCAGTGTAGATCAGGCATCCCCAAACTTCGGCCCTCCAGATGTTTTGGACTACAGTTCCCATCATCCCTGACCACTGGTCCTGTTAGCTAGGTATCATGGGAGTTGTAGGCCAAAACATCTGGAGGGCCACAGTTTGGGGATACCTGGTGTACATCATTAAAGCTCACAGCCCTGGTGGGTCTTCCTTGTAGCTGCCCTGAATGTTACCCACAGCTGCTGATCTTCCTGCCTCTGCAAAATCTTGCATTGTGATTCTGGTGGGGAGAATAGACATATGAAGTGCCATCTTGCTCATTTATATCACACTCGCTCCAGTCTGCCCAAAAGCTGCTGGGGGAAAGTGGGAAGCATAATTTACATAAGCAGGAGGGGGTGCAGGGAAGGGTCTATTCACATGCTGCCTTGTATGTGTAAATTGCACTCTTACTAACCAGGTGTGTGGGTTGGAATCTAGACAATAACATGGCATATAAAAGACAAACACAACAACAACAACAACAACAATTTTATTTATACCCCGCCCTTCCCAGTCAAGACCGGGCTCAGGGCGGCTAACAACAGGAATATCAAAGCAAGCATAAAAGAAACAATTCAATTAAAATGCAGATTAAATACAATGTTAAAATTCAATTATAAAATTAGGAATCTACAAGTGCAAAAGGATAAAGCCTTAGGGGAGGGTAACACAGGGGTCAGACTGAGTCAGTCCAAATGGCAAGCGGAACAGTCAGTTCTGTCTTGCAGGCCCTACGAAAAGATGACAGCTCCCGCTGGGCCCTAGTCTCCTGAGAGAGAGCGTTCCACCAGGTCGGGGCTAGTACTGAGAAGGCCCTGGTCCTGGTCGAGGCCAGTCTAACCACCTTGTGACTCAGGATCTCCAGTATGTTATTATTTGTGGACTTTAATGTCCTCTGCAGGGCATACCGGGAGAGGCGGTCCCGTAGGTACAAGGGTCCTAAGCCGCATAAGGCTTTAAAGGTCAAAACCAGCACCTTAAACCTGACCCTGTACTCCACCAGGAGCCAGTGCAGCTGGTAAAGCACTGGATGAATGTGATCTCGCGGTGAGGACCCCGTAAGGAGTCTCGCCGTGGCATTCTGCACCCGCTTGAGTTTCTGGGTCAGTTTCAAGGGCAGTCCCGCGTAGAGCGAGTTACAATAATCAAGGGATTTTGAGCACTGTAGGAAAGATCTGAATATATCTGCCCAGACACTGAGGTCCAGTGCCGAGGGCCTTCTGGAGGTTCCCTCACTGCGAGAAGCAAAGCTACAGGGAACCAGGCAGAGGGCCTTCTTGGTAGTGGCACCTGCCCTGTGGAACACCCTCCCATCAGATGTCAAAGAGCTAAATGACTACCTGACATTTAGAAGAAATCTGAAGGCAGCCCTGTTCAGGGAACTTTTTAATGTGTAACATTTTAATGTATTTTAAATCTTTGTTGGAAGCCGCCCAGAGTGGCTGGGGAAACCCAGCCAGATGGATGGGGTACAAATAAATAAATAAATAAATAAATAAATAAATAAAAATAATAATAATAATTTAAGATGATGAAAACGAAACAACCTAGTGCTATACTAGAGCTTAACACAAGAATCCCAACTTCAACCAGGTAGACATTTGAGCAGGAAAGCTTCAGTAATGATGGGATTTAACAGAAGAACTGATTAACAGCATTAGAACAGAAGGTGCTCCCAATATGTAACATGGTACATAAAAGACAAATAATCCTCACAATCACTACCATGCATATACAGGCTCCTTTGCACATAATTGACTGATATTGAAATAGTTTGCAAATAGCAACCTAGTGATCATATGCCACTAGGAGGCCAAATATGAAGTTCCAAATAATCGAAATTGTTTCAAGGTCCACAATAGCATTTTTTGCACAGCTGCTTTAGGTTCCTTGGGTCATCTGAGAGTCTTCTAGCTTCACCATTGTCCATACTAAAGGTAAAGGGACCCCTGACCATTAGGTCCAGTTGTGACCGACTCTGGGGTTGCGCGCTCATCTCGCATTATTGGCCGAGGGAGCCAGCATATAGCTTCCAGGTCATGTGGCCAGCATGACAAAGCCGCTTCTGGCAAACCAGAGCAGCACATGGAAATGCTATTTACCTTCCCACTGTAGCGGTTCCTATTTATCTACTTGCATTTTGACGTGCTTTCAAACTGCTAGGTTAGCAGGAGCTGGGACCAAGCAATGGGAGCTCACCCCGTCACAGGGATTCGAACCGCAGACCTTCTGATCAACAAGCCCTAGGTTCAGTGGTTTAACCAACAGCGCCACCTGGGTCCCATACTATCTGGGGATAAAAGGAATGAGAGTCCAACAACATCTGCAGAGTTAACATTTCCCTATCCCTGCATTATGAATTCATCCCCAGAACTAATGCTTCTGGATATATTTTCTTTCTCAATTCCACCCTAAGTCCTAGTGTTGCACCTGACTCCATAAACAAAAACTATGAGATTACAACTAATAAATAAGTTTTCTTCAGCTGCTCTGTTCTCTATGAGCAGAATGCAATGGGGACCTAATTATGAACCCTGAAATTATCTAAAATTATCTAAAATTATGGCAATCTTCTTCCTTGCCAAGATGGCATGCATTTTCAGTGACCACTCTCATAAAAAGCAATCATGGTGAAAACAGGTATGAAACATGCCTGTGTTTTTCAGACTGCAGGGTGACAGACTGGACAAGCAATGCTGCTGGGAGTTTGATAGGATGCAAAGTGTCGCCATTGACCAGTAGGATGTAGAGACATTGTGACTGTGTGCTCTAAAGGGGGGACATTGTATACTAAAGAAGTAGGTTGGAGCAGTGGATATTGTTACAGAAGAAAGAGATTCACACCTACAGTTGTAATGCTGATCTTGTTGGTGTGCCTACTGATTGTATGGCTGGTGTTTCTTCCCCTAACTGATTGCAAGGCGCCTCCCTTTACTTGCAACATGAGAGATCCCCTCCGGATCCCACATGAGTATTATCAGCAAGGTGACCTCATCATTGGCAGTATATTTTCACAATTCTTCTCCTTTTTTGACACTATATCCTTCAAGCAACACCCCAATTTAATGTTTATTGAAGATGTCCTGTAAGGAAATTATCATTTTACTCCCAAAAATGTTTATGGTCACACTCTAACAATCACAGGTAGATAACAGAAAGACAGTGTTATATCCAGGTTTGGTCATACTCAGATAAGAATCAGTGGAATCAATGCATTGGAGAAACTTTAGTACATTAATTCCAGTGTGTCTACTGTGAGTATAAGCAGTTGTTTAGGAGTCTACCAATTTCTCTGCCTTTCACATTTCTCTACAGATTTCTAAATATCCACCTGACCTTCTTATCAGCTATACTCTGTTATATATCATATACTCTTCTCCTTTTGGTTTTTGCTTCCCAGGTGGCGCTGTGGTTAAACCACTGAGCCTAGGGCTCGCTGATCAGAAGGTCGGCGGTTCGAATCCCTGTGACGGGGTGAGCTCCCGTTGCTTGGTCCCAGCTCCTGCCAACCTAGCAGTTCGAAAGCACATCAAAATGCAAGTAGATAAATAGGAACCGCTACAGCGGGAAGGTAAACGGCGTTTCCATGTGCTGCTCTGGTTTGCCAGAAGCGGCTTTGTAATGCTGGCCACATGACCTGGAAGCTATACGCCGGCTCCCTCGGCCAATAATGCGAGATGAGCGCGCAACCCCAGAGTTGGTCACGACTGGACCTAATGGTCAGGGGTCCCTTTACCTTTACCTTTATATTTCAAGAATATATGAAATGGCACAAAATTATTATTAGTTCTTTCCATTTCTGAATTTCCCACAAGTCTTTATTTCATGATTTATTTCATTGTCTTCTCTACAATCTGATTTTGAAATATGAACATGGAGACAGAACTGATTGAAGGATGCTTTGACCCAATTCCATCTTCGCAAAAGGTTGAGAAGCTCTGTCTTGCAGGGCATTGTCTCTACCATCTCCACAATTCTATGAGTCTAAATGTGCTTCCTTTTATCAGCCAAACAAAGCATCTTGCAATACTAAAAACAATTTAAAACTATTAAAACACCCCAAATATTTTTGTTTAAATTTTTATCTTTTTGAAGCTGTGTGTGTAGATTGATTCTAAAGCTTTATATTCTACTAATGGGCATTTCAGAAAACAGATGCCTGTGGAAGAACAATGTGAACATGGCAGGCAGTTCATTATATCTGGAACATTATTGTGATGTGATGTGGCCTATGCTTTCTTTACAGCGTAGTGACAAAATACTACCAGCATGTCCTGGCCTTGCTGTTTGCAGTGAAGGAGATTAACGAGGATTCCAAGATCTTACCAAATGCTACATTAGGATTACACATCTATGACAGCTACTTCAATGATAAGATGACCTACCAGACTACACTTAACCTTCTTTTTAAAGTGAAAGAAATGGTACCCAACTACAAGTGTGATACAAAGAAAAATATAATAGCTGTCATTGGGGGACTTGACTCTGAAACCTCCCTTTGCATGGCTACCATCTTAAGCACATATAAGCTTCCTCAGGTATGTATGTGAGGCATGGAGAAGCCTGTGAAGGAAAATGGAGTGCGGGGGGTGGAATGAGTCATGGTGGTATATCTTGCCTAATGATACAGTCATACCTCGGTTTAAGTACACCTCGGTTTGAGTACTTTCAGTTTAAGTACTCCACGGACCTGTCTGGAACAGATTAATCCACTTTCCATTACTTTCAATGGGAAAGTTCGCTTCAGGTTAAGTACGCTTCAGGTTAAATACGGACTTCCAGAACCAATTACACTCATACTTCAGGTTAAGTACGCTTCAGGTTGAGTACTCTGCAGACCCGTCTGGAACAGATTAATCCACTTTCCATTACTTTCAATGGGAAAGTTCGCTTCAGGTTAAGTATGCTTCAGGTTAAGTACAGACTTCCAGAACCAATGGTGTACCGAGGTACCACTGTACTTGGAATACACAAGTACCACACACATATAAGGTGGTAGACAATTTTGTCTACCTGAGTTCTACCATAACCAGAAGCTTATATAGGATAATTTGAGTGTATTGGGGTGTGTGTGTGTATTTATTGTTGTATATCTTGCCTGATGAGACAGTTCTTTGAATTTAAGTCCATTAAACTTGTTCCAGTGCTCTTTTTGTGGTAATATGTAAGAGAAAGGGGCAGACCCAAAGTAGAATATATTAGAAATTTCTATCTCACTGACAGAGTCTTCCCTGAGTCACTATAGAACAGGGGTCAGCAACCTTTTTCAGCCGTGGGCTGGTCCACTGTCCCTCAGACCATGTGGTGGCCGGATTATATTTTGGGGGGGGGGAAATGAACGAATTCCTATGCCCCACAAATAACCCAGATATGCATTTTAAATAAAAGGAAGCATTCTGCTCATGTAAAAACACACTGATTCCTGGACCATTCGTGGGCCAGATTGAGAAGGCGATTGGGCCGCATCTGGCCCACGGGCCTTAGGTTGCCTACCCCTGATTTAGAACTTAGAAGTTAACAATCAGCATGATTTTCTCACTATGTAAACTGCAGAAAAAATGCCGAAAGCACAGGTGCCTCTTTTACATTACCTTCATAAACCTAATGAATGCCCTTGGCCTTGTCAGCCAAAAGGGACTCTTTACACTGCTCAGCAAGATAGGGTTCCCATCTAAGTTTCACAAGATGATTGTGTCCTTCCATCACCAGCAATTTCTTAATCGATGCTGAACTGAACAAGCATAGTGGCAAGGCAGCTACGGCTCACCTCCCCAAAAGGGAGAATGTGATTCTAACTACCAATAGCAAGATGAAGGTCTACCAGGATTGTGTGTTGCTTTATAGAAGTGAGTTGTGGGCAATTTACAACTTCCAGGAGTGATGCTTCAATTCCTTCCACATGTGCTGCATCAGGGGACTTTTGTTTTGTTTTGGGCATCACATGGCAGGACAGAGTCACAAACAAAAAACAAAAAACAAAACAAAACAGCTCTCCCAAACCTTGCAGAAGGAGTTGTTGTAGAGGTTTGACATGTTCTCAAGCCCTATCTGGATAGGAACAGACTTACTGTTCTAACTGATTTTAATACTGCATTTTCACAATGTCGTGATTTACCCAGGGACCTTACAGTGAAGAGAGGGTAAGAATACCAATCAGTGAATGATTGTCCAGTGCGCCTACCAACAAGAAGTCACAAATCCTGTATCTTTTTCACAGTGGTGTATTGACTTAGCTCAAGAAAGGCCTTCTCAGCATTTCTGCTTTTCACATCCTAGAATGCGGACAGAGACATTTCTGCCTTTACGAAATACTTTGGGGACTGCTTGAAGGATGAGTTAGAGTGTCCTGTCCAATATTTGCCCTAGGACAGGCATCCCCAAACTTCGGCCCTCCAGATGTTTTGGACTACAATTCCCATCTTCCCCGACCACTGGTCCTGTTAGCTAGGGATCATGGGAGTTGTAGGCCAAAACATCTGGAGGGCCGCAGTTTGGGGGTGCCTGCCCTAGGACTATAGAATGGAATGGAACCAATCATTTTCAGGGTCCTCAGCATTGCAAGATGCAGAGTATGCTATTAATAGTCATAATATTTTAGAATACCATGAAGCAATGTGGACAAATCAGTTTCAAAATTCTTAAAAATTGGGAGAAATTGATGTGGTAGAGAAAAATAATAATTTTTCTCCAGTATACCCTCTCAGAAAGCATGCTACACTTCCAATCTGTTTTCAGGAATATATTTTTATATTATTTTATTGTAGGTCTCTTATTTTTTATTTGGTCCTTCTCAGAGTATGAAAACCCAGTTCCCTTTCCTCTACCGTGTGGTTCCCAATGAAGAGAATCAGTACCATTTGATTGTCCAATTACTTCTGCATTTCCACTGGACATGGGTTGGGATCGTTACATCAGGCAATGATAAAGGAGAGAATTTTGTGCAGACCTTGGTTCCAAAGCTTTCCCAGAATGGCATCTGTTTGGCTTTCACTGACATAATGCCATCCCCGACAGACTTTTCCAACTTGCTTAATGAGTACCATATAACAGGAGATACAGCCTGCTTTGTTAAAGACCACAGAGCAAAAGCAGTGATTGTATTTGCAGAAACTGCAGCTACATTTCGTTTTATATTCTTACTGTATCAAATACAAACAGTAAATATGGTAGAGACATCTCTAGGAAGAGTATGGATCTTGACAGCTCAATGGGACTTCCCAGCACTACAGTTTAACAGAAACTGGAGTATAGAAGTCTTTCGGGGAGCCCTGTCTTTTGCAGTTCACACCAATCAGATAGAGGAATTTCAACATTTCCTTCAGCCTTTAAATCCTTACTCACTCAGTGGAGACAGTTTTATCAAGGACTTCTGGCAGCAGGCCTTTGACTGCTTACTTTCAGATTCCCAGGAACCTGTAGAGAGCAATGGAACTTGCACAGGTCAGGAAAAGCTGGAGAGCCTTCCAGGACCATTTTTTGAAATGAGGATGACTCCCCAAAGCTACAGTATATACAATGCTGCCTACGTGTTAGCCCATGCTTTACATGCAATGTATGCATTGAACCTGAAGCACAAAGCAGTGGCAGAACTTCCAAACTCACAACCATGGCAGGTAATTTTTAATTAAGCAAAGGATTTTGACAGTGATGAGAAAATGTGTAATACGTGGCTGGCCTGAAGCAGCCAACTCAGGAGGATGAATCCTATGGGGCAGCAGCCCTTTGGGCACCATACCCACTTTTACCACTGCTGCAAGACCCCAGTAAATGAGGCTTTGGTGGGCCATGTGGTTGGGCGCCACTTGCTCATTTTGCTTCAGATGGTAAAACGAGATGGGCTGACCCTGGCTAATATATATTTATTAGAATTTTATATACTGCCCTTCATCACAATATCTCAGGGTGCTTCACATAATAAAACACAAGATAAAAACAGAAGTAAATACATAAAACAAAAATAATGAAACAATAACTGAAGCCCATCCCACAGACTTATTTAAAAGGCTGTGGAATTTCAATTAGCCAAGGCCTGGTTGAATGGGGAAAATACAGGTGAAACTCGGAAAATTAGAATATCGTCGAAAAGTGCATTTATTTCAGTAATACAACTTATTATTATTTTTCTTTTAATTTTTACAAATGCTTTCTTTTGGAAATTCCACAGTAATAAAACAAACAGTTACAATAATACAAAAATAAACATTGCTATTACATTTCATTAATTACATCCCATTTATAATTGACCCGCCTAACGAGAAATAATTACAATTACAACAAATAAAGGCTTGACATATCTTGCTTTGCATGTCATGCATCTATCTCATCTATTGGTTTCACCTTCTAAGTTGCATTACTGAAATAAATGCACTTTTCGACGATATTCTGATTTCCCGTGTTTCACCTGTATATAATGAAGTCATTAGATAAACCTCCCTGGGGAGAGCATTCCACAAATGGGGAGCCACGACAGAAAAGGTCAATTTTCATGTTGTCACCCTCTGGACCTCTTGTGGTGGAGGAGACACATGAAGAAGGTTCTCAGATTATGAACACATGGCCCAGGGTGGTTTATATCTTGGGGTAGTAGAGTCCTGAGCCATTTAAGTCTTTATAAATAAAAATCAGCACTTTGACTTGGGCCTGGAAGACAAGCGGCAGCCAGAAGTCAGGTCAGGATCGGTATAATATAGGCTCAAAGCATCTTGTCCTTGTGAGCAACGTGGTTGCTGAATTCTGCACCAGCGGAAGCTTCGGCACCATCTTCAGAGGCAGCCCTATGTCTAATGTGTTGCAGTAATCTAGCCTAGAGGTTACTGGAGCATAGACAATAGAAGTTAGGCTGGGCCACAAGCTGAAGCTGATGGAAGGCACTCTGCAGCACCACCTGAGCCTCAAGTGACAGCAGAGGATCCAGGAGTACCTCCAAGCTACGTACCTGCTCCTTCAAAAGGAATGTAACCCCATCAAGAGCAGGCAGCCTCCCAGCCATCTGCCTTTATGTTTAAATACTCTGTTAAGCACAGCACTAAACACCCAGCTTTAATTCCCCAGTTTTCCCCCAGATAGATATGTGGTTGGAATGGCTGCATGTCAGAATTCCTTGTTGTGAAGCTGATCTCTACAGAAAGCAGGGCTGAAGTCGCTACCCATCAGCTTTGAGCATGTTAGACCCGTTGTGTGACTGAGTTCCCATTGGGGAACTCAAACATACAGCCAGTCTCTGCAGAAAGCAGGTTCAACATCACAGCTGATAAGCTGATAAATAATAACTGTAAGCCTCAAGTGATCAACAGTCCTTAAAAGTGCCACACGGGGCTCTTTGGATCCAGATCAGTTCAGACTGAATCAAACTACAATGCAAAACACTGATTCAGGGTCTCAGCTGAATCTTCTCATTGACACATACCGTACTTTTGATTGTAACTATTGTTTTTACATTGTTGTTAAATTGTCTTGTATAGCCTGCTGGTTAGAAAAGTGGACTATAGATATGACCAAAATAAGCAAAAAAGAAAAAGAAAAAGAATGATGTTATAAAAATATTTTTATGGTTGTCTCTCTTCTTTTCTTTTTAAAAAAACTTATTTCACCTCTTCAAATTCAGCTTCACCATTTCTTGAGGAGCATCTCTTTTAATAACAGCATTGGGGATCAGGTGTCTCTGAATGAAAAAGGTGAATTAGAAGGTGGATTTGATATTATAAACTGGATTACTTTCCCAAATAGATCTTTCATGAAGGTGAAAGTAGGGAGGATGGGTCCATGGGGAGGCAGACAGTTCACCATCAATGAGAAGATCATCACATGGCACAAAGTGTTTAACCAGGTAGGGTCTGGTATTTGGTTTCAGGTACAAAATATCAGTAGATATTCTAGTACAAATCCTCAATGTATTTATTTATTTCCAAGATTTATATCCAATCATCTAAGGTAGGTCTTTAAGGTGGTTTACAAATATATTTGAAAATACTAACATATGGAAAAAATTCACTTTAAAACACATGGAAACACTCATTCATAGTTCTTTTACTTGAGAGATTTCCAAATAAGTAACTTTAACAATTTAAAGTAGATCTCTGTGGAGAGTACAGCGCACCTGCCATCAACTCAGCATAGGAAATGTTGTGAACTATTAGTATGTAATAAAGTAATATTTTGCAAACTGTTATGTCCTTTATTTAAACACTGTGTTGAAGCCTAGTGAAGTTATGTAGGACATGGAATCAATAAGGTTTTGGCTTGTTGGGAGTGTTAAAGAACACTCTTGCCTTATGAGATTATTGGGCCAAACTGAGTATGATGTTAATTGTTAGAATGCAATTAATACAAAAATCCTAAAAAATGTAAATAGAGAACATACGTGTCCTGAAGAGCAATGGGGCAGGGAGTTCAGCACAGTGAGGATCGTTATCAGTCCAGAGCACGACTGCTTATTTGTTCTGGCTGTTTTGGATTAATTTGCAATGTTAAAAAGCTTATGGAACACATTTAAATGCATTTTCTCTTAAAATAAAAAATGGAAATGTATTTCCTTTAAGATATTCATTTATGACACATATTTTAGTTTTTAGGGGTTTTTTAAAGATGTGAACTGTATTGGAATATTTATTAAGTGTCAAATCTAGAGATAACTAGAAGGGGGATGTATAGAATAGTTCATGTTTAATTTGTCCCTTGTCATATAAGCCACTAGCCTTCTATAAGGCCTCAATGGAGCAAGCATTAGGACAGTGAAACTTTGTGTAATGTACATTGTAGGAGAGCACATCTCTTGACCCAGAAAAGATGAACTTATTTTGCATCGAACCTGTATCCTCTCTTATGCCAATACTTCAATACTTTCAATGTGATTGCTTCATGGAGATAAGAATATACAACAGGTGTGCACCAGTCACAAGATTCATCTAGTATCTGTATTTTGCAGATACAGCCTCTTTACCGTGGAAAAAAGTTATTGCTTCACTGAATCCCATAGGGGAAGGGATGGTGGTCAAAAGAGGTCATTGATCCCCATGAAAGAGTTGGGTGGGGGAAATGTCATGGCCCAATGAAAATCCTGTTATTCCAAGAATCATTGACTCCTACCCCATGGAGTTTTGGGAATACAGCTACTTTTTGCTGGGATAGATCTCTCCATGAGGAAGAGCCATGGCTTATCGGTAGGACATCTGTTTTGTATGCAGGCAGAAGACAATACTGAGCTACGTAGATGGATCAATGTATCCATCTGTAAATGGCAGCTTCCCATGATTTTTTTCCTATGTCCCCCCTGCAAGGAGATAATGATGGTGGTAAAAACAAATGCAAAATATATCCATGTGAAAAAACAATGCAACCCTTGCTTTAGAAATGTGGCAATTTTTATGCAACCTAGTACAGTGGTACCTCGGTTCACAAACACAATTGGTTCCCGAAGTCTGTACTTAACATGAAGCATACTTAACCTGAAGCGAAATTTCCCATGGAAAGTCATGGAAAGTGGATTAATCTGTTCCAGATGGGTCCGTGGAGTACTTAAACTGAAAATACTCAAACCGAGGTGTACTTAAACCGAGGTATGACTGTACCAGAGTGACTCAGACCATGAGAGAGTTCATGATCCAGCTCAATACACCCTAATTTGGGGCATGAGAAAAACTCAAACCACTCCTATTTGCCTTGTAATCTAGGTAGCACACAACCAATTAATGCACACCCTCAGTATACTAGCCCTTTCCTTCATTGCATTTCTGAATAGATACCGCCTTCTTCCGTGTGTAATGACATGTGTCATCCAGGTTTTGTGAGAAAAAAGAAGGAGGGAGAGCCATTCTGTTGCTACGATTGTGACCCATGTGCAGAAGGGAAGATTTCTAATCCAGAAGGCAAGTGTTAACCATGTTATCATATGAACATGATTCCACCCTCAGCACCAGTGGCTCTGTAAAGTTTGTGTGGATTTAGATGATAAAGCTTGCAGTGCTAAACTTTATTTATAGATATGGGAATTTTGTAGGCATATGTACATGTCGAAGTCTCTTTCTGCATGATTGTGAACATTGCTTACCCAGTACTCTGTATAGTTCAGACATTTGCCCATGTCCATTGACTGAGTTGTGATCATGTCTTTTCCTCTCCAGATATGGACAATTGTATAATGTGCCCAGAAGATCAGTATCCTAATGAAGACCAAGATGGATGTCTCCCCAAGATGTTACACTTTCTGTCCCATGATGAAAATTTGAGCATCACTTTAGTTTTCATGGCATTTTCATTTTCTGTGATCACTGCTTTCGTGCTTAAAATATTCATTAAATACAAGGAAACTCCCCTTGTTAAAGCCAACAATCGGGGTCTCACGTACACTCTGCTCATCGCCCTTTTGCTTTGCTTCCTCTGCTCTTTGCTGTTCTTTGGAAGACCTCAGAAAGTGACCTGCCTCCTAAGGCAAACAGCTTTTGGCATCGTCTTCACTGTGGCTGTTTCTTCCGTGTTGGCAAAAACCACCACAGTGATTTTGGCATTCATGGCCACAAGGCCAGGATCCAGGATCAGGAACTGGGTGGGGAAAAGACTGGAGCTTCTATTGTTTTCTCCTGCACCATCATTCAAGGAGCTCTTTGTACTGTGTGGCTCCTTACTGCTCCTCCGTTCCCACATTTGGACATGGACACTTTGGCTAAAGAAATTGTGGTTGAATGTAATGAAGGGTCTGTCCCTATGTTTTATTCTGTTCTTGGGTACCTGGGGTTTCTGGCTCTTGTCAGCTTTGCTGTGGCTTTTCTTGCTAGGGAGTTGCCAAGCACTTTCAATGAAGCCAAGTTCATCACTTTTAGCATGTTAGTGTTTTGCAGTGTGTGGGTCTCTTTTGTGCCAACCTACCTGAGCACAAAGGGAAAATACATGGTGGCTGTGGAGATCTTCTCCATCTTAGCCTCTAGTGCTGGTTTATTGGGCTGTATCTTTGCTCCTAAATGTTATATAATCGTCATGCGGACTGAACTGAACAGCAGGAAGTACTTAGGAAGGAGAATGAAGTAGAAGTTAGTAGCTTGGGTGATATATTTCTTCCGAGATATTGATGTGAGTTCTTCTTTACTGGTTTGGAATTCTAAGCTGATATATTTCATTCATTGAGTGTTAAAAACAGATGATCAGTGCTCAAGGATTTAGGAACTCATTTACAGATGTTGTTTGGTCTCCACTTTTGGAGTGTAGAAATAAATAGAAGCTATCAGAGGTACAGCTGTCTTACACCAACCCATAGTACACCACAACTATATTTCTCTTTTGGAATGGATTTTTGTTTGCCCCCCCCCCCCCCGACTAGACAAAGGGGTAATGGCCAATTCGGTAATGCAATAACTTCTGTTTCCAAAGTGCAGATTGGGAAAAAATAATACATGTAATTGGCTCATTCATTCTGTTACTCACATATGAGAGACTACTTGTGCCAACGTGGATCTGACATTAAATAATATGAATGCTGGGGAAAATTATAGGTGTGAGGGACAAGGGATATCGGGAGGTCCCTCCCATCTTGAGTTCCAGCCCATCTCCGAGCGCTGGGGAAAGCAGGGAGAGTTCCGACTCAAGTGGAGAAGCAGGAAGTGGTGTCCGAGGCTCAGGCAAGGTAGCAGAGCCATTGCCCAAGGTGGGACAGGAAGGGGGGAGCAACTCAATGAAGCCACGTCCATCCTTGATTCACGAAGAGGGGTGGGGGGCCTGGAGTACCTCATGGCGTGGGACGATGCCCCGCCGTCCCAGAATGAATGGGTAGCAGCCACGGAAATACAGGAGGAATTCTTAGTGGAAGAATTCCACGCCCTCTTCCCCCACAGGCCCAAGCCCTGGCACATGGAAAGGGATGGAGAGGGGGAAGGGCCGGAGGAAGAGGTCGCAGAGAGCAGTTCTCCATGGAGGTGGGAAGCGGAGTTTGAGGATCCTGAGGAAGAGGTGTGGGCTTCTCCGAGGTCCACCACGTCAGAGGCAGGGGAGGACTGGCAGCATATTTTTACTCCCACCAGCTCTGATGCCACGGAATTTTTGGGCTTTCCGTCTTCTCAGGGGGAAGGAGGAAGCTCACTGGATTGGGGGGAGGTGTTCACACCCACGGGCTCCGACAACACGGAGTTTTTAGGTTTTCAGTCGTCCCCGGCACCCTCGGGGCCCCTAGGGAGGGGAGAAGGAGGGCTTGGGAGGGGGGTGGATGTGAGGGACAAGGGATATCGGGAGGTCCCTCCCATCTTGAGTTCCAGCCCATCTCCGAGCGCTGGGGAAAGCAGGGAGAGTTCCGACTCAAGTAGAGAAGCAGGAAGTGGTGTCCGAGGCTCAGGCAAGGTAGCAGAGCCATTGCCCAAGGTGGGACAGGAAGGGGGGAGCAAGGGGGGAAGGCCAATCCCACCGACTCCGGAATTGCGCAAGAAACGTCGGGGGAAGAGGCTGGGTCTCCCCAAGTTGTTATGTTGGAGAAAAACGCGCCAAACTCCATTCGGAGGTACTGAAGAAAGCGGATAAGATGTATCTCTGTAAATAGCACTGCCTTTAGCACTGTAAATACACAGCACCAATAAAAAGATAAAATGCAGAGCTGTGTGGAGTCGTTACTCTGAAGTAGCCCACCCAGGCCACTGTGACAATAGGCTTCATTTTCACTTATGAAATATCAATATTGATCTATATGTTTAAATTAGGTTTGGTGGAATATTCTTATTGTTAATATCAGCTGAGTTGCTTTTGGTCATTTTCTATTGATGATCATCAGGTTTCAAAATAAGCTTCTTTTTTTGTTAGGAGAGTTCTGTAGGATCTTAATACAATGCATTTTAATGAACTAACTGTCCTGATAGAATAGTAATGAAGTTGGGGTATATTAATTAATCCCACAGGGCTAAAACAAATAATTTGGTGCTTTGAATGAATGCAGAAAATATTTGAGGTTGTAGATAATAATGTTGGAGCCTCACTACTCTCAAGGGAGCTAGGAGACCAAATATCATCAAAATGAACTAAAATAGGCTAATAATACATTAATGTTTGGCTCCAATAAGGAAATCTGAAGTGGGCCGTGTGTGTTTGTCCTCATTCTTCCTTCCTGTATATAAAGGCAAAATGGAATGGATTTAGAACTATTTTTAAAAGTAGTTTTAAATTTTAGATTTTAAATGGGTTTCTTTTTCCCTTCCCCTATGTTTGCATACACATTATAAAAAAAGAAATTTGATGAGAGTCAATGTAATTTAAATGAAATTTAAATGAATAAATTTAAATGAAAAAGTATGAAACCCCTGAAGAAATCTGTGAATGTCAGCTATTAGTGGGTCATGTTGCAATGTCCATCACATGTTTTGTGACAGAAGCATTCCTGACATTTAGTTAGTGACTATAACTCATCCTCCTACCCAGAAATCACATAACATTTTACAAAGAAGCAGAGCTACCAATAATGAACTGTTTTTTCACACTTTTTGCATATCATTTTTGTCATCATTTAACAGAATTTGAATAAAATATATTTCATTGTCATATATATATGGCTTCAGGAGGGGAGATGAGTGAGATGAGTGCATAAAGGAGAAAGAAACCAGAACAAAGGAGGGAGGGAACTGAAGCAGGATGAAACCCACCAACATTCAACCCATAGAATCATAGAATCATAGAGTTGGAAGAGACCACGAGGGCCATCCAGTCCAACCCCCTGCCAAGCAGGAAACACCATCAAAGCATTCCTGACAGATGGCTGTCAAGCCTCCGCTTAAAGACCTCCAAAGGAGGAGACTCCACCACACTCCTTGGCAGCAAAGTCCACTGTCCAACAGCTCTTACTATCAGGAAGTTCTTCCTAATGTTTAGGTGGAATCTTCTTTCTTGTAGTTTGAATCCATTGCTCCGTGTCTGCTTCTCTGGAGCAGCAGAAAACAACCTTTCTCCCTCCTCTATATGGCATCCTTTTATATATTTGAACATGGCTATCATATCTCCCCTTAACTTTCTCTTCTCCAGGCTAAACATACCCAGCTCCCTAAGCCGTTCCTCATAAGGCATCGTTTCCAGGCCTTTGACCATTTTGGTTGCCCTCCTCTGGACACGTTCCAGCTTGTCAGTATCCTTCTTGAACTGTGGTGCCCAGAACTGGTGAGGTCTGAGAAATTCATAGATTTCTTCAGCGGTTTAATACTTTTTCATTTAAATTCATTCATTTAAATTTCATTTAAATTGAATTGAATGGACTTTCAAACTAGGCGTACAAATAATTGAAAACAGCAGCAATTTATTACTTTTACCCCACCCATCTAACTGGATTGCCTCAGTCACTCTGGGTTACTTCCAACATAATAAAAACACAGCAAAACGAATACATTGGCAGTATGTCTGCACATCATTTAGTGTAACCATTTTTGTACATTATTGTCTTCCTGTAATCAATTCATGGTTCTTAAATGGGTTGTTATGGGAGAAGGCTCCTATCTCAGCTTAGGAGAAAATGAGGTTGGTGCTTTATCAATCTGTGTGACAGTAAGTTATACAGAAGTCAGACTAGAACACCCTATACTCAGATTTGTAGCTGTCTGGAAGAAAAAGCTGAGAGGTGATGTATTAAAGTTGATGCTGTATGCTATTGGGAGACCTGATATTGTGTTATAACCTTGTGCCATCTGATTCAGGTGGACAAATAGATAAATTCCACAGCTTCCCAATCATATTTTTAGTGTACAGTCATTAAACTGTGGTTTTGAACTGCAAACTACTGTATCTGTAAAATCCTATTCAAACTTTTGTGATGTAGATGAATCTCCAATACGGTGGTTTACAAACAGTCCCATTTACGAACACCTCCGTTTACGAACGCCACGGACCCAGAAGTGTTTACATCTGGGTTCCGTGGCGTTGGATGCACAGACGCGATCTGCACAGAAATGGAAGGGTGTAAAGAAGCTCCAATTTAGGATGGTGCTATTTTTCTAGAAAAAGAGGTGCCAGAACGCACAAAAAAACGTGTTAGAAACTGAGATACGAAAGCTAGGAGCTAATGACACCATAAACCAGTGATGGCGAACCTATGACACGTGTGTCAGATGTGACACACAGAGCCCTCACTGCTGGCACGCGCCCCATCAGCCCATTCACACTGTTGTCCCCCCCCCCCAATTTGTTCTCCCGCTCCTCCTCACGCTACAGCTTGTCTCCGCTGTGTTAAAACCCGGATCCCTTTTTTGTGTGTCTTTTGTTGCTGGTAGCCAGAGATTGGTTTTTAACCCTTTCTGTGCTGTTGTTTCTGGCGCTTTGGCAGACGATGATTGGGTGTAACAGCGTTCATTTTTAACCCGTTCTGTGCTGGTTTTTTTGGCGCTTTGGCAGACTATGTCAGTGCTTCGTGTTAGTTCCAGAAAATGTATTATTTGTCATTTATTTCTGTTCTCTCCCCCCCCCAAAAAAGCGCAGCAGCTTTGGGGCACCCCCCCAAAAAAGCAAAGCAACTTTTGCACCCCCCCCAAAAAAACCTCCCAAACTTTGGTCAGCAGCTCCTCCCAAAAAGCTCAACAACTCTGGGCACTTTGTGATAAATAAGGGGTTTTTGGTTTGGTTTGGTTAAATAATTAGTTTTTGATTTATTAAGGACAGTTATATATTACAATTATACATTTTTGTTATTTAAACTATAAATATCGCAAAATTATGGTTTTTTTCTTGAAGTGACACACCACCCGAGTTATGCTCTGTTTTTTGGCGAATTTTGACACACCAAGCTCAAAAGGTTGCCCATGACTGCCTTAAACCTAGGCACCATAAACCATAAACAGAATGTCTAGGCACACTTTTTAATAAGAAGAATACAAAGCTGAAAATGAATGAACTGCAGCTAAAATATTATGTTCATTTTTCACATGGTCTAGTCCTTCCCCATATATTCTGAATAAGGTCTCTTCTCCAGTCTTCAGAGAGTAGCTGGAAGTGGGAAGGCAGAAAAAGGGTTCTCATTTCCTCCCACTCTGCAGTTTTAATCTGAAATCTTAGGTGCAGTACTGCATCCAGAGATCAGAAACTGCTCATTCTAATGAAATTCCCTGTAGCAAAATGCACCTAGAACAATGGGAGTTTCAAACACTGACCATAAACACCTAGCTGAATGAATGAATGAATGAATGAAAGCTTGTTCTCTTATAATGGCAAGGGCGCACCCTTGAGAGATGCCAGAATGGAGTTCTCATGAAAAAAAGGTGCTGAATTCTGGGCAGGGTGCCATTTTACGAAAGATTACAGAAGTCTGCCTCTGGGGTACAGTTTGTTCATCCCCTCCATCAATATTCCACCAAAACACTCCTGTTTCCCCTATACTGTTGACCCTGCCTGCTCAGTTTACAAATGAATTACTCATACACATTTGAGTTCCTACACTGCAGCCTACTCATTTTGCTGGTGCAGAATCTCTGTCTGGTTGAACAAGAAGAGAGAACTGAAGAAAGCAGCTACTGAACATATGATATTTATTGTCCAAAGGCCTTATCAATCTCTTCTAGCTGAATGAATACTTGAGAAGGCATGACAATGGAGAAGGCAGATCAGAAAGGTTACTATATTAAGATCAAGGGTGCTAAGGGGTCACGAGTTCAATCCAAATGCTTAATCAACTGTTTTCCTGAATATTGCACCAATTTTCTTCACTGCATCTTTCAGCACATCCTTGACCACTTTATTTCTAAAGCTATAGATAATTGGATTAAGTAAAGGAGTAACCACAGTGTTAAGAACAGTGGCCGCCTTATTAAAATCCATAGAAGAGTTTCCAGCTGGCCTGACATAGATGAATATGGAGCTGCCATAATAGAGGGAGGCCACAGTGATATGAGAGCTGCAGGTGCTGAAGGCTTTCCTCCTACCTTGGGCTGAGGGCATCCTGATCACAGTAACAATGATGCAGAGGTAGGAGACAGCTGTCACAGAGACGGAGCTCAGGAGTGTAAAACAAGAAGAGGCAAATTCTATATTTTCAACCAGGGTGGTGTCTGCACAGATTAACAGTGTCAACGGGGCTGTGTCGCAGAAGAAATGATCAATGACATTGGGGCCACAGTAAGGTAGTCCCGACTTGAAGATCAGACCAAGAGCTATACAAATGAAGCCTCCAAACCAACAGAAGAGCACCATCAGCATGCAGACCTGGCTACTCATTATGGCCGTGTAGCGCAGTGGGTTACAGATGGCTAAGTAGCGATCCACAGACATGGCCCCAAGCAGGAGAACTTCTGTGGTCCCACAAAGAAAGTACAGTGTTATCTGGACAGCACATCCAAAAAAGGAGATGGTTTTTTTCTTTGTGATGAGAAGGCTTAGCATCTTCGGTGTGACTGTGGTGGTGATGATAATCTCCAGCCAGGAGAGTTTGCTCAGAAAATAGTACATGGGGCTGTGAAGGCGGAAGTCAAGGCGGATTATGAGGATGACCAGAGCATTGCCAAATAATGATAATGTATACATGACCAGAAAGATGCAGAACAGTGGCAGCTGCATCCCCTGAAGACTAGAGAAGCCAAGCAACACAAACTCTGTCACGGCTGTTCCCGAGATATTTTCTTTTCCATTCAGGATCATTGTGCCATGGAACTGTAACCAGAAATCCCCCACAAAAGTGTGATGTTACTAAGGATTGTGCATAAGAGGCTGGACACAATAAAGAGTGTGAAAGAAGAAGAATGATATAAGAAATCTGGGACCAACATTTCTGATAAAGTAGTTTTTGTAAGATTCCTCTTTCAGAAAACAGAACATTGAATCTTACTTCAATGCACACAATCACCAACTAACTAAAGACTTGCTGCATGGAGGCTGTTTTTTGTTTTATTTTTGTTAGAGTGTTCAAGATCTTAGGACAGCTTTTAGTTAAAAGAGAAAATGCAACAAATTGCATACAAAATCCATACAATTTATATTCAAACTTTATTGTTTTAATTTTGGTTCCTCTGTTTTGTTTTTGCTGGATTGGAGTTGATTAAATTTTGGGGTTGGTGGTTATTTTAACTTGGGTATAACTATAAACTGGTTGTTGTTGTTGTTGCTGCTGCTGCTGCTGCTGTTTTCTATTGATTTATTGGATTATTTGTAGTCTGTATATTCTGTCTTTTAAAGACAGAAGTGGCTGGGGAAACCCAGACACATGGATGGGATGTAAATATAAATATAAATATTGCACTGTTTCAGAAAAAAAAATGGGGTAGGGCATACCTATGATTAAATGTCAGCAAAACTGAAATATGACAGAAATAAGCTGCTTTGTCCCCTCCTATTAAATTGAAAATGTCTTTGGAAACCTTTATAATGCCTCATGCTTTGTTAATGCTGGGTAAACATGTGCCCGCTGATATTGTTTCAGAATTTTTATGTAAATGTCATGGTAGATATGGAAGTTTATTTTCACTCCCCCCCTAAAGCCATACAATAAACTTCCACGAACCCAACATTTGTGGCTACTATCATCGTGCCCATCAATCATTTGCCATAATTTTTTTTCTAATGCACAAATCAAAGTAAATATGAGGATTCATATAGAAATTTGAAAGAAGAACAAAAGATCAATGAAATGCATTTTATCATTGGTTATGAACAACCCCATAGCCAGCTAACCCACAGACTGCTTTTACTGTTGCTGAGTTAAAGTCAGGAAGATCCAATTGGCATGGAACCCATTAATCAAACATGCTATAAACCAGATATGGGGAATATTTGGTCCTCCAAATATTGCTGAACTACAACTCCCAGCAGCCCCAGCATGCATGGTCAATGGCCAGTAATGATCCAAGTTGTATTTCAGTAACATCTGGAGGGTGAAAGGTTCCCAATACCGTACCTGCTTTAAACCCCCCCCCCCAAAAAAGAAAGAGCTTACTAAAATATTATTGATCATGGAAACCATTGCTCACCCCCGCCTTTCCCCCCCTTTTCATTCATTGTTGCTAACATACAAAACAGAGACGAGGCAGGGAATTAGCCTCGTGTTCTGAATGAATTCTAAAATGGATGACTATATGAAACCATCAATACTTACAGCACTGCAGTGACACAAGGCAGTTGGAGTGGAGCAACACCTGAAGGCAAGAAAATGTGTTCCAGATTTTCTAGATGAGAACCTCAAAAGCTGCTCAAATCAGAAACAGTTTAGCTTATCTTTGCTGTTTAGCAGCTCTTGCCATGTCCTTTTCTGTATGGCTCCAACTTCAATACCATAAACCGAAAGCTATAAACTATGTTGAGGTATCTCATCATCACTATTTGCCTCTCAAGTCATAGCCTATCAAAGAAAATCCTGATTTAATTAGTGAGAATTACAAAATTATATGCAGCAAAAAGAGGATATATCCATATACACCCTGAACTGTTAATTAATCGCCCACTAGAGCAGCTTTTAAACACAACATACTGTACTTGCTTATAGTAGCCTATTTCATTCTCTTTGTAGATCATTAAAGTGAGGACAATCACATGGGGATTCCTATCACAACCCTTGAGATTCAGCTGTGTGAAAACCTTGATGTCTTATCTCACTGCCATGACCAGAGATAGACTGGGCTTCCCAGAGCCTCCAGGTGCCAGTGTTTTCCATTCACCACCACAGAGGCAAAAGTCTAAAGAACATGTGGGCTACTCACAGGCCAGTTGGGGTTGACCTGAAGGTTACCCACAGCTGCTGAATTCCCCGCCATTGCAAAATTTTGCATTGTGGCTGCGGTGGGGACAACACACACAGGAAGTGCCATCTTGCTCATTTATATCACACTAGCCCCAGTATGCCCCAAAACTCCTTGGTGGGTAGAGGGGAGCAAAATTTACATGAACATGAAGGAGTGCAGGTAATCCCCTGTCTATATAAATTGCACTCTTGTTGGCCAGGTTTGTGTGTGTGCTTGTAAATGCTCTGCTTAGCCCAGGCACCCCCTCTGGCAGGTACTGTAGGTGCTTACTGACTCACCACCCCATGATGCAAAATCCTTGGAGCAAATAGCATTTTCCCTTTCATGGAGAAGTCACTGGGAGGGCATGTGCTCTTCTGCTCCCCTTCCAATCCTTGGTTCCTGTGGCAAGGAAGCAACTAAGCTACTCTCCAGTTATGCAAAGAGATGCTTAACATATTTTACTTCACAAATAAAATGGAAACAGGTTTGAACATTGTACTAGCAGTCTCCTTTTTCTGTTTTCACCACATTATGTGGTTCTTACTACTGTATAAAATAGGGGTGCATAGGTGTAATTGTTTGTAAATTATGGTGTTTATGAGCACTTTATAGAAAAACAGTGTTCAGCATCAGAATATTCTGACATAGCATCATAGAATTGCAGAATTGTTTGAAGGGACCCTGAGGGTCATCTAGTCCAATCACTTGCAATGATTGATGGCCATCAAACCTCTGCTCAAAACCTCCCAATGAGGGAATGGAATCCATTCCACTGTCTGCAATGGGAAGTTTGAAGGTCAAATAAGTGCCTTGACTAGTGATACAATTTATTCTTCAAGCCCATTACGTGTTTATACAGGAGAACATCAATTGTGTCCAGGAGGAAAACGTTGTTGGCATTAATACAAGGAGTAGATGCACCTTTTACAAAAATCCTGAAGCAAAATGGGTTTCAAGAAAGGACACTTGTTATGTGCAGAAATACCTCTCGTACATAGTACCGGAAAAGTACTTTAGAGAAGAGGGGGAGCTATGTTATATCCTCATGGACAATGCTGGTATCCTTATGCCAAGTCAATCCATTTTTCTCACCATTGTCTAGGTGAGGCTCTAACAGAGGCTCCCCAGGGATCTTTCCCAGTAATATTCAGAGATTGTATCTGGGACTTGTCCTATGAAAAGCATACGCTATACAAGTGGTTGTTGCATGTTTTATATTTGTATTTTGCATCCCTCTCATGTTGGAACACCAGGCATCCTAAATTGAGCTTCCATACACATAACTGGTTAGCTGCAGTGAAAGGCTGCTGCACTGCAGTGTCATTTTAAGGGATAAAACATCATTTTTGCAAATTTCTTCAGTGAGGGGTCTTAAAAATATGTTTTAAGGAGCAAGGAATTCAAATCCGCTATTATTTCAGTGATTGCACATTTTGCTTGGCAAACCTATGTTTGATGAAGAAGCACATAAACTGCTTTTAGAAAACCAAAGAATTTCCATTTTACCTTCTGAAAAAGTCAGCTAATGCTGAACAACAACAACAACAACAACAACAACAACAACAACAAACTGCAAGTATTTGACAATCTTTTTTAATGATTCCTATAGAATGTTACACACATTTTGCTCACCAAGCAAAACTAAATTATATCAATTTAATAAAAATACCGTTTGTATTCCCAAGTCATGTTACAACCTTTTAGCACCCCTCCTTTTTGGAATATGAAAGTTGAAAAATTCAACATGCCCGACTGCTGCATCATTCCCCTTTAAACCCCTTGAAGACAATTACTCCAATTGTCTTTACCTACATTTCTCAAAAGAATTTGCAGTCAAGAGGGTTGTGGAAAATCTTAATGAATGTATAAAGCAATGCATTTTAATGAAAAGCAGTGATAGAATTGAAACGAAGTTGTAGTAAATTAATGATTCTCATGGGGAGGGGAAGCAAATAAGTTGGAATGAATACAGAATGCAGAAACTATTAGAGATTCTAGACAACATTGGAACTCCAAGGTTCCCAAGGGTATTAGGAGACCATAAGTATTTGAATTAAACTAAAACAAACTGATAATATGCTGGTTATTTCTAGTTATTCTGTAACATTTGTTAAAAAAAATTAACAATCAACATCACGATAACATTTTATATTTAGGATGCTATTGTTGGTGTGGATACCGTATTTTAGAATCTGCTGTTTTAGATATTAGCCCAGTATATTTTAAATTATAGGCCCAACAATTATATAATTGGAATTATCAAGCTTCCAATTGTTTCTACTGCATTTGTTCCTTGATAATTGAAATCTAGAACTTTAATTATTGTATAGGGGTAGGAAATCTGAAGTGGATGATAAGTGTTTTTAGCCATTCTCCTTTCCTTTACAGAGAGCTATTGTTCATGAACGGTTCACAGCTCTTATTGTTTTCCCCACATGTGGGAAATGTCCAAATTTGATGAGGGTTGGTATCAACATTTACATGCAATTCCCCCCTCCCAATTTCTATGAATGTCAAGGTTTTGGCTGCACACTTCCCTACTTGTCAGATACAGTATATGAATGCTCATATAAATTTAAATTGCCCCAGAAAGTGTTGATCCAATT
Organism: Zootoca vivipara; assembly: GCF_963506605.1. Lineage (NCBI taxonomy): Eukaryota > Metazoa > Chordata > Lepidosauria > Squamata > Lacertidae > Zootoca > Zootoca vivipara. The sequence continues at coordinate 30,162,963 of NC_083288.1, read as the reverse complement.
TTACAGAAGCATCATTGAAACTGTTCTCTGTAATTCTATTACTGCTTGGTATGGTACAGCCTCCAAGACAGACAAGAAAAGGCTCCAACGAGCTGTAAGAATTGCAGAAAGGGTAATTGGTGCTAGCTTGCCTACAATAGAGTCAATCTATGCTACCAGAGTTAAGAAGAGAGCAGAGAGAATTGCAGCAGATCCTTTACATCCCGGTCATCATCTACTAGATTTACTCCCATCTGGACATTGCTACAGGTCTTCATATACAAAATCGGCCAGGCACAGGAACAGTTTTTCCCCCTTGTGCCATTAAATTGTTAAATTTGTAGATGTGTAGCTGAAGGGGAGGTCAATTATGGGTGGGTTTCTTTGCTTATTTGTATTGTGAGTGGAACTGTGTGTGTATGTTTACATTGCAATGTAGCTGAAACAAATTCCAAGTACATTGGAAAATGTACTTGGCCAATAAATTATTATTATTATTATTATTATTATTATTATTATTATTATTATTTACTATAAACATTTTTAAAGAAAACTAGTATGGGTGACATTCAGCAGATTTTGGATATTAATTGTTAACATGTCATAAACCCAGTGAATATTGGCATTTAACAATAATTCATACAGTTAAACCTCATGGCCATCAAAGTCCTGTGGGAATGCCTGCCTGATTTACATCATTTACCAGATTACTGTTGCCTGGGTGCAATGTCTATTGCAAGCCTTCTGACATGAGTAGTTCTTATATTTATTGGGAAACCAAGTGCATTCATTAAGATATTTCACCCCATCTCCAGAACTTAAAGGAATTGAAAAGAAGCTGTGAAGAAATGAACTATTTCAACATTTTTACATGGTTTATGGCTTTATTTAAGACTAAAACACCATGCCCTGCTATTAAAGAATGTTTTGGTACTCTGGATATTAAAAGAAAGCAATTACAGTGGTACCTCGGTTTATGAACACAATTGGTTCCGGAAGTCTGTTCATAAACTGAAGCGTTCATAAATTGAAGCGAACTTTCCCATTGAAAGTAATGGAAAATGAATTAATCCGTTCCAGATGGGTCTGCGGTGTTCATAAACCGAAAATTCATAAACCGAGGTGTTCATAAACCGAGGTTCCACTGTACTGAAGAATGACAATGTCCATGAGAATGATAACTCAATCATAAATATTGGGCTTTCTGATGAGGTGTTATTGATCACAGTTGGGACTAAAACTCCAGTCTTCTCATTTTGTGAGGGCTAGGTCTCTGTCTGATGGTGCTAGTGACCCCAGAAGTGAGAGTTGGCTTGTACATGATGTGCTGCCATCAAAATGGTGCTCTGTTCGCAGCAGCTAAGGAAGCAGACACTAAAAATCTGATATTTATTATCCAAAGCACTTTTGCAGTTCCTTCTCCTCTAACAAGTACTTAAGAAAGGATGACATTTGACAAGGAAGGTTCTAAGTTAAGTTAGGAACATGAGTGATAAAGAAGCAGGAGATGTCTAATCGACTGTTTTCCTAAATATTGCACCAATTTTCTTCACTGCCTCTTTCAGCACATCCTTCACCACTTTGTTTCTAAAGCTATAGATAAGTGGATTAAGGAATGGAGTTACCACAGAGTTGAACACAGTGGCCACCTTATTAAAATCCATAGAAGAGCTTCCTGGTGGTCTGACATAGATGAATATGGAGCTGCCATAATAGAGGGTGGCCACAGTGATGTGGGAGCTGAATGTGCTGAAGGCTTTCCTCCTGCCTTGCGCTGAAGGCATCCTGATCACTGTGAAAATGATGCTCAGGTATGAGACAGCTGTCACAGAAACGGAACTCAGGAGTGTGAAACAGGATGAGGAAAATTCTACCGTTTCAACCAGAGTGGTGTCTGCACAGACCAACTTTAACAAGGGGCCAGTATCACAGAAGAAATGATCAATGACATTGGGGCCACAGTAGGGGAGGCCTGTCTTGAAAATGGCACTAATTGCAACACAAAAGAAACTTCCAAACCAGCAGGAAAGCATCATCAGCATGCAGACCTGGTTACTCATGATGGCCGTGTAGCGGAGTGGGTTGCAGATGGCCAAGTAGCGATCCACAGACATGATTCCTAGTAGGAGAACTTCTGTGGTCCCACAAAGGAAGTACAGTGTTAGCTGAACAGCACATCCAAAGAAGGAGATGGTTTTTTTCTTTGTGATGAGAAGGCTGAGCATCTTAGGTGTGACTGTGCTGGTGATGATCATCTCCAACCAGGCAAGGTTGCTGAGAAAATAGTACATAGGGGTATGGAGGCGGGCGTCGAGGCGGATTATGAGGATGATCAGACCATTGCCAATTATTGACAACACATATATGACCAGGAAGAGGCAGAACAATGGCAGCTGCATCATCTGCAGACTAGAGAATCCAATCAGCACGAACTCTGTCACAACTGTTCCTGAGATATTTTCTTTTTCATACAGGATCATTGTGCCATCATTGAACTGTAACCAAAAGACCCCGATGAAAGAAACAACAATGTGACATTACTGCTACGCATTATGAACTTGAGACTAAACCATTGTATATATTGAATGTGTCAATTTTAGCCTTCTGGTCTGATTTATAATAATAGTTCTAGCGCTGCTTTAGCTAATTATATCCTTGTTGATGGGGAATTTTAAATTGTTTAAGCATTTTGTTTTTGAAAATTGCCTGTAGAGCTATAGTTATGACGTGACTTAGGAATAGAGAAATACAATAAAAACAAACAAGTAGAAAGGAGAAAAATGATTTAAACAACCTGAGCCAAAAAGTTGTGCCTAAAATAAATAAATAAATAAATAGATAAATAAATAAATAAAACAAAACATTTTCTATAACATTCCAGATTTTTTTAAAAAAAATTCTTTCCAGTAGCACCTTAGAGACCAACTAAGTGGTGGCACTGTGGGTTAAACCACTGAGCCCAGGGCTTGCTGATCAGAAGGTCGGCGGTTCGAGTCCCTGCGACGGGGTGAGCTCCCGTTGCTCAGTCCCAGCTCCTGCCAATCTAGCAGTTCGAAAGCACGTCAAAGTGCAAGTAGATAAATAGGTACCACTACATCGGGAAGGAAAACAGCGTATCTGTGTGCTGCTCTGGTTCGCCAGAAGTGGCTTTGTCATGCTGGCCACATGACCTGGAAGCTGTACGCCGGCTCCCTCGGCCAATAAAGTGAGATGAGCGCCGCAACCCCAGAGTCAGTCACGACTGGACCTAATGGTCAGGGGTTCCTTTACCTTAACCTAAGTTTGTCATTGGTATGAGCTTTCGTGTGCATGCATACTTCTTCAGATAAGAAGTGTCATTTGTGGGAATCCCCGCCCTGGTCTAGACTAGCATGTGAGTGCTAAACCAGAAAAAGGATTGTGACAAACATCTAATGGGAGTCTCTATACTGGTTGAATGGGCAACAAAATAGCAAATGTGGTTCACTGTTAATAAGGGAGAGGTGATGCACTTTGAGACAAGAAGCCCTGACTGCACACATATACCCAATGGGGTCATAGTAGGCAATGACTGACCAATAAAGATAAGGGTTAAGGACCCCTGGATGGTTAGGTCCAGTCAAAGGTGGCTACGGGGTTGCGCCGCTCATCTCACTTTCTGGCCAAGGGAGCCGGCATTTGTCCACAGACAGCTTTCCGGGTCATGTGGCCAGCATGACTAAACCGCTTCTGGCACAACGGAACACCAGGATGGAAACCAGAGCGCATGGAAATGCCATTTACCTTCCTACCTATTTATCTACTTGCACTGGCATGCTTTAAAACTGCTAGTTTGGCAGGAGCTGGTACAGAACAATGGAAGCTCACTCCGTCACAGGGATTCGAACCGCCAACCTTTGGATCAGCAAGCCCAAGATAACCTGCACTCATCATGATAGCTCAATGGATATGTTGACTTAGTGAGCAGCAGCTGAGAAAAAGCCAAATCCCATATGAGGGATCAGTTAGGAAATGGATTAAAAATAAAACCACCAATTTTGTAATGGTTCAAAAATATTTATAGTGCAACCACTTTTAGAATAGTGTGTACAGCTGTGTTTGCCACACTTCAAAAAGTATATTGTAGAGTTCAGAAAGGGGTGAGGGGGGGGCAACCAAAATGAACAGAGAGCAGGAGCAAATTCCCTTCAAGGAAAGGTTACACTGTTGTGGCTTTTTAGTCAGGAAATGGGGTAAAAAAGAGAATTCTTCTCCTTCCCTCATAATACTAGATCTTGAGGCCAACCAATGAATGGTGGGAGAATCGGGACAGCTAAAAAGCTTTCACACAGAAAATGGTTAGTAATCTATGGAAGTTTGCAACCACAAAATGTGGTGGTGGTCACCAATTTGGATGGCTTTAAGGTGGTTAGACAAACTTTATAAACCGCTATGGTATCCCTCCCTACTCTTTGCTATAAAAACATAAGGTTAATGGCATTTAGTCATATGTTACTCCAGTTTGAAAAGGATGAACCCTACAAAGCTAAAACATTTCACACAAGATAATATTATTCACAGATGATTGGAACAAAATGGCATTAAATTCATACCATGCACACAGATGCCATGAACGGATAACAAGAAAATGAAATCTTTTTTTTTTTGCTTGTACCTGATTTAAAGATGGAGAAAACGTTGATTCCCTCATTTGACAGCACTTATCTAGGTAGCCACTTTTGCAGTTTGTGTGTGTGTGTGTGTGTGTGTGTGTGTGTGTGAAGGAAACAAAAACAATTGTCTGAGTTTTAGGATTTTAAGCAGTTAATTAAATAGCAGACTCTTAACTCCGGGCTTTCAAGCTTCAGAAGATGTGATATGGGAGTTAGTAGGAATGTTGGTATTCATTTGGAGACTCCATCGAAGCAGAAATCTTTGAAGATTATAAAACCAAGGGAAAAGAGAAAGCAAAGGGGGAGAGAGAAATCTAAGTATTTCAGTCCTCATGTTCTCTTCTAGAGGAATAAATTTTGTGTATACAATTGTTATTTTGTGTGTGTGTGTGTGTGTGTGTGTGTGTGTGTGTGTTTTGGGGATGTCTGCAGTGTTTAGTATTATCTATAGAGGTAGAGCTTGGGGATAAGCACTCTTGGGGCATTGCTCCTTGCAACATAAGAAAACACAAGAATTCCAAAATAGAAAGTTACATTGTCTCATCAATATAATTTGGTTTCCACTGTGGTTTTCATTGTGAAACTGGCATTCTCCTTATTCACACACAGTTTATAACTAATTACATTGTGACAAATGCGTTTGTTTTTTTCCGGGGGGGGGGGGTCAGCTCAGCACAACGAATTACCTTTGTAGTGCATATTGTAGTGCAGTTGCTATTTGGGGGGGGAAAGCATGCCCTCTCCAGCTAACTTCTTTAACAATTTAAATTAACTTCTGTTCCTCAAAATCACTGATACATTGCAAACTGAAGGAGGCACTGTGGGATTGCTAAACAACTTAAGTTATTTGAGTTCAGAAATAGTTACTGTTGGCAATATTCTGTGAGCTGTACGTGTTAAGTGTATGGCAATGTATATTTTGCAGTCAGTTGCTTTATTTTATTGTTCTACTCTTGTCACTTATGTTGTGGTGCAATTCAAATGTTTGATGCACATTTGTCTCTCCTGTACAAGGGGAAGCAGGTGAGCTTTTTCAAAAAGTTGAGTACTACTCATACTCTTCATCAAGTACTCTTCATCAAGAGCAAAAGAATGGAATTGTGTGCCAAGGCACCTGAACCACAAAGTTCCCAGGAGAACAATAAAGGAAACAGAAACGAAGTATTTGGGCTTATGGGTTCAAATAGGACACAACTTTACTGGTTACAAATGTGAGTGGCTTAGGCCAGCGATGGAGAGAAAGAGAGGATGCCAGCCAGCCATGCTACAGTTAAATCTCCTGTGGCCGCACCCACACAGAGTTCTGATTGGCTGGGGCTGCCCAACAAGGGCAGAACCCCAATGATGACAACACGGCTGGCATGACACAGGATGGAGGCAGCACCCCTCTGCCCCCTAAGCAGGCATACTGTTGTGACCCAGCTGCCTGGCTACAAAGCTGCCCACCATGAAATGTGAGCAGACTTGTGAGACATCACTCTGGGCAGTTCACAGTTGCACAGCTTTTAAAATGTTCCCAGGAAGCAAACGGACATCATAATAGCCAGTCTCTACCTGAAGGGACGCAGGTGGCATTGTGGGTTAAACCACAGAGCCTAGGGCTTGCCGATCAAAAGGTCAGCGGTTCGAATCCCTGCGATGGGGTGATCTCCCGTTGCTCGGACCCAGCTCCTGCCAACCTGGCAGTTTGAAAGCATGCCAGTGCAATTAGATAAATAGGCACCGCTACAGCGGGAAGGTAAATGGTGTTTCCGTGTGCTGCTCTGCTTCGCCAGAAGTGGCTTTGTCATGCTGGCCACATGACCCAGAGGCTGTATGCTGGCTTCCTCGGCCAATAACGCGAGATGAGCACCGGAACCCCAGAGTTGGTCATGACTGGACCTAATGGTCAGGGGTCCCTTTACCTTTACCTTTACCTGAAGAAAGATGGCTGCCTACATTCATATGTATCTATAACTCATTGTTATGACATGTGGCCACTGGAAGCACTTTATATGACTTTTTTATCCACATGACAGTCACCTTACTATCTGCTTTGAACATTTTAAAAGAAATAAGTGAGACTCTGCATCATCTTATGAATACATAAATGTTTAGATATGCAAAGCAGATTCATCTCCATATCTCTGTTGCATTCTGCACATGGGACCCAGAGGGACAAAACGTTTAAGCTCACTCCAAAATGTAGAGTGAACCAAAATTTGGACACATGGGAGCAATTTGTCAAAGTACCAAGTGCACATCCAATTAACCTCCTTTCTACATGCACATCTTTAAAAACCAGTTTAGAAAGGAGCTGCTACACAATATTGAGTCAAATGTGAAAAGAAGATGAAAGACTCTCAGATGACCCAAAGGATGCATTGACCAGTCAGAACCTAAAGCAGCTACCCCCCAAAATGCAATTTATGCACATTGAGAGCCAACTGATCTTAAAGGGGCTAGGTAAGTTTTATTTTTATTTTTTTAAAGTAAATTTAATAAAAGTCTGACACTTTCCCCCTCCTTATTCCTTGGCACACCATCCACATTTCTCTCTTACACAGCAACACATTCCCTTTGAAATTTCCCATTCACTGAAGTCAATGTCATTAGAGTGGAATAACACAAGCACTATGCCTTGACTGGGGGCGGGGGCAGCACTATGTCTGTGGGAAACATCAAAGTGAGACTTCCAAGATGTGGAAGTAACATGTAAGCATCTTTGTACAGCTAACTGAGAAATCTGTCCAAAAGAAAAATAATGAAATTGCAAGCAATTGTTGTTGTTTCAGTTAGGGAAAAAGTGGTCTTACAACCAATTCAGCCTCCTACTTCTCCCTTGAGTAGACACTGATGTGATAAATTATTTGTTTGCATAAGCTGACGGCACCAGAACACAAATCCAGAGTAGGCTAGCAGGAGGACCAGCAAGTCAATTGGGGCTGATCCAAGGCATTTTTCTGGCTGAAGCAACATATAAGTCGGCACTCAATTCCCTACTTAAAGACCAAGAACGAGGCAGCATCTAGTTTAGGCACATACAAAGCAGGTCACATGACACACACTTGGTTTATCCTCCAATAGTGTTTGCTCACTCTCCCAATTAGCAGCTATTTTTCTTATTTTCAAGCAAGTCACCTCCTCACCAAGGGGCTAACATTGGGTAAGACAGTACCATAATGATTTCTTAACTACTAAGGCAGCTAAATAATAATGGGGTACATGAAGTGTTAGGGGAGGGGCAGTATCTCTGGTGAGGGATATGCCATGCTCCTTTGTCAACCTTTGGCCCCCACCCTGCACTCAGCTCTCGCCTGTGGCTCCTAAGAGCTGTCAGCATGTGACAGTGGGCACAAACTGGGAAGAGCTTGGCCTGGCCAGCTAAACCAGGTGAGGGTAGCCAATGGGTCTCAAACCCTTGGTGAATTAAGGACTTTGCCTGCATGCAAAGATTTAGTGGATCTCAATCTGGTGTATTGAGCAAACAAGACCAATAGTGGGGTCAATGGTCAAGAAGGTGGTTTCTGCAGGTGCTGTAGAGGGAAGTGGGGCAGGTGGGGCTTGTCAGCCTGGGAAGGTAGCCCATTCAGAAGAATAAAAACTCGAATCCTAAACCTCTGCTGCCTTGCAGGATTTCTTTGGGAGATGAAAAGGCTTAGAAGTAAACACTACACAAATCTGGAGTGCAGGCCCTCCGACAATTGGGTGGTGGCTTGTACGCTATTAATATTTGTGTGTACAGTGATATAGTGAGCCCCTGTATTAGTCTTCAGATATGTTTATGTGGGGCTATGATACTGTGGTGCTGCATTCATCTGAGGGTCCTCCATCTTCTAATGGGACCTGACAGAATATTGAGTAGCAGTTCCTTCTTCATTGGGGGGGGGGGGGACCTGCTAACTGTGAAAAGGACCTGCTGTTATGGTGACCTTTCTGGGGCGGGCAGAGGAACTGGGGCAAATGTGTCCACACAGTTTGTGGGAAGGAAATGTATCTGTATCTGCATCACCAATGGAAATAGTTGACCCACCCTGTCTTCTCAGGATGCTTTAAGTTTCATATTTCTTTGCACGTCCAGCCAAACACCCAAAATGAAGGCTATATGTGTATATTGTATGCAAATAGTCTGGTAGTTTAACTGTGAACCCTGAATCATTGGGACCTATAGCTTGGTGGTGAACTCCTATGACATGGATGTTCCTGCATGCTGGCTTCTCTTTCTGATGTCCCTCTGAATGCATAGATGTCATAGATGTCAGGCGAAGAGATTATTGATATAGTCAGACCTTGCCCTGAACACATTTGCAACAGATATAGAGGCTCAATGAGTGGACAAGAATACTCTCATGACAATACAGAGGGGTCAGACAGCCTATCATCCTATGTCTTCATTACATATTTCAGCAAAGAAATATCAGCTTCATTTGATTATTACACAGAAGGAGTCCTGCTTAAATTAAACTGCTTACTCAACATTTCTTCTTCTCTTATTCTGGTATAGGTAATATGTGAATATTCCCAGTGGAAAAAATGAACAATCTTACCTCTATGTCTACATTTCTGCTGCTGGGATTCTCAGACATTCGAGAACTGCAGATCTTGCACGTCTTTGTGTTCCTAGCATTGTACATTATAGCAATCATAGGGAATCTCCTCATTGTTGTTGCAATTGTCCTTGATCACCACCTTCAAACACCCATGTACTTCTTTCTACTGAATTTGGCTATGCTGGACATTGGAACAATTTCCGTCATTGTACCCAAATCAATAGTTCTTTCCTTCCTAAACAGCAGGTTTATTTCTTATTTTGGATGTGTTGCTCAAGTTTTCTTTGTTATGTTTTTTGGAACATCAAGTTTTGCTCTCCTAACTATAATGGCACATGATCGCTATGTTGCTATTTGCAACCCACTCCACTATGAGACAATAATGCACAAAGCAGCCTGTATTCGTATGGTAGCGATTGTGTGGACTATTTGTATTTTATATGCTGTGTTGCATACTGGGAGCACCTTTGCGAATACCTTCTGTTCTAATGCTGTTAATCAGTTCTTCTGTGAAATCCCACCACTACTGAAGCTCTCCTGCTCTAACTTCTACCTGGTTGAAGTTGGGCTTCTTGTGCTAAGCTCTGGTATAGCACTAGGTTGTTCTGTTTTCATCATCTTAACATATATGCAGATCTTTTCTACAGTGCTAAAAATCCCCTCTGTTCGTGGAAAGAAAAAAGCCCTCTCCACTTGCCTTCCTCACCTCACTGTTGTCTCTCTTTTTCTTTTAAGTGGGGTGTTTGCCTATGTAATGCCTCCTATTGATTCTTCTTCTGATCTGGATATAGTTTTATCTGTGATGTACTCCATAATTCCTCCCACATTGAATCCATTCATCTACAGCATGAGAAACAAAGAAATCAAAACTGCTTTGAGCAAACTCTTAAATTTTGGGAAATCTTCTAAAGTTTTCTCCTGAGTTGTTCTGTGAAAATGGGATTCTGTGCTCTTCTGTATGTGAATGGTTTCCTATAAATAAAGTGCCATAAACATTTCAGTAACCAGCATAGAATCATAGAATCATAGAGTTGGAAGAGAGCACTAGGGCCATCCAAACCAACCCCCTGTCAAGCAGGAAACACCACCAAAGCATTCCTGACAGGTGGCTGTCAAGCCTCCGCTTAAAGTCCTCCAAAGAAGGAGACTCCACCTTGGCAGCAAATTCCACTGTTGAACAGCTCTTACTGTCAGGAAGTTCTTCCTAATGTTTAGGCGAAATATGCTTTCTTGTGGCTTGAATCCATTGCTCCGTGTTTGCTTCTCTGGAGCAGCAGAAAACAACCTTTCACCCTCTTCTATATGACATCCTTTTATATATTTGAACATGGCTATCATATCACCCCTTAACCTTGTCTTCTTCAGGCTAAACATACCCAGCTCCCTAAGCCGTTCCTCATAAGGCATTGTTTCCAGGCCTTTGACCATTTTGGTTGCCCTCCTCTGGACATGTTCCAGCTTGTCAGCATCCTTCTTGAACTGTGGTGACCAGAACTGGACACAGTATTCCAGGAGAGGTCTGACCGGAGCGGAATACAGTGGTTCTATTACTTCCCTTGAACTAGATGCTATACTCCTATTGATGCAGCCCAGAATTGCATTGCCTTTTTTAGCTGCTGCATCACACTGTTGACTCATGTCAAGTTTGTGGTCTACCAAGACCCCTAGATCCTTTTCACGTGTACTGCTCTCAAGCCAGGTGTCACCCATCCTGGATTTGTGCCTTTCATATCCCCCCCCCAAGTGAAGTACTTTACATTTCTCCCTGTTAAAATTCATCTTGTTTGCTTTGGCCCAGTTGTCTAATCTGTAAAGGTCATTTTGAAGTGTGATTCTGTCCTCTGGGGTATTAGCCACCCCTCCCAATTTGGTGTCATCTGCAAACTTGCTCAGGATGCCCTCAAGCCCATCATCCAAGTCATTGATAAAGATGTTGAATAAGACTGGGCCCAAGACAGAACCCTGTGGCACCCCACTAGCCACTTCTCTCCAGGATGAAGAGGAGCCATTGATGAGCACACATTACTTCTATCCTCTAGCTTACATTGAGTTTTTTCATCCATTATTTTTCATATCCATAGCTCAGCTACATTCAATCTAATATCAGCTGAGTTCTAATCTATACAGAAATCAACATGGCATTCTAATATTGTCTACACTTTATTGATTGGTTTCCTTTTCTAAACACTGTTGTAGGCCTTGTCCCTTGCTACTACCAATAGCAATGGGTGAGAATTTCACCTCAACTCTCAATTTAATCTGAATCTATCAAATTCACACTTTCAATATGTGAACTTAACCACAAATTCAGTTCTCTGAATTTTCCTATGATGTTTGCCCATAAACCAATGTTTAGAAAAATCCATATATTCAGGGAATTTATGTAAATAAATGGATATATTAGGGAAACTAACACAAAAATGCTTGAAAAATGTGTGCATTAGTAAAAACTGCACATAAAACATATTTATTAGAAGGTATGCACACTGAAATGCTGATGAAATGTCATGAGATTTTTATTTTTAATAGCAAATTGCTGCAAAAAAAATTATGGAGAATTAAATTTATGGTTTGAAAAATGCACAACTAAGATAGGATTTTTCTCTGGGACCAGAGCGAGAATGGTTTTTGGACAATGTCAAGGTTTTTAAAGAAGACTGTAACTTATTGCTAGTTTGTTTAGAGAAATGTGTTACTTTGCATTTTGTAACGTTTTATTTTGTAACTAGTTTTAAACAGTTTTGCAGTAAAACTTTTTGGAATTCATTCTTGCGGTGGAGCTTATTCACTTCTAATGTTGCACAAGATCCAGATCAGGGAATTCCACTCTAATAGCTCTAACAAGAGGTGCTGAGGAAAAGGGAAGGCACATTCCTTTCTGTTTGTGGAGCTTTCTGACTGCCAGCAATTGCAGTGTGGAACAGCAGGAAGGCCATGCTTTGACTTGGGAAGCATCATACAGATCCCATGTCAACTTGAGGAAGTCCAGAACCCACCCTGCTGCCTCCCTCAAGACACCCTACTTTGGCTCAGGATGACTTTGATATTTGTCTGAATTCACTGCACACATCTTTAATATGAAGTAATCCATGCTCTGTTACAAGACAAATATCACATAAATTGCAGGTCTCCAGGAGGATGGAGGACCCAGAGTGTTTCTACATAATATGGTGGGATTTTATTTCTTATTTCTTGGACAATAGCACAATTGGAGGTTACCAGAGTGTGAGTGATGGTAGCCAAGCTATCCCTGTCCATTAAAGACAATAGTTGTGCACCAGTTGAAGCTTGGCATAAGTTGTGCACCAGTTGAAGCTTGGTTATGAACCTGCTCATTTAAGGAGAGTGGAACACTAGACAGGACATATTGTTTTTCCAACTCCCAGACTTAGGAACCACATGCCCAGAACAACTCCATCTTGCCTTGATTTCATTTCATTGTCTGGGCCCACATCAAGAGTCTGGACACCAGTTCAGTACTTTACATGCCTCTCCTTGTACCAATGGAGCAGAGAGCATTATGTGTCATCACTACATATTATCTGGGGGCTATTCACGGTGGGCCAGGAGCTGGCAATACCTGTTTTGCCTCAATAACCCCCATATCAATACAGCCTTAGTTCCTTTAACCCAACTCCAATCATAATAGTACAGTGTGGTGTTGGGGGGGGGTTGTGCGGGGGGGTGGGCAGGGATAGATCCAGCCATCCCAGCCAGAAAACCCCCCCATCTCTAAACAAGGGGCACTGACAAATTTATGACATAATCTCTTATAGACGTTTTTTGCGTTAATGTAATTGCAACATATTGTTTAAAAATATCAGCACATCCTTTGCAGAATTTTTTGACATTAATGAGATCAGATAAAATCTCAAGATCTTTCCCAAGATGTCCCTCTGAAGTGCCAGATCTATGACAACATGTTTTGATTCAAGGAGCACACGGAACAGCCTGCTGGACCTACCATGGAGGAATGTACAGTGGTACCTCGGGTTACAGACGCTTCAGGTTACAGACTCTGCAAACCCAGAAATAGTACTTGGGGTTAGTGGCAGCGGGAGTCCCCAATTAGCTAAAGTGGTACTTCAGGTTAAGAACAGTTTCAGGTTAAGAACGGACCTCCGGAACAAGTTAAGTTCTTACCCAGAGGTACCACTGCACTTAATTGCAGGCACATAAGGCGCACGCGCGCACGCACACACATGCTTAAGTCTTGACTGCATTCTTATCTGCCTGATTTAATGTCCTGGAAACATCTACAGGTATAGAACACCCTAGTGACTTCAGCTTTGTCTTTACAGGCAGAGACACTTCTCTTTATTATTATTAACACTGCATTTTGCAAGGAGAAAACAACCAACATTGCAGTCAGCTAGGGGACCTTTCAATCAAATACACTCACAGTTCAATCCTGTGCGTGTCTTATTGGAAGCCAACCCTACTGACCTCAAAGAGATTGCCTCCAAAGTAAGTATATATAAAATTGCAAACTTCAGATGAACTGTGTCTTAGACTTGCAGCAACATAAAATTTATGAGGGCATAATAGACTAAATTATGTAGTTTGACTTTAAAGACTTATGTGCGGTCCTTCTCTGGGTACTTGGATACACTACATAGCTTTTAGACACTTTCCAAGTATAAATCAAAATGCTGAATGCATAGAGTAGATATATTTTAAACCCTGTATAATAATAATAATAATAATAATAATAATAATAATAATAATAATAATAATATATTATTTTTACCCCACCCATCTGTCTGGGTTTCCCCAGCCACTCTGGGCGGCTTCCAACCGAAAAATAAAATAAAATAATCTATTAAACATTAAAAGCCTCCCTAAACAGGGCTGCCTTCAGATTTCTTCTAAAAATCTGGTAGCTGTTTTTCTCTTTGACATCTGATGGGAGCACGTTCCACAGGTATGGGGGGTCGGGAGCTTAAATGTGCATTTATTCCAAGCACAGTCAAGCAGGACTGGATCTTCCATTATCCAACTTCAATTGACCCTCTGGGGAGCAGGGGGCTCCTTTGTCATTGTGCTCCTTTGCTTGTAAAGATGTCCTGCATAATCCAAACTCTGACCCCTAGCTTTCTCACAGCCCATTTCCAAGGCACAATTGACACGGGAACCACCTGGTCCTACCAACAGACATTGCTCTACTGCAGGTGGCCAGCCGGTCAGATGATGACTGAAAGCACGCTGGGAGCCACAGCTAGCAGAGTCCTTCTGTAGAGAGTGTACTATGCCTGGATGTAAGCCTGGGTGGTTTCCATGGCAATGGGACTCGGGGAATTGGTCATGAGGAGGTCTGCTTGCGAGATATTTGGGATTCATTTCTCTGGGACGCTCCTTTGCAAACACATTCCCTGGAGGGAAGACACTTGCATGAGAATGCCTTGTATCGCACAGGAATGAACCCTCCTCCAGTGGAGTTCCTAGCCCAGCTGGTACCGGGTGTGGCACCTGTGCGGCACCCCGTACGGACTGTGCTCATGCGGCATTCCACGTGCGTGCAGTCTGCACGGGGCACCGCATAGACGCAGTCCGTACGGACCACCAATGGCACACGGCAGCCCGTAACGGGGTACTGTGCAAGAGCGGCAGCCCTTAATGGGGTGCTGCTCGCGTGGCACCCTGCAAACTACCACGCGCCAGTGGCAGCTTGTACGGACTGCGCCTGTGTGGGCGGAAGCCAGGGGCAAGCCAGGGGAGGGGTGCGCCGAGTGTCACCCCCCAGGGTGGCACCCGGGGCGGACCGCCCCCATCGCCCCCCTTGCTATGCCCCTGCCCTGCTCCTCTCATTCTCAGTGCGCCCATATTAGTTATTTGTTTATGTTTGTGACACAGATTAAGTAATAATTGAGGTGAGGGAGTTCTGGGTCTGATAAGTTGTTTTGGACTCATGGGAGCAATTTGCCAAAATGCCAAAGTAGATATACAATTAACTTCCTTCCTACACAGAGAGCTTGAAAAATCAGTTTGGATATAAAACTGCTAGACAATATTCTGGAAAGTGCTTGTGCAGCAGCTAAATGAAATACTTCATTTACCCACACTGAAACCCAACTGCTTTCAAAGGAGCAAGGTAAATTTTATTTTATTTTTAAACTGTGAATCTAACACTACCCATGATGGGGGGGGGGAGGAAACAACTATGACTATTTTTTCTTTCTTCTCATCAATCCCTTTCTCTCAGCCTACAACCCTCTCTGACTGTTACTCTTACACTACATTTCTCCGTTAGAAATTTTTCTCGCAGTGAAGTCAATGAATTGAAAGTATAATAAAAAACAGCATCTTGCATTAACTGGGACATTATCATATCTGTGGAAAACACCAGGATTAGAATTCGAAGATGTGGAAGTAACACCACAAGTACACCTGACCAAGAAACATGACAAACAGAAGAAGAAAAAAGAAAGGTAAGAAGTCACCTCACATTACATTCAGTCCTCCAGCTGTATACTGCTCACAGGAGTAGACACTCTGGTAATGAATTATTTTGGGGACTTAGTTGACTGAAGAAATATTATTGGATCAGTTTATTTCTGTTGTATTTGGGGGACACAAATCCAGATCAGGTTACAATTGCAACCCAGTCAACCAGGGTTGATCCAAAACATTTTGATGGCTGAGGTGAAAGCTGAGTTGTCCCCACCCTATTAACCACTTAAAGACTGCGGATGGGACAGCTTCTTTCAACAAACATGAAAGTGGAAAGGGAAAATGAAAGGACAGTAGTACTCTCGTGACAATACCAAGGGAACAAAGAGCCCATAATAACATTTGCCTATCTGGTATATGTGACTGCTAGATTAAAGGAATCTTGGTTAAAATAAACCATGAATCAAACATTTGTATATTAATAGTGATTTCCTTCTTATTTTCACAGCAAGCATCTGAACGCATCCTGTGAGCATAATGCACAATCTTACCTCCATGCCTGCATTTCTCCTGCTAGGATTCTCGGACATTCGAGAACTGCAGATCTTACACTTCTTTGTGTTTCTAGCCTTGTACTTGATGGCAATAATAGGAAATCTTCTCATTATCATTGCATTTGTCCTTGATCACCACCTTCACACACCCATGTACTTCTTTCTGATGAATTTAGCCATGATGGACATTGGAACAATTTCAGTTGTCGTACCCAAATCAATGGCTATTTCCCTCCTAAACAGCAGGTCAATTTCTTACTCTGGGTGTGTTGCTCAAGTTTTCTTTTATTTCTTATTTGGAACGTCAGATTTTTTTCTCCTAACAATAATGGCACATGACCGCAATGTTGCTATTTGCAACCCACTCCACTATGAGACAATTATGCACAAAGGAGCCTGTAATCAGATGGTAGCCATTCTGTGGATTGCGAGCCTTCTTTTTGCCATGTTACATACAGGTAGCATCTTTGCAAACACTTTCTGTTCTAATGCTGTCAATCAGTTCTTTTGTGAAGTCCCAACATTACTGAAGCTCTCCTGCTCTGATTACTACTTAGTTGAAGTTGGATTCCTGGTACTAAGCTGGAGTATGGGACTAGGTTGTTTCATTTTCATCATCATAACATACATTCAGATTTTTTCTACAGTGCTCAAAATCCCTTCAGTTCATGGTCAGAAAAAAGCCCTCTCCACTTGCCTTCCCCACCTCACTGTTGTCTCTGTGGTTCTGTTCAGTGGAGTCTTTGCCTATGCAAGGCCTCCCAGTGATGCTTCTTCTTATACAGATATCTCTTTTGCTGTGATATATACCATCATTCCTCCCACATTGAATCCATTCATCTACAGTATGAGAAACAAGGAAATCAAGGCTGCTTTGTGGAAACTCTTAGATCTTGGACATTCATTTAAAACGTTTTCCAGAGTTATTATTTAAAAGTAAGTTTGCATGCTTTTATGTATGTGGATGTACTTTTTAACATAGTGCTATACACAGTTCACTTTTCAGCAAACATTTTTATAAATGAATTTCTCTCTGTTCTCCTTCAGTGTCGTTTGTTGCTTTCCTGTGCATCTTGAGTACTTTGACTACATAAAACCTAAAATTATTCAATCCCAATTTCTAATGCAGAAATAGAATCTTTTTCCTTATTTCCCCCCCCCCTTTTTAAGAACAATAATATTTCAATGATTTATTGATTAGCATCATTTCTGTACCGCTGAAAATGATCCTGGTAAAGCTTTCCCCATAGTGCCTTATTCCAGCATTGTGAAGTCTCATAGCTCACCTGCAAATTCCAGCCATGCACACTTCCCACAATATTAATGTGGAGGACGGTTGCATGAATTACCGCTGCTCTTTAAATTCATTGTAGCAGATCTTTCAACTAGGCTGTTAAACTGAGAATGGTGAAGGTATAATGAGCAGGAGAAGAAGGAATGAATTTTGCAAGCAAACCTGACATGTAAATGGTGCCAGACACATCTTCTCAGAGGGAATTCATGAGAAACATATGATCATGGAAAAGAAGAGGAATAACATGTTGACTAGAACGATTCCTTATCACTTGGCTTTCATTCCAAGGTTACAGGTATGCATAGAAATAAAATGACCCTAAACAAAAACAAGTGTATTGCTATTCATACAATGCTGTTCCCACCATTTTTGGAAGGGGCATATTTGCGAGTCAAGGCCCTGCCTCCTGCTTCCTGATGAAATAAGACATGTGGACACCAGTAATTTTGGTTAATGGGCTAAAAATGGCCACAACTTTATTGGTTACAGAATGTGAGTGGTATTGGCATTGGCATAGGCACTGGATCCGAACCAACTATATCTGACTCCTGCCTGCCATGCAGGGAGTCTCACAAGGGTTAACCACCTATAGGGGGAGCTTGATGCACATGAATGGAAGCTCCCCTTAGAGTCATCAGATGGTTGTGCTATGGCCCTAGCCACCACCTGGGTTTCAGACACGAAACACAACCACCGGATTCCTTTTACGGAATACCCTTCAAGGGGAGGGGTAGGTGATGGCCACAACCTCCCCTCCAACACACAATGCATTTTCCAATGCCTAACTGCCAAATCTTATAAAGTTGTGATGATTTGCTATGAGGTAGGAGAAAAACTAATCTGCCAAGTGGAAAAAAAATCCTACCAGGCCCCTTCAGCGACCAACTGAGGTCCATAGCAAGGTCAGGTGATGAATGCATGAAAATAGAGGGAGGGAGGGAGGAAGGGAGATCTGTGTGTGCAGGAAGCAAACGGGCTGAGCGCCGGTCCCGTGGCCGCTTAAATGTGGCAAACCACGCCCCCTCCAGCCAGCCTGATTGGCTGGCTGAAGGCGTGATGCAGGACCGAGATCCATAGCTGCCAAGTTATCCCTTTTTTAAAGGGATTTTCCCTTATGCTGAATAGGCTTCCTCGCGAGAAAAGGGAAAACTTGGCAGCTATGCCGAGATCCCTATGATGCAGGGGGCCTAACCGCGCCTCCCCCCTGTGAACTGCGGGAAAGTGAGTCCCACTCATAACCCCTCCCTTCAGCGAAGAGGAGAGGCTTTGCCACACCCCTCCTCCCCTGGAAGAAGAGGAGAGGTTCTATCTGCCTAGGGGAGAATGTTATGGCCTGATGGGCGATTTTGTCCAATGGGGCAAGGTGGTGACAGGCTATTTAAGCTTGCTCTGCCCTGCACTATTACCTCTTCTTTATTCAGCACTCATCCTCCTGCCCTTTTGCAGTGTGGGCTGACAGGCTAGTCGTCTGCTTTCCAGAGGCTGAGATGGTGATGGACTATTCTTCATTGGAGGCGAGGTTGGATGGCTCCCTGTCAGGGATTTGTAAGAAGTTGGGCAAAGTTGCACAGTTGGGCCTTTGTGTGGGGGCATCGGATTGTAAAAAAAAAAAAAAAAAGGTTGAACCCCATGGTTGGAAGCTTCATAATGAGGATGAAGATTATTTTACTGAACTTTTCTCAGTGAGGTCAGGAAAAGCTGTGTGTAGTGGACAGTCCTTTGATCACCCTCCTGGGTACCCTCCAGGAGCCAATCACAGCTACGTGAAGTGTCAGACAATCAGGAGGGAGTGGAAAGGTAAAGAGTAAAACCAGGCTTGGATGGGAGATTAGCTGGCCAGCTAGGGGTTTGCTAGGCAGGGTAAACCAGATTATTTCATAAAACAATTATAACATATTATATCATAAAAGGGGGGTGAATGTGTTTTACTACATGGTAGGACAAAGAGACATTCTAGGATAAATCAGTTTATTTAGGAACACTATTAAAGTCATAAGTAAAGTTCTTACACTGATCAAGCTTGTACTTTACCAAAATGATCATTAAGTTGTAACTGTCATTGGGTGTGTATAAATAAAATACCAGTTTTGTTTAAAACATGTCTTGAATTTAATTTATTCCCACTTTAAGGGATAAGTGGTCACAGATCCTGAGTGAATGCCTGGAATCGCATGGGCTCCTGCCACCGCTCAGCAGAGATAGAGAGGGAGGCACCCAACTTTTATAACAATAAGTTTTATCTGTATGGTGGGTAATTTACTAGGCAATCCAATAAACTTTTTTTAAAAAAAGACATGGAAAGAAAGAAGACAGTCATCTGACATCTTCCTAAGTACTGTTGTGGAACCCATGTATGGATTGATTCGTAGATATGCAGATAACTCCACATATTCATGTTCCAATGTGCACATAGGTCTGCAAGGGGCAAAATGGAAAAATTTTCTGTAAACGCAGTGCGATCTGGAATCCTCTGCAAGACAGTGAACATATATTAGTTGCTTATGTTTGTGACAGAGACAGAGAAAACAATAATTGGGGAGTTCTGGTTCTGATAAACTGTTCTGGACTCATGGGAGCAATTTGCCACGCCAAAGCACATATCCAATTAAGTTCCTTCTAACTCACACATCTTTTAAAAACCGGTTTATAAATACATCTGTTATACAATATTCTGGCATGTGCCAGAAGAAGAAGAAATCATCTCAGATGTCTCAATGAATGTCTGACCAGTCATGGCCTATAGTAGTGAAATGAAAAACTTCACTTAGCCAAGCTGAAACTGTTTTAAAAGGAATAGGTAAGTGGTTGGGCTTTTTTTTTAAGCTGTGAACTTAACGGTACCTGTGGTGAGAAAACTGTAACTCCTTATTTCTTCTCATCATTATTCATCACCACACCTATATATTTCTGCATGTTACTCTTACACTCCATGCTTTTTTTGGGGGGGGCGGGGGTACGCATACCCCTAAACATTTTGCGAATCTAAGTTTGGCCTCCTTGAGGGGCAGTATTTCAATATGAGCAGGAAAATGAGAGTACCCAAACATTTTTTTTTAAGAAAAATGCACTGCTTACACTGCATTTTGACCTAAACGATTTCTCAGACATTGAGGTTAATAAATTGAAAAGGGGAAAAAAACAAAGCATGTTACATTAACCGGCATTTCTATATCTGTGGAACGTATCAGAATCAGACTCGGAAGATAAGGTGGTAACACTAAAGTATCTTTGTACATTTAAACTGGAAACATGACAAATCTAAGAATACTGCAAATTGTTATTCCACCTACCCACCCAGGGAAGAAGTGGTCTCAGATTAACTTCAGTCTCCCAACAGTATATTGCTCACAGGGCATAGGCAGATTTGTGGAAATTAGCTGGCTGGAGAAATGTTTGCACCAGTTGTTGTTTTTTTAATCCAGATTAAACTAGGACTTCCACCCAGTCAAAATATATTGTGTACATTGTGTGTCTTTAGTCTGTCCACCTTATCTGGCACCCTGCATAATTGGGGTCAGCAACAGATTGTTGAGCTCCTATGTACATATAAATGTAACTCCCCTTTCTGGTGCTTCACCGAATACATAGATGCCAGGGGAAGAATTTTAGGGAGCATAGACTCACCACACCTTGCCCACATTTGCAAGAGGTGTAGGGAGCACAAGTGGACAGGGATTATCTGATGAGAAAACAGAGGGGACAAAGAGCTCATCACAAGATTGCTGACTATGCAAAGGAATATTTGGTGGATTTGTGTGGAGCCAGTGTGGTGTAGTGGTTAAGAGCTGTAGACTCGTAATCGGTAGCGATCTCGGCGCCTCGGCACCAGGGCGCCTGACCTGCTTGAGACGGCCCTGGTCACACTTCTTTGAAGTCTCTCAGCCCCACTCACCTCACAGAGTGTTTGTTGCTCCTCTTCTTCTTCTTCTTCTTCTTCTTCTTCTTCTTCTTCTTCTTCTTCTTCTTCTTCTTCTTCTTCTTCTTCTTCTTCTTGATTTCTAGATCAAAGGAGCTCAGTTGAAATTAAATTGATGAATCAATAATTGTACACTAATGCTCATTTTCTCTTACTTGTACAGGTAACATGTGGATAAGTGCGGTGACCATAATGCACAATCTTACCTCCATGCCTGCATTTCTGCTGCTGGGATTCTCAGATATTCGAGAACTACAGATCTTGCACTTATTTGTGTTCCTAACCTTGTACTTGATGGCAATAATAGGGAATCTTCTAATTGTCATTGTGATTGTCTTTGATCACCACCTTCACACCCCTATGTATCTCTTTCTAATGAATTTGGCCATCATGGATCTTGGAACAGTTTCAGTGATGGTGCCCAAGTCAATGGCTATTTCCCTTTACAACAACAGGTTAATTTCTTATTTTGGATGTGTTGCTCAGGTTTTCTTTTTACATTTCTTTGGAATATCAGATTTTGCTCTCCTAACTATAATGGCACATGACCGTTATGTTGCTATTTGCAGACCACTGCAATATGAGACAATTATGCACAAAGGAGCGTGTATAAGGATGGTAGCCATTGGGTGGATCACAGGCTTTCTTGCTGCCGTGGTACATACTGGGAGCACCTTTGGCAATACCTTCTGTGCTAATTCTGTCAATCAGTTCTTCTGTGAAATCTCAAAATTACTGAAGATCTCTTGCTCTGACTTTTACTTAGTTGAAGTTCGAGTTCTTGTGATAGCCTTTATTATATCAGTAGGATGCTTTGTTTTCATCATCATAACATACATGCAGATCTTTTCTACAGTGCTCAGAATACCTTCTTTAGATGGTCAGAAAAAAGCCCTCTCCACTTGCATTCCCCACCTCACTGTTGTCTCTTTGCTTATGTTCACTGGTGCCTTTGCCTACGCGAGGCCTCCCACTGATTCTTCTTCTGATCTAGATATAGTTTTTGCTGTGATTTATACCATAATTCCTCCCACATTAAATCCATTTATTTACAGTATGAGAAACAAAGAAATTAAGACTGCTTTGTGGAAACTGTTCTATAAAAATTGTGTTGTATACTCTTCTATATGTTAAAGTTTGGCAATGCCATTTTTAACCCAGCAACATAACTTTTTGTAGACCATCTGCTTTCCATACAGGAGGTTCCTGCCTTTACCCTTGGCATCTCCTGGCTGGGGGAGAATGATTCCATGTCTGAAGTCATAGAGGGTTACTGCCAGTCAGTGCTGACAATACTGAACTAAATGGATCCAGTGAAATAAGTGTGACCCAGCTTGTTCTGTTCCTGAATTTGGGATACAAATCATTCCATAATTCCTCAACCTTATTTTGCATATCATTCATCGTGATCATGCATTGATTTCACCATCTTTTCAAGGCAGTGTATTTCACTTACAAACGATACATTTATACAACAATGTATGTAACCATATTAACAAATATTCGATGTAAACATTTGCTTAGAAAAAGAAAGTTGAAGAACATAAAATGTATCATTTTCCCCAAATGTTCTGAACAGAACATGACATTGTGGGGCATTTTGTACTTGATCATTCTACAAAATTATAAAACTTGTGCGGAGCAAATTTTCACACATCACAGCGCAGGACTGGGAGGAGATTAATCTTGCACTACTTTGAAATTGGGATGGCATGTGGCAATGTGATAAAATTTATACATTCAGAAATTACTAAGCATAATCTTATATCATTATAGGCTATTATGACAGAGATATGCATAACATTTACAACCAACCAGAACATTAACACAACAAATCTTTAGCATCTCCACTCTTTTCATTTATACATTTAAATTTATACATTTATAGCCATTCCACATGTACTATAGTCCAGGGGTCAGCAAACCTTTTCAGCAGGTTGTGGTGGGGCCGGACTATATTTTGGGAAAAAATATGAACGAATTCCTATGCCCCACAAATAACCCAGAGATGCATTTTAAAGAAAAGCACACATTCCACTCATGTAAAAACACCAGGCAGGCCCCACAAATAACCCAGAAATGCATTTTAAATAAAAGGACACAATCTACTCATGTAAAAACACGCTGATTCCTGGACTATCCACAGGCCAGATTTAGAAGGCGATTTGGCCGGATCCAGCCCCTGGGGCTTAGTTTGCCTACCCATGGACTATACTGTGAAGGCTTGAGATCAGTTTAGTTGTAGGCTTGCTATACCCCTTTTATGCCCATCTGACTGTTTTTGTCTGTGGAACTGGCAATGTTACAGGTGCCACATAATTTAGGACTTAAAAAAAGAGAGCTCAATTGTTTTAAACTGTTTTTATTAATATTTATATATTTCTTGTTAGCCATGTGGAGGCTTTATTACAATCAAGTGGTATATAAACTTTGTTAAATGAAACCAATAAACAGAGGTTATTCCCACAGCAACCGTGTCAGATAGGACAGTCTGGGAGACAATGACTATCCCAAAGACACACAGTATGTTTTATGACTGATTTTAACCATGGTCTCTCAGGACCTACTCCACTTAATATTTCCCCCACATTCTGGAAAAATGATTTAGAAGGGAGTAAACTGGGGGATGGAAACAATCTTTTCTGATAGGTCTGGAAATGTACTGCAGATAGAGGCATGTGACCCTTTAAAACATGAGGGCAAACAAACAAACAAACAAACAAACAAACAAACAAACAAACAATAAAAATGGAATGGTAGTTAGAATTCTCTTCAGTTAGAATTATTGCAGCCAGGTTCTGCACTAAAGGAGTCATATTGAAGGGCAGCCCCATGTACAGTGGGCGCTCGGGTTGCGAAAGTGATCTGTGCAGAAGGCACGCTCACACCCACAGTGTTCACAACCCACGTCTGCGCACGCGTGGGTCATGATTCGGCGCTTCTGCGCATGTGCAAAGCATGATTTAGCACTTCTGTGCATGTGTGCACACCGAAACCTGGAAATACTTCCAAGTTCAGCCGGGAGCGCAACCCGAAAAGACACAACCTGAAGCGGCTGTAACCCAAGGCACGACTGTATAATATAGGAATTCAGCCAGGATCTTACCAGGAAATGGATAGTTTGTGAGAGCCAGTGTGGTGTAGTGGTTAAGAGCTGTGGATTTGTAATCTGGGGAACCGGGTTCGTGTCTCCGCTCCTCCACATGCAGCTGCTGGGTGACCTTGGGCTAGTCACACTTCTTTGAAGTCTCTCAGCCCCACTCACCTCACAGAGTGTTTGTTGTGGGGGAGGAAGGGAAAGGAGAATGTTAGCCGCTTTGAGACTCCTTAGGGCAGGGATAAAGTGGGATATCAAATCCAAACTATTCTTCTGTCTCTATCTTGAAATGGCTGCAGTATTTGGATATAACTAAATAAATAGCCATAGAGTGATCATTTTTCATTTACTGAAGCACATGTTGTATCTGTTGTTGTTGTTGTTGTTGTTCATTTCTGCTACCAAAGTCGAAGCAGCAAAATTGCCTTGAGGATTCAGTTCAGCTCTGCTGCATTCTTGGGAGTAGGATCCCAAGATACCTATACAGAATTAACTAACACTTCCTCCCTTGCCTGCTGGCACTAACAAGCTGATGCTACATTTAGTGACTATTTCCTTTAAATATGCTATCTTTTAAAAGGGGGGAAATTACTCGGTTACATGTTTGGGCATGAGTGCCAAGGTAAGGTTGAAAGTGCTTGGCTGAGAAGGTGCATGAGATTTCGCATCTGAAGCATATCATCTGCTATGAATCTTACAATTGAAGGTATTTCAATTGCTTGCCAGCTTTTCCTAACTGGATTATAATTTCTAACTGGATTATAATTTTGTTCAATTAAATCCAGACTTGGTGATGCTATTAGTAGACCCATTGATTGCAGAGGGTCTGTTGCAAGTATATGCCTAGATGTGAGTCCAGCCCAAGCCCAATATGTTTGATCATAGTTGTATAATTGCGAAATCTGGTACACCACATTGAAAGGGAAATTATGACAAAAATGGAAGTGCACAAAGCAAGTGATGAAAGTTGATATAAGTATTTTATTATTCATGTGGCAGTAATAACAGCAAAACCAATACTGTGTGGTGAGTTCTTATGTACATGTACAGTATGTGCATATAGGCTTCTTCTTTGGATGTTCCATCAAATGCACAGATGTTAGAAGGATTGTGGGGATATAGCCTATACCCTCCAACATTCCTCACATGAAAATAGGGACATTCTATTCTACATCAGTATCATTCCTCCCTAACCCACATGCCCATTAGGCCAAGTCAAGTGACCGTAGGGTTGCCAGACTCAATAGAGGACAGGACTTCTGTGCCTTTAATTGCCCTGCTCTCTTTTGAGTCTGGAAACCTTAAAGAGAAACCAGCAGACCCTTTGTTTAATTTCCAAGCAAAGAGTCTGCTGGTTTCTCTTTAAGGTTTCCAAACTCAAAAGAGAGCAGGGCAATTAAAGGCACAGAAGTCCTGTCCTCTATTGAGTCTGGCAACCCTAAGTGACCACCTCAGGCAGCAAATGCTGGGGGTTGGGGAAGTGGCAGTGAGGTTGGGAGGTTAGGGCTGTGTGTACAAGGTGCCTTGCCCTCTATTAATTTATTGTATTCTTAGAAGCTGTTTAGGACCATGCCCTCAAAATATGACATACAAACAAGAGCAAGGCAAGATATGAAGGTAGAATAGCTACCGGTACATGAGCAAATATACAACATACTTTAAGAAGAAGTAAAACCCAATTATGATCTCAGTTAAAGGTAGCATTAAACACAACGGTCTTCACTGCTTGCATAAATGAGTGTACACACAGGACAAGGCACAAGTCAATAGAAAGGGAGGGTATGAGCTCATGGATATAATAAGCCAGAAAATTAACAGTGAAATATTTGAGTTTCCCACCCCTTATTTTTGCAGTCCCAAGCAGAAACCAGCCTACAAAACCTTTAGGGAGCCTCTGTTCATACTAAGTGTGCTGTCTTCAATTTACTGAGGTTACCCAACTTGTGCAGGCCTGCTGCAAAGTATCCCAAATTAAAAGCATGTGCATGTGTGCATAGTGATAACAGTCAGTTTATACGACCTCCAGTTCCAGTTCTTACCCAGTTGCTGCTGCAAGCCATTGCCAGACTCAGGAGCAGACTCTTAATATTGTATAGGTCACATGCAAGGACCTGCAGATCATTCTGTGTAAACAAAACTGCTCTGGAAGAAGCTCACAATGCAAGTTGCAAATCAGTGATTGGCGGGAGGAATTGGGACAATCCTGGATAAAACAAGAAGCCAAAATGGCTTCTGTAATTCCAGGAGTGTCCTGGGAAAATTGCGACACTTGAAGGCTATGCTAGCTTCCCCACATCATGCACACATTTGAAATATGTGCAAGAGGGTGGGGATGGGAATTTGTGGGCAGTGAATTTTCAGTGACAATACTGAGGAGGAAAGCATAGAATGTATGGCGGATTTGATTGTTTAAAGGAACTGTGTTTAAATTAAGCTGATTGATCAATATTGGTACGCAAACAATCCTATCTTCTTCCTTGTACAGTTACCGTAATGTGTGAAGACGTCCTGTGAATAAAATGTCCAATCTTACCTCCATGTCTACATTTCTGCTGTTGGGATTCTCAGACATCCGAGAACTACAGATCTTGCATTTTTTTGTTTTCCTGGTGTTGTACTTGATGGCAATAATGGGGAATTTTCTCATTATTGTAGTAGTTGTCTGCGATCACCACCTCCACACCCCCATGTACTTCTTTCTCATGAATTTGGCCATGATGGACCTTGGAACAATTTCTGTCATGGTACCCAAATCGATGGCCGTTTCCCTTTTAAACAGTAGGTTCATGTCTTATTCTGGATGCATTGCTCAAGTCTTTTTTTCATATTTTTTTGGAACATCAGATCTTGCCCTCCTAACTATAATGGCACATGACCGCTACGTTGCTATTTGCAACCCACTCCAATATGAGTTAATTATGAACAGAGGAGCCTGTATGCGGATGGTAGCCATTGTATGGATTATCAGCCTCCTTAATGCCACTTTACATGCTGGTTGCACCTTTGCAAACACCTTCTGTTCAAATGCTGTCAATCAATTCTTCTGTGAAATCCCAAGGTTACTGAAGCTTTCCTGCACAGACTTTTACTTAGTTGAAGTTGGGTTTCTTGTGCTAGGATGGAGTATAGGGCTCGGTTGTTTCATTTTCATCATCATAACATACGTTCAAATCTTTTCTACAGTGCGTAGAATCCCTTCTGTTCATGGTCAGAAAAAGGCCCTTTCTACTTGCCTTCCCCACCTCATGGTTGTCTCTGTGTTTATGTTCACTGGAGTATTTGCTTATGCAAAGCCCCCCACAGATGCTGCTTCTAATGTGGACATAGCTTTTGCTGTGGTCTATACCATCATTCCTCCCACACTGAATCCATTCATCTACAGTATGAGAAACAAAGAAATAAAAATTGCTATGTGGAAACTCTTAGATTATCGGCATTCTTCTAAAAATATATTTTGAGGTTTTTAAAAATGGGATTGTATATTCAATGTGAATCTTTGGGTATACAATTTTTAACCTAGCACTAGAACCTTGGGGTGGACATTTGCTTTGCATGTAGGAAGTTCCTGCTGTAGAAGTTTCCTGGCATCTTCAGGTAGAGGAATGAAAGATTCCATATCTGAAGCTATAAGGAGCCACTACCAATCAGTGTCAACAATACTGAGTTAAATGGAACAATGGGCTGATTCACTGTAAAGTAACTTCCTGTGATCCTCACTCTGCAATGCAAATAGTCTTACAATTTATTCACCTTATTCTTCATACTATTCATTGCCATTTATTCATCCTCTTCACCCATCTCCTCTCAAACAATGTTTTTTACTTGCTACTGATACAAGTAGAGTACAATTAGATATAACTGTATCAGCAAATACTATTTCCAATGCCTTTAGTGAGAAAATGAAAGTTCAAAAGGATAAAATGTATGTCCCCAAAATAAATATCAATTTTATTATATTTTTGCTTGCCACTCCAATCTCTGGGTGGTGTGAGATTCCAGGGGTTCCAGAAATTTACCCAAGGTTTGTGTTTCCTTTGGAATGAGGGACAACAGAGACTGTGGTGTCTTTATGATATATGCTTTATTTACACATAAATACAACTTGAGGCTACATTGGAGGGTTTCAAAGCATTAAGACTCCAAAAAGGTTGGGGGTGTCACTATCCGTCATACCACTTCAGTTATAAATACTGCAGACAGTTTCTGCGTTAACTGAGGCTTCTGAAGGGCAGCCCTATGTATAATGCAATACCACAATTCAACATGGATTGCTATGGAAATCTATCTCTATCTATAAATGGATACAGTATTTGAATATTGTGAAATAAATTAGCCATGGATTTCACCACATGTGTGATCATTTTTCATGCACTGAAGTACATGTTGTATCTGCTATTTCTTTGTGTCTGCTACAAAGTACTACCAACATGTACCTGAGGAGTGTGATCAGTTGTGCTTACTCTGGGGAGTAAGATCTCAAGACGGCAAAACAGGCTTAAAATAACTCTCCCTGCCATGACTGCTGGCAGTAATACCTGATGCAACCTTTAGTGACCATTATTCTCACATATGCAACCTTTTTAAAATGGGGAAAACAGCTACATATTCAGTGGTAAGTTTAGCAGAAAGATTGAAAGAAGATGCATGGGCTATCACATATGAACTGTATCTTACCTTAAAACAGCTGGAGGGGAAACCGAATCTCCCAATTAAAGGTATTTCAAATTGATGTAAGGGGTTCAGCAATTTCCTATTATTTTTATGTAATCTCTACGTGTTTGCCAATTTGTTTTGTCTTTTGGTCATCTATCAGTTTTCAAGGGGTCTAATCCATACATACTTGAAACAATGAAGCCATCATTGCACTGCTCTACTTTTTTAAAATGTCTAGTTTCTTTCTAACTGGATCATCATTTTGTGAGGCTGGGTCCAGACGGTGACATTTGGAATAGAACCATTGATTTCAGCAGGTCTCCTGCAAGTAGGACTAAATATGGATCCAACCCAGTATGTTTCATATTTGTGAATTCTGGTGCACCACATTTAATGAGAACTGTGGCTAAAAAGGCAGTGCATAAACCAGGTTATAAATGATGGCATGAATATTTTATCATTCCTGTAACAGCAACAACCAAAACGAAATCCCCTACGGTACCACATTGAAACCCAACTCTACCCCCCACTAAATGACTGAGGATAGGACAGAATCTTACTACACAATAGGGTGGTAGACTAGCTCTTAGGAGCTCCAGGGCAGATCACATAGCACAGAGCCAGCTCTGTGATCAGAGCAAGCAGCCCCAAGCATTGATTTTCACGATTACATATCTTTTGAAAACTGTTCATGAAAGAAGCCAATTGAAGTGGGGTTGTGGGAATAAAGGCTGCTTACTGAAAAGTCACCACCCAGCTGAAAAACAGCCCATTCATTTCCTTCACAACAAAAATGTGCTTAGGAGTTTCCACACCAGCATTGAAAGCATATGCACGGTGAGTTGTTTTTTTTTTAGACCTTAGCGCAGATAATCCAGGTTAAAGGAAGAAAAAGTATAGGCTGGAATTTTGATGATGACAAAATTGTGTGGATGATGTGAGAACTTTCTGAGCATGAGCAGCACCAAGTCCACAATAAACTGCCATGTGGAAGCACACCTTGTGATATGCTTCAAACAAGGGTGAGAGTAGTTGTTTTGTTCCTCCTCCTGCGCTACTGTTCCCTTACTCCTGTGTAGGTCTGAGCTAAAATGGTACAAATTTCTCCCCGCCCCCCGCCCCCATGAAAATTGCTGTAAAAATGATATAGTGTATCTGAGGATGGAAACTGGAGCCAGTGCATCCAAATCAGTTTGTCGGCAGGGTTGGAGAAAGGTGACATCTCTCTGCCTCATGGAGGCAGGTCATTTCCTATGCTGCACTCTGTTGCATAAGTTTTAGAAAGAAACCTAGGGTTGCCCAGTTGCACTGTTTTCCGTCTATCCCAATGGGGACAATGGGGGAGGTGGATTACTCCACCTTATTCTTAGAAAAGGCCTGCAAGGTAGGTTAGGCTTCATGGAGAATGCAGATCCCCTCCCCCTCTGCAGAATTGCTGTTGAACCAGTATTCTCCTTTAACCATTTTAGCCATGACCATTCATTATTTCATTAGGACTATTGAACTAAAGCAGTGGTTCTCAAACTTTCTTCTTTGGGCTCCCTTTTAAACTACATCTGTTCCACACCCCTACAATGAGTAACTTCTGTGCATATCTTCCATCCTTCTCCCTGACATCTGCATGTCCAACCCAAACACCAGAAGAGAAGCATGTAGTTTTGTGCATGTAGTCGCTGCACCTTAATCAAAACCCTTCATGATTGGGGCCAACAACTGTGTGGTGAGCTCTTACACACATATAAATGTGTGAACATAGGTTTCCCTGTCTGATGTTCCATTGAATGCATAACTGTAAGTGAAGGGTGTAGAGAGATAATCTCACACCATTCTGCACACATTTGAGAGATGTAGAGGCAGGACTGGCAGCAACAGCAGCAGATATGTTCTATGCCTATGACAATGTTTTATTCTCTTGTTAATTATGTTGTCTTAAAGGTGCATTTTATATTTGACATCATTTAGCAATGTTTCTTTTGAAATGTTTAAACTTTTTCGTTAACTTGGTTTGTGTTAAATACTGATATGTATTCTGTAGTTGACAATAATAATAATAATATAATAATAATAATAATAATAATAATAATAATAATAATAATAATATATGAATCTAGACAGATACTCTCAGGAAAATATCCATTGCTGGGATAGCTCAATTGGTAGACCTTGAGACTCTTAACCTCGGTCATGGGTTTGAGCTCCATGTTGGGTAAAATATACTTGTATTGCAGGGGGTTGGGGTCCCTTCCAACTCTGCAATTCTATTGTTCTATGGTTGTAAAACCGAGGGGGCAAAAGGGCCATCACAAAATTTGCCCATTAATCAATTAAGCAAAGAATACCACTAGATTTGATTGTTAGATAAAAGGCACTGTGCTTCAATCTATCCGGTAAGTCAATATTTGTACCCTAACAACTCTTATCTTCTTCCTTTTACAGGTAGCATGTTAATAAGGCCTATGAACAAAATGCACAATCTTACTTTTCTGCTGCTGGGATTCTCAGACATTCGAGAACTACAGATCTTACACTTCTTTGTATTCCTAGCATTATACATGATAGCAATCATAGGGAATCTCCTCATTGTTGCTGCAATTCTCCTTGATCACCACCTTCACACACCCATGTACTTCTTTCTACTGAATTTGGCTATGCTGGATGTTGGAACAATTTCCGTCATGGTACCCAAATCAATGGCTATTTCCCTCTCAGGCAGCAGGTATATTTCATATTTTGGATGCGTTGCTCAAGTTTTCTTTTTATATTTATTTGGAACATCAGATTTTGCTCTGCTAACTATCATGGCACATGATCGCTATGTTGCTATTTGCAACCCACTCCACTATGAGACCATTATGCACAAAGGAGCCTGCCTACAGATGGTAGCTATTGGGTGGGTTGTAGGCCTTTTTGCGGCCATATTGCATGCTGGCAGCACCTTTGCCAACACCTTCTGTTCTAATGATGTCAATCAGTTCTTCTGTGAAATCCCAAAATTACTGAAGATCTCCTGCTCTGACTTTTATTTAGTTGAGGTTTGGCTTCTTGTTCTAACCTTTAGTATAGGAACAGGATGTTTCATATTCATTATCATAACATACATGCAGATCTTTTCCGCAGTGCTCAGAATCCCTTCAGTTCAGGGTCAGAAAAAACTCCTCTCCACTTGCCTTCCCCACCTCACAGTTGTATCTGTGCTTATATTCACTGGGATCTTTGCTTATGCAAAGCCTCCAAATGATGCTTCTTCTGATCTGGATATTGCTTTTGCTGGAATATATACCATTATTCCTCCCACACTGAATCCATTCATCTACAGCATGAGAAACAAAGAAATCAAGACTGCATTGTGGAAACTCTTAGATTTGGGGCCTTCTAAAACTCTATTTAGAGTTCTATAAAACTGCAATTCTATACCCTTCAATGTGTGAATGTTTTAATATGCAATTGTTTTAACCCAGAATTATAACGTTTGATAAAATAAATCCTTTTAACTCAAAAGGCATGGGAAGGAACTGTTTACTGTCTCAAGCCCTAGAGAGCCACTGAAAGCCATTGTAGGCATTACAGAGCTAAATTGACAAATATTCTCATTCAGAATATTGGAGTTTCGGTGTGTTGATATTTGGCTCTGCCATTTTTTACCTTGCACTATAAGCTTTTGGTAGAACATCTGCTTTGCATGTTGATAATCCCTGACATGACATCTCCAGGGATGGATAATCTGCTTTGGATGCAGAAGGTTCTCAATTTAACCCTGGCATGTCCAGATAGAGGCAGGAATGATACCCTATCTGAAGACAGTTTACCGTGCTCCTAATTCTGTGATACATAATCCCTCCCCTGGGTTTCCCCACAAAATTCTCCATGTCATTCATTGTCATTCCACCCTATTTTTTAAAATTGTTTATTTCACTTACAACTGACATAAATACAGCCAACCTGCCATTTACAGATTTTCAATATGTGTGCAATTGCACAAAAGTGCATCACACTGAACCAAGAAGTGACCTAAAAATGTCACAGAAAGGGGTGGAACGAAGTGTTTCAAATACACATTATTTCACTTAAACATGCAGTGCCTTAGAATGTAACCCCCACTTAATAAGGGTTGCCTATACAGTATAGAAAAATCAAATGTAACAAATATTCATTCTAAAAAGAAAAAGTGTTGGAAAATGTGTCATTTTCCCATCAGAATTTTCAGTTTTACTGTAGACAGAATCAGACATTTTGATTGTGACCATTCTAAACTACAAAACTTACTTTTGATTAAAAAAATCTATGATGTTGCAACCTTCCTTCTCTTATTTTGATAATATTCATTGCTAGAAACATTTCCCTTGCCATATTCCATCTTCCCATCAGTCACCCTGGAGACTGCCTCTACCTCTGGAGTTCTTAGGATCTACCTCTGGCTCAGTCCATTGGGATTTCTTCCCACTAAATAGTGCCATTCCCCACTCTAAGAGATACTGCTGTCAAAAACCCTTGCAGTTACTTTCAGGCTAACATAATTAACAGGAAACTAAAATATTATCTTAAAGATTTCAAAATAAAATATTACCAAAGGAAATCAAATGCAAAATGCACATTTAAAACAGCACAATTAGGAAGATAATAAAATATTATCATAGACCATGCTCTCTGTATCCAGTATCCAGCAGCTAGTTGTAATTGCACACTCTAACCACATATGCAACAAAATAAAAAAAATTCCTTCCAGAAGCACCTTAGATACCAACTAAGTTTGCCATTGGTATGAGCTTTCGTGTGCATGCACACTTCTTAACAATGTGCATTCCCTGATGAACCAATTTATCATAGTTGATTCTTCCATGAAAGAATCCATCATGGAATGTGATATTCTGCCCCCACTTCCCGTTCACACACACTCTCACCTTTGCATTTCCCCCCCAGCACTTTTGATACAGGTAATCCTAATATCCAGTTTGCACATTATGGTCAAATACGCAAAGGTTATCAACTAACTAACTAACTAACTAAATCAATCAATCAATCACTCAATCAATCATACCATCACAGCAATGTACATTAGACTGAGAGACTGTGACTGGCCCAAAGCCACTCATTGAGTTTCATGGCTGAGTTTAACCTTCGTCTCTCGGTAGTCTACTTAATATCTCTACAACTTTTTACACATTTTGGAAAAAGGATGTAGAAGTGAATAAGCTGGGTGAAGGGGATAATCTTTCCCTATAGGTCTGGAAATGTATTGGGTTTCTTGTTAGCAGTCCTATGTAGCACTTTTAAGATTCACCCATTCAGTTTGCTACCCTGTACATACTTATCACAGCTACATTGCTCTTTGGTCACCCCTTCATGACCTTCTGCCAGCCTCACCAGGTCCAGTGAGCACCAACTGCCACTGTCAGAGCCTGTTATATTCAAAACCATATTACGTACGGGGTGAGGCCAGGTGGGAGGGGGAGGGGGTTGTCGTGAAGCTGAGCAAGAAAATGTCAAACCTGCAATATGGAAGAAAGCAAATGGATCAAAGAGAGGCAGGTCCTATCTGTAACTGGTTTCCACAGTAGATATAGCACATTTGATCAATGTGTTGTTTTTCCTTATCTTATTCAAAAGTATTTTAGCAACAAACCAAAAAACAACGACAACCTGGGTGCTGTATTAATTGGTCTCACTCTCATTTGCCTTTGACTCCATTAACCAACAATGTCTATGGCTGTGATTGGAGGACTAGTTGTGTGCCCAGCCACGGAGTACCTGTGCCCAGGGAGCCTAGCTGACTGGTGGTATGAATGAATAGACATGGCAACTGTAATGGGATTAAAAGGCCACAACTTTATCAATTTCAGATGTAGGTAAACCCTGGCATAGGCATTGGGCGTGTATCCCTCTCAGCCCCCGGTGGGGAACCGAGGCATGACAGGGTATGCATGGGAGGAAGGGTCCATAGCAAAACACTCCTCCTCCTCCTCCTCCTCCTCCTCCTCCTCCTCCTCCTCCTCCTCCTCCTCCTCCTCCTCCTCCTCCTCTATATACCACCCTATACCCAGAGATCTCAGGGCAGTTCAGAGATGGAGCAACCCAAATGTTGGGGGGAGCTTTATGGCCCACTGGCCAACCGCTTCTGGCTCTTTTAACAGGGTATCCTGTAGGTCCTGCTGCTGTGGGGGGGGGGGTGGATCACCACTCCACCCCCCAAGTCAGAAGTTAGACTAAAGGATCCTGCCCAAGGACTAACCCGCCAAAATTGTGACTAGTGCTACCGGGAAGGCAAAACCTGACAATCAGGGAAAATTCCTCGAAAAACAGCAACTGTAGGGAATCATAGGGAAGCCCACTAAGCTGGAAAGGAAAATGTTAGAAGAAAAGCAGACAAATAACAGCAATGCTAAAGGGTGGGCAGGGTGGGTGACACTACAAGGCTGACAGTGAGTTGCGTCAGCCTAATTATAAGTCCGGGGAGTGGACCTGAGTGAAGTCTGCAAAACTCAGGTCTGCTCCCCCAAACTCCACCCCCCAGGCCACCACGGATTGGCAGAATTCAAACGGAGGGCCTGACAGTGCCCAACATGCTCCGCAGTGGCCGGGGAGGAACTCAACAGTCAGGTCAACCTGGCGAGTCTCCAGGGGCTTAGGGAGGCACCGTGGCAGGCCGCAACCGCAACTCACCGTGGAAGAAGGGTAAGTGGCCATTGTCACTTCGCTGGATAAATGTTTGTTATACTCTAGCTCTCCTCTGATCCTTGCACTAAAATTTTGCATGGACTTGTGGGCTTCCTTTCAGATTCAATAGTTTTCCCAAGGGGTGTAAAACAAGATTGATTTTGGGCCCCACTCTTGTATAATTTCTACATAAATTCTTCTTCTTCTTCTTCTTCTTCTTCTTCTTCTTCTTCTTCTTCTTCTTCTTCTTCTTCTTCTTCTTCTTCTTCTTCTTCTCCTTCTCCTCCTCCTCCTCCTCCTCCTCCTCCTCCTCCTCCTCCTCCTCCTCCTCCTCCTCTGTGAAATTTGAAGCAGTAACTTTCAACAATGTTTTCAGATCATTTGTGCTGGGCTCTTGGGAGTAAGATCCCAAGATGACTAATAAGACTTGAAAGAATTATTCTTCCCATGTCTACTGGTGCTAATTTAGTGACTATTATCCTCATATATGCAGTCTATTTAAAGGCTGGGGAAACAGTTACATGTCCTGTGGCAAGTGCTGCAAGAAGGCTGAAAGAGTTTGGTTGAAAGATACTTGGATTCTGACATCTTTATCATATAAAGATGTCAGTAGCTGGAGAGGAAATTGAATCTTATCATCAAAGGTATTTTAATCTTATCATCAAAGGTATTTTAATCTTATCATCAAAGGTATTTTAAAACAATTTAGGGTGGTTTGGTACTTTCCTTTTACTCTGATGTAATCTAGATGTGTCTGTCAGCATTTTATTTTCTTCCCATCTATCAATTTCCAAGGGGTCTTACATACTCTTGAATGCTAATACCAGTCCTTATTAGAGTGCTCAACTTTAAAATGAACAATGACCACCTGGTATGTTAAACACATTCCTAATTAATGTTCCAAAGTCAAGTAGATGTAGCTGATGGAGCTATATTTTATCATTCAACTGTGTGGTCCGTTTGTGATGCGTTTATGATGGAACTGGGCTGTGTTCAGATCCATTCAGTCTGTGTGCTGGAAGAAAGATCCCATTCAAGGCCACAGCTCCCCCCCCCCCAAATAACTGGATAATTTGCAGTAGGTTCCCCCCCCCCATGTCAGAAGAATAAAAGAGTGATGACATGAAAATTCATGCTGGCAGAAGTAGATTTGTGACTACATTCAAAATAGGCTGTTGCCTTAGAATTCTGTCTTATTCGCAAACACATGTATACTCTATTACTTAGTTTTGAAAAACCAAGAGCACCTATACCTCACGATAGGAGTATGTTATAGTTTCCAATTTCAATACCTGACATTTCCATATATATATTGACAGATGGTTTCAGGTTTGGGAGCTGCCAGTCCAACACTGTCTTCTTCAAGTGATGGGCTATCTAAATGCCATAAACATTATATGTTTAATATCATGCTTATCTCTTCAAAGATTACTATAGCAGACGGGGGTTTGAATTAGGTCGCAGGAGATCGGTCAACTTTCCAAGTGACATTAATAGCAGCTTCCTTTGTGGGGCAAGGTAACTAAAGGAAGCAGTTAAAAAGCCCCCAGATAGCTTCATGTTATTGTAAGATTACTTAGAGTCCCCCAAGCACGCAGACTGAACAGAAATAGAAAATATGAGTTAAAATATAAATTTTGGAGTGAAGTAAGTGATTGAGATACTTTAGATACTTTATATAGTAACAGATATGCAAGCTGCAATTTACAAATGGGCTATTTTGGCATAATATTTAATCTCAATTGTTTTTACACTACTTGATTAGCAAAATAATGTGGAATATATAATGAAATTTCAGGAAGCATTAAAAAAAAAGTTTGATGCTTTATTCTGTTTTTAATCTGTTGGGAGCCTCCCAGAGTGGCTGGGGAAACCTAGCTGGATGGGTGGGGTATAAAGAATATAATATAATATATCCCATTAATCAGTATTAACACTTTTTAGCTTCTTCCTCCAACAGAGAGAATGCAAATACTGAAGAAAAATGAGCAATCTTACTTCCATGTCTACATTTCTGCTGTGGGAATTCTCAGGTGTACGAGAACTACAGATCTTACATTTCTTTCTGTTCCTAGGATTGTACTTGACCACCATGACTGGGAATCTTCTCATTATTGCTGCAATAGTGCTAGACCATCACCTCCATACACCAATGTGCTTTTTCCTAACTAATTTGGCAATGATGGACATGGGCTCTGCTTCTGTCATGATGCCCAAATCCTTAGCCAATTCCATCATGAACAGCAGGTCTATTTCTTACTCTGGGTGTGTGGCCCAGGTTTTCTTCTATATGTTCTTTGTAGCAGCAGATTTTGCCATTCTAACAGTAATGGCACATGATCGCTATGTCGCCATCTGCAACCCATTACAGTATGAGGCAATTATGCACAAAGGAGCTTGTATTCAGATAACCGTCATTGTGTTGATTGCTAGTCTTCTCTATGCCACGTTACACGCTTGTAGCACTTTTGCAATCACCTTCTGTTCAAATGAGGTCCAACAGTTCTTCTGTGAAGTTCCAACATTACTGAAGCTCTCCTGCTCTGATATCTACCTTGTCGAAGTAGGGGTTATTGTGTTAGGGTGTTGCCTGGGACTAGGATGCTTCATGTTCATTATCATAACATACATGCAGCTGTTTGCTACAGTGCGCAGAATTCCTTCAGTACATGGTCAGAAAAAAGCCCTCTCCACCTGCCTTCCCCACCTCACTGTTGTCTCTTTGTTTATGGGCACTGCACTCTTTGCCTATGCAAGGCCTCCCACGAATGCTTCTTCTGATCTGGATATAGCTTTTGCTGTGATCTATACTGTAATTCCTTCCATGTTGAATCCATTCATCTATAGCATGAGAAACAAAGAAATCAAGACTGCTTTGTGGAAACTCTTACATTTTGGGCATTCCTCTAAAAATAGATAAATATTTTCTTTGACTATCAAACCTTTATTAGGCATTTTACAAATAGAACCGCAAGAAAAAGAGTCACATAAAAAAGTATTTAAAATGCATACAAAGAGGCAACAGTAAACTGCATACACTAATTGTGTGTGTGTGTTTTTGTGTGTGTGTGTGTGTGTGTGTGTGTGTGTGTATAATCTGAGATTTCTTCCTATCTTTTTTTAAAAGATAGGAATTTAACACATTAAACAAAAACAAAACATTCAACCACACACCCAACAACATATAATAAACACAAAATTTCCTCTTTTTAACATCTAATCAATTATTACAATTTACTTTGCTCTGCCGAGCTTTGACTTCCCTCCTTCCCCCCCTTCGGTTTTCTTGTCCACTCCTATCTCCCAGTTCCTGTATTCCTTTTACTTAAAGTCAGTTCGTAGGATTTTTTTCAGTCCTGCAAGTGTCTTTAGACTTCTACAGTTCTTCTCCATATAGTCCACAAATTTACTCCAATCCTTTTGGAACCTTGATTCTCCCTGGTTTCGGATCCTGCTAGTCAGTCTTGCTAGTTCCACATAGTCCATCATTTTCGTCTGCCACTCTTCAAGCGTCGGTAACTCCTGAGTTTTCCATTTTGGGGCTAACAAAGTCCTAGCCGCGGTTGTTGCATACATAAATAATACTTGGTCTCCTTTTACTATCTCTTGTCCTATAATTCCTAATAAAAACGCCTCCTTTTTTGGGAAAGGTGTATTTAAAAATCTTTTTCAGTTCATTATATATCATTTCCCAAAATCTTTTAATTTTTTCGCATGTCCACCACATATAAAATTCACCATCCTTCTCTTTACATTTCCAGCATGTTTTACTACTCATCCTATACATCTTAGCCAATTTTACTGGTGTTAAATACCATCTATACATCATCTTCAAAACATTCTCTTTCAGGGCAGTACATGCAGTAAATTTCAATGTTTGATTCCACAATTTCAACCACGCATCATATTCAATATTATACGCAAAATCTTTTGCCCATTTTATCATCACATCTTTTGTCAGTTCATCTTTCGTATACCATTCTAACAATAAGTCATACATTTTTGACAACAGCTTTGTTCTGCCTTCCAACAGTTCTATTTGAAATTTGGACCTTTTTTCTTCAAAACCTATTTTTTTATCATTTGTAAACACATCATTTACTTGCTGATATTGTAACCATCCAGTCAGTGAATCTTTAATTTCATCATACGGTTTCAACTTCCATCCCTTTTCTGTTTTCATCAATATCTCCTAGTAGGTGGCCCTCCTCCCCTCCATATTTATCTTTTTAACCGTCAATACCTCCACTGGTGAAACCCACCATGGGGTCTTAGTTTCTAACAGTGATTTATTTCTCTCCCATACTTCATATAATGATCTCCTTATCACATGATTTGTAAAACCCTTATGAACTCTTTTTTATCATACCAAAGATATGCATGCCAACCAAATCTGTTGTCATATCCTTCCAGGTCCAAAAGATCTGTATTTCCCAATGTTATCCATTCTCTTATCCAATAAAGACAGGACGCCTCATAATATATCCTCAAGTCTGGCATGGAGAATCCACCTCTTTCTTTTCTATCCACTAAAATTTTATATTTTATTCTTGTTTTTTTTTTCCTGCCAGACGAATCTCTATAAAACTTTTTGCCATTCTCTGAATTGTCCTATTCATTTTATTATAGGTAATGCTTGAAATAGGAATAACATTTTGGGTAATACATTCATCTTGATTGCAGCTATTCTTCCGAGGAATGACAACTTCATTCTATTCCAAGTTTCTAAGTCCTTCTTTATCTCCTTCCACACTGGTTCATAATTGTCATTGAATAAATTGATATTTTTTGCTGTCATCCATTTTCCCAGATACTGTACTTTTTTCGCCACTACGATGCCATGTCTCTGTTGTAATTCCTCCTTTTCCTCCATCTTCATATTTTTAACCACCATTTTTGTTTGTTTGACTTAAATCCTGCCAGCTGTCCAAATTTCTCCATCTCTTCTATAGCTTCTGCAACGCTTTCATTGGGGTTTTCCAAAGTTAGAACTAAATCGTCCGCAAAGGCCTTCAATTTAAATTCTTTTGCACCTACTTTGATTCCTTTAATTGTTGGGATTTCTCTTATTCTATTCAACAATACCTCCAGGACCGTGATGAACAGTAACGGTGATAACGGGCATCCTTGTCTAGTACCTTTTGTGATTTCGAAATATTCTGTTAAAACATTATTTATTATCAATTTCGCTCTTTGCTCAGAATATATCGCTTCAATTCCATTCAGGAAGGATCCTCCCACTCCCATCAATTCCAGGTTATTCTTCATAAACTGCCAGGAAATATTATCAAATGCTTTTTCTGCATCTATGAAC
The DNA here is from genome assembly GCF_963506605.1 of Zootoca vivipara. NCBI lineage: Eukaryota > Metazoa > Chordata > Lepidosauria > Squamata > Lacertidae > Zootoca > Zootoca vivipara. Next base: position 30,121,955 of record NC_083288.1, on the reverse strand, counting down.
ATTAATGTTGCAGGTTTATCTATCCTGGTCTCCAGATATTCTATTACATCTATAATATGTCTCACATTATCTTTTAACTGTCGACCAGGGAGAAATCCAGCTTGATCTTTGTGTATTATCTCATTCAAAATCTCTTTCAATCTTCTTGCCATTATATCTGCAAAAAGCTTATAGTCATTATTCAGTAATTAGATTGGTCTATAATTTTTTACATCGAGTCCATCTGAACCTGGTTTCGGAATCAATGTTATATATGCATCTTTCCAAGTGTTTGGGATCCTTCCTCCTGCAAGTATATTATTCATCACTTCAACTAAAACTGGTATCAATTGCCCATTTAATACTTTGTAATATTTTGCTGAAAGTCCATCTGGTCCTGGGGCCTTGCCGAGATTTCTTCCTATCAAACTACTCCTTGAGACACTGCTGCCAAGAACTCAGCTACTCCCGCAGTCACCTTATGGTCAATGTAAGACAGGCAGAATCCAACATTTCCACCATGCTGAGCACCCAGAAGGGGGGACAACACACGTTCACGCAGCATGCTGTGGAGTGGACAAGAGAATATGCTCTACAGTATCTGGCACATTCAGAGAACATCTACAGTACCTCTTGTCTCTGGGAATAAATATATATCTATATCTATAACATCTATATCTATATCTATATCATCTATAAAAATGGCATATACACTTCTTCCTGTGAATGGTTGGCCCTGCAATGCCATTGTTCTGCTTTTGCTTTTCTTCACCCACTTTTAAAATTGTATCTTTCATCTGCAACTGTTTCAATGATCAGATCTACGGTAATTCACCACATGTCTACTTAGACATAATACCTAAAGGAGAGACATTAAGAGTGGGGCAGGGTGGGAAACCAGGAGGGCTCAGAACTCCCCCTGGGCTGAGAGGGTTAATAGCTCAGCAGTCGTCCTGGATCATGGGGTCTGTGACGTGTCATGTAAACAGGACGCAGGAAGTAGTACCTGTTGTTGTTGTGTATTCTGTAATATATGACACTGTCTGTTTGCATTCTGTCTGTTGTTCTGCTGTTCGTCGCAGCTGCAGCGAGATGGGTTTGAACTCTCCCGGCTGAGTTGCCCTAAGTTAATAAATCTTCTTTGTTTTAATGAACAAGGAGTCAACGTGAGTTTATTTACACAGGCATAGAAAGCTGGATAAGACTTTCGCTGCTACGGACTGTTATCTAAACTGGGAAGGAAAATTCCGGGACGTTTAGAAACAAGGCTTGATATTTGGAAGCGTACTGGGCTGAGTATTTTTTGCAACGCTTCTACAACACAGCTAATAGTTGTCGTAGGCAGATCGATTCTCTGCTATCCTTCTGTCTCACAGGGTTGTGTTTATTGTTGTTTACCAATTGGATAATTGGACAACATTCTACACCCTACCCTACCCTACCCTACCCATTGTATTCTTAGAAGCTGTTTAGGACCATGCCCTCAAACTATGACATGCAATCAAGAGCAAGGCAAGATATAAAGGTATACTTTAAGAAGAAGTAAAACCCAATTATGATCTCAGTTAAAGGTAGCATTAAACACAACGGTCTTCACTGCTTTGCCTAAATGCCTGTACACACAGGACAAGGCACAAGTCAATAGGAAGGGAGGGTATGAACTCATGATATAATAAGCCAGAAAATTAAGAGTGAAATATTTGAGTTTCCCACCCCTTATTTTTGCAGAAACCGGCCTAAAAACCTTTAGGGAGCCTCTGTTCATACTACAACGTGTGCTGTCTTCAATTTACTGAGGTTACCCAACTTGTGCAGGCCTGCTGCAAATTATCCCAAATTAAAAGCATGTGCATGTGTGCATAGTGATAACAGTCAGTTTATACGACCTCCAGTTCCAGTTCTTACCCAGGTGCTGCTGCAAGCCACTGCCAGACTCAGGAGCAGACTCTTAATATTGTATAGGTCACATGCAAGGACCTGCAGATCATTCTGTGTAAACAAAACTGCTCTGGAAGAAGCTCACAATGCAAGTTGCAAAACAGTGATTGGCGGGAGGAATTGGGACAATCCTGGATAAAACAAGAAGCCAAAATGGCTTCTGTAATTCCAGGAGTGTCGTGGGAAAATTGCGACACTTGAAGGCTATGCTAGCTTCCCCACATCATGCACACATTTGACATATGTGCAAGAGGGTGGGGATGGGAATGTGTGGGCAGTGAATTTTCAGTGACAATACTGAGGAGGAAAGCATAGAATGTATGGTGGATTTGATTGTTTAAAGGAACTGTGTTTAAATTAAGCTGGTTGATCAATATTGGTATGCAAACAATCCTATCTTCTTCCTTGTACAGTTACCGAAATGTGTGAAGACGTCCTGTGAATAAAATGTCCAATCTTACCTTCATGTCTACATTTTTGCTGTTGGGATTCTCAGACACCCGAGAACTACAGATCTTGCATTTTGTTGTTTTCCTGGTGTTGTAATTAATGGCAATAATGGGGAATTTTCTCATTATTGTAGTAGTTGTCTGCGATCACCACCTCCACACCCCCATGTACTTCTTTCTCATGAATTTGGCCATGATGGACCTTGGAACAATTTCTGTCATGGTACCCAAATCGATGGCCATGAATTTAACCACATGTGTGATCATTTTTCATGCATTGAAGTACATGTTGTATCTGCTATTTTCTTGTGTCTGCTACCAAAGTACCACCAACATGTATTTGAGGAGTGTGATCAGTTGTGTTTACTCTGGGGAGTAAGATCTCAAGACGGCAAAACAGGCTTAAAATAACTCTCCCTGCCATGTCTGCTGGCACTAATACCTGATGCAACCTTTAGTGACCATTATTCTCACATATGCAACCTTTTTAAAATGGGGGAAACAGCTACATCTTCAGTGGTAAGTTCCACAGAAAGATTGAAAGAAGATGCATCGGGTCTCACATATGAACTGCATCTTACCTTAAAACAGCTGGAGGGGAAACCGAAGCTCCCAATTAAAGGTATTTCAAATTGATGTAAGGGGTTCAGTAGTTTCCTATTACTTTTATGCAATCTCAAGGTGTTTGCCATTTTTTTTTATCTTATGGTCATCTATCAGTTTTCAAGGGGTCACATACATACATACATACATGCATACATACATACATACATGAAACAATGAAGCAATCATTACACTGCTCTACTTTTTAAAATGTCTAGTTTCTTTCTAACTGGATTGTCATTTTGTTAGGCTGGGTCCAGACTTGGTGACATTTGGAACAGACCCATTGATTTAAGCAGGTCTCCTGCAAGTAGGACTAAATATGGATCCAACCCAGTATGTTTCATATTTGTGAATTCTGGTACACCACATTTAATGGGGAATTGTGGCTAAAAAGGCAGTGCATAAACCAGGTTATAAATGATGGCATAAATATTTTATCATTCCTGTAACAGCAACAACCAAAACGAAATCCCCTACCACATTGAATCCCAACTCTACCCCCCACTAAATGACTGAGGATAGGACAGAATCTTACTACACAATAGGGTGGTAGACTAGCTCTTAGGAGCTCCAGGGCAGATCACATAGCACAGAGCCAGCTCTGTGATCAGAGCAAGCAGCCCCAAGCATTGATTTTCATGATTACATATCTTTTGAAAACTGTTCATGAAAGAAGCCAATTGAAGTGGGGTTGTGGGAATAAAGGCTGCTTACTGAAAAGTCACCACCCAGGAGAAAAACAGCCCATTCATTTCCTTCACAACAAAAATGTGCTTAGGAGTTTCCACACCAGCATTGAAAGCAGATGCACGGTGAGTTGTTTCTTTTTAGACCTTAGCGCAGATAACCCAGGTTAAAGGAAGAAAAAGTATAGGCTGGAATTTTGATGATGACAAAATTGTGTGGATGATGTGAGAACTTTCTGAGCATGAGCAGCACCAATTCCACAATAAACTGCCATGTGGAAGCACACCTTGTGATATGCTTCAAACAAGGGTGTGAGTAGTTGTTTAGTTCCTCCTCCTGCGCTACTGTTCCCTTACTCCTGTGTAGGTCTGAGCTAAAATGGTACAAATCTCTCCCCGCCCCCCGCCCCCATGAAAATTGCTGTAAAAATGATATAGTGTATCTGAGGATGGAAACTGGAGCCAGTGCATCCTAATCAGTTTGTCGGCAGGGTTGGAGAAATGTGACATCTCTCTGCCTCATGGAGGCAGGTCATTTCCTATGCTACACTCTGTTGCATAAGTTTTAGAAAGAAACCTAGGGTTGCCCAGTTGCACTGTTTTCCGTCTATCCCAATGGGGACAATGGGGGAGGTGGATTACTCCACCTTATTCTTAGAAAAGGCCTGCAAGGTAGGTTAGGCTTCATGGAGAATGCAGATCCCCTCCCCCTCTGCAGAATTGCTGTTGAACCAGTATTCTCCTTTAACCATTTTAGCCATGACCATTCATTATTTCATTAGGACTATTGAACTAAAGCAGTGGTTCTCAAACTTTCTTCTTTGGGCTCCCTTTTAAACTACATCTGTTCCACACCCCTACAATGAGTAACTTCTGTGCATATCTTCCATCCTTCTCCCTGACATCTGCATGTCCAACCCAAACACCAGAAGAGAAGCATGTAGTTTTGTGCATGTAGTCGGTGCACCTTAATCAGAACCCTTCATGATTGGGGCCAACAACTGTGTGGTGAGCTCTTACACACATATAAATGTGTGAACATAGGTTTCCCTGTCTGATGTTCCATTGAATGCATAACTGTAAGTGAAGGGTGGAGGGGGATAGTCTCACACCATTCTGCACACATTTGAGAGATGTAGAGGCAGGACTGGCAGCAACAGCAGCAGATGTGTTCTATGCCTATGACAATGTTTAATTCTCTTGTTAATTATGTTGTCTTAAAGGTGCATTTTATATTTGACATCCTTTAGCAATGTTTTCTTTGGAAATGTTTAAGCTATTTGTTAACTTGGTTTGTGTTAAATACTGATATGTATTCTGCAGTTGACTTTCTTTGCAATGGTATATTTTGAAAGCTTTAAGCTAATATTTCAGTTTCCTGTTAATCATGTTGCCTTGACTATATACTTTATATTTGCCATTCTTTAAAAATGTTTTATTCTTGATTGTTTTATTTGATGTTTGATGTGCTGTACACCACTCTGAGATTTTTTCTCAGGATGATAATAATAATAATAATAAATAATAATATATGAATGGACTTAGATACTCTCAGGACAATATCCATGCAGGGATAGCTCAGTTGGTAGAACTTGAGACTCTTAACCTCGGTCATGGGTTTGAGCTCCATGTTGGGTAAAAGATACTTCCATTGCAGGGGGTTGGGGTCGCTTCCAACTCTACAATTCTATTGTTCTATGGTTCTAAAACTGAGGGGGTAAAAGGGCCGTCACAACATTTCCACATTAATCAATTGAGCAAAGAATACCACTAGATTTGATTGTTAGATAAAAGGCACTGTTCTTAAATCTATCCGGTAAATCAATATTTGTACCCTAACAACTCTTATCTTCTTCCTTTTACAGGTAGCATGTTAATAAGGCCTATGAACAAAATGCACAATCTTACTTTTCTGCTACTGGGATTCTCAGATATTCGAGAAATACAGATCTTACACTTCTTTGTGTTCCTAGCATTATACATGATAGCAATCATAGGGAATCTCCTCATTGTTGCTGCAATTCTCCTTGATCACCACCTTCACACACCCATGTACTTCTTTCTACTGAATTTGGCTATGCTGGATGTTGGAACAATTTCCGTCATGGTACCCAAATCAATGGCTATTTCCCTCTCAGGCAGCAGGTATATTTCATATTTTGGATGCGTTGCTCAAGTTTTCTTTTTATATTTATTTGGACTATCAGATTTTGCTCTGCTAACTATCATGGCACATGATCGCTATGTTGCTATTTGCAACCCACTCCACTATGAGACCATTATGCACAAAGGAGCCTGCCTACAGATGGTAGCCATTGGGTGGATTGTAGGCCTTTTTGCAGCCATATTGCATGCTAGCAGCACCTTTGCCAACACCTTCTGTTCTAATGATGTCAATCAGTTCTTCTGTGAAATCCCAAAATTACTGAAGATCTCCTGCTCTGACTTTTATTTAGTTGAGGTTTGGCTTCTTGTTCTAACCTTTAGTATAGGAACAGGTTGTTTCATATTCATTATCATAACATACATGCAGATCTTTTCCACAGTGCTCAGAATCCCTTCTGTTCAGGGTCAGAAAAAACTCCTCTCCACTTGCCTTCCCCACCTCACGGTTGTATGTGTGCTCATATTCACTTCGATCTTTGGTTACGCAAAGCCTCCAAATGACGCTTCTTCTGATCTTGATATTGCTTTTGCTGGAATATATACCATTATTCCTCCCACACTGAATCCATTCATCTACAGCATGAGAAACAAAGAAATCAAGACTGCATTGTGGAAACTCTTAGATTTCGGGCCTTCTAAAACTATATTTTAAGGGACCCAGGTGGCGCTGTGAGTTTAGGGCTTGCTGATCAGAAGGTCGGCGGTTCGAATCCCTGCAACGGTGTGAGCTCCCGTTGCTTGGTCCCAACTCCTGCCCATCTAGCAGTTCGAAAGCACATCAAGGTGCAAATAGATAAATAGGGACCGCTCCAGCGGGAAGGTAAACGGCATTTCTGTGTGCTGCTCTGGTTCGCCAGAAGCAGCTTTGTTATGCTGGCCACATGACCCGGAAGCTGTCTGTGGACAAACGCCAGCTCCCTCGGCCTATAGAGCGAGATGAGCACCGCAACCCCAGAGTTGGACACGACTGGACCTGATGATCAGGGGCCCCTTTACCTTTACCTTTTAAAACTCTATTTAGAGTTCTATAAAACTGCAATTCTATACCCTTCATACCCTTTTAATATGCAATTTTTTAAACCCAGAATTATAACTTTTGGTAAAATAAATCCTTTTAATTCAAAAGGCATGTGAAGGAATTGTTTCCTGTCTCAAGCCCTAGAGAGCCACTGAAAGCCATTGTAGGCATTACAGAGCTAAATGGACAAATATTCTCATTCAGAACAAAATAAAAAAAACCCTTCCAGTAGCACCTAAGAGAACAACTAAGTTTGTCATAGGTATGAGCTTTCGTGTGCATGCACACTTCTTCAGATACGCATGCACACGAAAGCTCATACCTATGACAAACTTAGTTGGTCTCTAAGGTGCTACTGGAAGGATTTTTTAAATTTTGTTTTGACTATGTCAGACCAACACGGCTACCTACCTGTAACTATTCTCATTCAGAATATTGCAATTTCGGTGTGTTGATATTTGGCTCTGCCATTTTTTACCTTGCACTATAAGCTTTTGGTAGAACATCTGCTTTGCATGTTGATAATCCCTGACATCTCCAGGGATGGAGCATCAGCTTTGGATGCAGAAGGTTCTCAGTTTAACCCTGGCATCTCCAGATAGAGGCAGGAATGATACCCTGCCTCTGAACTGTCTGAAGACAGTTTACCGTGCTCCTAATTCTGTGATACATAATCCCTCTGCCCCCCCCCCCCGGTTTCCCCACAAAATTCTCCATGTTATTCATTGTCATTTCACCCTATTTTTAAAATTGTTTATTTCACTTACAGCTGACATAAATATAGCCAACCTGTGTCATTTTCCCATCAGAATTTTCAGTTTTACTGTAGAGAGAATCAGACATTTTGATTGTGACAATTCTAAATTACAAAACTTACTTTTGATTAAAAAATCTATGATGTTGCAATCTTCCTTCTCTTACGATGATAATATTCATTGCTAGAAACATTTCCCTTGCCATATTCCATCTTCCCATCAGTCACCCTGGAGACTGCCTCTACCTCTGGAGTTCTTAGGATCTACCTCTGGCTCAATCCATTGGGATTTCTTCCCACTAAATAGTGCCATTCCCCACTCTAAGAGATACTGCTGTCAAAAACCCTTGCAGTTACTTTCAGGCTAACATAATTAACAGGAAACTAAAATATTATCTAAAAGATTTCAAAATAAAACACCACCAAAGGAAATCAAATGCAAAATGCACATTTAAAACAGCACAATTAGGAAAATAATAAAATATTATCATAGACCATTGTCGCGGTCACTCTGACCTGCACATCACCCCCGGACGTTTGACGGTCTATTGGTGATGTGCCTACGACAAACAAATACGTTCAGTCACTCACACACCTCAGACCAGGATATCTTAAAATAAAACAAGATAGTTTATTTGAATGTTCTTATGCGTGATGGTTACGGTACAAAGCTTAAACGGGTTCAAATAACAGATGGTTCCTATACCGGCCTAATACCTCTAAATCTGAATTACCGGCCTATTACCTCTAAAAATAACTAATATTATCTATCACTATTCTCATCACACTGTATCCTGTCTATCTCCCTGTTTAACAACCACCTCAATATTAACCAGCTCTTATCTTCACACCAACTCTAACCTGACTGACTTCAACCAACAACTCCCTTCAACAACAACTGACTCCAGGGTTGGGGTTTTTATATTCCCCCAGAGCCCTCCCCCTTGGGTTCTTAGGGTTCTAACAGGGTTAACCCTCTACAGCCTGGCTAATTTTTAAACTGATCGCCACAACCATGCTCTCTGTATCCAGTATCCAGTAACTAGTTGTAATTGCACACTCTAACCACATATGCAACAAAATAAAATAAAAATTCATTCCAGAAGCACCTTAGAGACCAATAAGTTTGCCGTTGGTATGAGCTTTCGTGTGCATGCACACTTCTTCAGATTCACCTTCACCAGCACCCCGGACGGAGCCTCCTGTACAACCACAGACTGAAGCTACCATTGCAATAGCTGACGCAGAAGCCTCAGACTCAAACCATTCACCTGCAGCTCCTGTGGCGGGCAGTTCCTCAAGCTCACTTAGCCCGGCTGCCTCTCCAATAATACCTCGTCGGTCTAATTGAGCTCGTAGTCATCGGCCCTATCTTAAGGATTGTGTTGCCTAATGAATCAGTATATAGAACTTGTAATTAGTTTAAACATATGTTGTTGTTGGCAATAATGGGGAATTTTCGCATTATTGTAGTAGTTGTCTTCGATCACCACCTTCACACCCCCATATACTTCTTTCTCATGAATTTGGCCATGATGGACCTTGGAACAATTTCTGTCATGGTACCCAAATCGATGGCCGTTTCCCTTTTAAACAGCAGGTTCATGTCTTATTCTGGATGTGTTGCTCAAGTCTTTTTTTCATATTTTTTTGGAACATCAGATCTTGCCCTCCTAACTATAATGGCACATGACCGCTATGTTGCTATTTGCAACCCACTCCAATATGAGTTAATTATGAACAGAGGAGCCTGTATGTGGCTGGTAGCCATTGTATGGATTATGCGCCTCCTTAATGCCACTTTACATGCTGGTTGCACCTTTGCAAACACCTTCTGTTCAAATGCTGTCAATCAATTCTTCTGTGAAATCCCAAGGTTACTGAAGCTTTCCTGCACAGACTTTTACTTAGTTGAAGTTGGGTTTCTTGTGCTAGGATGGAGTATAGGGCTCGGTTGTTTCATTTTCATCATCATAACATACGTTCAAATCTTTTCTACAGTGCGTAGAATCCCTTCTGTTCATGGTCAGAAAAAGGCCCTTTCTACTTGCCTTCCCCACCTCATGTGTTTATGTTCACTGGAGTATTTGCTTATGCAAAGCCCCCCCACAGATGCTGCTTCTAATGTGGACATAGCTTTTGCTGTGGTCTATACCATCATTCCTCCCACATTGAATCCATTCATCTACAGTATGAGTAACAAAGAAATAAAAACTGCTATGTGGAAACTCTTATTCGGCATTCTTCTAAAAATATATTTTGAGGGTTTTTTAAAAAATGGGATTGTATATTCAACTTTCTGAGCATGAGGAGCACCAAGTCCACAATAAACTGCCATGTGGAAGCACACCTTGTGATATGGTTCAAACAAGGGTGTTAGTAGTTGTTTTGTTCCTCCTCCTGCGCTACTGTTCCCTTACTCCTGTGTAGGTCTGAGCTAAAATGGTACACATTCCCCCCCCCCCCATGAAAATTGCTGTAAAAATGATATGGTGTATCTGAGGTGGGAAACTGGAGCCAGTGCATCAAAATCAGTTTGTTGGCAGGGTTGGAGAAAGGTGACATCTCTATGCCTCATGGAGGCAGGTCATTTCCTATGCTGCACTCTGTTGCATAAGTTTTAGAAAGAAACCTAGGGTTGCCCAGTTGCACTGTTTTCCGTCTATCCCAATGGGGAAAATGGGGGAGGTGGATTACTCCACCTTATTCTTAGAAAAGGCCTGCAAGGTAGGTTAGGCTTCATGGAGAATGCAGATTCTTCCCCTCTGCAGAATTGCCTTAGAACCAGTGTTCTCCTTTAACCATAGTTACAGGTAGGTGGCTGTGTTGGTCTGACGTAGTCGAAACAAAATAAAAAAAATCCCTTCCAGAAGCACCTTAGATACCAACTAAGTTTGCCATTGGTATGAGCTTTCGTGTGCATGCACACTTCTTCAGATACCAAAGAAAGCTCACACGAAAGCTCATACCAATGGCAAACTTAGTTGGTATCTAAGGTGCTTTGCTTAAGGTGTAGCTGGTATCCACAGTAGATATAGCACATTTGATCAATGGGTTGTTTTTCCTTATCTTATTCAAAAGTGTTTTAGCAAAAAACAAAACGAAAAAACACACAAAAACAACCTGGGTGCTGTATTAATTGGTCTCACTCTCATTTGCCTTTGACTCCATTAACCAACAATGTCTATGGCTGTGATTGGAGGACTAGTTGTGTGCCCAGCCACGGAGTACCTGTGCCCAGGGAGCCTAGCTGACTGGTGGTATGAATGAATAGACATGACAACTGTAATGGGATTAAAAGGCCACAACTTTATCAATTTCAGATGTAGGTAAACCCTGGCATAGGCATTGGGCGTGTATCCCTCTCAGCCCCCGGTGGGGAACCGAGGCATGACAGGGTATGCATGGGAGGAAGGGTCCATAGCAAAACACTCCTCCTCCTCCTCCTCCTCCTCCTCCTCCTCCTCCTCCTCCTCCTCCTCCTCCTCCTCCTCTATATACCACCCTATACCCAGAGATCTCAGGGCAGTTCAGAGATGGAGCAACCCAAATGTTGGGGGGAGCTCTATGGCCCACTGGCCAACCGCTTCTGGCTCTTTTAACAGGGTACCCTGTAGGTCCTGCTGCTGTGTGGGGGGGGGGGTGGATCACCACTCCACCCCCCAAGTCAGAAGTTAGACTAAAGGATCCTGCCCAAGGACTAACCCGCCAAAATTGTGACTAGTGCTACCGGGAAGGCAAAACCTGACAATCAGGGAAAATTCCTCGAAAAACAGCAACTGTAGGGAATCATAGGGAAGCCCACTAAGCTGGAAAGGAAAATGTTAGAAGAAAAGCAGACAAATAACAGCAATGCTAAAGGGTGGGCAGGGTGGGTGACACTACAAGGCTGACAGTGAGTTGCGTCAGCCTAATTATAAGTCCGGGGAGTGGACCTGAGTGAAGTCTGCAAAACTCAGGTCTGCTCCCCCAAACTCCACCCCCCAGGCCACCACGGATTGGCAGAATTCAAACGGAGGGCCTGACAGTGCCCAACATGCTCCGCAGTGGCCGGGGAGGAACTCAACAGTCAGGTCAACCTGGCGAGTCTCCAGGGGCTTAGGGAGGCACCGTGGCAGGCCGCAACCGCAACTCACCGTGGAAGAAGGGTAAGTGGCCATTGTCACTTCGCTGGATAAATGTTTGTTATACTCTAGCTCTCCTCTGATCCTTGCACTAAAATTTTGCATGGACTTGTGGGCTTCCTTTCAGATTCAATAGTTTTCCCAAGGGGTGTAAAACAAGATTGATTTTGGGCCCCACTCTTGTATAATTTCTACATAAATTCTTCTTCTTCTTCTTCTTCTTCTTCTTCTTCTTCTTCTTCTTCTTCTTCTTCTTCTTCTTCTTCTTCTTCTTCTTCTTCTTCTTCTTCTCTCCTCCTCCTCCTCCTCCTCCTCCTCCTCCTCCTCCTCCTCCTCCTCTTCTGTGAAATTTGAAGCAGTAACTTTCAACAATGTTTTCAGATCATTTGTGCTGGACTCTTGGGAGTAAGATCCCAAGATGACAAATAAGACTTAAAAGAATGATTCTTCCCATGTCTACTGGTGCTAATATAGTGACTATTATCCTCATATATGCAGTCTATTTAAAGGCTGGGGAAACAGTTACATGTCCTGTGGCAAGTGCTGCAAGAAGGCTGAAAGAGCTTGGTTGAGAAGATGCTTGGATTCTGACATCTTTATCATACCATACCCTAAAGTAGCTGGAGAGGAAATTGAATCTTATCACCAAAGGTATTTTAAAACATTTTAAGGTGGTTTGGTAGTTTCCTTTTTTCTCTGATGTAATCTAGATGTGTCAATCAGCATTTTATTTTCTTCTCATCTATCAGTTTTAAAGGGGTCTTACATACTCTTGAATGCTAATACCAGTCCTTATTAGAGTGCTCAACTTTAAAATGAACAATGACCACCTGGTATGTTAAACACATTCCTAATTAATGTTCCAAAGGCAAATAGATGTAGCTGATGGGGCTATATTGTATAATTCATAACTGCGTGTATGATGGAATTGGGCTGTGTTCAGATCCATTCAGTCTGTGTGCTGGAAGAAAGATCCCATTCAAGGCCACAGCTTCCCCCCCCCCCAAGTAACTGGATAATTTGCAGTAGGTTTTTCCCCCCATGTCAGAAGAATAAAAGAGTGATGACAAGACAATTCATGCTGGCAGAATACCTGACATTTCCATATATATATTGACAGATGGTTTCTGGTTTGGCAGCTGCCAGTCCAACACAATCTTTTTCAAGTGATAGGCTATCTAAATGCCATATAAAATTATATGTTTAATATCATGCTTATTTTTCAAAGATTACTATAGCAGACGAGGGTTTGAATTAGGCCACAGGAGATGGGTCAACTTTCCAAGTGACATTAATAGCAGCTTCCTTTGTGGGGCAAGGTAACTAAAGGAAGCAGTTAAAAAGCCCCCAGATAGCTTCATGTTATTGTAAGATTACTTAGAGTCCCCCAAGCATGCAGACTGAACAGAAATAGAAAATATGAGTTAATATATAAATTTTGGAGTGAAGTAAGTGTTTGAGATACTTTAGATACTTTATATAGTAACAGATATGCAAGCTGCAATTTACAAATGGGCTATTTTGGCATAATATTTAATCTCAATTGTTTTTACACTACTTGATTAGCAAAATAATGTGGAATATATAATGAAATTTCAGGAAGCATTAAAAAAAAGTTTGATGCTTTATTCTGTTTTTAATCTGTTGGGAGCCTCCCAGAGTGGCTGGGGAAACCTAGCCGGATGGGTGGGGTATAAATAATATATAATATAATATAATATATCCCATTAATCAGTATTAACACTTTTTAGCTTCTTCCTCCAACAGAGAGAATGCAAATACTGAAGAAAAATGAGCAATCTTACTTCCATGTCTACCTTTCTGCTGTGGGAATTCTCAGGTGTACGAGAACTACAGATCTTACATTACTTTCTGTTCCTAGGATTGTACTTGACCACCATGACTGGGAATCTTCTCATTATTGCTGCAATAGTGCTAGACCATCACCTCCATACACCAATGTACCTTTTCCTAACTAATTTGGCAATGATGGACATGGGCTCTGCTTCTGTCATGATGCCCAAATCCTTAGCCAATTCCATCATGAACAGCAGGTCTATTTCTTACTCTGGGTGTGTGGCCCAGGTTTTCTTCTATATGTTCTTTGTAGCAGCAGATTTTGCCATTCTAACAGTAATGGCACATGATCGCTATGTCGCCATCTGCAACCCATTACAGTATGAGGCAATTATGCACAAAGGAGCTTGTATTCAGATAACCGTCATTGTGTTGATTGCTAGCCTTCTTTTTGCCACGTTACACACTTGTAGCACTTTTGCAATTACCTTCTGTTCAAATGAGGTCCAACAGTTCTTCTGCGAAGTTCCCACATTACTGAAGCTCTCCTGCTCTGATATCTACCTTGTCGAAGTAGGGGTTATTGTGTTAGGGTGTTGCCTGGGACTAGGATGCTTCATGTTCATTATCATAACATACATGCAGCTGTTTGCTACAGTGCGCAGAATTCCTTCAGTACATGGTCAGAAAAAAGCCCTCTCCACCTGCCTTCCCCACCTCACTGTTGTCTCTTTGTTTATGGGCACTGCACTCTTTGCCTATGCAAGGCCTCCCACGAATGCTTCTTCTGATCTGGATATAGCTTTTGCTGTGATCTATACTGTAATTCCTCCCATGTTGAATCCATTCATCTATAGCATGAGAAACAAAGAAATCAAGACTGCTTTGTGGAAACTCTTAGATTTTGGGCATTCCTCTAAAAATAGATAAATATATTTCTATACCTATATCATCTATAAAAACGGCGTATGCACTTCTTCCTGTGAATGGCTGGCCCTGCAATGCCATTGCTCTGTGACCCCCTCACCTTATTATTCATGGAATTCATCCATTTGCTTTTCTTCACCCACTTTTAAAATTGTATCTTTCATCTGCAACTGTTTCAGTGATCAGATCTAGGGTAATTCACCACATGTCTACTTAGACATAATACCTAAAGGAGAGAGATTAAGAGTGGGGCAGGGTGGGAAACCAGGAGGGCTCGGAACTCCCCCTCCCTCCCTCCCTCCCTCCCTCCCTCCCCTCCCCATTTCTATTTTCCAATGCTACTGATTTTAAATTATAGATCAAGTTTACTGATCAGTAAAGGTGGATGGGTAGAAAAATTCCCACCTGATGTTTACACAAGTCCTTGCTGTTATGGTGTTTGAAATTTCATGGTATATATTGTACGCCATCCTATGATAATATATGAAAAAACATTGTTCTGGAGTAAAAATATCGGTATGTAATGAGTGAAGTTCTGCAGGGTCAAAGAAATGAAGAAATGGTCGTAATAAGTATAAAGCTAGAAGCAATATAGATATAATACAACAATTAAGAAGACTGAAAATTTGAAGTCCCAAAACAGTGGAAGCAAGTCAAAGTCTATGTATGTTTTGTTATGTATTGTGAATGTTACGGTTTTTCTTTGTTTTTTTTGTTTTTTCTTTTTGGTTTTATATGTATAATTTATGTTGTAATTTTGCATTGAATTTTTTTAAAAAAGAAGATAATATATGAATTGGTGGCATAGACCTTTGATATTAAAAACCAATAAACCAAATTTGTGAGAATATCAAGACAGTGGGTGGCTCATAGACAGCAAGCCAGCTGTGTGGGTATAGATCTGAGTAGTCCAAATAGATGGTACTTAGGGAAGAATTGTTTCAGGTGTGGAGCCAGTGTTCATGTCTTCCCTATGTTGATTGTATTGGCTCCTCTGTAACTCTCTCAAGGTGGTGGGGAGAATGGGGTCAGGTCAACATGTGCACAGAGCAGTAAGACAGGATAGCAAGTCTTTCAATACTGGGGCATTACTGATGCCATGGCTGGTCATGGCTGTGGCCAATGCCCAGCCACCAGCAAAGGAACTCCCCAAGACCTGGGCCCATATTGGCCCATTTCAACATGGCCTTTGACTGGGAGGTAACACCCCCATGGTTGCCATGACCAAGGGAAATTCCCCACTGGCCAGAGACCAGGCAGGTCTGGCTGGCCAGGAAGGAGGCTGAGGGTTAGGATCTGTGACAAATGCCCACCAGGGAAGTGGTGAGAATTCATTATAGTAATCATATTCAGGCCAAGGAATACAATATAGCAAGTCACTACCTGTATTTGCTATCAGCAATTCTTAAGAAGGCCTGGAGGTACACCAAATGGGGTTTATATCTTTTGATCTTTTGAATTCACAGACAAATCTCTTTAGTAAGGTAAAGGGACCCCTGACCATTAGGTCCAGTCGTGACCGACTCTGGGGTTGCGCGCTCATCTCGCATTATTGGCCGAGGGAGTCGGCGTATAGCTTCCAGGTCATGTGGCCAGTATGACAAAGCCGCTTCTGGCAAACCAGAGCAGCACATGGAAACGCCGTTTACCTTCCCGCTGTAGCGGTTCCTATTTATCTACTTGCATTTTGACGTGCTTTCGAACTGCTAGGTTGGCAGGAGCTGAGACCAAGCAACGGGAGCTCACCCCATCACAGGGATTCGAACCGCCAACCTTGTGATCAGCAAACCCTAGGCTCAGTGGTTTAACTCTCTTGTCAGACATAGCACATAACTCCAATTCTAGCCAAAGTTTATTGATGTTCCAAGTTAAAAGTTACATATGTATATTGGAACTGCTGAATAGCTTTGATTTTCCTTATTAATTATTAGCTAATTAAAACAATTTGTATCTCAACCTACATCACTGAAACAAAAACATACACCATGCCTTTCAACCATTAAACTTTGTGTGTGGAGGTGTGTGGTTGAGGTGTGCTTTGTCTAGGGCTCCCCCCCCCCCCAGCCGGAATTGAGTTCTGGCACTTCTCAGGTCAGTGTCTTTGCCATTATAAGAGTAAAAGGTGAGTTCATGATGCGTTCCAGCCCCTCGTTATCTAGAAAAAGTGTGTTCTCCTATCAGGGGGAGCGAGGGTTGCAGCCGGGCCAAAAGATATTCCTCTGGGTGGGGGAGGGTCTAGTGTATGTAAGAGCGTGAGTGATTGGGGGCTTTTTGGTTGCTGGGGGGAAAGTATGTTGCCATTTTTGATTGACAGGAGGTGCCCATTATATTCTCAGCGTCTTGCAGTTCAGTTTCACTTTTGCAAAGTGTTTGAATCTCCCTCCCGCCCGCCACTTTTTCTGAAGGTTTAGCCTGACATTGCTTTGCCTCTCTAGGGTCGCCTTTTGCAGGGGCCCAGTAGGAATTTTGCCATTTGGCTGATTGGCTGTTGCCATTTGGTTTTTGCCTACTGCTTTCTGGTCGAGGGGAGAGTGCCTGGAAAACAGCTACTTTCTCTCCCATGAGGTGTTTACTTGACTTCCCTATACGGATAGGGAAGTCAGAGCTGGTCCTGTCCCAAGCGGGGGACAGAAGATTAACCAATGCCTAAGCCAACACTCACATTTTAAAATTGTATTTAAATAAAGTTGTGGCCAAAAAATTAATGCCAAAAACTCAAACAAAAAATATGTGAGTTATATAGGGGAGATGTCTGATGGCCTCTGCACGCAAATAGCACTACCTTTGCCTATTACTTCCAGATGTGAAACAAAAGAAAAAGACATGCTATGGGGTGGGGAACCTATGGACAGTCATTGTTAACATCCAGAGGGCATCGCACGGCCTGCTGGCTTGACTCCAGCTGGCCCGGGCCCTCCAGCCCACACGCTGGCTGGTCCTCTGGAGCATCGCTGATTATGGCTCTGCTTCTCTGAAGCAGGAACACATTAGCAGAGTGTCTGATGCAACGAAAAATGCACTGAGATTGCGTGTGGAAGCATATTTGCAGCAGTTTATTCAGACAAAGGAATAACATGTCTTCTCTCTGCAAGAGAGAACAACAGAAGCAAAAGCAAAAGCTATACAGCAGTTTCCCAGCAATCTGTGCTGGTACGTACACAGACATGTGACATGCAACAGTAACATGTCTGCAAACCCTTAAGGTGGAATGGAAATCACAACAGTCATGTGTTGTTGGAGTCCATGCCCCAAATAGCATGACCTATGGATAGGAATAATGAGAACCGAACCAGAACATCTAGAGGGCACAGGTTCATCACTTCTAGAGAGACAAATAACTTAGGAGAGAGAGAAAAATCAGTCTCAAAGGAAAACTGTAGCAAACTCTGGAATAGTCTATGGGATAAGCAGAACTATATCATTGCGAATGGGACACTTGAACTTTGCGCAATAATATTTAATACACAAAACACATTCATTTGTTCCATTGAACTGAAAATTCTTAGAAAACTGGTTTCATTGCTGTAACCGAAAAGATGATGCATTTACTGCCTTCCTGGCAGTAACCTCAGAATAAAAATCTAGAAACAATTCTCACATTACAAAGCAGTTTCAGAAGAGCTTGTTAAACATAATATATCTTCCAGATGGTGGCCAAAGCAGGGTGTTCATGTATGGTGCAGTTCAGTGGCAGAGAGTATGCTTTGTAGGCAAAAAATAAATAAAATGCTGATGGTTGAATTTCTGGAACCTTAGGTGAAAAGATCCAAAAAATCAGGTTAGTCAGTACAGTGGTACCTCAGGTTACAGACGCTTCAGGTTACAGACTCTGCTAACCCAGAAATAGTACCTCAGGTTAAGAACTTTGCTTCATGATGAGAACAGAAATTGCACGGCACAGCGGCAGCGGGAAACCCCATTAGCTAAAGTGGTACCTCAGCTCTCGGGGCTCCGAAAGGGAGAGCCCGCTCTTGACGTCTGCCAAGCGTCTGCCTCCAAAATGCTCGATTTGGAGTTTTTTGTGGGGGTCTGTCTCGCTGGGACAGTGTCCCCCTCCTTTAGAGCGCTGAGACTCTCTCTGCTGAGAGAATCTCTGACTTCTATGGCGCCGTGACCAACCGCTGCGATTCCAAACCGGAATGTTTTAACAGATTTTACCACAGAAATATTAGAGGAGGGAAAAGTGCAGACTGGCATTTTGATGAGGACAACATTGTGCGGATATTATAAAAAGACACATTTCCAATTTCCAAGGAAGCATGGCCAGTACCAAGTCAATAATAAATTGAAACATGGAAGCAATTGCGTTATTTTGATTTGATTGATTGTATTTCTATGCTACAAGATCCATCTGAAGAATGTAATCAGTGTTTTCCGATCAGCTGTGCTGCACTCTTGGGAGTAAGATCCCAAGATGGAAAAACAGATTTAAAATAACACACCTTCCCATGTCTGTTGTCGTTAGCTGATGCAACATTTAGTGGCTATTAAAGGTAAAAATCAGTTGCTTCTTCTGCATACAGAAGTGCCACAGGAAGGTTAAAAGTATTTAGTTGGGAAAATGCATAGACTTTCCATTTTTCAGTACTTTGTACCCCAATGCAGCTGGACGGAAATTAGTTCTTACAAGTAAATGTATTTTAAAATGATTTAAAGGGGGGGTTGAGTAGTTTTCTGTTGCTTTGAAGTAATCTAGGAATGCTGGTCACCATTTTCATTTCCAGTCGTCTATTGAGCTACAAGTAAAGGTAAAGGTAAAGAAACCCCTGACCATTAGATCCAGCCATGACTGAATAGGGGGTAGCAGCACTCATCTCGCTTTATTGGCCAAGGTCTATTGAGTTACAAGTACTCTCATGTATAAGAATAATGACACAGAGATCCTTACACTGTTCTACTTTACAAAATGTCTAACTTGTTATTTTTTTTAAAAAAAACTAATTGAACTAGCCTACCCCCCAAAATTTATTTGGAACTGGATCTGGGAAAGACAATAAGCTATTCAGCATGTTAAATCTAGATTTAAGACAGGTATGACTGGTCAGAGTTAACAATATTAATGTATTGTCAATAATTGGGGAATTGTATGGAGGAAAAGATTGCTGTTCACTAGGCAGTTCTTTAAAATGTTTGTTGAAAGTGACTGTACATTGTAACGTACAGTCTATTCTTGAATAATTGTCCAGTGGGGAAATATGGCAACCAGTTTAGGATGTATTGTCACCTCCTGGAAGAATTTTCAGATGACTCTGTGAATGTATGACTAGTCATGATCAACGGCTGTTTAGGGAAGTTTTTAATGTGTGACATTTTAATGTATTTTAATCTTTGTTGGAAGCCGCCCAGAGTGGCTGGGGAAATCCAGCCGGATAACCTCACCTACTCACAAAGAACTGCAGCTGTTCTTAAAGAGCCAAGGTATGTTTTAATTTTTGAACAGTGAATACAAAGCAACCTATGGTCATAAATCTATTATTCTTCATGTTGATATTCATCATTCCCTATTTCTCCCCCAACATTGCTCTTGAGCTGTTACTCTTTCGCCACTTTTTTTGTTGCTTTTGGGAATAGAAACCCAGATGAGCCAGTCAGGGTTGATCCAAGACCTTTTGCTGGCTGAGATGAAGGATGACTTCCTCCCCACACTCCATTCCCTTCTTAAAGACTAAAAGACTAGCAATAGGACAGCATCTTAAACCACATATGAAGGTAGCAGATTAGCAAAGAGGCAGGTCACATAGCACAAATCCACCTCTGTGCTCTTAGTACTTTGCTGCTGTTTGCTCTCTGTTCTATCTAGCTTTTGCTCAGTGCTTGCTCAAATAAATGCTGCAGTGACTGCAGATGAACAATGGGTTATTTTTTTGCAGATTTTGCAAGAGATCTTCTGTGGAAAATGTGGATTAAAGGGGGGGGCAGGCTATATGTGTACTTTGTATGCATGTTTTTCTCCAGCTGCTGCAAAAGCCTGCATAATTAGGACCCATAACTGCGTAGTGAGCCCCTATGCAACACATATAAGTGTGTGCAAGTAGCTTCTCTTTCTGATGCACAGGTGCCAAGGGATGGCTTGAGGAATATAGAATCATGTTGCAATGCAAACATTTGTGAGTCGAGGCCCAGTCCCCTGCTTTATGCTAAAATAATAAAAATTGACACAAGCATTTTAGGTTAATAAGCTAAAAAATGCCACAACTTTATTGGTTACATAACATGAGTGGTGTTGGCTTAGGCATTGGATCCGAACTGACTATATTTGACTCCTGCCTGCTCTGCAGGAAGTCACACAAGGGTTAACAACCTGTAGGAGGAGCTGGTTGATGCAAATCAACTGGAAGCTTTCTCCTAGAGTCACCAGAGGGCCGAGCCATGGCCGTCGCCACCACCTGGGCATCAGACAGGAACCATGACCACCGGATTTCTTTAACGGAATACCCTTCAAGGTCAGGTGTTGAATGCATGAAAATAAGAGGGAGGGAGGAAGGGAGGGATATCCATGTGTCCAGGAAACAAACAGGCTGAGCCACAGTCCTGCACTCATTTAACCACGCCCCCCCCCCAGCCAGCCGTATTGGCTGACTGCGGGCATGACACAGGCCAGGGACTCTCTGACACAGTGGCCTATCCAGACCCCCTGCGAAGCGTGGGAAGCGAGATCCACTCACAACCCCTCCCCTCGGGGAAGATGAGAGGCTTTGCAAAAGGTGTAGAAGGGGAATGAGCAGACATAGTGAGTGGACAAAGAACCATCATATTGTTTTCCCAACGGGAATTAAACAAAGGAAAATGAGATGCATTTGAATGTTAAATTAAAGGAGCTCTGTTTAAATCAAACTGGTTAATCAATATTTATATGTTACCAATTCTTGATTTCTTCCTTGTACAGGCAGCATGTGAAGAAAATGCACAATCTTACATCCATGTCTGCCTTTCTGCTGCTGGAATTTTCAGACGTTCGAGATCTGCAAATCTTACACTTCTTTGTATTTCTGGTATTGTACTTAACGGCAATAATAGGGAATCTTCTTATTGCTACTGCTATTGCTCTTGATCATCATCTTCACACACCCATGTATTTCTTTCTACTGAATTTGGCCATCATGGACCTTGGAACAGTTTCAGTCCTGGTACCCAAATCAATGGCGATTTCTCTCCTAAATTGCAGATTTATTTCGTATTTTGGATGTGTTGCTCAAGTTTTCTTTCATCTCTTATTTGGAGCATCTGACTATGCTCTGCTAACTATAATGGCACATGACCGATATGTGGCCATTTGCAACCCACTCCACTATGAGACAATTATGCACAAAGGAGCCTGCATTCGAATGGTAGCCATTGTGTGGATTGTAGGTCTTCTTTATGCCACATTACATACTGGGATCACCTTTGCCAACACGTTTTGTTCTAATGCTGTGAATCAATTATTCTGTGAAATCCCAAAGTTATTGAAGCTCTCCTGTTCTAACTTTTACTTAGTGGAAGTTGGAGTTATTGTGCTAAGCTGTAGTATAGGATTTGGATGTTTCGTTTTCATCATCATAACTTACATGAAGATCTTTTCTACAGTGCGCAAAATCCCTTCTGTCCATGGTAAGAAAAAAGCGCTTTCCACTTGCCTCCCTCACCTCACTGTTGTCTCTGTCTTACTGTTCACTGGAGTGTTTGCTTATACAAGGCCTCCCAGTGAAGCTTCTTCTGATCTAGATATAGCTTTTGCTGTGGTGTACTCCATAATTCCTCCCACATTGAATCCATTCATCTACAGCATGAGAAACAAAGAGATCAAGACCGCCTTATGGAAACTCTTAGATGTGTGGCATTCTTCTAAAACTATATCCAGAATTATATAAGAAGGGATGTGGGTGCTTTACGATCACCTTCTGTATTTGAATTTTCCCCTATTATCTGTTGTGGAATATCTGTTTTGCATGAAGTCAGCTCCTAGTTTAAAACTTGGCATCTCCGAGCAGGGCAGGAATGACAACCTGTCTGAAGGCCCAGAGAGCCCCTGGAAGTTCGTGCATATAATACAGAGCAAAATGGAACAATGGCTCTATGCATTTCAGGCAACTTTGACACAAATTCTCCCTAATGCGTCAATTTTATTCTGCATGACTCTTGTGATGGAGCCATATATCACATGAACGACCCCTTCAAGCCTTAGTCCTCCAACAGGGGGCTGAGAGGGATATATGTCTAATGCCTATGCTAAATCCTACCTACATCTGAAATCAATAAAGTTGTGGCCATTTTTTTAAAAAAATCCCAGAACATTTTCTTGTTCACTTTGTTCACCTTCTTAAATTGGGCCTTGTTCCCAGAGGTGGGGGCAATAGTATCATCTCATTCACACCATACATTTAAAGCACTCTTAACACCCTTCAAGACCCATGGCTTTCCTCCACAGAATCCTGGAAAGTCTGATTTACTGAACAATATGAGAGCTGTTAGGAGACCTCAACAAACCAAGTTTCTGGGAAATATCTCTTTATTGCATCCTCTCTTTTTACGGAATACAAAATGCACCTCCATTTAGGTAGCACTTGGCAACAGGCTGTCATCAAAATTCTTTTGGGGTCGAGAGAATGATATGGGAAGTGGGAATTCAAAGGTAGGTTTCTGTACCATCCTCTTATAAATTCTGGCAGCCAAGTTCTGCACTAACTGAGGCTCCTAGGTCATATTCCTGGGCAGTCCTATGTATAATCCAATATATGATTCGACCAGGAGTTAACCACAACATGGATTGCTATGGAAGTCTATCTTTATCTAGAAATGGCAACAATATTTGTATGACTGCTCCCCGCACTATACGGGGGGCAATTTTTGTGTGGTCGTGGGCAGCCCCTTGGACCACAGAGCGGCTACCTGGTAGTTCAGATCTGGTCACCACCTCTCCAGGCAGGCTCTCTGGGGTCTCCGCCTACCGCAGCCCATTGTCCAATCCTGCCTGGGGAGGTGTTGCCAGGGGACAGGCCAGGTAAGGGGGAGGGACTGTCCAGCTCACACAATAGGATTTGAATCTTTCCTGCAAGCAGCAGTAGACTCCAGAGCTTCTCCCACCCTCCACACCCTAATTGAAGTTTTCTTTTGCAGGTTAACCTTTTCTCCCATGAGTGCATGGGCACTGCTACGGCAGGGTCGCTGTCGAAAGGGCCGGAAAGGAATATTCCTGCATTGCCTTTCCTGTAGCAATACAGCAATACTGTGGCTGTTTCAGGCCTTGGGCAAATTCCTTTTGGCTATCTTCCTAAAGGGGAGGGGTGTGATGCGGTGACCTTACCTCCTTTGCGGCATAAAGATCAGGGTCCCCCCCCTCGATTAAAGGGGTCTTGGGGGGAGGCAATGGCCCATACACCAAGTGGTTGTCCATGCTTTCCCCCTTCCAGCGGCAGCGAACAGGAGCCAGCCCAACACCCCATACATTCTGGATAACCCCAAAGCCTCCCAGAACCCTGGCTGGGGACTGGGGAAGCATAATGCCCAATGTCTGAGCCAAGGTCTTCCTACATCTGAATCTTAATAAAGTTGTGGCCAATTTTAATCCCATAACATGTTGTCTTGAGTCATTTTTCTGCTCAGGGGTCACCTGGGGTTGGGGGGACTCCGCCTGTCCGCACAATATAATCAAACGAATCTGAAATAATGCTAGTCATAAATTCCCTTCATGCATTGAGGAACATGTTGTAGATGTTGTAGAAACATAGTGTAGGAACATATTGTAGATGTTATTTCTTTTCATCTGCAACTAACATGGAAGAAGAAACATTACTTTGATGAGTTTAAACAAGGTTTTCAGATCAGCAATGCTACACTCTTGAGAGTAAGATCCCAAGATGGCAAAAGAAACTCAGAATAAATCACTTTCCCAAGTGTGCTGTCCCTATTAGTTGATGCAACATTAGGTGAATTTTATTGTAACATCGGCAATCTTTATAAAGGAAAAAAATTCAGTAACATATTCCATAGTAAGGAACACAACAAAGGCAAAGTGATTGGCTGGGGAAATGCAGGGCCTCTCATATCATCAGAAAATTGAACCCTAAAGCAGTTAGAGGGTTAACTAATTCTTAAATATAAAGGTATGTCAAAATGATTAAGGGGGTTGAGTAGTTTTCTATTATTTTGATATAAATCTGGAGGTGCTGGCCACTTTTTTCATTTCCAGTCACACTCTGAACACGGGTCCACATATCTCCATTCCTGGGAGTTTTAACCATCTCTTACAGGTGGCATCTCCCCAATGAAGAGGGGTATGTGTATGCATGTGTGTTTTGTGTGCGTTTTGTGTATAGTACATGTAAATGTTGTATACAAGAGATTTTAGAGATGCTGGCATGTGACTCTAGAGGCGAAGGGTGAATACAGACCTTGGCTGAACATTTCCCCTCACCTGTGTACAGCATCTTCTAAGATGATCACCATCGTCATTACTAGAGCATTTAAATAGGCAATTTATTGAGGCAAAACTTTTCTTAGTGGTCCTATATAAAGATTAAATAAGCAAACCATATGAAAGTGGGAGTACTTCTGCATTGCAGCTAACTGAGTGCCTGGTGCTGCAAACAATATTAGTAGAGGTCCCACAGTGAAACCTATTAAAAGTGAGACAAACTCAGGTCATCGCAGCTCCCAAAACACATCACTCAAGTGACAGAAAGAATAATGCATTAAAAACAAACTCCTTACAGAAGCTCTTCATGCAGAGTCTGTGGTGGTACTTCTGTGAAAGGGGCAAGGGGGAGCCAGGATCAGCCCGAAATCGGGATGCTCCGATCCCCTCCTCCCCCTCTGCAATCGCCGGGGCAGGTGGAGGGAAAGCCCCAGAGCCACGCAAAGTGGTTGCCTGGCTTTCCCTCCGCCCGCTGCACAGCAAGCCAGGGAGAAGGGAGATGGCACCGGGCGGGCAGCGGGGCAGGCTGGCCAGCGGCCCTGCTTCTAGGGGGGGCAATTGCCCCCTCCTGCCCCCCTGCCTACGCCCATGGCCATAGCACAAATCTAGCTCTGTCTTCTTATACTTCACTGCTGCTTGCTCACTCTTCCAGCTAGGATTCAAAGAAATGCTGCAATGCAGTAGTAGAGGCACATGTGTCACAGGAGAAGCCCAATGCATGCACATGAATTTTGCCTCCTGGAGTCCTGGTCTGGCTGTCTTGCTACTTTTTCAATCGGGCAGGGTCATTTGCCAATTCCCAAGAGATAGGGAGCAGGGATGAGGCAAGAGAGGCATATGTATGGTGGGTATTCTTAAAAAAATGTTTTAGCAGATTTTACCACAGAAATATTATAGGAGGGAAAAGTGCAGCCCTCCTTTTTATGAGGACAACATTGTGCGGATATTATAAAACAACACATTTCCAATTTCCAAGGAAGCATGGCCAGTACCAAGTCAATAATAAATTGAAACATGGAAGCAATTGTGATATTTTGATTTGATTGATTGTATTTCTATGCTACAAGATCCATCTGAGGAATGTAAACAATGTTTTCCGATCAGTTCTGCTGCACTCTTGGGAGTAAGATCCCAAGATGGCAAAACAGACTTAAAATAACACACCTTCCCATGTCTGTTGTCGTTAGCTGATGCAACATTTAGTGGCTATTAAAGGTAAAAATCAGTTGCTTCTTCTGCATACAGAAGAGCCACAGGAAAGTTAAAGGTATTTGGTTGGGAAATGCATAGACTTTCAATTTTCAGTACTTTGTACCCCAATGCAGCTGGAGGGAAATAAGGTAGCAGCGCTCATCTCATTTTATTGGCCGAGGTCTATTGAGTTACAAGTACTCTCATGTATAAGAATAATGACACAGAGATCCTTACACTGTTCTACTTTACAGAATGTCTAACTTGTTAATTTATTTTAATTTTTAAAACCCTAATTGAAGTAGCCTACCCCCCAAAATTTATTTGGAACTGGATCTGGGAAAGACAATAAGCTATTCAGCATGTTAAATCTAGATTTAAGACAGGTATGACTGGTCAGAGTTAACAATATTAATGTACTGTCAATAATTGGGGAATTGTATGGAGGAAAAGATTGCTGTTCACTAGGCAGTTCTTTAAAATGTTTGTTGAAAGTGAGTGTACATTGTAAAGTACAGTCTATTCTTGAATAATTGTCCAGTGGGGAAATATGGCAACCTGTTTAGGATGTATTGTCACCTCCTGGAAGAATTTTCAGATGACTCTGTGAATGGATGACTAGTAATGATCAATAGCTGTTTAGGGAAATTTTTAATGTGTGACATTTTAATGTATTTTAATCTTTGTTGGAAGCCGCCCAGAGTGGCTGGGGAAATCCAGCCGGATAACTTCACCTACCCACAAAGAACCACAGCTGTTCTTAAAGAGCCAATGTAAGTTTTAATTTTTGAACAGTGAATATAAAGCAACCTATGGTCATAAATCTATTATTTTCATATTGATATTCATCATTCCCTATTTCTCCCCCAACATTGCTCTTGGGCTGTTATTCTTTCACCCCCTTTTTTGTTGCTTTTGGCAAGAGAAACTCAGATAAGCCAGTCAGGGTTGATCTAAGACCTTTTGCTGGCTGAGATGAAGGATGACTTCCTCCCCACACTCCATTCCCTTCTTAAAGACTAGATATAGGACAGCATCTTAAACCACATATGAAGGTAGCAGATTAGCAAAGAGGCAGGTCACATAGCACAAATCCACCTCTGTGCTCTCAGTACTTTGCTGCTGTTTGCTCTCTGTTCTATCTAGCTTTTGCTCAGTGCTTGCTCAAATAAATGCTACAGTGACTGCAGATGAACAATGGGTTATTTTTTTGCAGATTTTGCTAGAGATCTGTGGGAAATGTGGATTAAAGGGGGGGGGGGTACAAGCTATATGTGTATGTGTGCATGTTGTCCTCCAGCTGCTGCAAAAACCTGCATAATTAGGACCCAAAACTGAGTAGTGAGCCCCTATGCAACACATAGAAGGGTGTGTAAGTAGCTTCTCTATCTGATGTTCCATCTAATGCACAGATGCCAAGGGATGGCTTGAGGGATATAGAATCAAGTTGCAATGCAAACAATTGTGAGTCGAGGGCCCCGTCCCCCACTTTATGCTAAAATAAAACAAATTGGCACAAGCATTTTAGGTTAATGAGGTAAAAAAGGCCACAACTTTATTGGTTACATAAGGTGAGTGGTGTTGGCTTAGGCATTGGATCCGAACCGACTATATTTGACTCCTGCCTGCTCTGCAGGAAGTTACACAAGGGTTAACAAGCTGTAGGGGGAGCTTGTTGATGCAAGTTAACCAGAAGCTTTCTCCTAGAGTCACCACCACTGGATTCCTTTAACGGAATACCATTCAAGGGGAGGGGTAGGTGATGGCCAATATCTCCCCTCCAACACACAATGCATTTTCCAATGCCTAACCACCAAACCTTACAATGTTGTCTCGATTTGCTACAAGGTAGGCGGAAAACCAAATGGCTGGTACCAATCTGCCAAGTGGGGGAAAAAATCCTACCAGGCCCCTTCAACAGGTGACCAAACGAGGTCCATAGCAAGGTCAGGTGTTGAATGCATGAAAATAAGAGGGAGGGAGGGAGATCCATGTGTCCAGGAAACAAACAGACTGAGCCACAGTCCTGCGCTCGTTTAAGAGCGGCAAACCACGCCCCCCCCCCAGCCAGCCGTATTGGCTGACTGCGGGCATGACACAGGCCAGGGACTCTGTGACACAGTGGCCTATCCAGACCCCCTGCGAAGCGTGGGAAGTGAGACCAGCTCGCAACCCCTCCCCTCGGGGATGAGAAGAGGCTTTACAAAAGGTGTAGAAGGGGAATAAGTGTACATAGTGAGTGGACAAAGAACCATCATATTGTTTTCCCAACAGGAATTAAACAAAGAAAATGAGATACCATTGAATGTTAAATTAAAGGAGCTCTGTTTAAATCAAACTGGTTAATCAATATTTATATGTTACCAATTCTTGATTTCTTCCTTGTACAGGCAGCATGTGAACAATATGCACAATCTTACATCCATGTCTGCCTTTCTGCTGCTGGAATTTTCAGACGTTCGAGATCTGCAAATCTTACACTTCTTTGTATTTCTGGTATTGTACTTAACAGCAATAATAGGGAATCTTCTTATTGCTACTGCTATTGCTTTTGATCATCATCTTCACACACCCATGTATTTCTTTCTACTGAATTTGGCCATCATGGACCTTGGAACAGTTTCAGTCCTGGTACCCAAATCAATGGCGATTTCTCTCCTAAATTGCAGATTTATTTCATATTTTGGATGTGTTGCTCAAGTTTTCTTTTATGTCTTATTTGGAGCATCTGACTATGCTCTGCTAACTATAATGGCACATGACCGATATGTGGCCATTTGCAACCCACTCCACTATGAGACAATTATGCACAAAGGAGCCTGCATTCGAATGGTAGCCATTGTGTGGATTTTTAGCCTTCTTTATGCCATATTACATACTGGGAGCACCTTTGCCAACACGTTTTGTTCTAATGCTGTCAATCAATTCTTCTGTGAAATCCCAAAGTTATTGAAGCTCTCGTGTTCCAACTTTTACTTAGTGGAAGTATGAGTTATTGTGCTAAGCTTTAGTATAGCACTTGGTTGTTTCATTTTCATCATCGTAACATACATGGAGATCTTTTCTACAGTGCGCAAAATCCCTTCTGTCCATGGTAAGAAAAAAGCGCTTTCCACTTGCCTCCCCCACCTCACTGTTGTCTCTTTGTTCATGTTTACTGGATTGTTTGCTCATACAAGGCCTCCCAGTGAAGCTTTTTCTGATCTAGATATAGCTTTTGCTGTGGTGTACTCCATAATTCCTCCCACATTGAATCCATTCATCTACAGCATGAGAAACAAAGAGATCAAGACCACCTTATGGAAACTCTTAGATGTGCGGCATTCTTCTAAAACTATATCCAGAATTCTATAAGAAGGCATGTGGGTGCTTTACGATCACCTTTTGTATGTGAATTTTCCCCTATAATCTGTTGTAGAACATCTGTTTAGCATGAATGCAGCTCCTACTTTAAAACTTGCCATCTCCAAGCAGGGCAAGGAATGACGACCTGTCTGAAGGCCCAGAGAGCCACTGGAAGTTCGTGCATATAATATAGAGCAAAATGGAACAATGGCTCTATGCATTTCAGGCAACTTTGTCACAAATTCTCCCTAATGCATCAACTTTATTCTCCATGTCTCTGTAATTTGTTCACATGCGCCTTGCAATGGAGTCATATATCCCATGAACGACCCCATCAAGCCTTAGTCCTCCAACAGGGGGCTGAGAGGGATATGTGTCCAATGCCTATGCTAAATCCTACCTACATCTGAAATCAATAAAGTTGTGGCCATATTTTTTTTTAAAAAATCCCATAACATTTTCTTGTTCACTTTGTTCACCTTCTTAAATTGGGCCTTGTTCCCAGAGGTGGGGGCAATACTATCATCTCATCCACACCATACATTTAAAGCACTCTTAACACCCTTCAAGAACCATGGCTTTCCTCCACAGAATCCTGGAAAGTCTGATTTACTGAACAATAGCTGTTAGGAGACCTCAACAAACCAAGATTTTGGGAAATATCTCTTTAGTATATCCTCTCTCTGTGCTGTATACAAAATGCACCTCTATTTAGGTAGCACTCGGCAAAAGTTCTTTTGGGGTTGAGAGAACGGTATAGTACAGGCATCCCCAAACTGTGGCCCTCCAAATGTTTTGGCGTACAACTGGCATGATCCCCAGGTAAGAGGACCAGTGGTCAGGGATGATGGGAATTGTAGTCCAAAACATCTGGAGGGCCGAAGTTTGGGGATGCCTGGTATAGAAAGTTGCAATTCAAAGGTAGGTTTCTGCGAAATTGTCTTACAACTGGAATAATAGAACTACATCTGGTTGGACTAATTTGAATTCTGGCAGTTTTGTTCTGCACTAACTGAGGCTCCTAGGTCATATTCATTGGTAAGTCCTATGTACAGAGCAAAATGGAACAATAGATCCATGTGTCCCATGATCGACCTTGTAATACCTCAGTCCTCCAACACCCAATGCCTATGTTAATCCTACCTACATGTGAAATCAATAAAGTTGTGGTCATTTTAAAAAATCCCAGAACATTGTTTTATTCAGCTTGTTCACCTTCTTAAATTGAGCCTTGTTCCCGGAGGTGGGGGCAATAGAAGTGGGATTGCAAAGTTTCTTTGTAAGACAAAAATGAAATAAGCCTGGGAAAACAGTAGAACTGGTTGATGCTTGGATAGTTTTTTTCTGGGAATGTTTTATTTCCCTTTGCCATCAGTCCTCCTTTTTCCCTCTTTCTTTGGTACAGAACTATACGGACCTTTGTAGGCAAGGTGATGTCTCTGCTTTTTAAGATGCTGTCTAGGTTTGTCATTGCTTTTCTCCCAAGAAGCAGGCGTCTTTTAATTTCGTGACTGCTGTCACCATCTGCAGTGATCAAGGAGCCCAAGAAAGTACAATCTCTCACTGCCTCCATTTCTTCCCCTTCTATTTGCCAGGAGGTGATGGGACCAGTGGCCATGATCTTGGTTTTTTTGATGTTGAGCTTCAGACCATATTTTGCGCTCTCCTCTTTCACCCTCATTAAAAGGTTCTTTAATTCCTCCTCACTTTCTGCCATCAAGGTTGTGTCATCTGCATACCTGAGGTTGTTGATATTTCTTCCGGCATATATCTAGTCCGGCCTTTCGCATGATGAATTCTGCATATAAGTTAAATAAGCAGGGAGACAATATACAACCTTGTCGTACTCCTTTCCCAATTTTGAACCAATCAGTTATTCCATATCCAGTTCTAACTGTAGCTTCTTGTCCCACATAGAGATTTCTCAGGAGACAGATGAGGTGATCAGGCACTCCCATTCTTTTAAGAACTTGCCATAGTTTGCTGTGGTCGACACAGTCAAAGGCTTTTGCATAATCAATGAAGCAGAAGTAGACATTTTTCTGGAGCTCTCTAGCTTTCTTCATAATCCTGCGCATGTTTGCTATTTGGTCTCTGGTTCCTCTGCCCCTTCGAAATCCAGCTTGCACTTCTGGGAGTTCTCGGTCCACATACTTGCCTAAGCCTGCCTTGTAGAATTTTAAGCATAACCTTGCTAGCGTGTGAAATGAGCGCAATTGTGCGGTAGTTGGAGCATTCTTTGGCACTGCCCTTCTTTGGAATTGGGATGTAGACTGATCTTCTCCAATCCTCTGGCCATTGCTGAGTTTTCCAAACTTGCTGGCATATTGGGTGTAGCACCTTAACAGCACCATCTTTTAAAATTTTAAATAGTTCAGCTGGAATATCATCACTTCCACTGGCCTTGTTGTTAGCAGTGCTTTCTAAGGCCCATTTGACTTGACTCTCCAAGATGTCTGGCTCAAGGTCAGCAACCACACTACCTGAGGTGTACGAGACCTCCATATCTTTCTGGTATAATTCCTCTATGTATCCTTGCCACCTCTTCTTGATGCCTTCTGCTTCTGTTAGGTCCTTACCACTTTTGTCCTTTATTATGGTAATCTTTGTACGAAATGTTCCTTTCATATCTCCAATTTTCTTGAACAGATCTCTGGTTTTCCCCATTCTATTGTTTTCCTCTATTTCTTTGCATTGCTCATTTAAGAAGGCCCTCTTGTCTCTCCTTGCTATTTTTTGGAAATCTGCATTCAGTTTCCTCTATCTTTCCCTATCTCCCTTACATTTTGCATGCCTCCTCTCCTCCGCTATTTGTAAGGCCTCGTTGGACAGCCATTTTGCTTTCTTGCATTTCCTTCTCCTTGGGATGGTTTTCGTTGCTGCCTCCTGTATAATGTTACGAGCCTCCATCCATAGTTCTTCAGGCACTCTGTCCACCAAATCTAAATCCTTAAACCTAAATCAGCCCTGAGTGCTCACTGGAAGGACAGATCGTGAAGCTGAGGCTCCAATACTTTGGCCACATCATGAGAAGAGAAGACTCCCTGGAAAATACCCTGATGTTGGGAAAGATTGAGGGCACAAGGAGAAGGGGACGACAGCGGACGAGATGGTTGGACAGTGTTCTCGAAGCTACCAACATGAGTCTGACCAAACTGCGGGAGGCGGTGCAAGACAGGAGTGCCTGGCGTGCTATGGTCCATGGGGTCACGAAGAGTCGGACACGACTAAATGACTAAACAACAACAATCACATTCTGGCCACACTTCAGAGTTCTTGGCTATGCCCTGATGGGTCATTCATACCCATTTTTCTTTCTGCACAATTGACACATGAGAATACATAACCTCCATCTTTTTAAAATTAAAAATGCAACCATCTCATCCACACCATACATTTAAAGCTCTCATAACACCCTTCAAGACCCATGGCTTTCCTCCACAGAATCCTGGAAAGTCTGATTTACTGAACGATATGAGAGCTGTTAGGAGACCTCAACAAACCAAGTTTCTGGGAAATATCTCTTTATTGCATCCTCTCTCTTTACGGAATACAAAATGCACCTCCATTTAAGTAGCACTTGGCAACAGGCTATCATCAAAATTCTTTTGGGGTCGAGAGAAAGTGGGAAGTGGGAATTCAAAGTTAGGTTTCAGTGCCATCCTCTTATAAATTCTGGCCGGCAGGTTCTGCACTAACTGAGGCTCCTAGGTCATATTCATGGGCAGTCCAATATATGATTCGACCAGGAACTTAACCACAACATGGATTGCTATGGAAGTCTATCTTTATATAGAAATGGCAACAATATTTGAATGACTGCTCCCCGCACTATACGGGGGGCAATTTTTGTGTAGTCGTGGGCAGCCCCTTGGACCACAGAGCGGCTACCTGGTAGTTCAGATCTGGTTACCACCTCTCCAAGCAGGCTCTCTGGGGTCTCTGCCTACCCCAGCCCATCGTCCAATCCTGCCTGGGGAGGTGTTGCCAGGGGACAGGCCAGGTAAGGGGGAGGGACTGTCCAGCTCACACAATAGAATTTGAATCTTTCCTGCAAGCAGCAGTTGGCTCCAGAGCTTCTCCCACCCTCCACACCCTAATTGAAGTTTTCTTTTGCAGGTTAACCTTTTCTCCCACGGGTGCATGGGCGCTGCTACGTCAGGGTCTCTGTCGAAGGGCCGGAAAGGAATTTTCCTGCATTGCCTTTCCTGTAGCAATACGTCACGTCTGTGGTGGTTTCTTTCCTTGGGCAAATTCCTTTTGGCTATCTTCCTAAAGGGGAGGGGTGTGTTGCGGTGACCTTACCCCCTTCGCGGCATAAAGATCAGGATCCCCCCCCCATTAAAGGGGTCTTGGGGGGAGGCAATGGCCCATACACCGAGTGGTTGTCCATGCTTTCCCCCTTCCAGCGGCAGCGAACAGGCGTGGGCTCTCTCTTCTTGAAGATATGTTCTCCAACACCCCATACATTCTGGATAACCCTGGCTGGGGACTGGGGAAGCATAATGCCCAATGTCTGAGCCAAGGTCTTCCTACATCTGAATCTTAATAAAGTTGTGGCCAATTTTAATCCCATAACATGTTGTCTTGAGTCATTATTCTGCTCAGGGGTCACCTGGGGTTGGGGGGACTCCACCTGTCCGCACAATATAATCAAACGAATCTGAAATAATGCTAGTCATAAATTCCCTTCATGCATTGAGGAACATGTTGTAGATGTTGTAGAAACATAGTGTAGGAACATATTGTAGATGTTATTTCTTTTCATCTGCAACTAACGTGGAAGAAGAAACATTACTTTGATGAGTTTAAACAAGGTTTTCAGATCAGCAATGCTATACTCTTGGGAGTAAGATCCCAAGATGGCGAAAAAACTCAGAATAAATCACTTTCCCATGTGTGCTGTCCCTATTAGTTGATGCAACATTAGGTGAATTTTATTGTAACATCGGCAATCTTTATAAAGGAAAAAAAATCAGTAACATATTCCATAGTAAGGAACACAACAAAGGCAAAGTGATTGGCTGGGGAAATGCAGGGCCTCTCATATCATCAGAAAATTGAACCCTAAAGCAGTTAGAGGGTTAACTAATTCTTAAATATAAAGGTATGTCAAAATGATTAAGGGGGTTGAGTAGTTTTCTATTATTTTGATATAAATCTGGAGGTGCTGGTCACTTTTTTCATTTCCAGTCACACTCTGAACACGGGTCTGCAATAGGCAGAAGGGAAGAGCTCTCTTCAAAATGCAGTTTGGTCTGGAATGCTGCATCAGCCACAGAGTGCTTATATTAACTATTTTCTTCTGTTTGTTAGAAAAGTTTTAATTGGGGCGGAGGAGTTTTGATTCTAATCAGTTGTTTTGGATGAATGGGAGCAATTTCCCACAATGTCTTTTTTTATAATAATTTTAATTGATTTTAATATAAACAAGACAAAACAAAGCAAAACATAATATGTATACTCCGTCCCTCTATTCTCCCTCCCCCCACAAGTCCACTTCTGCCACCAGTAGGACCGATAGGCGTTGAGAGTCGAAGGCGGTCCCTTTTTAGGCTGAGTTTGTCCTCCCCCCGCCTCCCCCTGCCCCCTGCCACCAGGAGGCCAGGGGTGGAGGCGCACTGAGTTTTGGATTTCCCCCAGCTGATCCTTCCACACAAACATACAAACAAATAATTTAAAAATTCTCCAATTCTTATTTTCCTAACATTGTATTTGTGACTACCTCGATTCTCTTCTTCCTGGTTTTCTTAGTCTCTTAATTTAATTATGGCATATTTTCTATTCTTAATTCAGAATCTTTTCCTTAAGGTATTCACTTTATCCTCCTCCTCCTTCGTGCCCCCCCCCACGGGTCCCCTCCTGTCACAAGAGGAACCTGTGAGGTGCGGCCTTCCAAAGGAAATCCATCTTTGTGTCTGGGTTTCCCTCCACCCCTTCCTCCCCCGTCAGAACACCCTCTGCCACCAGGTGCTTCCGAGCAAAGAGAGAAAGAAAGGTAGCACTCTGCCCAGACACCTATCCAAACACAAAAATATTTGATGCAAATCTAAAATTCCTTTCCCCAGCCATTCTTCTTTCTCCCTCCAGAAAATTCAATTTTTATATATAATCATTTCTCTAATCAAAATCGTAACATTATACTTTAAAACACTCTCCTTCCCCTCCCCCGGTGTCTTTCCCCCAATTGGACCAACATTTCCTTTAACAAGCCAAGATTTCAGAAACCGTTATTCAACCAGCCTGAGTACCTCTTAACTAGTATTTTCATCCCACACCACATCTTTCCGATTTCCAAATCCAGGCCTCTGCCCCCCCCTTCTGCATTTCCCACCCCTCCATCACACATCTCCAAATTTCAGTCCCTCCAGGCTCCTCCTTTTCTTGAATCTTCATTTCACTTTGTTGCTCATTGGTCTCATGTTCTTTCTTTTCAAATCCTTGTTGTGCATCATCCACTCGCCCTGCGAGATTCCCCCCCCCCTCCGCGATTCCAGGGACCTCGGAGCTCGAGGTCCCTGCGTCCTCTAGCCGGCGTGACAGACCGGAAGTCCCAATTTCCCACAATGTCAAAGCACCTTTCCAATTATTGTCCTGCACATACAGCTTTTAAAAACCAATTTAGAAATGAAACTGCTGCAGAATAGAAAAGTTCCAATTTTAATGTACACGGATGACGCTGTACAGTGGTGCCTCGCAAGACGAATTTAATTCGTTCCGGCGGTCAATTCATCCAACGAAAAATTCGTCTTGCGAGGCACCGTTTCCCATAGGAACAGATTAAAAGTTAATTAATGCGTTCCTATGGGCTCCGGGGGACTGGCGGCAGTGGCGGCGCTTGCTCGCTTGGCTCCCTGGATGGCAGGCAGACAGGTGGCAACAGCCCCACTGCTGTCCTTGCTGTCGGTGGCAGGGGGAGAGGAACGAAGGAGGAGAAAGCAGCCCTTTCTCCTCCTTCCTTCCTCTCCTCCCGCCGCCGACAGCAAGGACAGGTCCTGGGATCTGTGCTTTCTTTCTGTGGTGAGGGGAGAGGAACGAACGGAGAGAAAGCAGCCCTTTCTATCTGTTCGTTCCTCTCCCCCTCCCACCACCGACAGAAAGCACAGATCCCGGGACCTGTCCTTGCTGTCAGTGGCGGCAGGGGGGGGAGGAACGAAGGAGGAGAAAGCAGCCCTTTCTCCCCCTTCGTTCCTCTCCCCACCCCACCAGACAGAAAGCACAGATCCCGGGACCTGTCCTTGCTGTCGGTGGTGGGGGGAAAGGAACGAAGGAGGAGAAAGCAGCCCTTTCTCCTCCTTCGTTCCTCTCCCCACCCCACCGCCGATAGAAAGCACAGATCCAGAGCCAAAGTGCGGCGGTGTGGGGGTGTTTTGCCAACTGCCTTCCCCAAGCCAAGGGGAAGGCAGGTGGCAAAAAGCCCTGGCAATTTTTTGCTGCACGCTGGACTTTGCAGTCGGAGGTTCATTTTTCTATGGCCATGCTTCGCAAGACAAAGCGGCGGCCATAGATAACCTCGTCATCTTGCAAGGCAACCTCCGATCACAAAATCCATTCATCTAGCGAAAAATTTGTCTTACAGGGCATTCGTTAAGCGAGGCACCACTGTACTTCTTTCTCAAACCAAAGTTGGCTTGAAACGAGCATTAGAGAAATTCAGTGATCAATGTAACACCAAACTGCCAACAATTAATTTTGCTAAAACTAAAATTGTCCGCTTTGGCCGCTCCTTTAGGAAACACAATTAGAATATGAAGGGAAATGCCATAGATCAAACTAAGAACTTCCAAAACTTAGGCATCACCAAATTCTCAGCACATCAGACCGCATCAGCCACCTTAGCAGAAAGAAGTGCTTACGCCATTCTTAGACTATTTAGAGCAAGCATCCCCAGACTTCGGCCCTCCAGATGTTTTGGACTACAATTCCCATCTTTCCCGACCACTGGTCCTGTCAGCTAGGGATCATGGGAGTTGTAGGCCAAAACATCTGGAGGGCCGCAGTTCGGAGATGCCTGATTTAGAAGGGAAGGTGGTGGTTTCCTTCCTATGGCCTTAAAAGTCTTTCAGGCAAAATGTCTGGTCCAACTGTAGCAAACTCTGGGATAGTCAATGGGATAAGCAGAAGTATATCATTGTGAATGGGACACTTGAACTTTGCACGATAATATTTAATACAACACATTCATTTGGTATAGCCTTTTGTTCCATTAAACTGAAAATTCTTAGAAAACTGGTTTCATTGCTGTGACCAAAAAGATGATGCATTTAAGTTTCCTTAAGGAATGGGAAGAGTTGAAACAGACGACAGGTCTAGAACTTAAAAAGAAAGTAAAATATTTAGGTATTTGGATGACAGCAAAAAGTTTAAACCTATATGAAGACAATTATTAAAAAAGCCTGGAGTGAAATCAAAAAAGGAATGGAACAGTGGAGTAAATTAAACCTTTCCCTCTGGGGTAGAATCTCTGTGGTGAAAATGAATATACTCCCAAGGTTGATGTATTTGTTTCAAGCGATACCAATCTTGGGACGAATTAAGTGTTTCACTGAGTGGAAGAAAGACCTAACAAAGTTTGTGTGGAACAACAAGAAGCCAAGAATTAAATACCAGCTGCTGACAGATAGAAAAGAGAGAGGGGGATTTTCCCTCCCTAACTTGGAATTATATCACGCAGCAGCCGGATTGGTCTGGCTGAAAGAATGGATAACTTTAGAAAAACCAGAGATCCTAGACCTAGAGGGAGCGGAAAATAGGTTTGGCTGGCATTTATATTTGATTTATGAAAAAATTAAAGCCCACAGGGTTTTTTTTAAAAAAACTAAATATGAAAGAAAAGACCGCCACCTACCATGAGTTATTGGAAAATACACAAAATGAACCCAAGTTAAAAAAATTATGAGGAAATCAAAAAGTACCTTACGAGTTGGCTGCAATATTTTCAAATAAATCAGAAATTTATGGAGGACTAAAAATTGGGAATTGCAAAAGAGAAGTCTAAATTTGAAAAAGAATTGATACACAATGATAAAAAGTTGATTTCACGCATGTATGACCTGTTATTGGAA
The DNA here is from genome assembly GCF_963506605.1 of Zootoca vivipara. Lineage (NCBI taxonomy): Eukaryota > Metazoa > Chordata > Lepidosauria > Squamata > Lacertidae > Zootoca > Zootoca vivipara. The sequence goes on along the minus strand of NC_083288.1, from coordinate 30,083,517 downwards.
TGGGAGTTAAAAGAGGAACAAACTAAACCATCAATGATAAAGTGGGCCCAAGATTTGGGACATAATATACTCGTAGAACAGTGGGAAAGGCTGTGGAAAAAAAGATCTAAAATTTACCGCGTGCTACAACCTGCGGGAAAACATCTTTAAAATGATGTATAGGTGGTATCAGACACCTGAAAAACTAGCTAAAATGTATAAAAACAAATCACCTAAATGCTGGAGATGTGAGAAAGAAATAGGAACTCAAATGCACATGTGGTGGAAATGTGCAGAGATAAGAACATATTGGGAGAACATTTATGAAGAGTTAAAGAAAATGTTGAAATGTAAGATTATGAAAAAACCAAAAATGTTCCTATTAAATATAATACCGGAAGATATAGGAGACGTAAATAGGAAACTATTAATGTACGGTATTGTAGCCTCGAGAGTGCTGATCGCGAGAAACTGGAAAAGCAGAAACATTCCTAATATAACAGATTGGCAAATACTAATGAAATAATATTCACAGCTAGCTAGAACCACTGGGAGAATTAGAGGACAAACAAGACAAAAAATAAAAAAGGAATGGAGGATCTTTGACGAATATATAAAAACAATCAAGTAATTAAACCTCAAAGCAGACTAAAGCCGAACCAAGTTGAAGTGTTAAAAAAATAGATAATAGAGGATTTCTTTTGTGGACGACGATAAGGAGCTGCATAAGTTACATAGGATATTATTGGAAGTTGCCGGTATTTTATGCATTGTTTGTAACTTTTTTTTCTTTCTTCAGGTTTTTCTCTTTTCTGTATCCTTTTTCAGTTTTTTGTCTTTTTCATTTTTATTATAGAGATGAAAAACATGTAACACATTGCTTTTCTGTTTTCTTTTTTTCTTTTTGTATGTAAATATATGTATGTTTTTAACAATTGAAATAAATAAAAAAAAACATTAAAAACAACAACAAAGCAGTTTCAGAAGAGCTTCTTAAACATAATATATCTTGCAGATGGTGGCCAAAGCAGGGTGTTCATATATGGTGCAGTTTAGTGGCAGAGTGTATTCTGATGGTTGAATTTCTGGAACCTTAGGTGAAAAGATCCTAAAAATCAGGTTGGTCAGTACAGCGGTACCTCGGGTTATAGACAGGGCCGTCGCTTCAGTTTAGGCAAACTAGGCAGCTGCGTAGGGCGCCACAATGGAGGGGGCGCTGGCCAGCCTGCCCACGACCCCCGTGCTGCCTGGGGCCGCCTCCACTGCGCCTGTCACCTGTTGAGCAGCTTCAGGCTGCTATTCCAAGGTTCGTGTGTGCCTGCGGAGTGTGCGATTGTCCCATCTTTAAATATAGGGTCTCGGAGCGCTGCTTTCTCTTCTCTTTCTCAGCTCTCCTTCTCATTGGGACTTTTTCCGGGAGGTGGGGAGAGTACTTGCCATTTCTTCCTTTTCCCACTTATGTCCTCTCTTACTGTGACATCACTCCCCTACCCGGTCACCTTGGCAACCTCTGCTTGGCACAGATCCAGGAGTCTCTCCCTCTTTGTTGTGCTAATGACCAGCAATCAGCACCTTTGTTAATGACTTATCCTTGGCTAGCTGGACTTGTGATCCCAAACTTTAAAGCAACAGTGCTGTACTTGTTGAGCATTTGTTATGTGACTTTTAAAATCTGCCCTCCCAGCCTTGTGCTGTCCTGATTTTTTGGGGCTCCAACTCGCACCACACCTGACTGCTGGTCATACTGCTTGGGGATGAGTGGGAGCAAAGCACTTAGGGGGCACCAAGTTGGGGAAAGACTGTAATGATTAAATTCTACAGTTTAGTTCTGCAAGTCCTGCCCCTGAGCAAAGTGTACAGGGCACCTGTGATTAATCGAAATATGAACAATAGGAGAATAACTGAAAAACGTATGCTAACATGACTTAGTTGGTAGACACTTAATCTCATGGTTTTGGGTTCAAGCCCTACATTGGGCAAAAGATTCCTGTATTGCAAGGGGTTGGACTAGATGACCCTCATGGTCCCTTCCAACTCTACTATGATTCTTTGATTTAACACATGACAATTATTCACAGTTTACTTAGTGACTTATATGATGGTGTTAAGCTGCTGTGGGTTAAGCTGCTGTAGGGACACGGGTGGCGCTGTGGGTTAAACCACAGAGCCTAGGGCTTGCTGAGCAGAAGGTCGTTGGCGATGGCTCCCACTCAGTCCCAGCTCCTGCCAACCTAGCAGTTCGAAAGCAAGTCAAAGGGCAAGTATATAAATAAGTACCGCTACAGCGGGAAGGTAAACAGCATTTCCGTGTGCTGCTCTGGTTCGCCAGAAGCGGCTTAGTCATGCTGGCCACATGACCCGGAAGCTGTACGCCGGCTCCCTCGGCAAGTAAAGCAAGATGAGTGCTGCAACCCCAGAGTCTGTCACGACTGGAACTAATGGTCAGGGGTGCCTTTACCTTTTCCTTTACCTTAAGCTGCTGTACTTAAAACAGCAGCCTTTCTTTTCAAAATGAATGATGTGTGCATTGTTGCTATGAGGTTGTTGCTTATTTGCTGTGGTTTAAGAAGTGACTGTTAGACGTTTGGGAATAACCCAGAGAGAAATTTCTAGGTGTCAGAAAAGATTATATATTTATGCAACAACTGCGCCCATGTTTTGTTAGCCCCCAAATGGAAAGTGAACAAGGTCCCAGCTAAAGAGGAGTGGTAACTTAAGTTGATAGAATATGCAGAACTTGCAGATTTAACAAATAGAATAAGAGAGCAAGAATAACATATATTTAAAGAAGAGTGGAAAACATTTATTGAATGTATGGGAAAGAACTATAAAGCTGAAAACACTGGCAGCACTAAGATAAATTCAACAAAGTAAATAATTTTTGATGGATGTAAAAGTGGAAAACTGATTTGATAAAAAAATAAAAAAAACAAAAAATAAAAAACAGCTGAGAGGTGCGGCGAGGTGGCCCCAGGCTCGCGCTCCCCGCGCGCCTCCGAAGCTTTGTACGGGGAGCGTGATCCTGGGGCCACCTCCACTGCGGCTGTCAGCTGTTGAGCGGCTTCAGGCCGCTATTTTTTTCTATTTTCCATTTTTATTTATTTTATATTTTATTTCTTATTAATGGGGGGGGGGGCGCCAGAAGGTGATCTCGCCTAGGACGCAAAAAAAATAGCACCGGCCCTGGTTACAGACGATTCAGGTTACAGACTCCGCTAACCCAGAAATAGTACCTCGGGTTAAGAACTTTGCTTCAGGATGAGAACAGAAATCGCACGGTGGCGGCACGGCGGCTGCGGGAGGCCCCATTAGCTAAAGTGGTACCTCAGGTTAAGAACAGTTTCAGGTTAAGAATGGACCTTTAGAACAAATTAAGTTCTTAACCTGAGGTACCACTGTACGGAGAAAAGAATGATTTGGAGAGCTTTAGGGAAGATCGGCAAATAGGAAAATGCCAAGAGTGAATTTCCCAGAGGTATACTAGTGCATATGCATCCAAAAGGTACTGCACAGCATAATATGACTGAACCCAGATACATTTGGGTATGTCATGCTTTCCTTCTTATTATCTGTTCCCTGTTATTCAGTTCAGGCCTCAACACAATAATGTAACATTTGGGGGCAAATATGCACCCCAGCAACCCGGCACTAGAGGCTAAAATAGAAAAGATCTCCACAGCTACCATGTACTTTCCCTTGGAGCTCAGATAGGATGGGATAAAGGATAACCAAACGCTGCAAAAGACCAACATGCTGAAGGTGATGAATTTGGCTTCATTGAAACTGTCAGGTAACTTTCTGGCAAGGAAAGCCACACTGACGCTGATAATGGCCAGAAAGCCTATATAGCCCAAAACACAGTAAAAGAATGTCAGAGATCCCTCATTGCACTCCAATATAATTTCTTCTCTTACTGAATGAATGTCAACATCTTGGAATGGGGGAGAAGTTACCAACCACAAAAAGCAAATGCCTGCTTGGAGAAATGAGCAGGAAAGAACAATGGAGTCAGCTAATGACTTCCCCACCCAATTCCTCAGGCTGGATCCCGGTCTGGTGGCCATGAAAGCCAGGACCACTGTGGTGGTTTTGGCCAACACACAAGAAACAGCCACTGAGAATATGATTCCAAAAGCAGTTTGTCGGAGAAGACATGTCACCTTCTGCGGCTGGCCAATGAATAGCAATGAACAAAGGAAGCAGAGCAAGAGGGAGACAAGGAGGGTGTAGGTGAGACTCCGGTTGTTGGCTTTGACAATGGGAGTGCTGCGGTGCTTCATAAATGCTGCTAGCACCAGAGCTGTGATCAAGGAAGAGAAAAGCGCAAAAAAGGCTAAAGCCATCCCCAATGGTTCATTGTAAGACAAGAAGGAAATCAGTCTGGGAACACAGGAATCTTGGTTCTTGCTTGGATAGCTTACGTCACTGCATTTAGAGCAGTCGTTCATATCTGAAAAGGAAAAGATAGGTGCTTTATGCTGCGCATCTCTGCTACTTCAAGGCAACTGGATACAATGCAAAGTAGTGGTTATGTACTTTTTTCTATGTCCATCTGGTAACACTCTAATGTTTAAAGAGAAGATTGAGGCAAGTGAGATTAATATCCTTTGGAGCAATAAACTTGTAGCCTGCATCTGCTGTACTGCCGCTTGCTTCTGCTTTCTGGTGCTCTACTTTTGGCGTGCTCTGTTGTTTATCAAAAAGAGTTTGACACTATTTGACAGAATATTTCTTACCGTCTTTGACTGAAATTTTCCCTTCTGGACATAGGATGCAATCATAGCAGCAAAATGGATCCCCCTCCTTCACTTTCTTGCTAAAACCAGGACGACAACTTTCACTACATACAGAATGAGGCTTTGCCTAATCAACAAATGAAAGAGGTCCATGTCAGTATTAAAGTACAAAATTAAGAACAAACTATGGCCTTGCCAACTCAAATTACTAACAATTGGCTCCTACCTGATTAAACCAGCTGTGCCACGTTATAGCACTCTCATTGATGCTGAATACATTGCCCTGAAGACCTTGGGGGTCCACCTGTCCAACTTTCACTCTATGAAAGGATTGGTTTGAAGAAAAAATCCAGTTGGAAATGTCAAATCCAGACACTAACTCCCCATTCTGGTCAAAGGAAACCTGGTCACCAGCACTGTTGTTAAAGGAGACTCCTCTCAGAAAGTGATGGGACTAGGATAAAAGGGGAAATGTAAGAGTGTAGAGCATGATGCATTATGACAGGAGTGCATTGAATATTTTAGAGGGAGTTATAAAAACACTTTTCCTTGATGAAAACTTATTTGTTGTTGTTCTCTATGCCCCTTCTCTCAAACTATAGCAATAACCAAATAAGAAAGAGTTTTCAAACAGTTAAATTTACTTTTGAGAAGCTTTCTTGACATTTTTTAGTTATTCCTGACTGGAAAAGGTAAAGGGACCCCTGACCATTAGGTCCAGTCATGACCGACTCTGGGGTTGAGGCACTCATCTCACTTTACTGGCCGAGGGAACTGGCGTACAGCTGCCAGGTCTTGTGGCCAGGATGACTAAGCCACTTCTCGCGAACTTGAGCAGCGCACGGAAACACCGTTTACCTTCCTGCTTGGAGCAGTACCTATTTATCTACTTGCACTTTGACGTGCTTTTGATCTGCTAGGTTGGCAGGAGCTGGGACCCAGCAGCGGGAGCTCACCCCATCACAGGGATTCGAACCGCCAACCTTCTGATCAGCAAGCCCTAGTCTCTGTGGTTTGACCCACAGTGCCACCCGTGTCCCTATTCCTGACTGGTAGTTTCCGTAAAAAAACCCAAAATGCCCAATAAAGGTTTGATAAGTAAGTTTCCTTAAAATACACCCTGAAGCAAATGGATTCTCATAGTATTATTATTATTATTATTATTATTATTATTATTATTATTATTATTATTATTAAAAACAGTTTTCTGAGTATATAATTGTCTAAAAGGGTAGATAATATATTGGTGTAGATATAGCTAGATACAGACAGGATTTTTCCTACTTCATATGGAAATGAAGTAATAGGAAATTGGGAGCCATATGAAGCTTGGGAGTCAGTTTACTCAGCAGTTTGAGCCTGGTGTGCATAGACAGTCTATGTGCTGTAGCTCAGGGGTCCATTACCTGCCAGAACTGTAGATTCCAAAGCTTCAGCCCCCTTTCAGCCCCCAGTCTAGATGAGAACATAGTTTGTAAAGCATAGGCCACAGCATAGACAGCATTGTAGATGCTGTAGCTGTGGCCAATCATCCTTGTTTCAAAAAAGGGCCCAGGAAGACTCTCCAATTTCTCTTCCCCAGTACAGAAATCCCCATCCATTGTGTCAGTTACTCTATTTGGGAATGTACAACCAAATGCATGTTGCCAGAAGTCCAGGATAAAGCCATCTCCTTTTGCATGCAGAGGTTTCCTATTCTCAAGAAATTGTTGAAATCCTGAAGGATCCTTGGAGTGAATTGAGAAGGAGAGAGCACCATGGATCATGTCTATATTCCAAGTCCTTTGATATGTGATAGATGTGAGCTCCATCTGGGCTGTCAGTATCCACACAATACCTTTTTCTTGACTTGTCACATGTTGGTGTTCTGATAGGTATGAGAGCCATCTCAAAAAAACAATTGCCAAAGATTCTGCATAGGCAAGCACTGCATTTGCTTTACTCGCAATGAGTTTATCATGTATTTTTGCCCCCTGAGTAAACATACTATTAATTTCACTGACAATTGTTTGTTTGTGGCTTCTTTCTATGAAGGCAAAACAGATACCACCTTGGGAGAAAAGTGGAGATACAGTTTGGACAAATCTATCTCCATATTCATCGTTGGAGGTAAGGATTCCAATCCATATCCACTTAAAATGCAGAAGTAAAGAGAGAATTCCTGCATACTGAATTGCTTCCTGAGGTGTCATCTGGTAAAAAGAAAGGCCTGGGGTTTTGTCATTCATCACTGGAGCAGGGCTATATATGAGCTAAAAGAGGTGTGAAGGGGAATAGAGAATGAGAGAAGTTTTTCTTTTCTTTTCCTATTTTAAGTCTTCACATTAATCTACAATCATCAAATGAACGATTCTTATGGAACATTAAAATTGTACTTTTCCCATGCAGCATTGTGGCTTGAGTGACAAGTTACTCAAAATTTACGCAGCACGCTGTGGGTTAAACCACAGAGCCTAGGGCTTGCCGATCAGAAGGTTGGCGTTTCGAATCCCCGTGACGGGGTGAGCTCCCGTTGCTCAGTCCCAGCTCCTGCCAAACAACAGTTCGAAAGCACGTCGAAGTGCAAGTAGATCAATAGGTGCCACTACAGTGGGAAGGTAAACGACGTTTCCGTGTGCTGCTCTGGTTCACCAGAAGCGGCTTTGTTATGCTGGCCACATGACCTGGAAGCTGTACGCCGGCTCCCTCGGCCCATAACGTGAGATGAGCACGCAACCCCAGAGTCGGTCATGGCTGAACCTAATGGTCAAGGGTCCCTTTACCTTTACTCTACTCATGGGGGAAATTCACTTTCCAGATGAGGTGTGGAAGAGGACCCCTCTGACTCCCACTCTACTTCCAGGATCCCTGATGACAACGGGGTAGGACTCATTGAAAATACTGTCCTGATGTTCCCCCTTCTGCCAAAGTAGAGGCTCCCTCCTTCTCCCCTTCAGACCTATCCTGGCAACCACATTGTGTCTTGATTTATGTCTCCACAGGACCCATGATAAGTTTCTGCTTTTAAAGTACATTCCACTAATTCAGATTTTACAGATCAATTCCTGTGGGGTGTATTACTTGGCTTAGATTTGATGTCCATCTCTTAAAAAGAAAAATTTGTCTATTTGCTCCAATTGTACCTCCTTCTGTCACATTTCCCGTGTGTCCGCCTCTAAAAATCTGGAAGGATCTGCCCTACCTGTGGAATCTTGTAAATATCCAAGACTGTTGCCATGTGAAAGGAGGTCAGTGGGTCCAGTCCTCCAATAACTGCAATGAGGTGATCCTGAATGTCACATTTGTAGTTTGGGAAATGTTTCCATGGTGTGAATATAAGGAGCATTGTAGCATGGTAGGTGCTTTTGGCAGTGAAATAGCTGTCATAAATGCGGAAACCCAAGGTGATGTTGGGTAACATCTGAGGGTTTTCATTTATTTCTTTGATTGCAAACACCAAGGTGAGAATGTGTTGGTAATTCTTTGTCACCACACTAGAAGAAGAGATGTGTTCTGTATTAGAATGTCATTCTGCAGTAGGGCTAGGACACTGGTGGCCAAAGACAACCAGATCAAACTCATAAAGCTTTCTCAGCAATTCTCCTTCCCCAGCAGTGGAGTAAATTGACAGGGTTAAAGCCACCATCTGCTTCAGTGTCCTATCATTACTGGGCTGCCAAAGCATGCTTGGAGCAAGGAGGCAGCTGCAAGGGCTCTTCTGATTTCAGCCAAGCAGAGGAGCATATCTGCCCTACCACCTATTTTTGTCCAATTCCATCCAGGATTGGCAAAAAGCATATATTTATTTTGTCAAAAGGCCAATTCCAAAGAAGCAACAATACAGTGCACACATTGAAATATGTTAAATGAGCAAACCATATTTGCGGTATCAGCTGAGAGGGCAGGAGAAGGGAGATTTTTGTTTTTTAGTTAAAAATATTTTTATTTCTTATTAAACATAAAATCAACATAAATCAACATACCACACAAATACACCAAAAATACCCAAATTATAAAAAATTAAAGAAACTTATAATACAGAAAAGAGAAGAAAGAAAAAGAAGAAGAAAAAAACCCATAATAAAAGAACATAAAACACAAAACACAAAACAAACTTCCCAGCACTTCCATATCAGTTCCCTATTTACAAATAAACTCCACTATGCTTCTCCCTTATAAACTTCTTATTCCCTATCTCATTGTCTCATTGTCCACATATTAAATATCTGATTAACTCCTTGTGTGAACTAACCAAAGCAAATAACCAATTTTGAATTTATACCTTCATTACAAAAATAATCCTCCACATATCTCCATTCCTGGGATTTTTAACCATCCCTTACAGGTGGCATCTCCCCAATGAAGAGGGGTATGTGTATGCATGTGTGTTTTGTGTGTGTGTCCATTATGCATGTGTGTGTTTGGTACAGTGCATGTAAATGTTGTACACAAGAGATTTTAGAGATCCCGGCATGTGACTCTAGAGGCAAAGGGTGAATACGGACCTTGGCTGAATGTTTCCCCTCACCTGTGTACAGCTTCTTGTAAGATGATCACCATCTTCATTACTAGAGCTTTTAAATAGGCAATGTATTGAGGCAACCCTTGTCTTAGTGGTGCTATATGAAGATTAAATAAGCAAACCATATGAAAGTTGGAGTACTTCTGCATTGCAGCTAACTGAGTGCCTGGTGCTGCAAACAATATTAGTTAGAGGTCCCACAGTGAAAACTATTAAAAGTGAGAAATACTCAGGTCGCAACTCCCAAGACACATCACTCAATTGACAGAAAGAATAATGCATTAAAAACAAACTCCTTACAGAAGCTCTTCATGCAGAGTCTGTGGTGGTACTTCTGTGAAATGTATGAAATTGGAGACGATTATGCTCTGGGAAATAGGGACCCAGGTGGCATAGGGACCCAGGTGGCGCTGTGGTTAAACCACTGAGCCTAGGGCTTGCTGATCAGAAGGTCGGCGGTTCGAATCCCTGTGACGGGGTGAGCTCCCGTTGCTTGGTCCCAGCTCCTGCCAACCTAGCAGTTCGAAAGCACGTCAAAATGCAAGTAGATAAATAGGAACCGCTACAGCGGGAAGGTAAACGGCGTTTCCATGTGCTGCTCTGGTTTGCCAGAAGCGGCTTTGTCATGCTGGCCACATGACCTGGAAGCTATACGCCGGCTCCCTCGGCCAATAATGCGAGATGAGCGCGCAACCCCAGAGTCGGTCACGACTGGACCTAATGGTCAGGGGTCCCTTTACCTATGCTCTGGGAAACAATTCCACCAATGAAGAGGTCACCTGGCTGTTGATAGTCATGAAGTGGAGGGTGTGGATCTTTAACCATGCAGTTAAGAATGTGGTCCTTGCATGCCATATGAGGAAGCAGTATCAGAAGAAATGCTACTAGAATGTCAATCCAGAATACATTATTATTATTATTATTATTATTATTATTATTATTATTTCTATACAGCCCTTCACCAAAAGATCACAGGGCTGTTTATACTATTTTAAAAACACACAAAATGTGTAACATACTAACAAAGGAATTAAGGAATTAAAACAAAAATGGGGCAACAATCCAGATTGGTACACATAATTTTTCTTCTCATGTTCAAAATCAGAAAACGAATAACTATATCAACAGCAATACAGACTTCATTTTCAAAAGTTTGCAATTTCTCCTTGCCTTTGACATGGATGCTTCTGTTTCCTTCTATTTTCATCTTTTAAGGTTCCAACTTAAAATGCAAAACATCAGATATCAAAGTCTTATGTGTATTTTGTCCTGTCCCAGATTGGAATGCCATGAGGTATATATTTATATCATCCTACAAAAGTTGTAATTATTTTATTTTCTGTTTTTGCTGGTGGCTACTGCAATTCTTCGGGGTTTTAATACAATGGAGGAAATAATTATAGTTCTTTTGATAATTAATGGGCAGGCTAATCTCCAGTTTGAAGTTGCGACTTCTCTGAGGGATTGCTGAAGAAAAACTTTCCCCCTCCGCATCTGAAGAGTTTCATTGTCCTGCTTATAGTGAATCCATTCGTCTACAGCATGGGAAACAAAGAGATCAAGACTGCCTTGGAAAAACTCTTAAATTTTGGGCCTTCTAAAACTGTATTTAGAGTTCTATAAAAATGCAAGCATTTAATATCAATTAGAGTGTGCTCTGGGACTTCTTACCTTATTATTCATGTCATCCATCTTCTGTAATTCTTCTTCACCCACTATTACTTTTTTTCTTATTACAGGTATCTGAAGAAGTGTGCATGCACACGAAAGCTCATACGAAAATAAAAAGTTGGTCTTTAAGGTGCTACTGAAGGAATTTTTTTATTTTTTTTCTTATGTTCACAACATAGTAAAACAAGACATAACTACCATATGTCCTTATTACTGCTAGTATCTGGTAGTACTGAAGTATCACATTTTTATTAGATGGTGGTACATCTTGTACATTATCATTCTACTACATTATAAAATTGTGATTATTTTTGCATACTAAATGTGCTTCCTTTCTTTTCCACCTGTATGCCTCTCAGACTGTTATTGCGTTTTCAGACCCAGAGACCTCCCTCCTAAATAAAGACACATTTGACTCAAATTTTAGTTTTGGTTTTTGGCAGAATTTAGGCCACAACTTTATTGATTAAAGAAAGGTGAGTGGTTGCATAGGCTCTGGTTTGACTAGCTCCCTACACCCTTGCAGGTAGCGCTGACCCAGAGCTCTATCATAGGTAAGCCAAGGGTGAACACCTGAGGAAGGTGAACAGCCTGGGAGCAGACTCTATTCACTCCCCAGATGCTCCCCTGGACTCAGGCATGGACACAAGCCCTTTTGGGGGTTGGCCAAACCAAGTTGAGTCCCTAGATTCATTTAACGGAATACCCTTCACATAGGGATGGCGAGACCATTCTCCCATCCCTATCACATGAACCAGTGCCTATCCACAACCTTACAAGTTGTGATGAATTGCTATGTTGCAGGTGAAACCCAAATGGCAACAGCCAATCAGCCATGGGAAAATTCCTGCCATGCCCCTGTTCCAACAACAGACAACACATGATGGCATAGCAAGGTCAATCGCAAAAGGCCCAAAATTAGGGAAAGGTGAGCAGGAGTTCCGATGCACAAGCCGAAAGAGGAAGCTCTAGATCACGTGCATGGGTTAATATAGGTCCCTTGATCCATTTAGACTGCAACCCCATTGGCCAGATTGAAACCCAGCATTGAGGAACCTACTAATCGGGTGTTGTGACTATCCAATGGACCCACCCGCAACCAAGAGGTCAGTCTCTAGTTCTCACCGCAACACGTGCCCTCTTTTAGGGAGGTCACAATTTCTTACACTAGACTTTTCCCTTAGAAATTTTCACACTCTGAAGCCAATGTCATTAGAGTGGAATAGTAATACAGTGGTACCTTGACTTATGAAGACGATCCATTCCGCGGCTGTCTTTATAAGTCGAAGTCTTCGGTTGTCGAAGCGCCACTTGTGCGAAGCGCGATCTCGCGCTTCTGTGCATGCACCGACTGTGCGCGCCGCTTTGTGCAGGCGCAGAACGCGCATGCGGCGGGCGCACGGCGAAAAGACTAACTATAAAGGGGCAGCACTGTGTGTTGGAAACACCAAAGTTAGACTTGTAAAAGGTGGAAGCTGCACACCCAACACATGACAAATATTTTTTTTAAAAAAGAACATCACAAATTATGATGTGATTCCCTCCCCCCCCACTTACGGCAGAAACAATCTCATATTTAACTCAGTCTTCCCAAAGTATACTGCTCAAAGGTAGTAGACACTTGTGGTGAATTTTTTTGTGGGGATAAACCATTTGGACAAATGTTTGCACTAGTTCCTTTTTCTTGCATTTGGAATCACAAAAATCAGCTTAGACTATGACTGCCACCCAATAAATAAGGGCTGATCCCAGACATTTTGTTGGCTGAACTGAAGGAGGAGTTAGTCTTCCCCCATTCCCCACTTAAACAAGGAAGATGAGACAACATCTGACAAGACACATGAAGGCAGCAGACTATCTTAGGAGGCAAAGGGCTGATGACATAGCACAAATCTAGTTCTGTCTTCGTATACTTCACTGCTGCTTGCTCACTCTTCCAGCTAGGATTCAAAGAAATGCTGTAATGCAGTAGTAGAGGCACCAGCATGTGTCTCAGGAGAAGCACAATGCATGCACATGAATTTTGCCTCCTGGAGTCCTGGTCTGGCTGTCTTGCTACTTTTTCAATCGGGCAGGGTCATTTGCCAATTTCTAAGAGATAGGGAGCAGGGATGAGGCAAGAGAGGCATATGTATGGTGGGTATTCTTAAAAAAAATGTTTTAGCAGATTTTACCACATAAATATTAGAGGAGGGAAAAGTGCAGACTGGCATTTTGATGAGGACAACATTGTGCGGATATTATAAAAAGACACATTTCCAATTTCCAAGGAAGCATGGGCAGTACCAAGTCAATAATAAATTGAAACATGGAAGCAATTGTGATAGTTTGATTTGATTGATTGTATTTCTATGCTACAAGATCCATCTGAGGAATGTAAACAATGCTTTCCGATCAGTTCTGCTGCACTCTTGGGAGTAAGATCCCAAGATGGAAAAAGAGACTTAAGATAACACACCTTCCATGTCTGTTGTCGTTAGCTGATGCAACATTTAGTGGCTATTAAAGGTAAAAATCAGTTGCTTCTTCTGCATACAGAAGTGCCACAGGAAGGTTAAAAGTTTTTGGTTGGGAAATGCATAGACTTTCAATTTTCAGTACTTTGTACCCCAATGCAGCTGGAGGGAAATTAGTTCTTACAAGTAAATGTATTTCAAAATGATTTAAGGGGGTTGAGAAGTTTTCGTTGCTTTGAGGTAATCTAGGAATGCTGGTCTCCATTTTCATTTCCAGTCGTCTGAGCTACAAGTAAAGGTAAAGGTAAAGGAACCCCTGACCATTAGGTCCAGTCGTGACCAAATCTGGGGTTGCGGCGCTCATCTCGCGTTATTGGCCGAGGTCTATTGAGTTACAAGTAGTCTCATGTATAAGAATAATGACACAGAAATCCTTACACTGTTCTACTTTACAGAATGTCTAACTTGTTAATTTATTTTAATTTTTAAAACCCTAATTGAACTAGCCTACCCCCCAAAATTTATTTGGAACTGGATCTGGGAAAGACAATAAGCTGTTCAGCATGTTTAATCTAGATTTAAGACAGGTATGACTGGTCAGAGTTAACAATATTAATGTACTGTCAAAAATTGGGGAATTGTATGGAGGAAAAGATTGCTGTTCACTAGGCAGTTCTTTAAAATGTTTGTTGAAAGTGACTGTACATTGTAACGTACAGTCTATTCTTGAATAATTGTCCAGTGGGGAAATATGGCAACCAGTTTAGGATGTATTGTCACCTCCTGGAAGAATTTTCAGATGATTCTGTGAATGTATGACTAGTCATGATCAATAGCTGTTTAGGGGAGTTTTTAATGTGTGACATTTTAATGTATTTTAATCTTTGTTGGACGCTGCCCAGAGTGGCTGGGGAAACCCTGCCGGATGGGCGGGGTACAAATAAATAATAATAATAATAATAATTAGCTAAACATAAACTCACTTACCCACAAAGAACCGCAGCTGTTCTTAAAGAGCCTAGGTATGTTTTAATTTTTGAACAGTGAATACAAAGCAACCTATGGTCATAAATCTATTATTCTTCATATTGATATTCATCATTCCCTATTTCTCCCCCAACATTGCTCTTGGGCTGATACTCTTTCGCCACTTTTTTTTGTTGCTTTTGGGAATAGAAACCCAGATGAGCCAGTCAGGGTTGATCCAAGACCTTTTGCTGGCTGAGATGAAGGATGACTTCCTCCCCACACTCCATTCCCTTCTTAAAGTCTAGATATCTGAAACCACATATGATGGCAGCAGATTAGCAAAGAGGCAGGTCACATAGCACAAATCCACCGCTGTGCTCTTAGTACTTTGCTGCTGCGTGCTCTCTGCTTTATCTAGTGACTGCAGATGTACAATGGGTTATTTTATTTTATTTTGCAGATTTTGCTAGAGATCTTCTGTGGAATATGTGGATTAAAGGGGGGGGACGACAGGCTATATGTGTAATTTGTATGCATGTTGTCCTCCAGCTGCTGCAAAAACCTGCATAATTACCGTAGGACCCATAACTGAGTAGTGAGCCCCTATGCAACACATATAAGTGTGTGCAAGTAGCTTCTCTTTCTGATGTTCCATCTAATGCACAGATGCCAAGGGATGGCTTGAGGGAGAAAAGTGGAGATAACCTCACCTACTCACAAAGAACCGCAGCTGTTCTTAAAGAGCCAAGGTAAGTTTTAATTTTTGAACAGTGAATACAAAGCAACCTATGGTCATAAATCTATTATTTTCATATTGATATTCATCATTCCCTATTTCTCCCCCAACATTGCTCTTGAGCTGTTACTCTTTCGCCACTTTTTTGTTGCTTTTTTGGGGGGAAACCCAGATGAGCCAGTCAGGGTTGATCTAAGACCTTTTGCTGGCTGAGATGAAGGATGACTTCCTCCCCATTCCCTTCTTAAAGACTAAATACTAGATATAGGACAGCATCTTAAACCACACATGAAGGTAGCTGATTAGTAAAGAGGCAGGTCACATAGCACAAATCCAGCTCTGTGCTCTTAGTACTTTGCTGCTGCTTACTCTCTGTTCTATCTAGCTTTTGCTCAGTGCTTGCTCAAATAAATGCTGCAGTGACTGCAGATGAACAATGGTTTTTTTTTTTTTTGCAGATTTTGCTAGAGATCTTCTGTGGAAAATGTGGATTAAAGGGGGGTACAGGCTATATGTGTACATTGTATGCATGTTGTTCTCCAACTGCTGCAAAAGCCTGCATAATTAGGACCCATAACTGAGTAGTGAGCCCCTATGCAACACATATAAGTGTGTGCAAGTAGCTTCTCTTTCTGATGTTCCATCTAATGCACAGGTACCAAGGGATGGCTTGAGGGATATAGAATCATGTTGCAATGCAAACATTTGTGGGTCAAGGCCCCGTCCCCCGCTTTATGCTAAAATAAGACAAATTGACACAAGCATTTTAGGTTAATGAGCTAAAAAAGGCCACAACTTTATTGGTTACATAACGTGAGTGGTGTTGGCTTAGGCATTGGATCCGAACCAACTATATTTGACTCCTGCCCGCTCTGCAGGAAGTCACACAAGAGTTAACAAGCTGTAGGAGGAGTTGGTTGATGCAAATCAACTGGAAGCTTTCTCCTAGAGCAAGGGCTCCCAACAAAATTTTCTCGAGGACCCCTCATCAACACTGATCTTAGAAGGGTTAGGTTCAAGGGACGCCGACGAGTTAGGTTCAATGGACACTGACAAGATCAGTTTGAGAGTCACTGACTTACATGCTTGAACATCAAATGCATTATCTTCCTCTTCATCTGTAGGCCTTTGTCGTTTTAACGAACCACTTTTTAACCAACGGTCCATTTTTAACTACGCGAACTGTAGCTTCCGCGAAAAACAACGCTTTGTTTACAGACACTACTGTTTTGCAAAGAGGCAGCGTGCGCCAGGGATGAGGGAGGGGAATGGAGAAGACAGGGTACCTGCGCAGTAGCACACAAATGAAGCCGACACGCGCAAAGCATCTTGGGGAGGTGAGCGTTAGTAGAATGCGCGCGCTGCCTCTTTGCAAAACAGTAGTGTTTGTAAAGCGCCACCTAACGACATACAGCAGAACTACTGCCTATCTAATTCTAGTTTTGCACTAGACTCTGCTCATGCAGGAAGCAGCCAAAACAAAAAATCTGTTATCATATGAAATATATTTAATATATTTTTTATTCTAATAGCATCTTGCGGACCCCTCTGGCATAGCTCGTGGACCCCTGGGGGTCCCTGGACCACCTGTTGGGAACCACTGTCCTAGAGTCACCGGAGGGTCATGCCATGGCCCTCGCCACCACCTGGGCATCAGACAGGAACCATGACCACCGGATTTCTTTAACGGAATACCCTTCAAGGTCAGGTGTTGAATGCATGAAAATAAGAGGGAGGGAGGAAGCAAGGGATATCCATGTGTCCAGGAAACAAACAGGCTGAGCCACAGTCCTGCACTCATTTAACCACGCCCCCCCCCCAGCCAGCCGTATTGGCTGACTGCGGGCATGACACAGGCCAGGGACTCTCTGACACAGTGGGCTATCGAGACCCCCTGCAAAGCATGGAAAGCGAGATCCACTCCAACCCCTCCCCTTTGGGAAGAGAAGAGGCTTTGCAAAAGGTGTAGAAGGGGAATGAGCGGACATAGTGAGTGGACAAAGAACCATCATTTTGTTTTCCCAACGGGAATTAAACAAAGGAAAATGAGATACATTTGAATGTTAAATTAAAGGAACTATGTTTAAATCAAACTGGTTAATCAATATTTGTTAACAATTCTTGATTTCTTCCTTGTATAGGTAGCATGCGAACAATATGCACAATCTTACATCCATGTCTGCCTTTCTGCTGCTGGAATTCTCAGACGTTCGAGAACTGCAAATCTTACACTTCTTTGTATTTCTGGTATTGTACTTAACAGCAATAATAGGGAATCTTCTTATTGCTACTGCTATTGCTCTTGATCATCATCTTCACACACCCATGTATTTCTTTCTACTGAATTTGGCCATCATGGATCTTGGAACAGTTTCAGTCCTGGTACCCAAATCAATGGCGATTTCCCTCCTAAATTGCAGATTTATTTCGTATTTTGGATGCGTTGCTCAAGTTTTCTTTTATATCTTATTAGGAGCATCTGACTATGCTCTGCTAACTATAATGGCACATGACCGATATGTGGCCATTTGCAACCCACTCCACTATGAGACAATTATGCACAAAGGAGCCTGCATTCGAATGGTAGCCATTGCGTGGATTTTTAGCCTTCTTTATGCCATATTACATACTGGGATCACCTTTGCCAACACGTTTTGTTCTAATGCTGTCAATCAATTCTTCTGTGAAATCCCAAAGTTATTGAAGCTCTCCTGTTCCAACTTTTACTTAGTGGAAGTTGGAGTTCTTGTGCTAAGCTTTAGTATAGCACTTGGTTGTTTCATTTTCATCATCGTAACATACATGGAGATCTTTTCTACAGTGCGCAAAATCCCTTCTGTCCATGGTAAGAAAAAAGCGCTTTCCACTTGCCTCCCTCACCTCACTGTTGTCTCTGTCTTACTGTTCACTGGAGTATTTGCTTATACAAGGCCTCCCAGTGAAGCTTCTTCTGATCTAGATATAGCTTTTGCTGTGGTGTACTCCATAATTCCTCCCACATTGAATCCATTCATCTACAGCATGAGAAACAACGAGATCAAGACCGCCTTATGGAAACTCTTAGGTGTGTGGCGTTCTTCTAAAACTATATCCAGAATTCTATAAGAAGGCATGTGGGTGCTTTACGATCACCTTCTGTATGTGAATTTTCCCCTATTATCTGTTGTGGAATTTCTGTTTTGCATGAAGGCAGCTCCTAGTTTAAAACTTGCCATCTCCAAGCAGGGCAAGGAATGATTACCTGTCTGAAGGCCCAGAGAGCCACTGGAAGTCTGTGCATATAATACAGAGCAAAATGGAACAATGGCTCTATGCATATCAGGCAACTTTGACACAAATTCCCCCTAATGTGTCAACTTTATTCTGCATGACTTTGTAATTTGTTCACCTGTGTCTTGTAATGGAGCCATATATCCCATGAACGACCCCATCAAGCCTCAGTCCTCCAACAGGGGGCTGAGAGGGCTATATGTCCAATGCCTATGCTAAATCCTACCTACATCTGAAATCAATAAAGTTGTGGCCATTTTTTTAAAAAAAATCCCAGAACATTTTCTTGTTCACTTTGTTCACCTTCTTAAATTGGGCCTTGTTCCCAGAGGTGGGGGCAATACTATCATCTCATCCACACCATACATTTAAAGCACTCTTAACACCCTTCAAGGCCCATGGCTTTCCTCCACAGAATCCTGGAACGTCTGATTTACTGAACAATATGAGAGCTGTTAGGAGACCTCAACAAACCAAGTTTCTGGGAAATATCTCTTTATTGCATCCTCTCTCTTTACTGAATACAAAATGCACCTCCATTTAGGTAGCACTTGGCAACAGGCTGTCATCAAAATTCTTTTGGGGGTCGAGAGAATGATATGGGAAGTGGGAATTCAAAGGTAGGTTTCAGTGCCATCCTCTTATAAATTCTGGCGGCCTTGTTCTGCAGTAATTGAGGCTCCTAGGTCATATCCATGGGCAGTCCTATGTATACACCAGGCACCCCCAAACTTCGGCCCTCCAGATGTTTTGGACTACTATTCCCATCTTCCCCGACCACTGGTCTTGTTAGCTAGGGATCATGGAAGTTGTAGGTCCGCAGTTTGGGGATGCCTGGTATAATCCAATATATGATTCGACCAGGAGTTAACCACAGCATGGATTGCTATGGAAGTCTATCTTTATCTAGAAATGGCAACAATATTTGAATGACTGCTCCCCGCATTATACGGGGGGCAATTTTTGCGTGGTCGTGGGCTGCCCCTTGGACCACAGAGCAGCTACCTGGTACTTCAGATCTGGTCACCACCTCTCCAGGCAGGCTCCCTGGGGTCTCCGCCTACCCCAGCCAATCGTCCAATCCTGCCTGGGGAGGTGTTGCCAGGGGACAGGCCAGGTAAGGGGGAGGGACTGTCCAGCTCACACAATAGAATTTGAATCTTTCCTGCAAGCAGCAGTTGGCTCCAGAGCTTCTCCCACCCTCCACACCCTAACTGAAGTTTTCTTTTGCAGGTTAACCTTTTCTCCCATGGGTGCATGGGCGCTGCTATGTCAGGGTCGCTGTCGAAGGGCCGGGAAGGAATTTTCCTGCATTGCCTTTCCTGTAGCAATACGTCACGACTGTGCTGGTTTCAGGCCTTGGGCAAATTCCTTTTGGCTAACTTCCTAGAGGGGAGGGGTGTGATGCGGTGACCTTACCCCCTTTGCGGCATCAATATCAGGGTCCCCCCCAATGAAGGAGTCTTGGGGGGAGGCAATGGCCCATACACCGAGTGGTTGTCCTTGCTTTCCCCCTTCCAGTGGCAGCAAACAGGGGCGGGCTCTCTCTTCTTGAACATATGTTCTCCAGAGCCAGCCCAACACCCCATACATTCTGGATAACCCTGGCTGGGGACAGGGGAAGCATAACACCCAATGTCTGAGCCAAGGTCTTCCTACATCTGAATCTTAATAAAGTTGTGGCCAATTTTAATCCCATAACATGTTGTCTTGAGTCATTATTCTGCTTAGGGGTCACTTGGGGTTTGGGGGGACTCCGCCTGTCCACACAATATAATCAAACAAATCTGAAATAATGCTAGTCATAGATTCCCCATGTGCGCTGTCATTTTCATTCATTGAGGAACATATTGTAGATGTTGTAGAAACATAGTGTAGGAACATATTGTAGATGTTACTTCTTTTCATCTGGAACTAACGTGGAAGAAGAAACATTACTTTGATGAGTTTAAACAAGGTTTTCAGATCAGCAATGCTACACTCTTGAGAGTAAGATCCCAAGATGGCAAAAGAAACTCAGAATAAATCACTTTCCCAAGTGTGCTGTCCCTATTAGTTGATGCAACATTAGGTGAATTTTATTGTAACATCGGCAATCTTTATAAAGGAAAAAAAATCAGTAACATATTCCATAGTAAGGAACACAACAAAGGCAAAGTGATTGGCTGGGGAAATGCAGGGCCTCTCATATTATCAGAAAATTGAACCCTAAAGCAGTTAGAGGGTTAACTAATTCTTAAATATAAAGGTTTGTCAAAATGATTAAGGGGGTTGAGTAGTTTTTTATTATTTTGATATAAATCTGGAGGTGCTGGTCACTTTTTTCATTTCCAGTCACACTCTGCACACGGGTCTGCAATAGGCAGAAGGGAAGAGCTCTCTACAAAATGCAGTTTGGTCTGGAATGCTGCATCAGCCACAGAGTGCTTATATTAACTATTTTCTTCTGTTTGTGACAAAAACAGAGGCAGTTTTAATTGGGGCGGAGGAGTTTTGATTCGAATCAGCTGTTTTGGATGAATGGGAGCAATTTCCCACAATGTCAAAGCACTTTTCCAATTATTGTCCTGCATATGCACCTTTTAAAAACCAATTTAGAAATGAAACTGCTGCAGAATAGAAAAGTTCCAATTTTAATGTACACGGATGACGCTGTACTTCTTTCTCAAACCAAAGTTGGCTTGAAACGAGCGTTAGAGAAATTCAGTGATCAATGTAACACCGAACTGCCAACAATTAATTTTGCTAAAACTAAAATTGTCCACTTTGGCCGCTCCTTTAGGAAACACAATTGGAATATGAAGGGAAATGCCATAGATCAAACTAAGAACTTCCAATATTTAGGCATCACCTTCTCTTACAACGCCAAATTCTCAGCACATCAGACCGCATCAGCCACCTTAGCAGAAAGAAGTGCTAACGCCATTCTTAGACTATTTAGAGCAGGCATCCCCAGAATTCGGCCCTCCAGATGCTTTGGAATACGATTCCCATCTTTCACGACCACTGGTCCTGTTAGCTAGGGATTATCGGAGTTGTAGACCAAAACATCTGGAGGGTCGCAGGAGATGCCTGATTTAGAAGGGAAGGTGTTGGTTTCCTCCCTATGACCTTAAAAGTTTTTCAGGCAAAATGTCTGGTCCAACTGTAGCAAACTCTGGGATAGTCAATGGGATAAGCAGAAATATATCATTGTGAATGGGACACTTGAACTTTGCACGATAATATTTAATACAACACATTCATTTGGTATAGCCTTTTGTTCCAGTAAACTGAAAATTCTTAGAAAACTGGTTTCATTGCTGTGACCGAAAAGATGATGCATTTGTTTCCTTCCTGGCAGTAACCAGAGAATAAAAATCTAGAAACAATTCTCACATTACAAAGCAGTTTCAGAAGAGCTTGTTAAACATAATATATCTTGCAGATGGTGGCCAAAGCAGGGTGTTCATATATGGTGCAGTTTAGTGGCAGAGTGTATGCTGATGGTTGATTTTCTGGATCCTTAGGTGAAAAGAGCCTAAAAATCAGGTTGGTCATACAGTGGTACCTCGGGTTACAGACAGGGGCGTCGCTTCAATTTAGGCAAACTAGGCAGCTGTGTAGGGCACCAAAATGGAGGGGGCGCTGGGCAGCCTGCCCGCAGCCCCCCCCCCCTGCTGCCTGGGGCCGCCTCCACTGAACCTGTCACCTGTTGAGCAGCTTCAGGCCACTATCCCGAGGCGCGTGTGTGCCTCCGGAATGTGCGATTGTATCATCTTTAAATAGAGGGTCTCGGAGCGCTGCTTTCTCTTCTCTTTCTCAGCTTTCCTTCTCATTGGGATTTCTTGGGGAGGTGGGGAGAGTACTTGCCATTTCTTCCTTTTCCCATTTATGTCCTCTCTTACTGTGACATCACTCCCCTACCCAGTCACCTTGGCAACCTCTGCTTTGCACAGTTCCAGCAGTCTCTCCCTCTTTGTTGTGCTAATGACCAGCAATCAACACCTTTGTTAATGACTTATCCTTGGCTAGCTGGACTTGTGATCCCAAACTTTAAAGCAACAGTGCTTTAAACACGGCTACCTACCTGTAACTAGAACTATGGAAGGCACCACATTGAGCCGCATGCCATCAACCTCACCAAGAAACTGGCACAAACAGCCATTAACACCCATCTACCACTCCCATCAGCCCATCTCCCATTCCCACCCACCCCCTCCACCCTATATAAACTCAGTTGGTCTTTAAGGTGCTACTGAAGGAATTTTTTTATTTTGCTTCGACTCAGACCAACACGGCTACCTACCTGTAACTAGAACTATGGAAGGCACCACATTGAGCCGCATGCCATCAACCTCACCAAGAAACTGGCACAAACAGCCATTAACACCCATCTACCACTCGCATCAGCCCATCTCCCATTCCCACCCACCCCCTCCACCCTATATAAACTCAGTTGGTCTTTAAGGTGCTACTGAAGGAATTTTTTTATTTTGCTTCGACTCAGACCAACACGGCTACCTACCTGTAACTAGAACTATGGAAGGCACCACATTGAGCCGCATGCCATCAACCTCACCAAGAAACTGGCACAAACAGCCATTAACACCCATCTACCACTTCCATCAGCCCATCTCCCATTCCCACCCACCCCCTCCACCCTATATAAACTCAGTTGGTCTTTAAGGTGCTACTGAAGGAATTTTTTTATTTTGCTTCGACTCAGACCAACACGGCTACCTACCTGTAACTAGAACTATGGAAGGCACCACATTGAGCCGCATGCCATCAACCTCACCAAGAAACTGGCACAAACAGCCATTAACACCCATCTACCACTTCCATCAGCCCATCTCCCATTCCCACCCACCCCCTCCACCCTATATAAACTCAGTTGGTCTTTAAGGTGCTACTGAAGGAATTTTTTTATTTTGCTTCGACTCAGACCAACACGGCTACCTACCTGTAACTAGTGCTGTACTTGTTGAGCATTTGTTATGTGACTTTTAAAATCTGCCTTCCCAGCCTTGTGCTGGCCAGATTTTTTGGGCTCCAACTCCCACCACACCTGACTGCTGGTCATACTGCTTGGGGGTGAGTGGGAGCAAAGCACCTGGGGGGCACCAAGTTGGGGAAAGGCTGTAATGATTAAATTCTACAGTTCAGTTCTGCAAGTCCTGCCCCTGAGCAAAGTGTACAGGGCACCTGTGATTAATCGAAATATGAACAATAGTAGAATAACTGAAAAACGTATGCTAACATGACTTAGTTGGTAGACACTTAATCTCATGGTTTGGGGTTCAAGCCCTACATTGGGCAAAAGATTCTTGTATTGCAAGGGGTTGGACTAGATGACCCTCATGGTACCTTCCAACTCTACTATGATTCTTTGAGTTAACACATGCATGGGAAATTGCAGTAAAAGAGCACCTTAGACACATGACAATTATTCACAGTTTACTTAGTGACTTATGATGGTGTTAAGCTTCTGTGGGTTAAGCTGCTGTAGGGACACGGGTGGCGCTGTGGGTTAAACCACAGAGTCTAGCACTTACCGAGCAGAAGGTCGTTGGCGACGGCTCCCGCTCAGTCCCAGCTCCTGCCAACCTATCAGTTCGAAAGCACGTCAAAGGGCAAGTATATAAATAGGTACCGCTCTGGCGGGAAGGTAAACAGCGTTTCCTTGTGCTGCTCTGGTTCACCAGAAGTGGCTTTGTCATGCTGGCCACATGACCTGGGCCAGTAAAGCAAGATGAGTGCTGCAACCCCAGAGTTGGTCACGACTGGAACTAATGGTCAGGGGTGCCTTTACCTTTTCCTTTACCTTAAGCTGCTGTACTTAAAACAGCAGCCTTTCTTTTCAAAATGAATGACGTGTGCATTGCTGCTGTGAGGTTGTTGCTTATTTGATGTGGTTTAAGAAGTGACTGTTAGACGTTTGGGAATAACCCAGAGAGAAATTTCTAGGTGTCAGAAAAGATTACCTATATTTATGCAACAACTGCGCCCATATTTTGTTAGCCCCAAAATGGAAAGTGAACAAGGTCCCAGCTAAAGAGGAGTGGTAACTTAAGTTGATAGAATATGCAGAACTTGCAGATTTAACAAATAGAATTAGAGAGCAAGAATAACATATATTTAAAGAAGAGTGGAAAACATTTATTGAATGTATGGGAAAGAACTATGAATCTGAAAACACTGGCAGCACTAAGATAAATTCAACAAAGTAAATAATTTTTGATGGATGTAAAAGTGGAAAACTGATTTGATAAAAAAATAAAAAACAAAAAATAAAAAACAGCTGAGAGGCGCGGCGAGGTGGCCCCAGGCTCGCGCTCCCCGCGCGCCTCTGAAGCTTTGTACGGGGAGCGTGATCCTGGGACCACCTCCACTGCAGCTGTCAGCTGTTGAGCGGCTTCAGTCCGCTATTTTTTTCTATTTTCCATTTTTATTTATTTTATTTTTTATTTTTTATTAATGGGGGGGGGGGGGCGCCGGAAGGTGATCTCGCCTAGGATGCAAAAAAAAAAAGCACCGGCCCTGGTTACAGACGATTCAGGTTACAGACTCCGCTAACCCAGAAATAGTACCTCGGGTTAAGAACTTTGCTTCAGGATGAGAACAGAAATCGCACGGTGGCGGCACGGTGGCAGTGGGAGGCCCCATTAGCTAAAGTGGTACCTCAGGTTAAGAACAGTTTCAGGTTAAGAATGGACCTTCAGAACAAATTAAGTTCTTAACCTGAGGTACTACTGTATGGAGAAAAGAATGATTTGGAGAGCTTTAGGGAAGATCTGCAAATGGGAAAATGCCAAGAGTGAATTTCCCAGAGGTATACTAGTGCATATGCATCCAAAAGGCATAGCTGCCAAGTTTTCCCTTTTCTCGCGAGGAAGCCTATTCAGCATAAGGGAAAATCCCTTTAAAAAAGGGATAACTTGGCAGCTATGCCAAAAGGTACTGCACAGCATAATATGACTGAACCCAGATACATTTGGGTATGTCATGCTTTCCTTCTTATTATCTGTTCCCTGTTATTCAGCTCAGGCCTCAACACAATAATGTAACATTTGGGGGCAAATATGCACCCCAGCAACCCAGCACTAGAGGCTAAAATAGAAAAGATCTCCACAGCTACCATGTACTTTCCCTTGGAGCTCAGATAGGATGGGATAAAGGATAACCAAACGCTGCAAAAGACCAACATGCTGAAGGTGATGAATTTGGCTTCATTGAAACTGTCAGGTAACTTTCTGGCAAGGAAAGCCACACTGACGCTGATAATGGCCAGAAAGCCTATATAGCCCAAAACACAGTAAAAGAATGTCAGAGGTCCCTCATTGCACTCCAATATAATTTCTTCTCTTACTGAATGAATGTCAACATCTTGGATTGGGGGAGAAGTTACCAACCACAAAAAGCAAATGCCTGCTTGGAGAAATGAGCAGGAAAGAACAATGGAGTCAGCTAATGACTTCCCCACCCAATTCCTCAGGCTGGATCCCGGTTTGGTGGCCATGAAAGCCAGGACCACTGTGGTGGTTTTGGCCAACACACAAGAAACAGCCACTGAGAATATGATTCCAAAAGCAGTTTGTCGGAGAAGACATGTCACCTTCTGTGGCTGGCCAATGAACAGCAATGAACAAAGGAAGCAGAGCAAGAGGGAGACAAGGAGGGTGTAGGTGAGACTCCGGTTGTTGGCTTTGACAATGGGAGTGCTGCGGTGCTTCATGAATGCTGCTAGCACCAGAGCTGTGATCAAGGAAGAGAAAAGCGCAAAAAAGGCTAAAGCCATCCCCAATGGTTCATTGTAAGACAAGAAGGAAATCAGTCTGGGAACACAGGAATCTTGATTCTTGCTTGGATAGCTTACGTCACTGCATTTAGAGCAGTCGTTCATATCTGAAAAGGAAAAGATAGGTGCTTTATGCTGTGCATCTCTACTACTTCAAGGCAACTGGATACAATGCAAAGTAGTGGTTATGTACTTTTTTCTATGTTCACCTGGTAACACTCTAATGTTTAAAGAGAAGATTGAGGCAAGTGAGATTAATATCCTTTGGAGCAATAAACTTGTAGCCTGCATCTGCTGTACTGCCGCTTGCTTCTGCTTTCTGGTGCTCTACTTTTGGCGTGCTCTGTTGTTTATCAAAAAGAGTTTGACACTATTTGACAGAATATTTCTTACCGTCTTTGACTGAAATTTTCCCTTCTGGACATAGGATGCAATCATAGCAGCAAAATGGATCCCCCTCCTTCACTTTCTTGCTAAAACCAGGACGACAACTTTCACTACATACAGAATGAGGCTTTGCCTAATCAACAAATGAAAGAGGTCCATGTCAGTATTAAAGTACAAAATAAAGAACAAACTATGGCCTTGCCAACTCAAATTACTAACAATTGGCTCCTACCTGATTAAACCAGCTGTGCCACGTTACGGCACTCTCATTGATGCTGAATACATTGCCCTGAAGACCTTGGGGGTCAACCTGTCCAACTTTTACTCTATGAAAGGATTGGTTTGAAGAAAAAATCCAGTTGAAAATGACAAATCCAGCCACTAACTCCCCATTCTGGTCAAAGGAAACCTGGTCACCAGCACTGTTGTTAAAGGAGACTCCTCTCAGAAAGTGATGGGACTAGGATGAAAAGGGAAATGTAAGAGTGTAGAGCATGATGCATTATGACAGGAGTGCATTGAATCTTTTAGAGGGAGTTATAAAAACACTTTTCCTAGATGAAAACATTTTTGTTCTTGTTGTTCTCTATGGCCCTTCTCTCAAACTATAGCAATAACCAAATAAGAAAGAGTTTTCATATAGTTAAATTTACTTTTGAGTAGCTTTCTTGAAATTTTTTAGTTATTCCTGACTGGTAAAGGTAAAGGTAAAGGCACCCCTGACCATTAGTTCCAGTCGTGACAGACTCTGGGGTTGCGGCACTCATCTCACTTTATTGGCCGAGAGAGTCGGCGTACAGCTTCCAGGTCTTGTGGCCAGCATGACTAAGCCGCTTCTGGCAAACCAGAGCAGCGCACAGAAACACCGTTTACCTTCCCGCCGGAACGATACCTATTTATCTACTTGCACTTGGCGTGCTTTCGAACGGCTAGCTTGGCAGGAGCTGGTACCAAGCAACGGGAGCTCACCCTGTCACAGGGATTCGAACTGCCAACCTTCTGATCAACAAGCCCTAGGCTCTGTGATTTGACCCTCCGTGCCACCCGCGTCCCTATTCCTAACTGGTAGTTTCCTTAAAATACACCCAGAAGCAAATGGATTCTCATAGTATTATTTTAACAAAAATAATACTAGATACACACAGGATTTTTCATACTTCATAGGTGTGAGGGACAGGGGATATCGCGAAGTCCCTCCCCTCCTGAGTTCAAGCCCATCACCGACCACAGGGGAAAGCAGAGGGAGCTCTGATTCCAGTGGGGAAGCAGGAAGTCGGGTCCGAGGCTCAGGCAAGGTAGCGGAGCCAGGGTCCCAGGTGGGACAGGAAGGGGCAAGTAAGGGGGGGAGACCCATCCCTCCAACGCCGGAATTACGCAGAAAGAGGAGGGGAAAGAGGATGGGGCTTCCAAGGCTTTTGTGTTGGGGAAAGACGCGCCAAAAGTCATTCGGAGGTTCTGATACCGACTGACCACATCACTCCGTGTAAATAGCAATGCCTTCAGCACTGTAAATACGCAGCACCAATAAAAGAATAAAATGCAGAGCTGCGTAGCGTCGTTACTCTGAAGTAGCCTACTCCGGCCACTGTGACAGCAACCTCCGAATCATTTTTTGGGCTACTTTGGAGTTGCCGGGATGAGCGTGTCAGAGGCGGAGAGATGGCGGCAGATCGTGGAGCAAGCCCAGGAAGAGCTGCAGCAGCTGTCGCTGCAGGCGCAAGGAGAATTAAAGGCAGCTAA
Organism: Zootoca vivipara; assembly: GCF_963506605.1. Classification (NCBI taxonomy): domain Eukaryota; kingdom Metazoa; phylum Chordata; class Lepidosauria; order Squamata; family Lacertidae; genus Zootoca; species Zootoca vivipara. The sequence continues at coordinate 30,055,292 of NC_083288.1, read as the reverse complement.
AGAAGAGACTAAGAAGGTCCAGGACGACCGGCTACAACTTGCGGAACAGGTGAGAGCGCTTCAGGAAAGAGAGCAGCAATTAAGGGCGGTGGCGGTAGACCTCCAAAGCAAGCTGGATGCAGAGAAAGACAAGGCGGGAGGGGCCCCCCAAGTCCAAGTGCTGCCAGGAAGGAGAGCCGGGACCCTAGTAAGCAAGTTCAATGGAGACCCGAGGGAATATCATGGCTTTGAGACTGAGATCGTGTATGCTCTTGAGCTGCACCATAATGAGTTCCCCGATGATGAGCACAGGGTAGCGTTTATTGTGGAACACCTTACCGGGGCAGCCAGGGAGTGGCTAAGACCGTTAATCGCAACCAAGAATCCTTGCATGAAAAATGTCCAACAATTTCTAGAAGGTTTGAGAACGATGTATTCGTCCGATAGTCATATGGACCAGACTAAGGAGGAACTTCATAATTTACGCCAAGGAAATATGACAGTTCGCGCATATTGGGCGAAATTCACCATGCTGGTGCACAGACTGGGGTGGGTACTTGAGTCGCCTCCTATGCAAGCGGCGTTCTACTTGGGTTTGCACGAGGAGGTGAAGGATGAGCTCTCGAGAGGTCCAAAGCCCAGTACTATGGATCAGCTGAGCAAAGCGGCTCTGGCGGTGGGGGTGAGACAGGAGTCCCGGTGGAGCGACAAGCAAGCAATGCGCGCAAAGCAGGCTTGGTTCCCACGGTTGCAGGAGAAGCCACTCCCCCAACAACCCTTTCAAGCCACGCCTGGGGCCAGCCAGGACCAGGAGCCCATGCAGATTGATAGCGCGCGCGCGCGGGCTTTTCAAACCCCAGCGGCGCCAAGACGCAAGGAGGGAAGGGGCGGGAATTGCTTTCTCTGCAACTCCCCCCAGCATCTCGTCAGAGACTGCCCACATCGCAGGGAGTGGCAAGGAAAGGCGGGAACGGTGGTGCCCTCCCCCACTGACGCAGCACCACAGCAGGGAAACGGGAAAGCCTGGCTGCAGGAGACAAGGGGCAGCAGCCAGGCACAGTCAGCAGACAACAGCCCCAGCCCGCCCACCCGCACAGAGAGGAGCAGAGCCAGCCCACCCCTCCCAGAGCAGGAGTGGTTCTAGAAGTCACGCTAACGCTCCCAAATGGCTATCCCCTGACAGTCCTAGCCTTAATTGACAGTGGTGCCTCAGCCAACTTCTTCTCGAGAAACTTTGCAGAAGAGCACCAGATCCAGCTTCTGCAGCTGGATTTTCCTCTGCATGTGGCGACCATTGACGGCAGAGAGTTGCTGGGAGGGGCCATCACACATCAAACCCCCCCCCCATGAGAATGACGGTGGGAAGGCACTCAGAGACACTGGCGTTCAACGTCACCACCATCTCAGACCCCCCCATCGTTTTGGGAATGAGCTGGCTGGCGCGCCACGACCCCTCCATCAGTTGGCATCAGAGATGCATCACGTTTGGGTCGGACTTTTGTCTGGAACATTGCATGCAGCACCAACCAGGGGAGGGGCCTCCGATAGCCACGGTGGCCACCATGCATGTCAAAGGGGGTGAGGCGATACCCAAGCCGTACTGGGACCTGCAGGAGGTCTTCAGCGAAGCGGAGTCCGACCACCTACCCCCACACAGGCCTTTTGACTGCCAGATCAACCTGGTGCCAGGGGCGACGATACCCCCAGCCAAGCTGTACGCCATGTCAGACCAGGAACTGGAGGATCTGCGCGCTTTCATCGACAAGAACCTCAAGCGGGGGTTCATCAGAGAAAGCAAGGCAGCAGGGGGCAGCCCGGTCTTCTGGGTGGACAAGAAAGACACGCAACAGCGCCGTCTTGTGGTGGATTTCAGACGGCTGAATTCAGTGACAGAGCCAGTGGCTTTCCCCATGCCCAGAGTGGACGATCTCCTGACAGCGGCACGCAGGGGCAAGATTTTCACCAAGCTGGACCTACGGGGGGCGTACAACTTGATCAGGATCCGGGAAGGCGATGAATGGAAAACCACGATGTTCACGCCTCTGGGCTCTTTTGAATATCTGGTGATGCCCTTCGGGTTGCAAGGGGGCTCAGCATGCTTCCAGGCCTTCATGCACCACGTCCTGGGGTCCCTTCTCTTCAGGAAATGCTTGGTCTTCCTGGATGACATCCTTATCTATTCCAATGACCCAGTGCAGCATGTGAAAGATGTCAGGGAGGTGTTGCAGCGCCTGAAGGAGAACCACCTGTATGTGAAGCTGGAGAAGTGCAAGTTTCACACCAAAGAGGTGGACTTCCTGGGCTACAAGCTGTCAGACAAGGGGCTGGCGATGGACAAGGACAAGGTGCAGGCCATCCTGGACTGGCACAGCCCCAGGACGCGCAAAGATGCCCAACGCCTACTAGGCTTCGCCAACTTCTACAGGAAGTTCATCAAGAATTTCTCTCGCGTTACGGCTCCCATCACTGACTGCCTGAGAGGCAAGCAGAAGTTCAGGTGGACACCAGAGGCGCAAGCAGCGTTCGAAAGCCTCAAGAGGGTGTTCGCCTCAGACCAGAACCTGTTCCACGTGGTTCAGGACGCGCCCCTACGCGTGGAGACAGACGCTTCTGAAAAAGCTGTGGGCGCCATTTTGTTGCAACTGGACGCCAACAGAGAGTGGAGACCCTGTGCCTTCTTCTCCAGGAAGTTGACCCAGCCAGAGCGAAACTACACAGTATTTGATAAGGAACTTCTTGCGATCCACGCGGCGTTCAAGCATTGGAGACACTTCCTGGTGGGCGCCAAGCACCCCATCCAGGTGTGCACAGACCACAAGAACCTGGAGTTCTGGAGAACTGCCAGGGTGCTCAACCAGCGGCAGATACGGTGGGCAGAGTTCTTCTCGAACTTCAACTTCTCCATCCACTACATCCCGGGAGAGCAGAATGTCAGGGCGGATGCCCTCTCCCGCAAGCCAGAGTACATGGAGGAGGAGGCGCCACCAGCACCCAGGCACATTTTCCCCCCGTCAGCATGGTCCTGCGGAGCAGAATTGGTGAGCGAGGCAGAACTCACAGCACTGACGGCAGCGGATGAATTTGCCAACCGCATCTTCAGAGAACTGAGAGGGGGGAGGGAGCAGACAAAAGACTTTGCAGAACGCAGGGGGCTGCTTTTCTACAAGGGTGCACTGTACCTGCCCACCACCCAGCTTCGACGTACGGTCCTCAAGCAGATGCACGACAACCCAACGGCGGGTCATTTTGGAAGGGACAAAACCGCTCACCTAGTCATGAGACACTTCTGGTGGCCAGGGGTGCGGGAAGATGTTCGAGACTATGTACGGGGCTGTGACACCTGCCAGCGGGCAAAGGTGGTCAGAGCAGCGCCACCAGGATTGCTGGAGCCCTTAGCCACACCACACAGGCCGTGGGAAGTGGTGTCCATGGACTTCATCACAGATCTGCCTTCTTCCAGGGGCAAGACCGCAGTGTTGGTGGTGGTGGACCTCATGTCCAAAATGTGCCACTTTATACCGTGTGCCAGGGCGGTCTCGGCAGAAGAGACAGCCAAACTGTTTGTTGACCACGTATTCCGACTGCATGGATTACCTTTAAGGGTTATTTCGGATCGTGGCCGCCAATTTGTTTCCAGGTTCTGGCGGCGGCTCATGAACCTCCTGCAGGTGGAGGTCAGCTTGTCGACGGCTAGACACCCGCAGACCAACGGACAGGCGGAGAGGGTCAACGCCATTCTGCAGCAGTACCTGAGATGCTACGTCAGCCAGCGGCAAACGGACTGGGTGGATCGCCTGCCACTGGCAGAATTTGCCTACAACAATGCGGTGCACGTCTCCACAGGGGTGTCGCCCTTTAAGGCCAATTACGGGCGCGACCTCAGATCTTTCCCAGAGAGGGAGGGGGAGGAGGAGGAGGAGGGCCCACAGGCTGAGGATTGGGCAGAGGAACTGGAGACGGTGCACCAGCAGCTCAGAGAACACTTGGAGAGGGCCAAGGAAGCGTACAAAAAGGGGGCAGATCGCCACAGGCGACAAGGGGAGGTCATCAGGGTGGGGGACAAGGTTTGGTTGTCCTCGGAGGGCCTTCCCACCAGAGGGAGGTGCAAAAAGCTGGCACCCAGACGGCTGGGCCCCTTCACGGTCACGCAACAGGTCAACCCGGTGGCATACAGGCTGGCACTGCCAGAGGAAATGAGGGTGCATCCGGTGTTTCATAGATCGCTGCTGTCGCCGTACAGGGAAAGCAGCAGGCTCCGAGACAGCGAACAAACCCCCGAGGGAGGGGGGGAGAGGGGAGGCAGGGAGCAACTGAATGAAGCCACGGCCATCCTTGATTCACGGAGAGGGGTGGGGGGCCTGGAGTACCTCATGGCATGGGAGGACGCTCCACCATCCCAGAATGAATGGGTCCCAGCCACTCAGATACAGGAGGAATTCTTGGTGGAAGAATTTCACGCCCTCTTTCCCCACAGACCCAAGCCCTGGCACATGGAAAGGGAGGGGGAGGAGGAGGAGGCACGGGAGAGCAGCTCACCATGGCGCTGGGAAGCGGAGTTTGAGGAATCGGGAGACGAGGTATGGGTGTCACCGAGATCCACCCAGTCAGAGGCAGAAGCAGATTGGCAGCACATTTTTACCCCCACCAGCTCGGACGCAACGGACTTTTTGGGATTCCAGTCCTCCCAGGCGGAAGGGGGGGGGCTCGAAGGACTGGGGGGAGGTGTTTACACCAACGGGCTCGGAAAGCACTGAGTTCTTAGGCTTCCAGTCGTCACCGACACCTGGGGGGGACCTGGGGAGGGGAGAAGGGGAGCTTGGGAGGGGGGTGGATGTGAGGGACAGGGGATATCGCGAAGTCCCTCCCCTCCTGAGTTCAAGCCCATCACCGACCACAGGGGAAAGCAGAGGGAGCTCTGATTCCAGTGGGGTAGCAGGAAGTCGGGTCCGAAGCTCAGGCAAGGTAGCGGAGCCAGGGTCCCAGGTGGGACAGGAAGGGGCAAGTAAGGGGGGGAGACCCATCCCTCCAACGCCGGAATTACGCAGAAAGAGGAGGGGAAAGAGGATGGGGCTTCCAAGGCTTTTGTGTTGGGGAAAGACGCGCCAAAAGTCATTCGGAGGTTCTGATACCGACTGACCACATCACTCCGTGTAAATAGCAATGCCTTCAGCACTGTAAATACGCAGCACCAATAAAAGAATAAAATGCAGAGCTGCGTAGCGTCGTTACTCTGAAGTAGCCTACTCCGGCCACTGTGACAGCAGGGAAATGAAGTAATAGGAAATTGGGAGCCATATGAAGCTTGGGAGTCAGTTTACTTGGCAGTTTGGGCCTGGTGTGCATAGACAGTCTAGGTGCTGTAGCTCAGGGGTCCATTACCTGCCAGAACTGTAGATTCCAAAGCTTCAGCCCCCTTTCAGCCCCCAGTCTAGATGAGAACATAGTTTGTAAAGCATAGGCCACAGCATAGACAGCATTGTATATGCTGTAGCTGTGGCCAATCATCCTTGTTTCAAAAAAAGGGTCCAGGAAGACTCTCCAATTTCTCTTCCCCAGTACAGAAATCCCCATCCATTGTGTCAGTTACTCTATTTGGGAATGTACAACCAAATGCATGTTGCCAGAAGTCCAGGATAAAGCCATCTCCTTTTGCATGCAGAGGTTTCCTATTCTCAAGAAATTGTTGAAATCCTGAAGGATCCTTGGAGTGAATTGAGAGGGAGAGAGCACCATGGAACATGTTTATACTCCAAGTCCTTTGATATGTGATAGATGTGAGCTCCATCTGGGCTGTCAGTATCCACACAATACCTTTTTCTTTGCTTGTCACATGCTGTTGTTCTGAAAGGTATGAGAGCCATCTCAAAAAAACAACAACAATTGCCAAAGATTCTGCATAGGCAAGCACTGCATTTGCTTTACTCGCAATGAGTTTATCATGTATTTTTGCCCCCTGAGTAAACGTGCTATTATTTTCACTGACAATTGTTTGTTTGTGGCTTCTTTCTATGAAGGCAAAACAGATACTACCTTGGGACAAAAGTGGAGATACAGTTTGGACAAATCTATCTCCATATTCATCGTTGGAGGTAAGGATTCCAATCCATATCCACTTAAAATGCAGAAATAAAGAGAGAATTCCTGCATACTGAATTGCTTCCTGAGGTGTCATCTGGTAAAAAGAAAGGCCTGGGGTTTTGTCATCACTGGAGCAGGGCTATATATAAGCTAAAAGAGGTGTGAAGGAAAATAGAGAATGAGACAAGTTTTTTTCTTTTCTTTTCCTATTTTATGTCTTCACATTAATCTACAATTATTAAATGAACAATTCTTATGGAACGTTAAAATTGTACTTTTCCCATGCAGCATTGTGGCTTGAGTGACAGGTTACTAGGGCTTGCCGTTCAGAAGGTTGGCGTTTCGAATCCCCGTGACAGGGTGAGCTCCCGTTGCTCAGTCCCAGCTCCTGCCCACCTAGCAGTTCGAAAGCACGTCAAAGTGCAAGTAGATAAATAGGTGCCGCTAACCAAAGCAAATCACCAATTTTGAATTTATACCTTAGAGATGTTGGCATGTGACTCTAGAGGCAAAGGGTGAATACGGACCTTGGCTGCACATTTCCCCGCACCTGTGTACAGCTTCTTGTAAGATGATCACCATCTTCATTACTAGAGCTTTTAAATAGGCAATTTATTGAGGCAAAACTTTTCTTAGTGGTCCTATATGAATATTAAATAAGCAAACCATATGAAAGTTGGAGTACTTCTGCATTGTAGCTAACTGAGTGCCTGGTGCTGCAACAATATTAGTAGAGGTCCCACAGTGAAACCTTTTAAAAGTAAGACAAATTCAGGTCGCAGCTCCCAAGACACATCACTCAAGTGACAGAAAGAATAATGCATTAAAAACAAACTCCTTACAGAAGCTCTTCATGCAGAGTCTGTGGTGGTACTTCTGTGAAAGGTATGAAATTGGAGACGATGATACTCTGGGAAACAATTCCACCAATGAAGAGGTCACCTGGCTGTTGATAGTCATGAAGTGGAGGGTGTGGATTTTTAACCATGCAGTTAAGAATGTGGTCCTTGCATGCCATATGAGGAAGCAGTATCAGAAGAAATGCTACTAGAATGTCAATCCAGAATACATTATTATTATTATTATTATTATTATTATTATTATTATTATTATTATTTCTATACAGCCCTTCACCAAAAGATCACAGGGCTGCTAATACTATTTTAATAACACACAAAATGTGTAACATAGTAACAAAGGAATTAAGGAATTAAAACAAAAATGGGGCAAAAATCCAGATTGGTACACATAATTTTTCTTCTCATGTTCAAAATCAGAAAACGAATAACTATATCAACAGCAATACAGACTTCATTTTCAAAAGTTTGCAATTTTTCCTTGCCTCTGACATGGATGCTCCTGTTTCCTTCTATTTTCATCTTTTAAGGGTCCAACTTAAAATGCAAAACATCAGATATCAAAGTGGAGGTGTCTTGTGTGTATTTTGTGCTGGCCCCAGATTGGAATGCTATGAGGTACCATATATTTATATCATCCTACAAAAGTTGTAATTCTTTCATTTTCTGTTTTTGCTGGTGGCCACTGCAATTCTTCGGGGTTTTAAGTACAAGAGAGGAAATAATTATAGACCCAGAGACCTCCCTCCTAAATAAAGACACATTTGACTCAAATTTTAGTTTTGGTTTTTGGCAGAGTTTAGGCCACAAATTTATTGATTAAAGAAAGGTGAGTGGTTGCATAGGCTCTGGTTTGACTAGCTCTCTACACCCTTGCAGGTAGCGCTGACCCAGAGCTCTATCATAGGTCAGCCAAGGGTGAACACCTGAGGAAGGTGAAAAGCCTAGGAGCAGACTCTATTCACTCCCCAGATGCTCCTCTGGACTCAGGCATGGGCACAAGCCCTTTTCGGGGGTTGGCCAAACCAAGTTGAGTCCCTAGATTCCTTTAACGGAATACCCTTTACATAGGGATGGCGAGACCATTCTCCCATCCCTATCACATGAACCAGTGCCTATCCACAACCTTACAAGTTGTGATGAATTGCTATGTAGCAGGTGAAACCCAAATGGCAACAGCCAATCAGCCATGGGAAAATTCCTGCCATGCCCCTGTTCCAACAACAGACAACACATGATGGCATAACACGGTCAATCGCAAAAGGCCCTAAAATTAGGGAGAGGTGAGCAGGAGTTCCGATGCACAAGCCGAAAGAGGAAGCTCTAGGACACGTGCATGGGTTTATATAGGTCCCTCAATCCATTTAGACTGCAACCCCATTGGCCAGATTGAAACCCAGCAATGAGGGACCTACCAATCGGGTGTTGTGACTATCCAATGGACCCACCCGCAACCAAGAGGTCAGTCTCTAGTTCTCGCCGCAACACGTGCCCTCTTTTAGGGAGGTCACAATTTCTTACACTAGACTTTTCCCTTAGAAATTTTCACACTCTGAAGCCAATGTCATTAGCGTGGAATAGTAATACCTCGACTTATGAAGACGATCCATTCCGCGGCTGTCTTTGTAAGTCGAAGTCTTCGGTTGTCGAAGCGCCTCTTGTGCGAAGCGCGATTTCGCGCTTCTGTGCATTCACTGACTGTGCGCGCCGCTTTTCGCGCACGGCGAAAAGACTAACTATAAAGGGGAAGCACTCTGTGTTGGAAACACCAAAGTTAGTCTTGTAAAAGGTGGAAGCAGCACACAACTATCTTTGTACATGACAAATAATTGTTTTTTTAAAAAAAGAAGAACATCGCAAATTGTGATTTGATTCCCCCCCCTCTTAGGGCAGAAACAATCTCATATTTAACTCAGTCTTCCCAAAGTATACTGCTCAAAGGTAGTAGACACTTGTGGTGAATTTTTTTGTGCGGATAAACCATTTGGACAAATGTTTGCATTAGTTCCTTTTTCTTGCATTTGGAATCACAAAAATCAGCTTAGACTATGACTGCCACCCAATAAATCAGGGCTGATCCCAGACATTTTGTTGGCTGAACGGAAGGAGTAGTTAGTCTTCCTCCATTCCCGACTTAAACTCGGAGGATGAGACAGCACCTGACAAGACACATGAAGGCAGCAGGCTACCTTAGGAGGCAGAGGGCAGATGACATAGCACAAATCTAGCTCTGTCTTCTTATACTTCACTGCTGCTTGCTCACTCTTCCAGCTGGGATTCAAAGAATGCTGCAATGCAGTAGTAGAGGCACCAGCATGTGTCGCAGGAGAAGCACAATGCATGCACATGAATTTTGCCTCCTGGAGTCCTGGTCTGGCTGTCTTGCTACTTTTTCAGTTGGACAGGGTCATTTGCCAAGAGGCATATGTATGATGGGTATCCTTTAAAAAAATTTTTTTTAACAGATTTTACCACATAAATATTAGAGAAGGGAAAAAGTGCAGACTGGAATTTTGATGAGGACGACGTTGTGCGGATATTATAAAAAGACACATTTCCAATTTCCAAGGAAGCATGGCCAGTACCAAGTCAATAATAAATTGAAACATGGAAGCAATTGTGATAGTTTGATTTGATTGATTGTATTTCTGTGCTACAACATCCCTCTGAGGAATGTAAACAATATTTTCCGATCAGCTGTGCTGCACTCTTGGGAGTAGGATCCCAAGATGGCAAAACAGACTTAAAATAACACACCTTCCCATGTCTGTTGTCGTTAGCTGATGCAACATTTAGTGACTATTAAAGGTAAAAATCAGTGCCACCTGGAGTACTGTGTCCAGTTCTGGGCACCACAGCTCAAGAAGGATTCTGACAAGCTTTAACGTGTCCAGAAGAGGGCAACCAAAATGGTCAAAGGCCTGGAAACGATGCCTTATGAGGAACGGCTTAAGGAGCTGGGTATGTTTAGCCTGGAGAAGAGAAGGTTAAGGGGTGATATGATAGCCGTGTTCAAATATATAAAAGGATGTCATATAGAGAAGGTAGAAAGGTTGATTTCTGCTGCTCCAGAGAAGTGGGCACAAGAAAGAAGATTCCACCTGAACATTAGGAAGAACTTCCTGACAGTAAGAGCTGTTTGGCAGTGGAATTTGCTACCAAGGAGTGTGGTGCAGTCTCCTTCTTTGGAGGTCTTTAAGCAGAGGCTTGACAGGCATATGTCAAGAATGCTTTGATGGTGTTTCCTGCTTGGCAGGGGGTTGGACTGGATGGCCCTTGTGGTCTCTTCCAACTATATGGTTCTATGATTCTAAGGTTAAAAGTATTTGGTTGGGAAAATGCATAGACTTTCAATTTTTCAGTACTTTGTACCCCAATGCAGCTGGAGGGAAATTAGTTCTTACAAGTAAATGTATTTCAAAATGATTTAAGGGAGGTTGAGTAGTTTTCTGTTGCTTTGAAGTAATCTAGGAATTCTGGTCACCATTTTCATTTCCAGAATGTCTAACTTGTTAATTTATTTTGATTTTTAAAACCCTAATTGAACTAGCCTACCCCCCAAAAAATTATTTGGAACTGGATCTGGGAAAGACAATAAGCTATTCAGCATGTTAAATCTAGATTTAAGACAGGTATGACTGGTCAGAGTTAACAATATTAATGTATTGTCAATAATTGGTGAATTGTATGGAGGAAAAGATTGCTGTTCACTAGGCAGTTCTTTAAAATGTTTGTTGAAAGTGACTGTACATTGTAACGTACAGTCTATTCTTGAATAATTGTCCAGTGGGGAAATATGGCAACCAGTTTAGGATGTATTGTCACCTCCTGGAAGAATTTTCAGATGATTCTGTGAATGTATGACTAGTCATGATCAATAGCTGTTTAGGGGAGTTTTTAATGTGTGACATTTTAATGTATTTTAATCTTTGTTGGAAGCTGCCCAGAGTGGCTGGGGAAACCCTGCCGGATGGGCGGGGTACAAATAAATAATAATAATAATATTAATAATAATAATAATAATAATTAGCTAAACATAAACTCACTTACCCACAAAGAACCACAGCTGTTCTTAAAGAACCAAGGTATGTTTTAATTTTTGAACAGTGAATACAAAGCAACCTATGGTCATAAATCTATTATTCTTCATATTGATATTCATCATTCCCTATTTCTCCCCCAACATTGCTCTTGGGCTGATACTCTTTCGTCACTTTTTTTTGTTGCTTTTGGGAATAGAAACCCAGATGAGCCAGTCAGGGTTGATCCAAGACCTTTTGCTGGCTGAGATGAAGGATGACTTCCTCCCCACACTCCATTCCCTTCTTAAAGTCTAGATATCTGAAACCACATATGATGGCAGCAGATTAGCAAAGAGGCAGGTCACATAGCACAAATCCACCGCTGTGCTCTTAGTACTTTGCTGCTGCGTGCTCTCTGCTTCATCTAGTGATTGCAGATGTACAATGGGTTATCTAGTGACTGCAGATGTACAATGGGTTATTTTATTTTATTTTGCAGATTTTGCTAGAGATCTTCTGTAGAAAATGTGGATTAAAGGGGGGAGTACAGCCTATATGTGTAATTTGTATGCATGTTGTTCTCCAGCTGCTGCAAAAACCTGCATAATTAGGACCCATAACTGAGTAGTGAGCCCCTATGCAAAACATATAAGTGTGTGCAACTAGCTTCTCTTTCTGATGTTCCATCTAATGCACAGATGCCAAGGGATGGCTTGAGGGATATAGAATCAAGTTGCAATGCAAACAATTGTGAGTCGAGGCCCCGTCCCCCACTTTATGCTAAAATAAGACAGATTGACACAAGCATTTTAGGTTAATGAGCTAAAAAAGGCCACAACTTTATTGGTTACATAATGTGAGTGGTGTTGGCTTAGGCATTGGATCCGAACCGACTATATTTGACTCCTGCCCGCTCTGCAGGAAGTCACACAAGAGTTAACAAGCTGTAGGAGGAGCTGGTTGATGCAAATCAACTGGAAGCTTTCTCCTAGAGTCACCGGAGGGTCATGCCATGGCCCTAGTCACCACCTGGGCATCAGGCAGGAAGCACGACCACTAGTCCCCTTCAACAGATGACCAACCGAGGTCCATAGCCAGGTCAGGTGTTGAATGCATGAAAATAAGAGGGAAGGAGGGAGATCCGTGTGTCCAGGAAACAAACAGGCTGAGCCACAGTCCTGCGCTCGTTTAAGAGTGGCAAACCACGCACCCCCGCCAGCCGTATTGGCTGACTGCGGGCATGACACAGGCCAGGGACTCTCTGAAGCAGTGGGCTATCCAGACCCCCTGCAAAGCGTGGGAAGTGAGACCAGCTCACAACCCCTCCCCTCGGGGAAAAGGAGAGGCTTTGTAAAAGGTGTAGAAGGGGAATGAGTGGACATAGTGAGTGGAGAAAGAACCATCATATTGTTTTCTCAACGGGAATTAAAAAAAGGAAAATGAGATGCATTTGAATGTTAAATTAAAGGAGCTCTGTTTAAATCAAACTGGCTAATCAATATTTATATGTTAACAATTCTTGATTTCTTCCTTGTATAGGTAGTATGTGAGGAAAATGCAAAATCATACATCCATTTCTGCCTTTCTGCTGCTGGAATTCTCAGACGTTCGAGATCTGCAAATCTTACACTTCTTTGTATTTCTGGTATTGTACTTAATGGCAACACTAGGGAATCTTCTTATTGCTACTGCTATTGCTCTTGATCATCACCTTCACACACCCATGTATTTCTTTCTATTGAATTTGGCCATCATGGACCTTGGAACAGTTTCAGTCCTGGTACCCAAATCAATGGCGATTTCTCTCCTAAATTGCAGATTTATTTCATATTTTGGATGTGTTGCTCAAGTTTTCTTTTATATGTTATTTGCAGCATCTGACTATGCTCTGCTAACCATAATGGCACATGACCGATATGTGGCCATTTGCAACCCTCTCCACTATGAGACAATTATGCACAAGGGAGCCTGCATTCGAATGGTAGCCATTGCGTGGATTGTAGGTCTTCTTTATGCCACATTACATACTGGGATCACCTTTGCCAACACGTTTTGTTCTAATGTTGTCAATCAATTCTTCTGTGAAATCCCAAAGTTATTGAAGCTCTCCTGTTCTAACTTTTACTTAGTGGAAGTTGGAGTTATTGTGCTAAGCTGTAGTATAGGATTTGGATGTTTCGTTTTCATTACCATAACTTACATGGAGATCTTTTCTACAGTGCGCAAAATCCCTTCTGTCCATGGTAAGAAAAAAGCCCTTTCCACTTGCCTTCCCCACCTCACTGTTGTCTCTGTCTTACTGTTCACTGGAGTGTTTGCTTATACAAGGCCTCCCAGTGAAGCTTCTTCTGATCTAGATATAGCTTTTGCTGTGGTGTACTCCATAATTCCTCCCACATTGAATCCATTCATCTACAGCATGAGAAACAAAGAGATCAAGACCGCCGTATGGAAACTCTTAGATGTGCGGCATTCTTCTAAAACTATATCCAGAATTCTATAAAAAGGCATGTGGGTGCTTTACGATCACCTTCTGTATTTGAATTTTCCCCTATAATCTGTTGTAGAATATCTGTTTTGCATGAAGACAGCTCCTAGTTTAAAACTTGGCATCTCCGAGTAGGACAAGGAATGATGACCTGTCTGAAGGCCCAGAGAGCCACTAGAAGTCTGTGAATATAATACAGAGCAAAATGGAACAATGGCTCTATGCATTTCAGGCAACTTTGACACAAATTCTCCCTAATGCGTCAACTTTATTCTGCATGTCTTTGTAATTTGTTCACCTGTGTCTTGTGATGGAGTCAAATATCCCATGAATGACCCCATCAAGCCTTAGTCCTCCAACAGGGGGCTGAGAGGGATATATGTCCAATGCCTATGCTAAATCCTACCTACATCTGAAATCAATAAAGTTGTGGCCATTTTTTAAAAAAATCCCAGAAAATTTTCTTGTTCACTTTGTTCACCTTCTTAAATTGGGCCTTGTTCCCAGAGGTGGGGGCAATACTATCATCTCATCCACACCATACATTAAAAGCACTCTTAACACCCTTCAAGGCCCATGGCTTTCCTCCACAGAATCCTGGAACGTCTGATTTACTGAACAATATGAGAGCTGTTAGGAGACCTCAATAAACCAAGTTTCTGGGAAATATCTCTTTATTGCATCCTCTCTCTTTACTGAATACAAAATGCACCTCCATTTAGGTAGCTCTTGGCAACAGGCTATCATCAAAGTTCTTTTGGGGTCGAGAGAATGATATGGGAAGTGGGAATTCAAAGGTAGGTTTCAGTGCCATTCTCTTACAATTGGAATTATATTATTACATCTGGTTGAACCAGTAAGAATTCTGGCGACCTTGTTCTGCACTAATTGAGGCTCCTAGGTCATATTCATGGGCAATCCTATGTATAATCCAATTCATGATTCGATCAGGAGTTTACCCCAACATGGATTGCTATGGACGTCTATCTTTATCTAGAAATGGCAACAATATTTGAATGACTGCTCCCCGCATTAAATGGGGGGTGATTTTTGTGTGGTCGAGGGCAGCCCCTTGGACCACAGAACGGCTACCTGGTAGTTCGGATCTGGTCACCACCTTTCCAGGCAGGCTGCCTGGGGTCTCCGCCTACCCCAGCCAATCGTCCAATCCTGCCTGGGGAGGTGTTGCCAGGGGACAGGCCAGGTAAGGGGGAGGGACTGTCCAGCTCACACAATAGGATTTGAACCTTACCTGCAAGCAGCAGTTGTGGCTCCAGAGATTCTCCCGCCCCCCACACCCTAACTGAAGTTTTCTTCTTTTTCCAAATAATATTTATTGATTTTCAAACATTTCAACACAAAAACAAACACAAAAAGCAAACATATACCGGTAACATAATCAAAAAAAGAAAAAGAAAAGAAAAAAACATATCAATTCTCACATTAATTTGACATTGTGTACTTCCTTGATTCCCCCCACACTGGGTCCATTTATTAAATCTAAATTAAGCAATTTCCCTTTATCATCTTAAATCATTCTAACACAATTTTCCCCTTATTTCACAACCAATTCTAATCTACACAAAGAAAAAAAAACATCGACTATCCTCAACCTATAATTCATTAATTAATCCAAATCTAAATTTATTTTCCCATCCATCTCTAATTTTTCCTTTACCCTAACAATTTATTCCCCCAAATTTTCCATACATTCAAATATTATTTATTCTATCATAATAACCTTTAACCACCTTTATCTAATGCTACCCCCCTTCCCCTGGACTCCGGATCTCCCAGATGTATCAACCAGCTCCATAAAATGTTCCAGTTTCGGACCATCTTAATCAATCAGAAAATAACCCATTCTCCTTTTTTTTTCTGATGACTCGCTTTGCACCTTTTTTTAAATAATGACTTTTATTTGTAATGTTGAAACATAAAATAAAAGTTATTATTTAAAAAAAGTGCCAAGCGAGTCATCAGCAAAAAGAAAAGAAAAGAAAAGAAATTTCCTGCATTGCCTTTCCGTAGCAGTACATCATAACTTTGGCGGTTTCAGGCCTTGGGCAGATTCCTTTTGGCTATATACCTAACGTGGAGGGGTGTGAAGCGGTGACCTTATTCCCTTTGCGGCATCAAGATCAGGGTTCCCCCTGTTAAAGGGATCTTGGGGGGAGGCAATGGCCCATACACCGAGTGGTTGTCCTTGCTTTCCCCCTCCTTGCTTTTACCCTCTGGGTGTGAGGGTACTGGCGGCGAGCCTCTGGAGGCTCAAGTGGCAGTTAGGCATTGGAAATTTGCATAAAAGAAGAAGGGGGGCAGATTACGTCATCCTCTGCCCAGAAATTGGAGAATTAATTCCATTAAAGGGATTCCAGGGGCGGTAGCTTTGTCCTGGGCCTATGGAGGTCAGGGCCTTATGGCACCCCCCCCAATGGTGGCCACAGGAGGTGTCTCAGTAGATGTACATCACTGGGCTCCTTTCTGGTGGTTAATTTCTCCCAGACTGTAACACACAGGTTACAGTTGGATATAGCCGGTTAGGTTCCAATGCCTAAGCCAATACTGCTCCACATCCTAAACCAATAAAGTTGTGGCCTTTTCACCCACTTAAAACTTATTCATTGTGTCATGTCTTATTTCACGGGGAGGGAGGGACATTGCCACACAACGCCCAATGTCTGAGCCAAGGTCTTCCTACATCTGAATCTTAATAAAGTTGTAGCCAATTTTAATCTCATAACATGTTGTCTTGAGTCATTATTCTGCTCAGGGGTCGCCTGGGGTTTGGGGGGACTCTGCCTGTCCACGGAATATAATCAAACAAATCTGAAATTATGCTAGTCATAGATTCCCCACAAGTGCCGTCATTTTCATGCATTGAGGGAGATATTGTAGATGTTGTAGAAACATAGTGTAGGAACATATTGTCTTAGCTGCCAAGTATCCCATTTTTCGCAGGAAACCCCCAGATTTTAATCCATTTCCCGCTGTTCTCCCGAATGGAGAAAAATCTTGGAAATCCCCCCGGATTTCCTACCTTCCAGGGAGCCTCCATTTTGGGTGCCACTCTTCCCATGTGTGGGCACCGGAAATCAGGCAGAGTGGCACCGCAAATCGCTTCTGCGCATGCCCGGCGGCCATCTTGGTGGTGGCCACATGGCGGCGGCCATCTTGGTGCCAGCCACATGGTGGCAGCCATATTGGTGGTGGCTGCATGGCGGCGGCCACCACCAAGATGGCCACCAGGCATGTGTAGAAGCGACTTTTGGTGTCGCTGTGTCTGATTTCCGATGCCCACACATGGGAAGAGCAGCCCTGGAAGTTGCTTCTATGCAATTTCCGGTGTTGCGTCGCTGCTGATCCCACATTTTTCAGCGGGAGACTTGGCAGGTATGCATATTGTAGATGTTATTTCTTTTCATCTGCAACTAACGTAGAAGACGAAACATTACTTTGATGAGTTTAAACAAGGTTTTCAGATCAGCAATGCTACACTCTTGGGAGTAAGATCCCAAGATGGCGAAAAAAACTCAGAATAACTCACTTTCCCATGTGTGCTGTCCCTATTAGTTGATGCAACATTAGGTGAATTTAATTGTAACATCAGCAGTCTTTATAAAGGCAAAAAAAATCAGTAACATATTCCATAGTAAGGACCACATCAAAGACAAAGTGATTGGCTGGGAAGATGCAGGGACTCTCATATCATCAGAAAATTGAACCCTAAAGCAGTTAGAGGGTTAACTAATTCTTAAATATAAAGGTATGTCAAAACGATTAAGGGGGTTGAGTAGTTTTCTATTATTTTGATATAATCTGGAGGTGCTTATCACTTTTTTCACATCCAGTCATCTATCTATCGAATTTCATGTGGTCTCATGTATACTTGAAACATAAGAGTAATGATGCAGCCATGCTTAGACCGTTCTCTTTTACAGAATGTCTGACTTGTTAATTCTTTCTCATTTTTGAGACCCTATTTAAACTAGCTTGGCCGTCAAATATATTTGGGATTGGATCTACCGGTAGGTGAGGCAAGAACTTACTGAGTGTTTTTAGAGTATTACTGCGCTGTTCATTCTTGGGGAATTGTATATGGGGGAAGATTGCTATTAATCAAACAGTTCTTTAAAATCCTTGCTGGACAGTCTCTTCTTGAACAATTATCGGGAGCAATAAATATGGCTGCCTGCATCTCTAAATACATGATTGGATGTATTGTCACTTCCTGGAAGCATTTTAAATGACCTTTTGTGTGTGTGTTGCTGACTACCGGCAGCCACAAGGAATTTAAAAATGTTTTTGAAAGAAAGAAGGAAGTCTTCAGACAACTTCATAAGTACTGTTGTCAAACCATGAATTGATTAGTTCATTGATTTGTACAGTAATCCTCATTGCACACTCTGCACACGGGTCTGAAATGGGCAGAAGGGAAGAGCTCTCTACAAAATGCAGTTTGGTCTGGAATGCTGCATCAGCCACAGAGTGCTTATATTAACTATTTTCTTCTGTTTGTGAGAAAAACAGAGGCAGTTCTAATTGGGGCGGAGGAGTTTTGATTCTAATCAGCTGTTTTGGATGAATGGGAGCAATTTCCTACAATGTCAAAGCACCTAAACAATTATTGTCCTGCACATACAGCTTTTAAAAACCAATTTAGAAATGAAACTGCTGCAGAATAGAAAAGTTCCAATTTTAATGTACATGGATGACGCTGTATTTCTTTCTCAAACCAAAGTTGGCTTGAAAGGAGCATTAGAGAAATTCAGTGATCAATGTAACACTGAAGTGCTAACAATTAATTTTGCTAAAACTAAAATTGTCCGCTTTGGCCGCTCCTTTAGGAAACACAATTGGAATATGAAGGGAAATGCCATAGATCAAATTAAGATCTTCCAATACTTAGGCATCACCTTCTCTTACAATGCCAAATTCTCAGCACATCTGACCACATCAGCCACCTTAGCAGAAAGAAGTGCTAACACCATTCTTAGACTATTTAGAAGGAAAGGTGCTGGTTTCCTTCCTATGGCCTTAAAAGTCTTTCAGGCAAAATCTCTGGTCCAACTTCTATACGGTTCACAAATTGGACTCTCTGCCAATCTTAAGATTCTCGAAACAGTCCAATCAAAATTTCTTAGATCCCTATTCGGCACCCCTAAGAGCACATCTAATGTAATATTAAGGCAAGACTGCCCAGAGTTGAATTAAAAGTCTGGGAACAAGCAATATCCCTCTGGTTGAAAATTCATTATAACCCAAAGGGAATGTTATCTGTGACATTTTTACCTGTTTGGTATAGCCTTAACAACCCGACCCATCAAGGGTTTACTCAGACTCCGTGTTGATTGACTGGACATTCCAGGAAGGGAAGGGAATGGTTGAATGTTTAAAGAGAAGGGAGAGTCATTTTTTGTGAGTTGAGAGGGTGCTGGGGAGCGGGAGTGTGAGGGTGGTTGAAAAGAAGGTCTAGGAGAGTAGGTTTAGGCTAGGTAGTCGATAGGTTATCTAGTACACGAGTAACAAAGTTATGACTGTTGAAACTAAGCTTGTGCAAAGGAAACCTTAAAGCAACCATTACGTTATTGAGCAATAGAATCATAGAATCATAGAATCATAGAATCATAGAGTTGGAAGAGACCACAAGGGCCATCCAGTCCAACCCCCTGCCAAGCAGGAAACACCATCAAAGCATTCCTGACAGATGGCTGTCAAGCCTCTGCTTAAAGACCTCCAAAGAAGGAGACTCCACCACACTCCTTGGCAGCAAATTCCACTGCCGAACAGCTCTTACTGTCAGGAAGTTCTTCCTAATGTTTAGGTGGAATTTTCTTTCTTGTAGTTTGAATCCGTTGCTCCGTGTCCGCTTCTCTGGAGCAGCAGAAAACAACCTTTCTCCCTCCTCTATATGACATCCTTTTATATATTTGAACATGGTTATCATATCACCCCTTAACCTTCTCTTCTCCAGGCTAAACATACCCAGCTCTCTAAGCCGTTCCTCATAAGGCATCGTTTCCAGGCCTTTGACCATTTTGGTTGCCCTCTTCTGGACACGTTCCAGCTTGTCAGTATCCTTCTTGAACTGTGGTGCCCAGAACTGGACACAGTACTCCAGGTGAGGTCTGACCAGAGCAGAATACAGTGGTACTATTACTTCCCTTGATCTAGATGCTATACTCCTATTGATGCAGCCCAGAATTGCATTGGCTTTTTTAGCTGCTGCATCACACTGCTGACTCATGTCAAGTTTGTGGTCTACCAAGACTCCTAGATCCTTTTCACATGTACTGCTCTCAAGCCAGGTGTCTCCCATCCTGTATTTGTGCCTTTCATTTTTTTTGCCCAAGTGTAGTACTTTACATTTCTCCTTGTTAAAATTCATCTTGTTTGCTTTGGCCCAGTTGTCTAATCTGTTAAGGTCATTCTGAAGTGTGATCCTGTCCTCTGGGGTGTTAGCCACCCCTCCCAATTTGGTGTCATCTGCAAACTTGCTCAGGATTCCCTCAAGCCCATCATCCAAGTCATTGATAAAGATGTTGAACAAGACTGGGCCCAAGACAGAACCCTGTGGCACCCCACTAGTCACTACTCTCCAGGATGAGGAGGAGCCATTGATGAGCACCCTTTGGGTTCGGTCAGTAAGCCAGTTACAAATCCACTGAATGGTAGCATTGTCTAGCCCACATTTTACCAGCTTCTTTACAAGAATATCATGGGGCACCTTGTCAAAGGCCTTGCTGAAATCAAGATAGGCTACATCCACAGCGTTCCCTTCATCTACCAGGCTTGTAATTCTGTCAAAAAATGAGATCAGATTAGTCTGACATGACTTATTTTTCAGGAACCCATGCTGACTTTTAGTGATCACAGAGTTTCTTTCTAGGTGCTCACAGACTGTTTGCTTAATGATCTGCTCTAGAATCTTTCCTGGTATTGATGTCAGGCTGACTGGGCGGTAATTGTTTGGGTCCTCTCTTTTCCCCTTTTTGAAAATAGGGACAACATTTGCCCTCCTCCAGTCTGCTGGAACTTCGCCTGTTCTCCAGGAATTTTCAAAGATTATTGCCAGTGGTTCTGAAATCACCTCTGCCAGTTCTTTTAATACTCTTGGATGTAGTTCATCTGGCCCTGGAGACTTGAATACATCTAAACTAGCCAAGTATTCTTGTACTACCTCCTTACTTATTCTGGGCTGTGTTTCCCCTGCTGAATCATCTGCTCCATATTCTTCAGGTCGGGCGTTGTTTTCTTTCTTGGAGAAGACTGAGGCAAAGAAGGCATTGAGGAGTTCTGCCCTTTCTCTGTCCCCTGTTTGCATTTCACCATCTTCTCCTCTGAGTGACCCCACTGTTTCCTTGTTTTTCCTTTTGCTACGGACATACCCATAAAAGCCCTTTTTGTTGCTTTTAACCTCTCTAGCGAGCCTGAGTTCATTCTGTGCTTTAGCTTTTCTGACTTTGTCTCTACACGTGCTGGCTATATGTTTGAATTCCTCTCTGGAGATTTCCCCCCTTTTCCATTTGTTGTACATATCCCTTTTAAATCTTAACTCAGTCAAAAGTTCTTTAGATAGCCAGCCTGGCTTCTTTAGGCACCTTCCATGTTTCCGTCTCATTGGTATTGCCTGAAGTTGTGCTTTTAATATCTCCCTTTTAACAAACTCCCAACCATCATGAACTCCCTTCCCTTTTAGTATTACTGTCCATGGGATTTCACCCAGCGTTTCCCTAAGTTTTCTGAAGTCGGCTTTCTTAAAGTCTAGAATTTGGACCTTAGAATGCTTGGTTGCTCCTTTCCGCTGGATAATAAACTCCAGAAGAGCATGGTCACTCCCACCTAAAATTTCCAGTGTTAAAGTGCCAATTAGAAAATCGTCTGTGTTATTTTTCCAGCCAAGGTACATGAAAACTCATTCAGGAGGACATCCATTAAAAAGACAACACTTCCTTCGAGAGGGGAACGGTTAGTTTGTATCTTTAGGGTGCACCAAGAGGGCGAGCCAGGCAGACAGACAGACCCAGGGTGTCCTAAAGTTACCTCAGGAGAGAGGCAAGCTTTTACAGAAAGGGATTTCTAGAGGCAGAACTTCCTAAACTGTGGACACAAGGGATAGTCTCCGATATAGCCCTGAACTTTAAAAGGTACCTGACCACTTTTGCGCTGGAAGAGGACTCTCTTTTGTATAAAAGGAGAAGAAAAAGAATAAAACCCTCGAGTGCATGAGAGAATACAGGATAGCCTAAAGGGAGCAATAGGGGGAGGTTCAGTTTACCCCAGATCATCCCTGTTAGTTCTACTCCCAAAATGTGCTAAAGAGTTTGCACCCCAGCAGGGACTGCAAATGTATGATGGGTTATTATTACAGATTTTTCTACAGATCTTCTGTGGTGAAGGGAAATGTGGATGACAGGAAGAACAAGTACAGGCTGGTATTTTGATGAGGACAACCCTGTGTAAAAGCTACAGAAACATTCCAAGGATGACATGCACCAAATCCACAATGAACTAACCATGCGATGGATAACGGTGTGAGTAGGACTTCATCTCTCCCCACACTACCCTTCATTTACCTCAATGTGGGTATAAGCTAAAATGGTACAGCATCCTTTTTTTTAATGAAATCTTTTGACAGTTATGAGCTGCACCCCCTTTCCGGTAATCTTTTTATGGTGGGTACATAAACTGGATCAAAGGTTTCCACTCATTTTATAGAGGTGGTGGGTGGGCACTTTTCCTGGTTTCCTTGGGGCAACTGGCTGATGCTCCCTGTCTGTTCCACTTGGTTTCATTGTCTTGCATAAAGTTTGAAAATATACCTAAGACTACCCAGTTGCATTGATTTCCTTCATTCCAAGTGAGGACAATGAATGAGGTGGTTATTACATTTTATCCTCGCAAAAACCCTCCAGGGCAAGGTAGGCCAATAGTTTCAAAAGGACCCAGAGAGCTTTATGTAGAATGGGCATTGGCTCCCTCCCCAGAATTACTCTTGGAATAACCTTTGCCTTTAAGATTCTTAGCCAATGTCATTTGCTCCTTCATTGGGTCTACTGAACTAAAGCCAAGCCGCCTTCTACCACCTTTAAACTATGTCTGTTCCACAACCTTACTACCAGTAGCCTGCATGCACATTTTTCACCCCTCTCATTGATGTCTGCAAATGAAGCCAAACACCCCAAAAAATCTATATGTGTACTTTGTACCGTATGCATGTAGTCCATCCATCTTCTCCAGAAACCTGCATAATCAGGGCCCATAAGTGGGTAGTGGGCAGTCTACTGAGTGGACAAAGAACCATCATACTGTTTTTACAGGGGGAATTAAGCAAAGTAAAATCAATTGAATATGGTTGTTAAATTAAAAGAGCCCTGTTCAAATCAAACCGGTTAATCAATATTTGTATGCTAAAAAGTCTTGATTTCTTCCTTGTACAGGTAGCATGTGAACAATATGCACAATCTTACATCCATGTCTGCCTTTCTGCTGCTGGAATTCTCAGACGTTCGAGAACTGCAAATCTTACACTTCTTTATATTTCTGGTATTGTACTTAATGGCAATAATAGGGAATCTTCTCATTTCTATTGCTATTGCTCTTGATCATCGCCTTCACACACCCATGTACTTCTTTCTTCTGAATTTGGCCATCATGGATATTGGAACAGTTTCAGTCATGGTACCCAAATCAATGGAGATTTCCCTCCTAAATTGCAGATTTATTTCGTATTTTGGATGCGTTGCTCAAGTTTTCTTTCAGTACTTATTTGGAGCATCTGACTATGCTCTGCTAACTATAATGGCACATGACCGATATGTGGCCATTTGCAACCCACTCCACTATGAGACAATTATGCACAAAGGAGCCTGCATTCGAATGGTAGCCATTGTGTGGATTGTAGGTCTTCTTTATGCCACATTACATACTGGGATCACCTTTGCCAACACGTTTTGTTCTAATGCTGTCAATCAATTCTTCTGTGAAATCCCAAAGTTATTGAAGCTCTCCTGTTCTAACTTTTACTTAGTGGAAGTTGGAGTTATTGTGCTAAGCTCCAGTATAGCACTTGGGTGTTTCATTTTCATCATCATAACTTACATGGAGATCTTTTCTACAGTGCGCAAAATCCCTTCTGTCCATGGTAAGAAAAAAGCCCTTTCCACTTGCCTCCCCCACCTCACTGTTGTCTCTGTCTTACTGTTCACTGGAGTGTTTGCTTATACAAGGCCTCCCAGTGAAGCTTCTTCTGATCTAGATATAGCTTTTGCTGTGGTGTACTCCATAATTCCTCCCACATTGAATCCATTCATCTACAGCATGAGAAACAAAGATATCAAGACTGCCTTATGGAAACTCTTAGATGTGCGGCATTCTTCTAAAACTATATCCAGAATTCTATAAGAAGGCATGTGGGTGCTTTACAATCACCTTCTGTATGTGAATTTCCCCCTATAATCTGTTGTAGAACATCTGTTTTGCATGAAGGCAGCTCCTATTTTAAAACTTGGCATCTCCAGGACTTCTGGTGTACCGCCAGCGCTGATCGGTGACGAATCCTTGAGCTCCGAAGTTCCTGGCACTGTGAGGGGGGGCTGCGACAGCAACACGGACCCCCAGAAGAACCCCAGATTGAGCTTTCTTGGGGCGTGAGAGCTTGGCTGTGCCCCAAAGTGACTCCTCTGTCCCTGGTAAGCTCTTTTTAAGAGCTCCGACAGTGAGCGGAGCCTATATATATATAGGCTTTGAAGACATTGGACATCGTGAGTAACAGAAAGAAATTTAAGGGGGGGAAATTTACATAGAAAAGAATTGGCCACGGGAGGAGATTTAAACAGGAAGTCGATCTCCCATTGAAAGAACTGTGATGCAGTTAATTTGCCTGTAGCCGGAAAGACTGAAAGGAACTTATCAATTACCTTCCCCCTGAAGCAGGGTAAAGGGGAGAAGAGCTGAATCCACTAAAATCCCTGTAAAATTTTTAATTTGGACTGGGGAAATTCCCCCGGGAGTTTGGAGTCAGGCCCCTGGAGGGATCAGCGAGCCACCATTATGATATCACAATAGAAAGGAATTTTTTTACCTCTTTGAAGTTGAGAACTGTCAATTTTGAAGAGAGCGCAAAATATAAAGCTGGGTATAAGAAGTTTGATAAATGCTCTTTTCACAAATGGTCACAAGATTTTTAAAATATGAAGAAGAATTAAAAATGAGAGTATAACCAGTTCAGATATAAACTTGGTCCCTGATGTTTTCGGAAATAAGATCTGTGCCACTTCCTGCTCTGTTCTGTTCTCGTGAAATCTGAGACGAGCAGGATGTCTGTAGCCATAACATCACCTGATGGATTGGACTTTCAGAAGGAACTTTTGGAATTGCTTTTGGACTTGAGAAATGAATTGTGGCAGCTTCCGGGTTCAGCGCCAGCGCCGATCGGCGGGGTTTCGTCTCGTCTCCGAGACGGCCCGTCCCTGCTAGGAGTGGGGAGGGCAGCGAGAGCGACGCTGCGCCCCTTAGAACCTCGGGAAGGGCGTCCCGGGGGCAAATTTGCTCGGCACAGCCCCAATCCGGACTCCCCAACCCTTCGGCTAGCTCTAATAAGAGCTCCGGAGTGAGGAGGGTAGAAGTCGCGGGGGCCATTTTGAGCGGCAACGTTATTCTAGCAGGGAGAAGCTTCAAGCCGAAGGCGGAGAGCGCTGGATTCTTCCGAAAATAAACAAGATTGTAAGTAACCTCACGATTTGGATTATAAAACAATTTGGATCTGGGAGAGAGGGGAGAAAAGAGGAAGCCACCCCCCCCCACGGCAACAAAAGAGACAGTAAATAGAAACCCAAAGCCGTAAACAGAAGATTTGCAATTCAAAAGGATCCCTCAAAGGCATCAAAGAGAATCTCCCCTTTGATGCAGGGTGAAAGGGGAGAGAGACTGTGGTTGTGAGTGCCCTGCAGCAAGAGGTAAAGACTAAGAAAAACCTTTCTTTTCCTCGGGAGCCGGCAGCCCAGACAACCCAGTGAGTTGATCAGGATTTATAAGTCAATTTTTATTTCACTTTGTATTTCTGGACTTTGTGGAATTTCTTTTTTGGTTTAAATGTTTGTGAAATGTGAGTTCGAACTTTATTGTTAATAAGACTTGAAGAATGCAGCCAGTTTGTTAAAATGGAGTCGAGAAAATAAACTGTGATCATATTCCACCCCACGTGACAAGTTTTGACCTTGGCAGGATTGAACTATGTTAACAAAAAAGTGTTCCCCTGAGTTCCAGCGGTCTGTTTTGACCTTAATGTGGGAAACAAGAATAGAACTATGTCAAGAGGAGACACGACGGCAAGAGTTACAGCAACAATTTCAGATGGTGATGGCAGAATATGATTTTTTAGAAGATGAAGCTTTTGACACTGAAAAAGATGAATGTGAGAATGACAATGATGGTGACTGTGATTTGGAAGGAAAAGATGAAGATGAGGACTGTGATGATTCAACACAAAATGAAACACACCACGAAAAAAATGATGACTTTACTCTACAAAAAGTTGGATGGAGTGCCCTGCCTTTGAGGAGGGCACGATTGGTATTACTGGAACTCCAGAACGCCCACAGGGAAGAAGGAAAAAATATGCAGAGAAGAGAAGAAATTCAGGGGTCCTGTATGGTGGCCTGGATGGCAAAAGACTGTAAACAGGGGGTGGGGTGAAGGGAAAGTGATGTTGTGATTATAAGGATGGATTAACAGGTTTATAACTGGTCTGCTGATTATGGAATTTGCTGGATTGGGGGGGTGGAGCCGGTAATCGGGGATGTAAGGTTAAATTGAGAATAGTTATAGTTTTAAAAGTGAATGGATTTTGGAAAAATGTGAAAATATGGAGGCTTATAGAGGGAGTAAAAATTAGGCACGGGAAGATAAAATGGGAGTTTGATTTTTCAGTGATTTGAATATTAGATGAAAATGTTAACAATTGATTTATAAGTTGTATAAGATATAAAGGTGTATTTTTATAAAGTAAGAAACTGTTGCAGATGATAAAAAAGGGATGAAAACCGGGGAAGGGGGGGGAGAGGGGAAGCCCACAAAATATGGTTTTACAATTATGAATGTAAGAAAAAATTTTCTGTTTTGTATTGTTTTTTTCTCTTTTTTTGCCCTTTCTTTTTTCTCTTTTTTCCTATTGCTATTTTTCTCTTTTTTTGGTATGACAATAGATGGTTGGATGGATGGCCTCCTGCGTACTGCCCTGGTTTGCTGGAGCTCCCTGGTGGCAGGGGGTGGCTTTGGGGTCAGGGGAGGGGGAGGAGGACAGAAATCCAAGCATAAAATGGACCATCTCTGACTGTTCACATACATGGGATACTTCTGTGGCAGGGGAGGACCCATGTGGGTGGGTAGGAAGGAGGTGGAAAAGGTGTTTATGTATGTACCGTTTTTTTGTGTGGTTTTTTTGTATTTTGTAAAATTAATAAAAAGTATGTTTAAAAAAAAGAGAGAAATGAATTGTGGCAAAATAATATATTGTTGCGTGAAAGTAATATACAGTTGCGTGAAAGGAATCAGAATGGTGTGGACAGTGAAAAAGGATTAATTTCAACAAAGAATGAAGAGAAGCAAGAAGAACAATCATCAGTCTTGGACAATGTAATTGACTTTAAAGAAAATGAGGAAGATGCATGGAATATTGTTCCCCCAGTGAGGGGGGGGGGGACAGAACATATGTCTGATCCAAGGAGTCTCCAAAGAAGAACCAGCATGGAATAATGTCCTCCCAGTGAGAGAGGGAGGGCAGGATCCATACTAGGGCCATAACTTAAAGGGGGGGATTGAGATAGGGCTGGAAAGTGGAAATATAACTGGATGGTTTTGTACTACAGTATTTAGAGAATTGGGGAGGCAGCAGGGGATGATCAAGGAAAAATGGGGGGTAGGCTGGGACAGGGTGGGAGTGGGGTAATAATGGATGTAAATTTTTGATTGATCTAGATGGTCCGAAACTGGAATGACTTGTGGAACTCGCTGAAGTATCTGGGAGACCCTGAGTCCAGCGGAAGGGGGGCTGAATTAGTTTTAAGTGTTTAAATGTTAGCATGATAGAAGAATTAGTATTTAAATTTATGGAAAATTCTTGGTAATAAATTCGAGGTTAAGGGGAGAAATAGTAGATAGAAGGACAGGAATTTTGATTTGGATAAATTGATTAATTATTGGTGAAGAATAGATGATGATTTTAGAATAGAATATTCGAGTGATAATGATAAAATGTGTTAGAATGATTTAAGATATAAAATGGAACTTGCTTACTTGGAATTTTAAAATGTACCCAGTGAGGGGGGAATTGAGGAAGTCAACAATGTTAAGTAAAAAATGCAAGAATTGATTTTTCAAAAATGTGTTCTTTTGTTTTTTGTTCTTGTTTTTGTGATTTTGTAATATTGGAAAATGAATAAAAATTATTTGGGGAAAAAAATAAAAATAAAACTTGGCATCTCCAAGCAGGGCAAGGAATGATGACCTGTCTGAAGGCCCAGAGAGCCACTGGAAGTCCATGCATATAATACAGACAAAATGGAACCATGGCTGGTTGTGTCAGGCAACTTTGACACAAATTCTCCCTAATGTGTCAACTTTATTCTGCATGTCTCTGTAATTTGTTCACCTGTGTCTTGTGATGGAGCCATATATCCCATGAACAACCCCATCAAGCCTTAGTCCTCCAACAAGGGGCTGAGAGTGATATATGTCCAATGCCTATGCTAAATCCTACCTACATCTGAAATCAATAAAGTTGTGGCCTTTTTTTAAAAAAAAAACACAGAACATTTTCTTGTTCACTTTGTTCACCTTCTTAAATTGGGCCTTGTTCCCAGAGGTGGGGGCAATAGTATCATCTCATTCACACTATACATTTAAAGCACTCTTAACACCCTTCAAGACTCATGGCTTTCCTCCACAGAATCCTGGAAAGTCTGATTTGCAGAACAATATGAGAGCTGTTCGGAGACCTCAACAAACCAAGATTCTGGAAACTTCCTCTTTAGTATATCCTCTCTCTTTGCTGAATACAAAATGCACCTCTATTTAGGTAGCACTCGGCAAAAGGCTATCATCAAAGTTCTTTTGGGGTCAAGAGAATGACATGGGCAATCCTATGTATAATCCAATACATGATTCAACCAGGAGGTTACCAGAACATAGACCGCTATGAAAGTCTATCTCTATCTAGAAATGGCAAATCTGGCATAATGCTAGCCATAGATTCAGCTCAAGTGTCATAATTTTTCATGCCTTGAGGAACATATTGTAGATGTTATTTCTTCCATCTGCAACTAACGTGAAAGAAGCAACATTCCTCATGTGTTTTACATGAAACATATTTCAATCCATAGATAATTCCTCTTGAGACTACTACTATTGAATGCTACTGGGATCTGTAGTTTCCCCAAGAACACATGCAGAGTGTAGGGTCATAAAACCTAGTCACTACAAGGTACACATTTACACACACAGCTCATTGCTATAGAAGACATGGAAAATAAAGAAGAACATTTTAGAGATTTTGACTTTGTTTCCATGAAATACAAATGAAGAAATCAAGTGAGATGCGTGACAGAATGCAAAGGTAAAATATAAAGAAAGAATAAACCCTCCTAGTGTTTTCTCCACTGTCATCCAGTAGGTAATGCCACAGAATAATTTGCAAAGTAGAAGACTTGGCAGGTGGCCTGGCATAATCCATCACAATATCCTCGCCTTACATCTGCTAATCTCACTTTAACATTGAGAAAGCAACTGCAGCCTAGATACTGCAACTGTTTTAAACATTACTTAGACAACATTTGTGAAGCAGTCTGAACCCTTGAAATATTTTATATACGTGTACAGTTAAGCAGTGTGTAACTGTCAAGTCAATACATAGACTGAAACCAGTGTCAGCGTCAAAAATTCACAACCTACCATTTCATAAATGGGGTGTCTCTGGGCTGCTCAATACTGGCAGTACCTGGTTTCTGCATGCATCTGTTCATGTGGTACAGATTCCACACAGAAAGCAAAAAATAGCTAAGGTTTAATACTATCTGTGTTTATTGAAAAGCAACCCCCTTTAAATTCAATGTGACTGATTGCCAGATATGTGTTTATAGGATTGCACCCTTACCTAAGCACTTGCACCTTGCATTTTTGTACTGTATGTGAATATAGCTGACTGAACACAGTGGGATCGTATTCTGAGTGCACACACTTGCACTATTTAAATTCTCTATTGCTGAACGCAAACTTCCTCTACTCTCTGTTACGCACAAAAACATACACTGTGTCTTATCTCCTCACAGGAACACAAGCGTATCTTGTCTTTAATTTTCACAAATCTCTTCATCTCATTTGTTAGACTTCAGCAGCACAGCTTGGGGTGAAGAAGAGAAGAAGAGTTTGGATTTGATATCCCGCTTTATCACTACCCGAAGGAGTCTCAAAGCGGCTAACAATCTCCTTTCCCTTCCTCCCCCATAACAGACACCCTGTGAGGTGAGTGGGGCTGAGAGACTTCAAAGAAGTGTGACTAGCCCAAGGTCACCCAGCAGCTGCATGTGGAGGAGCGGAGACACGAACCCAGTTCCCCAGATTACGACTCTACCGCTCTTAACCACTACACCACACTGTGTGTGTGTGTCCCTTTTCCAGCACACTGATGTGCACCTGTGCCCCCCCCAATGCAGTGACCTTGAAGAATCAGCTGTACGATTCAACACTTCATTTAGATATATTAGCTAAAACAATCACTAGCCTCCGAATACTGATTCTTTCATGACACGTATAATTCAATGATCAAACAATCTGCTGTTTTACAATCAGAATTAAGATCTATATAGTTTTGAAAATGAAAATTGCTGAAAGAATTGTTAACCAATGAGTAGAGTTTATTAGATGAGGATTACGCATAACTGGCAGCATGCCTCCTTTCCAGCAAATGTCATTGGAATATGTGGGAATAAACAAAGTTGGCAGCATATTGGGTATCCCCATTGAAGAAAAAGGACTGTATCCTTTACTGGTATGTATAGGTACAATAGAAGTAGGAGGGGGGAACTTTTTATATGTTATAAATTTATTCAATGTGACCATTTCCAAATACTTGGTGTTAAGCCTTACTTCCAGACATGTTAGTTGTGTCTAATTTGTGGCAGCCAAACCAACCTAGGACAGATCCAAGCTATACACTGAAAGCAAACTTAACTCACACTTAAAGCACATGTTTAAAGGTTATTTGGGGGAAGGTCATGTGCTTCAAATGAGCTTGGATATGCTTTCAGATGTTTAACATGAAATGACCCATAGATTTCCATGGCACTTTGATGTTGAACAGAATTGTTGTGGCATAGACTTTGTGGCATGGTGGAAAATAAACTTCAAATGAATTGAGAGCCTTTAGATTGACTATAACAAAGTCCCTGAAAACATTTTTTCTGTATTTTACTCTTCTTTTTACATTTATATCCTTTTTTCACATAGTTCCATGTACTTGGCATATCCATGTAGGGACAGGAGAGATCCTTGTTGAAACATCTGTAGAACTGCTGCCAGTCCATGCAGACAGTTATCAGTTAGATGGACCAAAGTTCTGACTCACAGTTAAGCAACTTTGTTTATTCCCATGTTTCTTTTTGGGTGGCAGGAAACTGTGTTTAGGGGCAATGAGAGGGTCCATCCATGTGGACCAGTTCTTTCCCAGTTCTTTCCCAGTTCCTTCCCAGTTCAGATTTTACCCTGAACCAGAAAAGAATTTTCAGGCTTTTGAAATGCTTTCCTTTTCTTTGACTCAAGCAGCTGAGTCTTTGAAGGTTGCAAACCACAACCTGGCAAGCTTTGACAACACCTCAGGTACATAATTCACAGCAAAATGTTATGCATTTCTATTCAAAAGCATATAGGGTAGCAACTCTAATTGTTTGAAGTCTCTTTTCTTCCATAAAGCTGTCTATCATAAGGGGGATGATACACCTGCTTTTTCATTAGCTATAATGCTATTATATATATATATATATATATATATATATATATATATATATATATATATAGCTTCATTTCTATCATTACTGATTGTGACAGTAATGAAAAATGTTAATAAATTGCTGAATACATGCATTAAATAAGCTCTCTCTCTCTCTCTCTTTTGATCAGCAGCCATGCCACATCTGTAGGAGAAAATGCCTAATTCAACTGTCCTTCCTACTTTTCTTCTCTTGGATTTTTCTGACAACTGGGAGGAAAACATTTTGTACTTCACTCTTTTTTTAGTGGTTTACTTGGCAGCCTTGGCAGCAAATTTTCTTATCATCTCAGCGGTTTCCCTGGATCAAAACTTCATACCCCCATGTACTTTTTCTTGGTGAATTTATCTGTTGTCGACCTTGGTTCCATTTCTGTCACCATCCCCAATGCCATGATCAATTCACTTTGGAACACCAGAGAGATTTCATTTTCTGGGTGTGTTGCACAAGTGTATTCTTTGTTCTTCTTCTTGATCTCAGATCTGTTCTTGCTCACGGGAATGGCGTATGATAGGTATGTTGCCATCTGTGACCCACTGCACTATGAGACAGTGATGGGCAGGAAAGCCTGCATCCAGATGGCAGCCAGTGCATGGATAGCTGGCCTTCTTTACTCAGCCTTACACACCGGTAGCACTTTTGCCATCACCTTCTGTTCGAACATCGTCAACCAGTTCTTCTGTGAAATCCCACAACTGCTGAAAATTTCCTGTGATAATTTGTACCTCGTTGAAGTTGGAGTTATTGCTTTCAGTGCATTTATAGTCTTCACCTGTTTTGGTTTCATAGTTGTTTCCTATGTGCAGATTTTCAAGTCGGTGCTCAGAATCCCTACCACTCAAGGACGGAGTAAGGCCTTCTCAACTTGCCTACCACATCTCATTGTTGTCTCTTTATTTATAAGTACTGGTGCCATTGCCTACTTGAAGCCTGTCTCAGGTGCGCCTTCAGATCTGGATCTGGTGATTTCTGTATTATATTCTGTGGTACCTCCACTGATGAATCCGGTTATTTATACCATGAGGAACAGGGACATCAAAGTTGCACTTTGCAAAATGTTTCAGTACATTGTTTCTTACAGGAAATAAGGAAGCTTTTCCCACTGTGAATCCAATATCCAGTCCTTTGAGGTTTAATATTAGAAACAATGCACTTTTGTAGGCAAATGCCAGAATGAAACGGGACGTAACATAGATATGTGTATGCATGTATCAATCTATCTACTCATACTCACCCATTTAAACTATTGCACTGAAGTTATTTGAATCCTTTGAGTTCTGTCCTGAGTGTGAGTAACAACGGATGCATTTTGT
This sequence comes from Zootoca vivipara, assembly GCF_963506605.1. Classification (NCBI taxonomy): domain Eukaryota; kingdom Metazoa; phylum Chordata; class Lepidosauria; order Squamata; family Lacertidae; genus Zootoca; species Zootoca vivipara. Next base: position 30,022,514 of record NC_083288.1, on the reverse strand, counting down.
CAAAAGTTCATCACTGTTACAGGTGCCACATAATATATGTTCTGCATTTGTAAGAAATTTATATATTAGTGTGGTGGCACCTATACTGTGGAACTCCCTGCCCATTGACATCAGGCAGGTGCCTTCACTGTACTCTTTTGGATGTCTGCTGAAAACATTTTTGGCTAGATAAGCCTACACAGAGGATTAAAATGGTGGTGTGTTTTCAGTTTATTGCTGTTTTTTTTATTAAAAAAAACCTAAAAATGTTTTAATTGTTTTTACTAGTAATATTGCTGTTTTATTTTTTTCTGTAAACCACTTTGAAGTTTTCTGCAATCAAGCACAATATAAATGTTATGAAATAAATATAATTAATTTTTTTAAGAAGAATCTTTTTAATCTTCCACTGACATTAATCACCAATATACAGAAAAATCCAAGGCTTACATCACACAGACCCTATTGGAGGATGTGTAGTGCAGCATCAAAGTCCCAGACTGTATGAAGTCAGCTCCAGCCATGTGGTGGTCTGACCTTGCACTCTGTAGGAAACTGTGCTTTCTTATTAATTCGTTGAATGTGGTTGTCAGCAAATAATATTAATGTGGGTATTGCTTAACACTGATAATGAATCTATTTACAACAATCGACCTGAGAGTTCCTGAAAATAGAATAAATTGTTGAAAGCTACAGAAATTTAAGATCAGCAGAACTATAATTATATTTCTCAGTATAGATGCTGTAAACACATACCATTTTAAAGGTGAGTGAGAATGAACATTTTCTACCTCCCAAAGCAATGACATTCCCCCCCCCCCAAGGGTGACCTCAATGTATATCCCTAGAGGAGACCAGAGGGATGGATTTCTCCCCCTCGTTTGTTCCAATGCCTTTACTTTCATGGTAGCAAGTGGAACCAGTTGAGTAGAGGTGGGGCGCAGGCTGATGTGGTATAACAATGATAGCACAACTAGAGGAAAGGAGCAGCATGGTCTCTGCTCATCTCACCCCCAATGACACAGGTAGATCATAGGTTTTCCAGTTGAAAATGTCGCCGAATAGAACATAGGGAGGGAGCATAAGCCACTGGACACTGCAGAGGTGGAATTCACCAAAGGTAGAGAAACCAAGGGGCAGGAAATGTCTGGAATGATATATGGAGCAGGCTATCTGGAATAAGGGAGCAGTCTGGATAGCAGACTGGGGAGAAATGAGGGAAGAATAAGAATATCTGAAGCTGTTCCCATTATCTTCTTAATTGCACTATTACATAGGGACTGGACTGAAGAGGAATGGTGGGGGCCTCCCCCCTTCTCCTGAACCTTCCCAAGAACAGGAGGACAGTATAGATTTAGAACAGTGGTTTGCAGAAGGTCATAGTTCAGAGGCTGCAGAAGGCAGAAGCTGGGAAATACTGGAAGAGAAACAGCAGGAAGAAGAGACAACAGACAGACTCAGTGTCATTGGAAAGCATTCCTGACCCCAGCTCTCCCAAGACCAGAGGGGCATTGAGGGTATTAGAACAGAGAGCTCAGAGGCAGAAAGCTGAGATTAACTGATACAGGAGCGACATTGAATAGGGGAGGTGTAGAGGGATGGAACTTTACTTGGAGCAACGCCATCATTGAATAGAGACTACATTCTTTGTCTCTCTGTGAATACTGAATAAATTATGTGGTAAGGACTCTTTGTCTTTATCTGCTTTTTTGTCTGCCACCAGGGGAGGGATAGGATTCCACTGAAGCCTTGGCATTTATACACCACCTTTCTTTCATGATGGCACTCTTCAATGATCACACTAAAGATCATGTGATACATAGAATTTCCCTGCTGTCTTCCATACTCATTATATTCAACAATGCCTTTTCATCGCATTACTTCAGACCATGTTCTGGGATCTCCCCTTTTTAATATTTGAACTCTTTTGAACTGCATTTCAAAGTTAAGCAGTTCAGGATAACTTTGTAGACTGACCTGCACCTCTGACAGCAAAATGCTGGGTCTGTCACTCATGATGGATCAATTGAAAGCTCCATCCTGAACATTTGCCTTTGTCCTCTGCAAACAGTGACATTCCATAATGTGTTTTTCTCACTTTGGCTCTCAAATAATTTAGACATAATGATCATTCTCTTGGGACTTCGGAAATAATCTGGACTGAGCTCCTGGGGAAAAAACTCTAAGTACTGTTTCAGAAGGAGCATATATAATTTTCCTTCCCCCCAAAAAAGAAACCCACTTCCACTGTAAATTGAAATCAGAAACAGAGACCTGGAGCACAATGTAGATGATTTCAGTATCACATTTATTTCATTACAGAAGATAAATTGACAGATCCTTTCTCAAGTTAAATTTGTGAAAGTTACAGAAATATAAAGACCTTAATAGAGAAATACTGGAAGATCACTGAAAGTATGAGAAAATTGTACAAATCTTGGAATAAATATATACCGGTACAATAAACCAGTAATTATAGTAATAATAATATCTTGTTCCTTTCTCTTGTTGGATGCATCACCCTGATAATCTGTTTTCCTAATATATGTTGGATAATCTTCTTTCGCATATGCAAGATAGTACACCAGCTAAACTTTCCAGATCCACAGTACACGCAGTTATATAATCTGATGGGAACAAGAATGGAATGGAATATGCCAAACAAATGTGTATAAGCAACAGATCCAAGGTAAGATGGATTTCCCTTGGACAAGGAAAGTAGTTCTTTGCATTCAGAAGATGATAATAAATTCTAGATGGGCATAATTTATTCATTAAATTTAATTTAAAGTCATTAACTCAGAGAGAATTGATGGGAACCCTAGATAGGATCATAGATGGCCCTACAGATGTTGCTGGATTGCAACTTCCATTGTCCCTGACCATTCTGGCTGGGGCTGATTGAATGACACATGTTACACATCCCTGATATTCGGCATGGTTAGATAGGAAGTAATCTAAGAGAAGATGGCTGGAATTTGAGAAGTCCTCAGTTTGAGATCCTAAAGTACTAGTTAGATTGCTAAAATTCACCTTATACCTGTGACTGAACCAACACAAAATGTATAAAGAGCTGAAGTTGTCCAAAAAGAGTTCTTTCTAATTATCTATGGAACTAGCTTTGCATACTAGTTTTTCCATACAGTGGAAGAAACTAATGCATATTCCATATGTCACCATGAAATTTTGAATAATTGCAGTCTAGACTATTGCGGGCATTTTACTGAACTGGCACCACAAAATATACTCTGGGAGGAAGGTTCATGGTGTGGTTTCTCTGAATTGTATGTACAGAACATAAAACATCAAGGGAGCAACTCTAAGCTCCCAGAAACGGAGACTGGGAGGTTTTTGGATATTGCAGAGTTTTGTCTTTGTGTTGTGAGAAGGAGGTGACTTTAAGAGGGAGAGGTCCAAGTTTATCCATGAATGGAAGAATCCTCCACCACTGTTGCTAATCCATCATTACTGTTGTGAGGCCATGATTTTATTGTTCGGATAAAATCATATGCAGAAAACTCTAGGACACCCCACCCTTCCAAAATCAGTATTGGGACTGTTTTCTCACATCCCATTAAAACTACAAATGTGTATACCAGAATAATATACAGTGGTACCTCGGTTTACAAACACAATTGGTTCCGGAAGTCTGTACTTAACCTGAAGCATACTTAACCTGAAGCGAACGTTCCCATTGAAAGTAATGGAAAGCGGATTAATCCATTCCAGACGGGTCTGCGGAGAACTTAAACTGAAAATACTCAAACCGAGGCATACTTAAACCGAGGTATGACTGTATGTGTACGTATTTTATACACCAGACCTGCACAACATATGGCACTCTAAACTTAGCAGAGTCTTGTATTGTGGTTGTACTACCAGGTATTTCATAGCACACAGCCATTCAGTTTTTCAGTCCAGAACATGCAGTTAAAAGCAGGAGGCTTGCTAAGGCTCTGGTGGGCTACTATTTATGACTGATGGACAAGCATAGGATCCAAGTTGTGCATGCCTCTTGCAGAATCAAATAATTAATTAAGAGTATCAATGAGTGTTTTTCTTCTTCACTAACTATAGGCTGGCTACAGTTTGCCAAGAAAGAAATGAGCAACCATAGCTTTGTGACTGAGTTCCAGCTCAAAGGATTCTCTGATGTTCTAGAGCTGCACATTATATCCTTTTTGGGTTTTTTCCTCATCTACTTGGGAGCTGTGATTGGAAATCTTCTCGTGATAACTGCTGTAGCCCTCAACAAACACCTGCAAACCCCAATGTACTTTTTCATGGTTAATTTAAACATTATTGATATGGGTTTCATCTCAGTCACTGTTCCCAAAGCCATGGCTAATTCCCTGATGAACACTAGGAGAATTTCGTATTATGGATGTATGGCACAGGTCTTCTTCTTCTTTTGGGCGGGGGCATCAGAATCCGTCCTCTTGACAGTCATGGCCTATGATCATTACGTTGCCATCTGCAATCCACTGAACTACGTGAGAGAAATGAACAGGGGAGTCTGTATCAAAATGGCCACCAGTGCATGGATCTTTGGGTTTTTGGATGCAACACTGAATACTGTCTGCACATTTATCATCCCTTTCTGCTCCAATAGTATCAACCAGTTCTTCTGTGAAATCCCACAGCTTCTAAAGCTTTCCTGCTCCAACTCCTCCTATCTCATTGAAACTGGAGCTCTTGTTTTTACTGTTCTGATATGTATAAGCTGTTTTTGTTTCACAATCATTTCCTATGTGCACATTTTCAGAGCTGTGTTTGGCATTCCTTCTGCAAAGGGAAGGCAAAAAGCGTTTTCTACCTGCCTGCCCCATTTTGCTGTGCTCTCCTTGTTCTATTTCACTGGAATCTATGCCTGTTTGGGGACAACCTTTAGGGCCTCGTCAGGCTTAGATTTATTGCTTGCAGTGTTGTATTCAATGGTACCTCCTTTCATGAACCCGATCATTTATAGCATGAGGAACAAAGAGATAACAGCAGCACTTCAAAGGTTTTGCATTAGAAAAGAAATCTGCTGTTGATTTAGAAACTTGAATTGAGCTGGTATAATTCCAGTCCACTGATGTTTTAGTTAAAAAACAAGTTGGATATCTAACAACTCACACTGATTTCATCAGAACCTAAGGCCAAAACTAGATGATCAGCTGAATAAAAAAAAAAGAGAATTATTTTTAAAGGTAGCAAAGAACATCCATTCTGGTTTTGAATCTTGGCATGAAAAAGAGAGATTGCAATATTTTGTCCCTCACTGTGTTCCCAATCTGGCCTATGGGGATAAATGTACCCATTCATATCAATGGATGTTTTTCTTCTAATGCAAATAGATGTGGAGATCACTATGGGGAACAAATAGTTAAAGTACCTCTATTCTGCTTCGCTAGAGTGCCACTCCAGATTCAGACGCATTAGCAGGCCCGGCTCTAGGTGTAGTCCCGGGGGCGCCGGGGCGCCGGGCCGAAGGGGTGTGTGTGGCGCTGTGCAGCAAAGCCACGTGGAAGCCATGCTGTGTGCTGTGAGGGCGGGGGCGCGGAGCGATCTCTGCGCCTCAGCGCCAGGGCGCCCAACCTGCTTGAGACGACCCTGCCCATTAGCCTGCTATTTCTTTATTTATTTAGTCATTCTCAATTGCTAATTGAAGGCAGACATCATTCACACTAATGTTAGCTGTATGGGCAATTTGCTGATCCTTCCTTTTGCAAAAATATTGTTTTGGATCCAAAGGCTGCCCTTCAAAGGAATATTTCTCCAAAAGATAGAAGAAAGCTTTCCATCAAGTCAAAGGATATTTCATATTTTATCCATTATGTATAAAATATTTGTATTTCACTGATTCCCTCCCTTCCTCCCTCCCTCCCTCCCTCCCAAAACCCAACACATAGTAAATGGTCATCTTATTCCACTTCACATCACCCTAACATTCAGGTAATCTTTCTCCACTGTATTGTGAATTTATATCTTATGACAGGAATGACCGCTCCACCCATCAATGGGGGGGTGACCTTTGCATGGACGCGCACAGCCCCCTGGTCCCAGAGGCGACTCCCTGGTAGTTCGGGGCTGGCATCGCCTTCCCAGGTAGGATGCCAGGGGTCTCCGTCTACCCCAGCCCAGTGTCCAATCCTGCCTGGGGAGGCTTTGCCAGGGGATGGCCAGGTAAGGAGAGGGACTGTCCGGCTCACACAAGAAAATTTGAATCTTACCTCCAAGCACCAGTTGTTTCCAGAGCTTCTCCCACCCTTCACACCCTTCATTCATGTTCTTTTGCAGGTTAACCTTTTCTCTACAGGTTCACAGGCGCTGCTACGTCAAGGCCGCTGTTGAAGGGTCGGAAAGGAATTTCCCTGCACTGGCAGGTTTCGCCTTTCCCGTAGCAATACATCACAACTTTGGCGGTGTCAGGCTTGGGCAGAATTCTTTGGTGATTTTCCGAGAGGGACGGGCGTGAGGCGGAGACCTCACCCCCTTTGCGGCAAGAAGTTTGGGGTATTGGGGGAAGCCTTGACCATGCCAATAGGCGTCATCACTTCCCCCTTCCAGCGGAGGCAAACAGGGGGCGGGCTCTCTCTGCTTGAACATATGTTCTCCAGAGCCAGCCCCAACCCCCATACATGTGGATAACCCCGAACCCTCCCAGAACCCCGGCTGAGGACTGGGAAGGATAACACCCAATGCCTGAGCCAAGGTCTCACTACACCTGAATCTAAATAAAGTTGTGGCCAATTTGAATCCCATAGCACGTTGTTATGCGTCTTTATTCCTCTCAGCGGGTCACCGGGGGGGGGGGGGGTTGGGGGACTCCGCCAGTCCACGCAATGTTATCTTCTAATTTCTGACAGTGCGCATATGTATTTTAAAAAGGAGAGCATTTGCCCTACATTTGTATTCCTCTTTGACAGTATTTAATAATTTCAGTAAAGCTGAGATGTTGCAGTTCAGATCTGTTAGGAATTGAAAAGCCCTTCAGTTTAACCATTAACAGATACACAAACCCTTTGTAGTTGCCTAGTGAAAAGGGGTGTGCATTCTCCCGTGCATGGACAAAAGTTACATGCATATTTGCATTTAACATGCAGACCTTTTTTTTATTTTCTCAGCCAGGAATAAGAAGGACTGGGCAAATGCTGTACCCTGAATAATTTTAGTATAAAATTATAGAGATTCCAGTGGCACCTTAGTGACTAACTTTAATCATTTTATGTAATTATTTAAAATTGAAACAAAAGGGAAGTTGCAATGAGTCTTCACAACATGAAGTCCTGGAAGACCTGCTTCCTGCCTTGCAGACCTTTCCCCACCTGACAGGGCCCTGAGTGACTCCACATAAGGCTGATGAAAAGATTCTTGGGATGGAGTATTGCTGTTATTGCTGTTATTATTATTTTTTATGATTCATGTGGAAACACTTATGTTGGTTGTATACTTTTTGATGGCTTATGAATTGTTTATGAAAACATATAGAAAAAGTGGCCAAAGAAACCTTTCTGTTCTTTTGAAATAAAATCTCAGATTCCTGCATGCACACATAGTACAGGTTTGCTTGTTAATCCAATATTAACAGAACCTGGAATTGCTGACTCTTTTCATGTCAAGGTTCTCCTTAAGGATAAGATTCATACTATTACTATTAGCAAAATTCCTCTAGGAAGCAGTAAAAATCAGAAATCAGTATGTACAAGCTAAAAGCTCCCACATTGGCTAGCAAGGTCAAACTTACACCTTATTAACTGTAAGTATATTCTATTGTTGTACTGTGAATATTGGGTCTATGGGCCACAATAAAACTGTTTGTGTGGTTTGCTTGTTGTTGTCATTACTAAGAAGCATCATTTTTAATTAAAAAAACACTCTGTGAGGCTGTAACACTGGATAGTTTAATAACTTTAATAAATAAGGCACATATCTTGGTTTAAACACAAATTATGAACATTTAAAAAATGGGTCCCCTGATGCATGTTTGGGTTAAAAGTTCGTCCTGAGACTAAAAAGGTTTAAGACTACTTGTTCACTGGAGGGCACCATGTTGGCTACTCCTACTTTGTATAATATAATATAATATAATATAATATAATATAATATAATATAATATAATATATATCAATACCAGGAGTCCAATGTTGGAATAGATGACTGGGAGCAGCCACCAGGATCATATGACACCAGTCCTAAAGGATCTACATTGGTTTCCAGTACATTTCCGAGTACATTTCAACGTGTTGATGCTGACCTTTAAAACCCTAAATGGCTTTGTCCCTGCATATCTGAAGGAGCCTGCTGTCTTTGTCCATGGAATTTTATTGGCAAACTCAACAGTGGCCAGAGGATTGGAGAAGATCAGTCGACATCCTAATCCCAAAGAAGGGCAGTGCCAAAGAATGCTCCAACTACCACACAATTGTGCTCATTTCACACGCTAGCAAGGTTATGCTTAAAATTCTACATGGTAGGCTTAAGCAGTATGTGGACCAAGAACTCCCAGAAGTGCAAGCTGGATTTCGAAGGGGCAGAGGAACCAGAGACCAAATTGCAAACATGCGCTGGATTATGGAGAAAGCTAGAGAGTTCCAGAAAAACATCTACTTCTGCTTCATTGACTACACAAAAGCTTTTGACTGTGTTGACCACAGCAAACTATGGCAAGTTCTTAAAGAAATGGGAGTGCCTGATCACCTCATCTGTCTCCTGAGAAATCTCTATGTGGGACAAGAAGCTACAGTTAGAAATGGATATGGAAAAACTGATTGGTTCAAAATTGGGAAAGGAGTACGACAAGGTTGTATATTGCCTCCCTGCTTATTTAACTTATATGCAGAATTCATCATTAGAAAGGCTGGACTGGATGAATCCCAAGCCAGAATTAAGATTGCCGGAAGAAATATCAACAACCTCAGATATGCAGATGACACAACCTTGATGGCAGAAAGTGAGGAGGAATTAAAGAACCTTTTAATGAGGGTGAAAGAGGAGAGCACAAAATATGGTCTGAAGCTCAACATCAAAAAAACCAAGATCATGGCCACTGGTCCCATCACCTCCTGGCAAATAGAAGGGGAAGAAATGGAGGCAGTGAGAGATTTTACTTTCTTGGGTTCCATGATCACTGCAGAAACAGACGCCTGTTTCTCGGGAGAAAAGCAATGACAAACCTAGACAGCATCTTAAAAAGCAGAGACATCACCTTGCCGACAAAGGTCCGTATAGTTAAAGCTATGGTTTTCCCAGTAGTGATGTATGGAAGTGAGAGCTGGACCATAAAGAAGGCTGATCGCCGAAGAATTGATGCTTTTGAATTATGGTGCTGGAGGAGACTCTTGAGAGTCCCATGGACTGCAAGAAGATCAAACCTATCCATTCTGAAGGAAATCAGCCCTGAGTGCTCACTGGAAGGACAGATCGTGAAGCTGGGGCTCCAATACTTTGGCCACCTCATGAGAAGAGAAGACTCCCTGGAAAAGACCCTGATATTGGGAAAGATTGAGGGCACTAGGAGAAGGGGACAACAGAGGACGAGATGGTTGGACAGTGTTCTCGAAGCTACGAACATGAGTTTGACCAAACTGCGGGAGGCAGTGGAAGACAGGAGTGCCTGGCATGCTCTGGTCCATGGGGTCACGAAGAGTCGGACACGACTAAACAACAACAACAACATATTAACAGTGCATACACTGATGTAATGAAAAACCATTTCCGTCTCTAGTACCCACCCACAAATAATTTAAAGTGAAGCTGTCTTTCTGGGCTGGAGGAGCTTTGGACAGTTTCCTGTTTGGGATGGAGCTTTCCTCAGACCAGTGGTTCCCAACAGGTGGTCCGGGGACCCCCAGGGGTCCGCGAGCTATGCCAGTGGGGTCCGCAAGATGCTATTAGAATAAAAAATATATTAAATATATTTCGTATGATAACAGATTTTTTGTTTTGGCCGCTTCCTGCATGAGCAGAGTCTAGCGCAAAACTAGAATTAGATAGAGGCAGTAGTTCTGCTGTATGCCGTTAGGTGGCGCTTTACAAACACTACTGTTTTGCAAAGAGGCAGCGCACACATTCTACTAACGCTCACCTCCCCAAGATGCTTTGCGCGCGCCAGCTTCATTTGTGCACTACTGCGCAGGTATCCTGTCTTCTCCATTCCCCTTCCTCCTCCCTGGCGCGCGCTGCCTCTTTGCAAAACAGTAGTGTTTGTAAACAAAGCGTTTTTTGCGGAAGCTACAGTTTGCGTAGTTAAAAATGGACCGTTGGTTAAAAAGTGGTTCGTTAAAACGACAAAGGCCTACAGATCAATAGGAAGAACTGTAAAACACGTATAAATATAAAATACAAAAAGACTCTTAATTTGGCTCTCACTTTTTAATTTTAGGATTAGGAATTAATGGGGGTCCTTGTCACAATAGCGGCTCGATGAGGGGTCCTTGAGAAAATTTTGTTGGGAACCCCTGACTCAGACAATAAGATCTTCCTGCTTCTGGCATGTTTCTGTGTTGTCCTTGCCTTTGATGCCCAACTCAACTCCTTGTTTCTAGCTGACCTCAGCCGCCTGTGTGTGACATAGTGACCCACCTAAACATTAGGAAGAACTTCCTGACAGTAAGAGCTGTTCGGCAGTGGAATTTGCTACCAAGGAGTGTGGTGGAGTCTCCTTCTTTGGAGGTCTTTAAGCAGAGCCTTGACAGGCATATGTCAAGAATGCTTTGATGGTGTTTCCTGCTCGGCAGGCGGTTGGACTGGATGGCCCTTGTGGTCTCTTCCAACTCTATGATTCTATGATTCTATGAAATCAAAAGGGCTTACTCAATAATACCTGTTTTGTGGCACCAATCCAACATTTTTTCTCACTTTATTATATTCCTTTATGTTTGCCATCTGTTATCCATCTCTAGACCCCCTCCCTTCAGGATTATATCATTCTGAAATTTCACCAATGATACATTTAGATTTATTGCTGATGTACTCAAATATCAGTCGAAGGCAGAAGCTGGAAAAGTTTGTGAAGAGATTAATCTATGGCTGTAATTATGAAGGGATAAATAATGGGGTCACGAAGAGTCAGACACGACTAAACGACTAAACAACAACAAGAAATAAAATTATTTGGTTTGAATTGACACTTCAAATATTTCAGTAGCTGTTTGTTGTAAGCATTACATCACTTCTAAGAGAAAAACTGCATTTTTTCATCATTATTTTAAAATCCATTGTGCTCAACTAAATTAGTTCAAAGGCGTAAGACTGTCCCTTGAGGAACAGTTAAGATAAATTCTTCAGTTGAGACCACAAACACCTGAAAAACTGCCTCACCAATTATACATGATTATATCGATTGGAAAGCATTATCTTAATAATGTTAATCTATTTCCCTTCTTTTTTTCTTTGATTTCTCTTTGGAGAAATAAAATAAGTGTACCATTTAAAAATAGTTGCAATAGTTATTTCAGAATTAGAATCCTCAGCAGATGAGAACTTTAGCAAATCATGTTCACCTAGCATTGACCCTGAAAAGTTTCACATTAAATGAGTTGTATAGAATGTGTGTTGAGTGTCCTCCTTCCCTGGGAGACTAATTAAAACAGTTTGTAGATGCTAATGATTCATTATTTGTGTTTCATTATTCCTGCCATCGGAGTGGGGGGGGGGTATTGTCAAAATCTTACTGAGGTGGATATTTCACAGTTTTTCTACAGAGAAAAAGGAAATAAAGCTTATATTCAAACACTTAAAAAGCTTATATTCAAACACTTTAAAAAAAAATCCAATGCCCCATTACATGGGAATAAAGCCTACACTTTTAGATGTGAGTAGGTCAGGTGCAATCCTATAGTACTTACATGGAAGTAAGTCCCATAAAAATCGCTGGGCTTACTTCTTAGTAGTCATGAATAAGAGTGCTGTAACTTCCAAAAAATATGAGAAATCACTCTCACATTCTCCAAAGTAGTAGTAGTAGTAGTAATAATAATAATATGATAATAATTCATGATTTATACTCCGCCCATCAGGCTGGGCCTCCCCAGCCACTCTGGGCGGCTTCCAACAAAATATTAAAATATAATAGTCCATCAAACATTAAAAGCTTCCCTAAATAGGACTGCCTTCAGATGTCTTCTAAAAGTCTGGTAGTTGTTTTTGTGTGGCGATGACCCTCCTTCCCATGAAATAAGACACAAGACACACTGTATAGATTTTAATTGGGTGAAAAGGCCACAACTTTATTGGTTACGGATGTTGAGCGGTATTGGCTTAGGCATTGGAACCTAACCACCAAATCTGACTGCAACCCGTGTGTTGCAGTCTGTGAGAAGTTAACCACCAGCAAGGTGCCCAGTGATGTACATCTACCAGAACCGCCTTCTGTGGCTGCCGTTGGGGCGTGCATTACGGCCCTGACCTCCGCAGGCTCAGGACAAGCTCCGCCCCCAACACCTTTATCGGAATATTTCACTACTCTCTGGGCAGATGATGACGTAATTTATGCTAATTTCCAATGCGTAACTGCCACTTGAGCCTCCTGAGGCTCGCCGCCAATACCCTCACACCCACAACCAATGTCTTATCCCTCTAAAGCAAGTTACGTGAAAGGGCAGAAGGAGTTGCGGAGCTGCAAGGAGGCTCTCCAGGCTGGACTCCTTTTCTTAGGCAAGGCTGTCAGGTGTGGAAGCTATAAGGGAGAACGTACGGGGGGGGGGGGGAGTTAGAGGAGCCTGTAGGTCAGTGTGATTATAGTGCAGATGATGAGGAGCAGCACGGCAAACCTGGATGCTGCGGCTAGGATAGGGGCTGCTGCAAGGAGGCCGTGCTCAACATGCAGCTGGCAGTCTGTGAAGGGTTAACTACCATTGGGTGAGTCCTGTGATGTACCGTGTTTCTCACATTATAAGACATGTCTTATATTTATTTTTTTCTCAAAAATACAGACTATGGCTTGTTTTCAAGGGATGTCTTATTTTTTTCCTCCTCCTCCTGCCGCGGCCGGCATTGCTGCTGCGCCTATCACTATGTCTTATTTTCGGGGTATGGCTTATATTCCTTGAATGCTTAAAAATCCTGCTATGGCTTATTTTATGGGTATGTCTTAAAATATGAGAAACAGGGTACATCAACTAGGATTCACCCTGGGGCCTCACAGAATCTTATGGCTGGGTGCCATATAGTTTGTCCATTCCAGGCTGACACCTTTCTGGCCACTGCCAGATCCAAGAACTTCCTTGATGCATGCCATCATATGACTCCAGCCCGCTGTGCTGGCAGTCTGTGAAGGGTTAACCACCATTGGGTGAGTCCTGTGATGTACATTGACTAGGACTCACCCTGGGTCATCTCAGAATCTTATGGCTGGGTGCAAGATAGTTTGTCCATTCAAAGCTGAAACCTTTCTGGCCACTGCCAGAACCAAGAACTTCCTTGATTTATCAATAGCAGCGGGGGGGGGGGTGTGAAAGTCGCGCAAAAATGCGTCTCTCCAGCAGGGAAGACCAAAGATAGTCAAGATTTAGAAAGGCAGCCACCAGTTCAACCAAGTCTTTAAAATCTACAATGCAACTCAGAGCCTTTACATTAAGCCAAATCATTTCCACCAGGCTGCACCTCCAAGAAAACAGGGGGATTTTGCGAGGCGGCCCTGGCCTACACAGCTGGCAGGAGTCCATCCCAGCACATCCATCTCCTTGCAAACCAGGAAACTTTGACTCGTGGAGGTATCCCCAAATTGGGACCCAATCTCCAATCAAAAGCGCACACCTGAGCCCAGTGCATGGTACTGTGATCAACTATCCAGATATTCAGCGTATTATCTCCTGAGAACAAAGCAAAAGAATGTAAGTGATTTGCCAAACTCAATTGCTTAGTCACATTGTGCAGCAGAGGTAGCCCTCATAAGCTTTGAACGTCCATCGACCCAAATCTTTTATTCTCTCCGATGAGAGGCCCGTGTGTACCACTGCTCCATTCGGAAGGAATGTGCGGTAACACGCGGGCACCCTTCCCCCTCTGGTTTTATATTGACGAATGTAAAGCAATAATTATGTATGGATAGCATTAGGTCAGATAACAAAGTGCCCTTAGCGGACTGGTCGGGGGCGGGGGACTCACAAACCCATCCTGATGGATGAGGAAGGGGCCAGGAATCGCCTGGTGTCCTTCACCTATTCTCATTCAATTTATAAGCTAAGAGAGGAATAGCGGCTGTCAGACTAGTAAAAGTTTTAACCACACGCCCAGGTAACACAGTCAGGCAAGGTATTAAAGCACCTAATATGTGGTGGGATGGCTGACTGTCCCTGATATCCCCATAGGCCATAAAATCTGAAAACCAAAGGCTTTGAACCGAAAGTCAATGAAATCAGCCATAAGAGTGGACAGAGCCAATATGTCGCTACTCCCACAGCCCATCGAGGCTAGGTATCGTGATGCCATTAGTAACCCCAGGAATAAATGTGCTGAGAAGTTGAAGAGAAACTTAAGGTGAAGCTGCACAATTGTGCAGAGTGGGAGTGACATCATCTTGGACTGCTTTGCAAGGGCACTGATGGCAGCTCGATTATCCCTCCCAAAGCAAATGTGGTGATCTCTGAAGTCCTCCATCCAGGGTGAACTGGAACTATTATGAAAGAAACTTCCAAAGGTTAAATAGCATGCAATAGTAACCAGGCTAGCCAAAAGGCCACAAAGTCTGACCCAAATGATTTTGGACCTAAGCCCATCACATCCGCCCAGGCCCTCTTATAAGATGCCACTACTCCCTCAGCCCGTTGAAGTATGTCATCGTGATGCCATTAGTAACCATGGGAATAAATTCTGAGAAGTTGATGATAAACTTAAGGCAAAGCTGCACAAATGCACAGAACGGGAGCGACATCCTCTTGGAACTCGACGCTTGCTCTGCAGGGACACCGTCGACAGCTCGACTATCAATCCAAAGACAAACGCAGAGATCTCTGAAGTCCTTCATACCAAGGTGAAGTGCCACTACTATGAGAAGAAACTTGGAAAGGTTAAATTGTATGTAACCGCCAACTTCATGTGCACACTGGTGTCTGTGGAGGAGCCCTGATTGAACCTGATCATATGGAAAGAATTACAAATTGTCCTGCCAGAGAGATACCCCGTTGTAGAGAGTACACCCATATGAAGAGGAATGAAGTCCAGCGGTTAACCTAGCCAGATGTGCACTGAATGGCCGGCCTGGCTTGTGAAGTTCAAGTGTCCCCAGAGACTGAAACCATTATGTGCATGCCAGGGAAAGAGAATAACCCTGTAAGAGGTTCCAAAAGTGTATGAACTCTGAACCGGGATCTCAGTCCCCAAGACCTCTCATTTTATACTTAAGTAAGGCTGTTAGTGGTACACAAACCATGCCACCCTTAGACTGAGGCTAAGCACCCCGGCAAAATCATTCTCAAAATAACCTAAGGAGTCCAGGACGAGGCGATAGAAAGCACGAGTTGTAATAAGCTTTGTTTTTGTTTTAATTAGTACTATTATTACATATGTATTACTGCTATCGTAACCTTAATCCAATTATAACCAATACAACAGAAGATATTTGTGATTGTAAAGATCTGCACGGAGCTCATTGCTGTTATTATTACATTGGTGCCTCTACCCACGAGTAACTTTACTTACAAATGTTTCTCCTTACGAGCGGAGCTCTGTCCGCCATATTGGATGTGGTTTAGATAGGATTTTTTTTACTTACGAATTTTTAGATAGGGTTGCTTCGACTTAACGAATTTTTTCTCCCAATGCATACCTATGGGATTCGACTTGTATATTATTATTATTATTATTATTATTATTATTATTATTATTATTATTGACTTACGAATGTGCGTTCAGAACGCATTAATTCGTAATTAGAGGTACCACTGTATTATTAATACGGATAAATATTATATTATTATTATTAATGGTGCACTTCTCATTTCTTATCTAAAGCACTGCTTCTACTGATATCAATGTGATCCACAAATGCACAGAATGTACTCTGGCAATTAACAGGAAGGGAGTGGGTTAATCAGCAACCAAGGATAGAAACAACCCGATGTGTCCATGTGGTTCTAATCAAATAAATAAGATTGCAAAGAAATGTTGCTTTTGCTGAAGCAGTCACGAAACAGTAAGATAGCAAGGAGGCGGCCCAACTATTATTATTATTATTATTATTATTATTATTATTATTATTATTATTATTATGACAACCAGCTTAAATAACTTAAAAGTTTAAGTCTAATACACGAGGGGGGGGATGGAGCTTTCCTCAGACAATAAGATCTTCCTGCTTCTGGCATGTTTCTGTGTTGTCCTTGCCTTTGATGCCCAACTCAACTCCTTGTTTCTAGCTGACCTCAGCTGCCTGTGGGTGGCATAGTGACCCACCTAAACATTAGGAAGAACTTCCTGACAGTAAGAGCTGTTCGGCAGTGGAATTTGCTACCAAGGAGTGTGGTGGAGTCTCCTTCTTTGGAGGTCTTTAAGCAGAGGCTTGACAAGCATATGTCAAGAATTCTTTGATGATGTTTCCTGCTCGGCAGGGGGTTGGACTGGATGGCCCTTGTGGTCTCTTCCAACTCTATGATTCTATGATTCTATGAAATCAAAAGGGCTTACTCAATAATACCTGTTTTGTGGCACCAATCCAACATTTTTTCTCACTTTCTTATATTCCTTTATGTTTGCCATCTGTTATCCATCTCTAAACCCCCTCCCTTCAGGATTATATCATTCTGAAATTTCACTCATGATACATTTAGATTTATTGCTGATGTACTCAAATATCAGTCGAAGGCAGAAGCTGGAAAAGTTTGTGAAGAGATTAATCTATGGCTGTAATTATGAAGGGATAAATAATGGGGTCACGAAGAGTCGGACACGACTAAACGACTAAACAACAACAACAAATAAAATTATTTAGTTTGAATTGACACTTCAAATACTTCAGTAGCTGTTTGTTTTAAGCATTACATCACTTCTAAGAGAAAAAGTGCATTTTTTCATCATTATTTTAAAATCCATTGTGCTCAACTAAATTAGTTCAAAGGCATAAGACTGTCCCTTGAGGAACAGTTAAGATAAATTCTTCAGTTGAGACCACAAACACCTGAAAAACTGCCTCACCAATTATACATCATTATATCGATTGGAAAGCATTATCTTAATAATGTTAATCTATTTCCCTTCTTTTTTCTTTGATTTCTCTTTGGAGAAATAAAATAAGTGTACCATTTAAAAATAGTTGCAATAGTTATTTCAGAATTAGAATCCTCAGCAGATGAGAACTTTAGCAAATCATGTTCACCTAGCATTGACCCTGAAAAGTTTCACATTAAATGAGTTGTATAGAATGTGTGTTGAGTGTCCTCCTTCCCTGGGAGACTAATTAAAACAGTTTGTAGATGCTAATGATTCATTATTTGTGTTTCATTATTCCTGCCATCGGAGTGGGGGGGGGGGTATTGTCAAAATCTTACTGAGGTGGATATTTCACAGTTTTTCTACAGAGAAAAAGGAAATAAAGCTTATATTCAAACACTTAAAAAGCTTATATTCAAACACTTTAAAAAAAAATCCAATGCCCCATTACATGGGAATAAAGCCTACACTTTTAGATGTGAGTAGGTCAGGTGCAATCCTATAGTACTTACATGGAAGTAAGTCCCATAAAAATCGCTGGGCTTACTTCTTAGTAGTCATGAATAAGAGTGCTGTAACTTCCAAAAAATATGAGAAATCACTCTCACATTCTCCAAAGTAGTAGTAGTAGTAGTAATAATAATAATATGATAATAATTCATGATTTATACTCCGCCCATCAGGCTGGGCCTCCCCAGCCACTCTGGGCGGCTTCCAACAAAATATTAAAATATAATAGTCCATCAAACATTAAAAGCTTCCCTAAATAGGACTGCCTTCAGATGTCTTCTAAAAGTCTGGTAGTTGTTTTTGTGTGGCGATGACCCTCCTTCCCATGAAATAAGACACAAGACACACTGTATAGATTTTAATTGGGTGAAAAGGCCACAACTTTATTGGTTACGGATGTTGAGCGGTATTGGCTTAGGCATTGGAACCTAACCACCAAATCTGACTGCAACCCGTGTGTTGCAGTCTGTGAGAAGTTAACCACCAGCAAGGTGCCCAGTGATGTACATCTACCAGAACCGCCTTCTGTGGCTGCCGTTGGGGCGTGCATTACGGCCCTGACCTCCGCAGGCTCAGGACAAGCTCCGCCCCCAACACCTTTATCGGAATATTTCACTACTCTCTGGGCAGATGATGACGTAATTTATGCTAATTTCCAATGCGTAACTGCCACTTGAGCCTCCTGAGGCTCGCCGCCAATACCCTCACACCCACAACCAATGTCTTATCCCTCTAAAGCAAGTTACGTGAAAGGGCAGAAGGAGTTGCGGAGCTGCAAGGAGGCTCTCCAGGCTGGACTCCTTTTCTTAGGCAAGGCTGTCAGGTGTGGAAGCTATAAGGGAGAACGTACGGGGGGGGGGGGGAGTTAGAGGAGCCTGTAGGTCAGTGTGATTATAGTGCAGATGATGAGGAGCAGCACGGCAAACCTGGATGCTGCGGCTAGGATAGGGGCTGCTGCAAGGAGGCCGTGCTCAACATGCAGCTGGCAGTCTGTGAAGGGTTAACTACCATTGGGTGAGTCCTGTGATGTACCGTGTTTCTCACATTATAAGACATGTCTTATATTTATTTTTTTCTCAAAAATACAGACTATGGCTTGTTTTCAAGGGATGTCTTATTTTTTTCCTCCTCCTCCTGCCGCGGCCGGCATTGCTGCTGCGCCTATCACTATGTCTTATTTTCGGGGTATGGCTTATATTCCTTGAATGCTTAAAAATCCTGCTATGGCTTATTTTATGGGTATGTCTTAAAATATGAGAAACAGGGTACATCAACTAGGATTCACCCTGGGGCCTCACAGAATCTTATGGCTGGGTGCCATATAGTTTGTCCATTCCAGGCTGACACCTTTCTGGCCACTGCCAGATCCAAGAACTTCCTTGATGCATGCCATCATATGACTCCAGCCCGCTGTGCTGGCAGTCTGTGAAGGGTTAACCACCATTGGGTGAGTCCTGTGATGTACATTGACTAGGACTCACCCTGGGTCATCTCAGAATCTTATGGCTGGGTGCAAGATAGTTTGTCCATTCAAAGCTGAAACCTTTCTGGCCACTGCCAGAACCAAGAACTTCCTTGATTTATCAATAGCAGCGGGGGGGGGGGGTGTGAAAGTCGCGCAAAAATGCGTCTCTCCAGCAGGGAAGACCAAAGATAGTCAAGATTTAGAAAGGCAGCCACCAGTTCAACCAAGTCTTTAAAATCTACAATGCAACTCAGAGCCTTTACATTAAGCCAAATCATTTCCACCAGGCTGCACCTCCAAGAAAACAGGGGGATTTTGCGAGGCGGCCCTGGCCTACACAGCTGGCAGGAGTCCATCCCAGCACATCCATCTCCTTGCAAACCAGGAAACTTTGACTCGTGGAGGTATCCCCAAATTGGGACCCAATCTCCAATCAAAAGCGCACACCTGAGCCCAGTGCATGGTACTGTGATCAACTATCCAGATATTCAGCGTATTATCTCCTGAGAACAAAGCAAAAGAATGTAAGTGATTTGCCAAACTCAATTGCTTAGTCACATTGTGCAGCAGAGGTAGCCCTCATAAGCTTTGAACGTCCATCGACCCAAATCTTTTATTCTCTCCGATGAGAGGCCCGTGTGTACCACTGCTCCATTCGGAAGGAATGTGCGGTAACACGCGGGCACCCTTCCCCCTCTGGTTTTATATTGACGAATGTAAAGCAATAATTATGTATGGATAGCATTAGGTCAGATAACAAAGTGCCCTTAGCGGACTGGTCGGGGGCGGGGGACTCACAAACCCATCCTGATGGATGAGGAAGGGGCCAGGAATCGCCTGGTGTCCTTCACCTATTCTCATTCAATTTATAAGCTAAGAGAGGAATAGCGGCTGTCAGACTAGTAAAAGTTTTAACCACACGCCCAGGTAACACAGTCAGGCAAGGTATTAAAGCACCTAATATGTGGTGGGATGGCTGACTGTCCCTGATATCCCCATAGGCCATAAAATCTGAAAACCAAAGGCTTTGAACCGAAAGTCAATGAAATCAGCCATAAGAGTGGACAGAGCCAATATGTCGCTACTCCCACAGCCCATCGAGGCTAGGTATCGTGATGCCATTAGTAACCCCAGGAATAAATGTGCTGAGAAGTTGAAGAGAAACTTAAGGTGAAGCTGCACAATTGTGCAGAGTGGGAGTGACATCATCTTGGACTGCTTTGCAAGGGCACTGATGGCAGCTCGATTATCCCTCCCAAAGCAAATGTGGTGATCTCTGAAGTCCTCCATCCAGGGTGAACTGGAACTATTATGAAAGAAACTTCCAAAGGTTAAATAGCATGCAATAGTAACCAGGCTAGCCAAAAGGCCACAAAGTCTGACCCAAATGATTTTGGACCTAAGCCCATCACATCCGCCCAGGCCCTCTTATAAGATGCCACTACTCCCTCAGCCCGTTGAAGTATGTCATCGTGATGCCATTAGTAACCATGGGAATAAATTCTGAGAAGTTGATGATAAACTTAAGGCAAAGCTGCACAAATGCACAGAACGGGAGCGACATCCTCTTGGAACTCGACGCTTGCTCTGCAGGGACACCGTCGACAGCTCGACTATCAATCCAAAGACAAACGCAGAGATCTCTGAAGTCCTTCATACCAAGGTGAAGTGCCACTACTATGAGAAGAAACTTGGAAAGGTTAAATTGTATGTAACCGCCAACTTCATGTGCACACTGGTGTCTGTGGAGGAGCCCTGATTGAACCTGATCATATGGAAAGAATTACAAATTGTCCTGCCAGAGAGATACCCCGTTGTAGAGAGTACACCCATATGAAGAGGAATGAAGTCCAGCGGTTAACCTAGCCAGATGTGCACTGAATGGCCGGCCTGGCTTGTGAAGTTCAAGTGTCCCCAGAGACTGAAACCATTATGTGCATGCCAGGGAAAGAGAATAACCCTGTAAGAGGTTCCAAAAGTGTATGAACTCTGAACCGGGATCTCAGTCCCCAAGACCTCTCATTTTATACTTAAGTAAGGCTGTTAGTGGTACACAAACCATGCCACCCTTAGACTGAGGCTAAGCACCCCGGCAAAATCATTCTCAAAATAACCTAAGGAGTCCAGGACGAGGCGATAGAAAGCACGAGTTGTAATAAGCTTTGTTTTTGTTTTAATTAGTACTATTATTACATATGTATTACTGCTATCGTAACCTTAATCCAATTATAACCAATACAACAGAAGATATTTGTGATTGTAAAGATCTGCACGGAGCTCATTGCTGTTATTATTACATTGGTGCCTCTACCCACGAGTAACTTTACTTACAAATGTTTCTCCTTACGAGCGGAGCTCTGTCCGCCATATTGGATGTGGTTTAGATAGGATTTTTTTTACTTACGAATTTTTAGATAGGGTTGCTTCGACTTAACGAATTTTTTCTCCCAATGCATACCTATGGGATTCGACTTGTATATTATTATTATTATTATTATTATTATTATTATTATTATTATTATTGACTTACGAATGTGCGTTCAGAACGCATTAATTCGTAATTAGAGGTACCACTGTATTATTAATACGGATAAATATTATATTATTATTATTAATGGTGCACTTCTCATTTCTTATCTAAAGCACTGCTTCTACTGATATCAATGTGATCCACAAATGCACAGAATGTACTCTGGCAATTAACAGGAAGGGAGTGGGTTAATCAGCAACCAAGGATAGAAACAACCCGATGTGTCCATGTGGTTCTAATCAAATAAATAAGATTGCAAAGAAATGTTGCTTTTGCTGAAGCAGTCACGAAACAGTAAGATAGCAAGGAGGCGGCCCAACTATTATTATTATTATTATTATTATTATTATTATTATTATTATTATTATTATTATTATGACAACCAGCTTAAATAACTTAAAAGTTTAAGTCTAATACACGAGGGGGGGGATGGAGCTTTCCTCAGACAATAAGATCTTCCTGCTTCTGGCATGTTTCTGTGTTGTCCTTGCCTTTGATGCCCAACTCAACTCCTTGTTTCTAGCTGACCTCAGCTGCCTGTGGGTGGCATAGTGACCCACCTAAACATTAGGAAGAACTTCCTGACAGTAAGAGCTGTTCGGCAGTGGAATTTGCTACCAAGGAGTGTGGTGGAGTCTCCTTCTTTGGAGGTCTTTAAGCAGAGGCTTGACAAGCATATGTCAAGAATTCTTTGATGATGTTTCCTGCTCGGCAGGGGGTTGGACTGGATGGCCCTTGTGGTCTCTTCCAACTCTATGATTCTATGATTCTATGAAATCAAAAGGGCTTACTCAATAATACCTGTTTTGTGGCACCAATCCAACATTTTTTCTCACTTTCTTATATTCCTTTATGTTTGCCATCTGTTATCCATCTCTAAACCCCCTCCCTTCAGGATTATATCATTCTGAAATTTCACTCATGATACATTTAGATTTATTGCTGATGTACTCAAATATCAGTCGAAGGCAGAAGCTGGAAAAGTTTGTGAAGAGATTAATCTATGGCTGTAATTATGAAGGGATAAATAATGGGGTCACGAAGAGTCGGACACGACTAAACGACTAAACAACAACAACAAATAAAATTATTTAGTTTGAATTGACACTTCAAATACTTCAGTAGCTGTTTGTTTTAAGCATTACATCACTTCTAAGAGAAAAAGTGCATTTTTTCATCATTATTTTAAAATCCATTGTGCTCAACTAAATTAGTTCAAAGGCATAAGACTGTCCCTTGAGGAACAGTTAAGATAAATTCTTCAGTTGAGACCACAAACACCTGAAAAACTGCCTCACCAATTATACATCATTATATCGATTGGAAAGCATTATCTTAATAATGTTAATCTATTTCCCTTCTTTTTTCTTTGATTTCTCTTTGGAGAAATAAAATAAGTGTACCATTTAAAAATAGTTGCAATAGTTATTTCAGAATTGGAATCCTCAGCAGATGAGAACTTTAGCAAATCATGTTCACCTAGCATTGACCCTGAAAAGTTTCACATTAAATGAGTTGTATAGAATGTGTGTTGAGTGTCCTCCTTCCCTAGGAGACTAATTAAAACAGTTTGTAGATGCTAATGATTCATTATTTGTGTTTCATTATTCCTGCCATCGGAGTGGGGGGGGGGGTTATTGTCAAAATCTTACTGAGGTGGATATTTCACAGTTTTTCTACAGAGAAAAAGGAAATAAAGCTTATATTTAAACACTTAAAAAGCTTATATTCAAACACTTAAAAAAAAATCCAATGCCCCATTACATGGGAATAAAGCCTACACTTTCAGATGTGAGTAGGTCAGGTGCAATCCTATAGTACTTACATGGAAGTAAGTCCCATAAAAATCGCTGGGCTTACTTCTTAGTAGTCATGAATAAGAGTGCTGTAACTTCCAAAAAATATGAGAAATCACTCTCACATTCTCCATAATAATAATAATAATAATAATAATAATAATAATAATAATATGATAATAATTTATTATTTATACTCTGCCCATCAGGCTGGGCCTCCCCAGCAACTCTGGGTGGCTTCCAACAAAATATTAAAATATAATAGTCCATCAAACATTAAAAGCTTCCCTAAATAGGACTGCCTTCAGATGTCTTCTAAAAGTCTGGTAGTTGTTTCTCTGTTTGACATCTGGCTGGAGGGCGTTCCACAGGGCAGGTGCCACTACTGAGAAGGCCCTCTGCCTGCTTCCGGGTAACTTGGCTTCTCTCAGCGAGAGAACTGCCAGAAGGCCCTCGGCACTGGACCTCAGTGTGTGAGTTGAATGATGGGGGTGGAGACGCTCCTTCAGGTATACTGAACCGAGGCTCTTTAGGGCTTCAAAGCAAAATAAAAAAAATCCTTCAGTAGCACCTTAAAGACCAACTAAGTTTATATTTTGGTATACACCCGGACAACATCATTACTGGCCCCAACAACATCCAACATACCATCTCAGGACTATTTAATTGCTCATCTTCTAACATTGTGTATGCCATCAAATGCCAACGGTGCCCTTCAGCTCTCTATATTGGACAAACAGGCCAAACCCTACGCCAAAGGATAAATGGACATAAATCTGACATCAGGAACCATAAGACTGAAAAACCAGTAGGAGAACACTTCAATCTCCCAGGACATTCTATACAAGATCTCAAAGCAGCTGTTTTATTACAGAGAAATTTCAGGAACAGACTGGAAAGGGAAGTTGCTGAATTGGAAATCATTACCAAGCTTAAAACCATGGAAGCACCTGGGATGAATAGAGATATCAGATTCTTATCTCATTATGCATGATCAAGCTTTCTTTAGCACCTCAGCCCAGGACTAATTGCAGCCATCAGCAGCCATTAACACCCATCTACAGGTTTACCACTCCCATCAGCCCATCTCCCATTCCCACCCACCCCCACCACCCTCTGTATATATATAGGGTCTGACACTTCTGTTTCTAGTGTATCTGAAGAAGTGTGCATGCACACAAAAGCTCATACCAAAATATAAACTTAGTTGGTCTTTAAGGTGCTACTGAAGGAATTTTTTTATTTTGCTTCGACTCCGACCAACACGGCTACCTACCTGTAACTAGGGCTTCAAAGGTCAGCACCAACACTTTGAATTGTGCTCGGAAACGTACTGGGAGCCAGTGTAGATCTTTCAAGACTGGTGTTATGTGGTCTCGGCGGCCGCTCCCAGTCACCAGTCTAGCTGCTGCATTCTGGATTAATTGCAGTTTCCAGGTCACCTTCAGAGGTAGCCCCACATAGAGCACATTGCAGTACCGTAGTTCAAGCGAGAGATAACTAGAGCATGCACCACTCTGCCGAGACAGTACGCGGGCAGGTAGGGTCTCAGCCTACGTAACAATGATTTCTCTAATGCATGTTCATTAAATTCACATATTTTTCTTCAGAACCTTTTGTAAAATGCCAATTTATACACATTTAAACATTAAAATGATAAATTGAATAACTGAACACAATACTTGTATTTAATTGGTTTAATAATGATACCAATTAATACATGCTATTAAACCAATTAATACATGCAATGTTGCTCATTTATTCAATTTATCAATTTAATGTGTAAATAATAATAATAATAATAATAATAATAATAATAATAATAGCAACAACAACAACAACAACAACAACAACAACAATATAAATTCTAAGTATACCACACCCTCCCCAGCCAAGACTGGGCTCAGGGCAGCTAACATCAGGTATAAAAACAATGGATTAAAATGCAACTTAAAATGCAACTTAAAAATACAACTTAAAAACAGGATTAAAATACAATTTAAAATGCAGCCTCATTTCAGTGGAAGCCCAGATTAAAAACTGTTTGGGGGAGAGAAAACGTCAAATGGGTCTAAACTGGCATTTTACAAAAGGTTCTGAAGAAAACAGTCTAGATGATAGATAGATAGATAGATAGATAGATAGATAGATAGATAGATGATACATAGATAGATGATGTATGATAAAAATTGGGAAAGCAGGTTCTCCCCATAGAGGAGAACATGGGTTGCGGAAGGGTTAACAAGACATCCCAGGGTTGGAGAGGCGGGTCAGTTTGGATGGCCACATGTGTGATTGGTGGGTGTGCTGTTGCTGGGGAAATTTGCATGTAGCAAATGATTGAATGACAGCCTTACCCTATATATGCTTAGCGAGCAGCTTTCAGTTCCACTTTTGCTGTTTGCAACGAATCTGCCGCCCGCCCTTCTCTAATTTTAGGTGTTCTTGCATTGACCTTGCTGTGCCTCTCATGGGGTTGCCCGTTTTGGATCAGGGGCTTGGTAGGAATTTTGCCACTTGGCTGATTGGCTGGTGCCAGGTGGTTTTTGCCTACTACGCTGCAACAAGTCACAACTTGTAAAGTTGGCGGTTAGGCATTGGTTCAAATTGGATGGTGGAGGGGTACGGATTTGGTTGGGCCTGCCTGTCATGGTTGCTGCTGCCTTTAGGGGTATTCCTTTAAAGGAATCCTTGGGCTCTACATGTTTGTCTGTTTATCCCCACGCATGAGCCCCGGGGAGCATCTGAGGGATGAGGTCAAGGGCGTGGGCACCTGCCCCGATCTCTTCCAGAGGGTGCTTACCTACTGGCTCCCCTACTAGGTTAGTGGGAGTCAGATCTATCCCAGGCAGGGGACAGACGGCAAGAACCAATGCCTAAGCAACCACTCACATTCAGTTGTAGTTAAATAAAGTTGTGGCCAAATTAATGCCCCAAACCTTAAACTTAAAATATTGTGTGAAGTGTGAGTTATTGGGGGGATGTCTTGGAACCTCAGCACGCAACCTGTGGGCTTCCATATGTTGCTGGAGCCCAACTCTCATAACAGGCAGAATGGAGAGTTCCCCATGATGGCTGAATATGTATGTTACAGCAGTCACATCCTAGAAGATTCTTTTCCATCTTTTAAAGATGAAGAGTGGGAATGCTTTAGTGAAGATGGTGATGTTATCTACAGTTTGAATATGGCCTTGTATAAAATGTGTGTAATTTGCCTTTCTTTCTTTCTTTCTTTCTTTCTTTCTTTCTTTCTTTCTTTCTTTCTTTCTTTCTTTCCTTTCTTCCTATCCTCCTTCCCCTTGTTATTGTCACAGCAGTTAGGCTAAAAGCTTGAGAGCAGCCTAAGGTCACCCAAGGTGAGCTTCATGGCTGAGTGGCGATTTGAACCCTGGTCTTCCGAATCTTAGTTCAACACTCTAACCACTGCACTACACCAGATTTATACACCACTTGAGTGTAAGAAAACTCTAAGCAGTTTACAAATATATATATAAAATAAATCTTTAATGTTGTTTTCCCTATACATATAGGTTTTGGGTTTAAATATTTAAATAAGTAAAAGGTTCACCCAACCTTCTGTGCCTTGCATCCTTTATGGTCACAATAAATGAAAGATAATTTCCCAGCTAAGTTTCCTCATGCAGCTGTTGTAGTCCCCAGGTAGCAAGTTTCTCAAATGCTTGGACCCAAAAGAGAAAGAGGGAGAGAAACTACCAAAATAAACCTTCAAGTCACATGCACATATACACCTCATTAGCAGCCTTAAATACCAGAATCGGTGGGAGGAAACACTTTACTCTCCATTTAGAATCTGAATGTCCTATTGATATGTTCATAGATTCATATAGAAATGCATAGCTTGATGGGTGATCACCACAGCAATTCAGAAGAAATAATGAACAGCAAGGTAATAATCCACCTTTTGCCCTCACCATCTCAATAAAAAAAAATCATCTGAATGACATTTTTTGTGTGAACATATTATATTTTCCCTCTTTTCCCTTTCTGACCCTTTGTTCACCAACTCTCTACTCCATAAATTGACTTTTTAAGATGTAAGTGCAGTTTAAGTTAAGGTGTTATTTGAGAGGGAAAGTGGAGTTTCCTTATCTACATGCAGGGACTAAATATATGGAGGCTAAGATCTTCCAGAAATCTTCCAGCAAAGATTGAAAAGCCATCCATTGGGGATACACTAGCTCCAAATTTCCTTCACAAAAAAGGTGATTGAACTAGACAATGTGTGTGCTTCTAATTAAGAATCATTCAAATCATTACAAAATGTAACAGTTGTAAAGTAACCTAAGTCAAAAATTTTATGTTTAATTTGTAAGATAATTTGTGACAGGTACAATTTTAGGGAGCGCAAAACTGATTAAATGAAAGAATAAGTCTGAAAGAGAGAGAGGAGGAAGTCGATCACCAGAGGAGCAGAAGGAAAACATTTATAGAAACAAGAAAGGGAACAGAAACAAATAAGTCATAAGAAGAAGTTGATAAATTGTAGCAATTCTCAGTTTAGCTAAAAAACACGATAAGACTTATTTTGGAATTTGTATACTTTTTATTTAACTTTTTTTTTGTACTAAAATGTTACTTTCCGATTTCTGATGATGTATGCAAAGATAAAACAATAAAAATGATTATGGAAAAAAAAGAATCATTCAAATCAGACATAAAGTTCTGTTTATATTTTATTTACATTAACTGTCTTGTATCTTTATTCTTGGGGCATGAAATCTAGTTCTTTCAGTCAAAACAGCTGATGAATTTGAAGGAGAGATGAAACTACAGAAATGTTTATGGAACAGTTCCCATATTCCCAGTTCAGGGTTACATTCAGCTATGTGCTTTAAAACATTTTTTGGTACAGTGTTCAGTTCCTCTTTTTACTTCATGTCTTATGCTCAGTGATATTCCTGAGTCATCTTATTGGTCAGTATGGGCAAAAGAGTCCAGATTACATAAGTCTTTGGTCTTATCCAGCAGATTTCTTATGTTCAGGCTCATGCCCTCTAAATTCTATCAGTTCTCTTTCTCCTTCTTCCCACAGGGTAGATAATGTCAAATGACACCAATTTTGTTCTTCTGGGATTCTCTGATATTCGGGAGCTCCAAATTTTACACTTTGTGATGTTTCTTTTGATTTATTTGGCTACTGTCGTGGGAAATCTACTCATAATCATACTCATAACCCTCAACCGTCAACTTCACACGCCTATGTACTTTTTCTTGATGAATTTATCCATCGCAGACATTGGCAACATCTCCGTCAATGTCCCCAAAGCCATGAGCAACTCCCTCATGAACACCAGGTTGATTTCATATCCAGAATGTGTTTCCCAAGTCTTTTTCCTCATCTTCTTTGCAGTGACTGACCTGGGCCTCCTCACAGTCATGGCTTATGATCGATACGTTGCCATCTGCAATCCACTACGATATGAGACAGTGATGAACATGAGAGCTTGCATCCAAATGGCAGCAAGTGCATGGGTGACTGGTTTTTTCTTTGCAGTGTTACACACTGGGGGCACATTTTCCATTACTTTCTGCTCCAACGTTCTCAACCAGTTTTTTTGTGAAATCCCACAATTGCTAAAACTCTCCTGTGATGACAATTATATGACAGAAGTTGGTGTCCTTGTATTTGTTGAATGTGTAGCTTTAGCTTGCTTTATTTTTATAATTTACTCATATGTACAGATCTTCACCAATGTACTCAGAATACCTTCTGTGCGGGGAAGGAAGAAAGCATTGTCTACTTGCTTGCCGCACCTCATTGTTGTCTCCTTATTTATCTGCACTGGCTCCTTTGCCTATTTGTGTCCAACTCAAAAAGCCCCAAAACACCTGGTCATGATGATTTCTGTGTTATATTCTATATTGCCACCCATGATGAATCCAGTGATTTATAGCATGAGAAATCAAGAGATCAGATCCGCACTGTCAAAACTTTTTGGATGAAAACTATGTTCCAAGCATCAGATGACAACCATCATTTTATGATCTAGTGCTACAGTGCTTCATAACTTAAGTTCCTAAGAGAAATATACCCATACTGTATCTATATAACCTATACCTAAAGTTGCCTTAAACTGGGACAGACTACTTGTCTATCCAGCCTCGTGCAATCATATATTATTTCTGCTTCTTTGCTCATCATTGTGTGTGTGTGTGTGTGTGTGTGTGTGTGTGTGTGTGTGTGTGTGTGTGTGAGTCAGATAACATTAGGCAGTGTGACAGAAGCAGCCCAGGGAGCAAAGATCGCCACTTCTGAAGAAGAACTACAGAAAAAGGCATGTTTCTTTGACACCATGCATACCAAACAGATTATTTGTGTATTGCTAGGAAATGTAGCAGGGGCACAAGGAGAAGGGGACGACAGAGGACGAGATGGTTGGACAGTGTTCTCAAAGCTACCAACACGAGTCTGACCAAACTGCGGGAGGCGGTGCAAGACAGGAGTGCCTGGCGTGCTATGGTCCATGGGGTCACGACGAGTCGGACACGACTAAACGACTAAACAACAACAACAACAGGAAATGTACAACATTCAGCTGCGCTATGCACAATCCGAAAGACATGCTGTGGATTATGTGCCTTCACTGCACTCAATTTGGCACCTGCTGTAAGCATTTTTGTTTAAGCAAACCTTCCCAGATATCTAGAATGTTAATGTGTATTTCAATCTGTTTTTAGTTTATTGCTGATTCTATTCTTTTTGAACGTTTAAACAATTGTTTTTAACTGTTTTTGCCAATAATTTTACAGTATTTATTCTTTTGTAAACTGATTTGATTTTTTAAAACAAACAAATAGTGTATAATTTTTTCGAAATAAAATTTGGATCATTTGCCCTACAGTATCGTGCACATGAGCAGGGTTGCCATCTCATCCTCCCCTGCCCTATCCCCAATTGCAAAAATTGAGCAAATGCAGCTTTTGTGGCCCTGGAATATCAATACTTTTTTTTTTAAAAAAAAGATGCTGTACCCTTTCCCACTGCATGCTCTCATATACAGGCAGTGGGGTAACTGCTACAAGTCTAGGCTGTGGTGGAAGCTCTTTGCCTGCCTGGAAGTGGGCTTGCCCCAAAATGGGAGGAGGAGGAGAGAGTCAAAGACAGGTGGCAGGGAGAGAATGCTAGAAAACCTCAATGCAGAAAGGAAGAGGGTGGGTGGGAAATGGACAATGGCATAACCTCTCAACATTGCTGCAAACCAATTGAGCTGCTCTTCAGAGTATTTTAAATGGTTAATTTGTCTTTCCTACAGATTTGAACCACTTAACAGGAATAGAATTAACAGAATTATAATAAATTAAAAGCACTTATTTTCTCAACATATAAAAGATAATTTCCCAGCTGATCTTGCACGCTGAGACATAGTGGTCCCAAGGCAACAAGTTTCTCAAGTGCTCAGAAACGGAAAAAAGAAAGAAAGAAATGTTGCAACAATCAAAACAGCTTCAAATCACATGCACACATATACACCTCCTTGGCAGACTTGAAAACTAGAATCAGGGGAAGAAGAGTCAAGTAGGTGTATATTTCAAATCTGAAGCTCATAGCGGTACGTATTAGGAATGCACTAGCTGTGAATTTCCTCCTCTAAATGGGTGGACTAGATTGCCTACAAAACCCCTTTGAACTCTATGATGCTGCAGTTAAGACATTAAAAGTACTAAACTGGCAGGAATTACTTCAAACCATTCACTGTTTTGTTTTTTCATTCTGGGTGATGGAGAGCAACCTGTTCAGTACTAAGGGGTGATGAATATGCAGGGCATTGGTAAACCTACTGGTGATTAATGACACATTTCCCACATTGACAATTAGAAGCAGATACATACTCTTGATTTAAAAAAATAATAATTTTCAATTCTTTTTATGACTTCATGGTTCTTGTACAACATGGAGCTACTGTCCTGATCTAAGAATTAAGGAATTTCTACATGTCTTTCCTTTTGCTTTATGGCAGGAGAGTGAAAAACATTTTCCCCTTATTTTTATGTTCCCTTGGGGTAACATAAAGAAGATGCTGGATGCTAGCAATGGTTGGAGACTATGCCAGTGGAGGACAGAGTGAGAGCCAAAATTACATGGGGCCACCCACTCTTTCCTTCTGCAGCCCCTTTTCTCCCCTCCCCCCACCCTTCTTGCACAGAATGGTACTGGGGAGGAACAGATCAATTGTGACAAAGGGTCTGAACTGACCATTACCTAAGAGCATTTGAAAATATATTGAGAAGATGGTTAATAGGGTGATGACTTTTTTATAACCTCATTTCCCTGTATCATAATTTGATGAGCTTTCATTAAAGATTAGATGAAATCTTACTTTCAAAGAGATTTGATTAAAAAAAAAACCTCGCGCACAAAATGATTAAAAAAATTATTTATCAGTTTTTTGACCATTTTTGAAGTCACTGTAAGCAGATATAAAATTGAACCCAAGCTTTAGAGTTACATATATACAACATTATATAGGGTCATCAAACACACAAGGAAGGTTTTTTTATCTACAGTAACAGTATAGACGCCACTAGAGGATGATGTTTTGCTACCTCTCCTGTAGGTTCTTTTCCCAGCATGTCCGGCAGGGTCTGCTGGCTGAGTTTTAAGGACCCAAAAAGGGGCTTTTACCTTGTGCAGGTGTGACGTTTGTATACCCTATGTTGCTAAGAACACTCCCCATTGTGGAATGTGGTGTTGTGTCCAAATTTGATACGAAATATGTATTGAATTGTTAATACAATTTTATGAAATGGTAAAACAGCATACAAAAAATTAAAACCGGTTTGTGTGTAACCTTTTTTAATATTTTAATGGAATATACCTCATTTTAGTCATTAATAGGCAAAATTTCATCCATTTGTGCTACAGGAAATAATTTTTGAGGAAAAAATGAAAAAGTCATCACCCTAATGGTTAATTTGATTCACTGTGATACCAAAATATGACTTTTCATGGGCCAACTGCCCATGAATGTCCTTATTTCATGGGCCAATGATGAATGGATAACAATAATTTAGGTAGGGCTAGAGAAGATTCTGCTCTGAATCATGTCAGCCAATGTAAACAATATTGATTGAGATAGATCGGGGGTGTTACTCAGCTTTCTATATTCCTAGCTGCATATGATCCCAGTTTGGGGAGCAGCAAATGTGGAAGAAGGCTTTTGC
This sequence comes from Zootoca vivipara, assembly GCF_963506605.1. Taxonomy (NCBI): domain Eukaryota; kingdom Metazoa; phylum Chordata; class Lepidosauria; order Squamata; family Lacertidae; genus Zootoca; species Zootoca vivipara. Next base: position 29,989,921 of record NC_083288.1, on the reverse strand, counting down.
CCTTGTTTACTGCTTATGGACTTCAGAGAGACATCTGGTGGGCTACTAAAGAAAAAAATGAGTTGGACTGCATAAGATTTTGGTTTCATCCAGCAGAGATCTTATATCAAGGATTAGGCACCTCCAAATTATATCTCTCCTTCTTCCCACAGGGTAGATAATGTCAAATGAGACCAGTTTTCTTCTTCTGGGATTCTCTGATTTCCGAGAGCTCCAAATTTTACACTTTGTGATGTTTCTTTTGATTTATTTGGCTACTGTCGTGGGAAATCTACTCATAATCATACTCATAACCCTCAACCGTCAACTTCACACGCCTATGTACTTTTTCTTGATGAATTTATCCATCGCAGACATTGGCAACATCTCCATCAATGTCCCCAAAGCCATGAGCAACTCCCTCATGAACACCAGGTTGATTTCATATCCAGAATGTGTTTCCCAAGTCTTTTTCCTCATCTTCTTTGCAGTGACTGACCTGGGCCTCCTCACAGTCATGGCTTATGATCGATACATTGCCATCTGCAATCCACTACGATATGAGACAGTGATGAACATGAGAGCTTGCATCCAAATGGCAGCAAGTGCATGGATGACTGGCCTTTTCAATGCTATGTTACACACTGGTGGCACATTTTCCATTACTTTCTGCTCCAATGTTGTCAACCAGTTTTTTTGTGAAATCCCACAATTGCTGAAGCTCTCCTGTAATGACAATTATATGGCAGAAGTTGGGATCAATGTATTTGCAGCCTGTGAAGCTTTCGGTTGCTTTATCTTCATAATCTTTTCTTATGTTCAGATTTTCACCAACGTGCTAAGAATCCCCTCAGTGCAAGGGAAGAAGAAAGCCCTATCTACCTGCTTGCCCCACCTCATTGTTGTCTCCTTATTTATCTGCACTGGCACCCTTGGCTATTTGTGCCCAACTCAAAATGCCCCCAAAGATCTGGTCATGATGATTTCTGTGCTATATTCTATGTTGCCACCCATGATGAATCCAGTGATTTATAGCATGAGAAATCAAGAGATCAGATCTGCACTGTCAAAACATTTTGGATGGAAACTATGTTCCAAGCATCAAATGAAAATCATTTTGCAATCTAGTGTATTTTGATATGGGCATTAAGGATGGAGAATAAATTATTTTGGTTTGCATTTTAACGTCAACCACCATAATTTGTCGGTCCCTGACTTTTTAATTGATTGGAACACGACTCTCAGTGAGATTGTGCATTTATCCAGTTTTTGCAATGTAGTGGCAGGTCAAATAATTTTTCAATAATATATTTGTTTTAATGAAAATGTGAATAGCATGAGAGACAATTTATATAAACAAAATACATATTTTTGGGGAAAATGCATACCTCAGGTGAATGAACATACATTTTAATAGGATTTTAGTATAAAAAAGAAAGAAATTAAAAGTGAGTGGTTTGATGAATAAATGATTGTGTATATGCAAAATTGACATGGAGTAGAAATATTCTGTTCCATTTACAGCAAGTAGATATCTTCTTAATAGTATATGTTCTGTAGTAGCAATGCTGGATTTGTTTTTGTTTTAAAAAAGGTATGGACTTATAATTATTTCATAATAGAAAGAAAGAAAGAAAGAAAGAAAGAAAGAAAGAAAGAAAGAAAGAAAGAAAGAAAGAAAGAAAGAGTCCTTTGTGTTTCAGGGCAGAAGTCCTAGGATTTAAATTCCTACAATTCTTAAAATAAGGCCCAAAAGAGCTAGGAATCTGACCAGGGTGCAGACTTGCTCCCCATGGGGGGGGGGGTAGGTCACATGATGCATCACATGTCGTGACTCCACCCAGCATACCCTGGGGGCGGCAGGATGCACGGAGGGCGATCTTTGTGTTTTTTTGTCCCAGCTGCTGCCCAGCTCCTGGGCTCCCAGGCTGCCGAGAGGAGGTTTGCGGTGGCGAAAGAGGTTGGTGGCAGCCCCCCAATATTGTGGGGCACTGCCCCCTGCTGAAAAATATTGGGGGAGCTGAAGCCCCCTCTGCACCCGATACCCAGTGTGTCTGGATCCAAGGGCGTACCCACCATGGGGCAAGTTAGGGCAGCTGCCCTACTCTAGAAGCAGGGCTGGTGGGCAGAGGCGGAGCACAGCCCGGCGGAGCGCGAGTTCACCATTCCCGCCGCGCCGCGCCGCACCCTCCCTCCAGCTCCCCGGCGCGCCCTCAGGCAAGGCCAAGCGCGGCGGGGAACCAGGGAGCGCGGCGCAGTGGGCGGGAACGCCGAACTCGCGCTCCGCTGGGCTGGGCTCCGCCTCCGCCCACCAGCCCTGCTGCTAGGGAGGGGCACAGCCCAGCGGAGCGCGAGTTCGCCGTTCCCGCCCACTTTGTGGCCCCTCCCCTTCCGTGCCTTGGCCCCTCCCCTTGCCCCCCCCCCTAGTTTTGATCCTGGGTACGCCCATGTCTGGATCTGACTAACTGAAATACCACTTCCTATTACACATGCCTTCAAATGAAGTGCTCTTCCGTCAGACAACAGTTATGTGGTGTTTGGTGTGAGGAAGCTTCCATGCTTGTCACACTTCTTGGTTTAAATACTTTCCCCAGAAAAGCTAATCTTTCACCATACTTATATTGTTTCAGCACCACTGAAAAGGCTTGTTTATTTGTAAACAAGGTTGGTTTACATTTTCTATTGCCATTCAGAAACACCATATGTGTTCGTATGCATTTGTTCATTTATTTAATTACATTTATGAATCACTTTCCATAAATATCTCAAAGTTAATTTCACAAGAACATAAACAATAAAGAGAATTAAAAACAGGTTGCTGTTTTTGGCCATGAACCTGAATAATTGCTCCCCCAGGTGCTGAAGGTTGGGGGCTCAAATTAAAGATAATGGATGATAGCAGAGGCTAGTTTCCCTCTTAATCCCCCCAATGAATTTGAGGGGGTGCCGTGAACCCACAGTTGCTGTCAGTTGGAAGACTTCACCAAGAATGGAGGGACAGGGTGCTGTGTTATGCCATGACTCCATTTTGAATAAAGACTTGATCAGCTATCTAGTTCACTGTGGGATCCCCTTTTATTTTGGATAATTGGGTTAAAGTAAAAGGCACCCCAGCTGGCCTGATGTTGACAAAAGCTGCTAACAATTTGGCATTTAATTTGCACGTTGGGAAGTGGTTCACTGCTGCTCGGATGGGACTTTTAAAGAAAGGGGGTGGGGCTAGAACCTTTGACCACCGTTTACCTACCTCCATGTACTTCTGAATCCTATCTGTCAGAAATGATGGGAGCCATCTCAATGAAGTGACCCCCTAACTTCCATTCCCTCAGGATGATCCATGGCTGACAATCCAGGAAAACCAATGGGACTACATTTCCCCTTCCAGCTCCTGGCCCAAAGCAGTTTCCATGCTGAAGCCTGGCCAGAAACCAGAATGGAAAAGATCTCAATTATCAGTTTCATACAGAAACACTTGGAACTGTGTAAAAAAAAAACAATCCCAAACAAACCACTTGTTCACACAACTTGTACAAAAAGGGGATGTTGGACACAAAATGACAGTTCTTCAAATTGTAGGAGTCCAATTCTGTTTTTGTTTTCAAAAGAGGCCATATTATCACCTCATTTAGTACTTCCCCTGAGATAAGTGTTTATGACAGGCATCCCCCAACTGCGGCCCTCCAGATGTTTTGGCCTACAACTCCCATGATCCCTAGCTAACAGGACCAGTGGTCAGGGATGATGGGAATTGTAGTCCAAAACATCTGGAGGGCCAAAATTTGGGGATACCTGGTTTATGACTTTGCTAGCCCAAGTGTAGAAGTCTAAACACCCTGATTTCAATGACCCGGATGAGAATACAAGCAATTAGCTACACTTCTCCCAAGAGCCTATCCACATTTCAAGGTCAACAAATTCCAGTACAGTGGACATTCGCAACCTGTATCTGTGCATCTGCGGGTTGTGATTCGGTGCTTCTGCAAAGCATGATTTAGCGCTTCTGCGCATGTGTGAGCCATAGCTGCCAAGTACCCCGTTTTCCCCGGGAAACCCCCCGTTTTTACTTACCTTTTCCCGGTGGTCCCCCGTATCACTTCATCTCCCGTTTTCTCCGTTATTTTCTCCTGCCGGCAGCCATTTTTTTTCTTTCTGATTTGCCCTTCTATGGGCACCAAAAATGGCCGCCGCCGGCTTCAAAAGTCGCATCTACGCATGCCCGGAAGTGCATAGACGCTACTTCCGGTGTCGACGGCGGCCATTTTTGTTGCCCGTAGATGGGCAGAGCGACAACAGAAGTTGCGTCGACGCACTTCCTGACATGTGTGGAAGCGACTTTCGAAGCCGGCGGTGGCCATTTTGGGTGCCCATAAAAGGGCAAAGTGACACCAGAAGTTACGTCGACATAACTTCCAGTGTCACACGGCTGCCGGTCCCTGATTCTGCAGTCTAGGACTTGGAAGGTAAGGTGTGTGCACCGAACCTGTAAGTAACCCGTTCCAGTACTTCCGGGTTCAGCGCGGAACGCAACCCGAAAAGGCATAACCCGCAGCGGACGTAACATGAGGCATGACTGTAGAAGGTATTCAAGAAGAGAGTGAGGGGGCAGGGAAAGACAACATCCGGGCATCTTTCTATCAGAATGACCCCCTCTTAATGCTAAAGGACACCATCTGCCCTGTGAGAAATGAGAACAGAGTGATATACGCAGGCAAGCAATTCCAGGTTCTGCTTCAGTTGAACTGTCCTCTACTACCACCCCAATCCACCAGTTGTATTTTATAGCATTTTATCATTTTAAAATTGTAAATGGTCTTGGGTGCCTCAGCAGAAAGGTAGTATAGCTATATGCAACAAAATAAACCAGAAAACCTAGCCTCCTCCAGAATTGTTACTGAAAACCCAGAATACAACCAGAATGGATCTTAGCAGTGCTGTCTGCAAAATCCTTTGCAAGCGCGTGTCAGTGGGCCTCAGTGCCATCCTCTATTCTCTTGAGGAGATAGCTACTGTCTCAAAGGCATTTCGTAATATGGAGCAGCTCCTTGCTGGCATAGAATCCCTGTACTCTTGAGTCTGAACCTGGACCTGAAGATATGAGAATGAATTACAGACACTGCTCTAGCTTCCATGAGTCGAACAGTCCCATTAGCTTATCAGTGCCAATTATCAAAGGTAAGGGAAATGATAACAAAGGCAAAAGAAGAAGTATCAACAAACTTTTCTGATTAGCTGCACTGAGCTCCTGGAAACACATCTCCAAGAGACCAATGACAGACATATAAATTCCTTTCCACAACTGAAAAACTGAAAAGCTACACTGAAAGACACAGAGTCTTGATTCAAATGAAGGATGGGAGTGATGCAATGATGAGACAAATGCAAACACTTCACTGATCCACTTCACTGGAAGACAAATTGCATCTCCTGTTGATAATACACACACATTTTTATGGGGGTACTCAAGGACATGCAGTCCTGAAAGCTTCCCCCCCATGTTTAAAGTGGGGCACTTACTTTATCAACTTCAGGGTGAGTACCAGTACCATTTTTTCCTTTAAAAAAGCACTGATAATATGTATGAGGGAAAGTAAATACTTTCTTATTCCCACCCCCTTTCTTCTCATCATCCCCATCTCCATTCTCTTGTCTCTTTGCCCATTCATCTTGCAAGCACAGTTTCTCCCATCTTTTACTTTTTCCTCAGATGCTCAGGACAGGCTGAAGACACATAATGAACAGAATGAGGTAGCTGAGATATATCTGGAGAGAGAGGGGGGGAAAAACCTAGAATAGAATAGAATAGATAGCCCAACTTGGGGGGGGGGGTGTAGAGAGGGGAGAAAGCAGGCTTTGACACAGCACAAATTGTGGATAACATGTTTAGAGCATGTAAAAACATTGCCTGAATAGCCATGGGGAGAGTTGGCATCTTGATTGACCACATGGCCTATATCCTGTGTCTATATCACTGTACTGTGGCCTGTTGTTGTTGGTTTTAGGTTGGGGTGCTGGTCTTGGAAAGCAGACCCTCCAAGTGTCCCTATTTTCCAGGGATGCCCCTGATTTAGAGAAGCCGTCCCAGTCTCTGATTTGATCCTGGAATGTCTCACTTGTCCTTATGGTGTCCCTATTTTCATTGGAGAAGTGTTGGAGGGTATGGTAGGGTGTCCCCTTTTCATTTGTGAAATGTTTGAGTGTGCAGACCTTTTAACCACACACACCCCCTAAATAAATTCAGACAAGACTCAATTTTTTGGTTTGGTTTTTGCAGAATTTAGGCCACAACTTTATTGATTACAATCAAGTGAATGGTTGCATAGGCTCTGGTTCGACTAGCTCCCTGCACCCTTGCAGGTAGTGCTGACCCTGGGCACCAACCATAAGTCAGCCTCGGGTGAACACCTGGGCAGTGGGAAACTGCCCAGAGTGTTGGGGCCACCCAGTAGGATAAATATGAATATTAAAATCATCATTACGGAGTGGGTGTCCCAATTTTCATCAGAGAAATGTTGGTGAAAGCACAGGTTTCCTCAGGGAAATGTGTGAGTACTATCAGCTGTGAAGTACAAGTGAAATCAAGATGAAGCACCTATATAAGTCAGTAGGTTTCCTATATAAGGGGAGGGTCCCTTATACTATCTCCAGTATGTTGTTGAACTATATTTTCCAAAAAGTGAATGTATTCCAGGGATTTGTCTAGGCTCAGGTTGTTGTTGGGGTGTAATTGCTGTTGGAATAGCACATGACCCAGATGTCAAAGGTCTCATCAAAGCAGAGGAGAGACTATGGTGGGCAGAAGCTGAGAAAGTCTTGTTCTAAGCCACTCATGAGGATGCTAACCTACTGTATGAAAGTGCATCATCATTATCATCATCACCATCACCATCATCATCATCATCATCATCAAAGGTCCCAGGGTAGTATACAACACTATAAAAATGCCATGTTAAAATCACTTAAAACAATTTCAGTTTGGAAAAACAGGTGCAACCCAAGGTGTGTGTGTGTGTGTGTGTGTGTGTGTGTGTGTGTGTGTGTAGTGTCAAGAACTAGGGTAAAGATATGCACCTTCATTATATGGTGTAAACTCTACAATGAAAGTGCAAAATTCAACTTTTTTGAAAGAGGGGCCCCTCTGCCAATCTTAACACAAGGCAGAGTCTATAGGGAAGGCGACAATCTCAGATATTAGGAGACCAATTCACTTAGCATTCTAAATAGTAATATGAGTAGTTAAATTGTGCCGAGAAACTAATTTGTAAGCCAATGTAGGTGATTGGTGAGTTCAAAATTGAACCCTAGTCAGTAATAAGACTGTTGCATTGTGAAGCAGCTGGAATTTCTGAGAAATCTACATATTCTTTTCAAGGCTAAAGTAGTTATACAGAATTTTCTCCTATGCCCCAAAGCTTATCATCCATTGAAATGCATATACTGTATGACATCCACTTTGTTGTATTATGAGGAAAATGTTGCTGGGGCAGCAGAATTATCACAATCCTCCCTACATGAAGCACACATTTCAATCGGCAGCAGCACTGCCTATTTTATTAATAAATATGAATTTAAATTGTCTGCATACAAGCATGACATAAAATGGAGAATCAGTTCTGATATTTGATGGGATTTTCTCTCCCTCACAGGTAGCACCCAATTCTGAGGGACATACAAAATGCGTAATCTGACTCTCACATCTGGATTTCTACTTCTAGAATTTTCTCAGATCCGAGAACTACAGATACTACACTTCTTTGTGTTCCTAGGACTATACTTGATAACGGTAATCGGGAATCTTTTGATCATCTTTGTAATAGCCCTTGACCATCACCTGCATATACCAATGTACTTCTTCCTCATGAACTTGGCCATTTCCGATATTGGGACAGTATCTGCCATTGGACCGAAATCCATGGTTAGTTCAATCATGAACAACAGTCACATTTCTTATGGTGAATGTGTCACTCAAGTTTTTTTCTTTTTCCTCTTTGGATGCTCTGACTTAATCCTGTTAACCATAATGGCACATGACAGGTATGTGGCCATCTGTAATCCACTGCAATATGAAGTAATTATGAACAAAGGGGCCTACATTGAAATGATAACCATGTCATGGATCACCAGTATTCTCTATGCTGTGCTGCACACTGCAGGCACATTTTCAATTACCTTCTGCTCCAATCGTGTTGATCAATTCTTCTGTGAAATCCCACAACTACTAAAATTGTCTTGCTCTGACTTATACATAGTTGAAGTTGGACTTCTTGCATTTAGCTGTATTTCTGCGTTTGGGTGCTTTGTCTTCATCATTGTAACTTATGCGTGGATCTTGACTGGAGTCCTCAAAATGCCTTCTGAACAGGGACGGCATAAGGCCCTGTCCACCTGCCTGCCCCATCTCCTGGTTGTCTCTCTGCTTATGTTCACTGGGCTCTTTGCCTACATCAGATCACCTAGTAATAGCTCATCTGGGATGGATCTAGTCTTTGGTGTGATATATGCAATACTTCCTCCTATGATGAATCCCTTCATCTATAGCATGAGAAATAAAGAGATCCAAACAGCATTGAGGAAGCTATTGAGCCTTAAACACTTTTGTGACACTGTTCCCGGGTACATCCAGAAATCCTTGGGATTTCCTAGAATATTCCTGCCCAGGAGCTGAAAGTGTTGAGATGAGATCTGATAAAGAAGTCCCATCACTGGAGACAGATAAAATGTGGGGACATAGGGGTGGTCCTTCCCTCTATGCCGGTAGTAATCATGACCACTACATATTATATATTTTAGTTTATATTGATCTTTTAAGAATATATCTTATCTATTTGCTTTGTTTCACTTTGTTTTTATACTGAGGTGGTTTCTTTATTTTTGATTATGTATGGTGATGATGGTGTATTTTAGGCTTATTGATGTACAGAGTGAGATCTCTGGATTAAGCATAGATGTAAATATCTTGCCTCCCATGTTTAACCATGTTTGCTTGCACCATTTTAGCTTTCAGCACATGTATGTGTAATCTCCCTGCATTCCAACCATGTTTTCTGGAGTTTTTAAGAAAGAAGGATTGTAGGATTATCTTCCTGTTTTTCTATTAACATGTGATATTAATGCCTGGTATTAATGGTGTATTTTTCTCAAGAGTCTTACATAGGAACAGTTCAGCTAACGCCATTACTTTTCAAAACTGCAACAGCAAGTCAATCAACCATACCAGCTATATTGTACCAATATTTCTGTGAAATGCAAAACTACAGTGGTACCTTGCAAGACGAATTTAATTTGTTCCGCGAGTCAATTCCTTTTCCGATAAATTCGTCTTGCAAATCGCGGTTTCCCATAGGAATGCATTGAAATTGAAATTTATTTATTTATTTATTTTGCCCATAGGAACGCATTAATTATATTCCAATGCATTCCTATGGGAAACCGCGATTCACAAGACGAATTTTTCGCAAAACGAATTCGTCTTGCGAGTCACCATCAGATCGCAAGACGCATTCGTCTTGCGAAAAATTCATCTTGCAGGGCATTCGTCTTGCGAGGTACCACTATACTAAATTTGTCTTGCTCTGCCTTGTTCCTATCTGAAGTTGGATTTCTTGTATTTAGCACTATCATAACATTAGGCTGCTTTATCTTCCGTGTTATAACTTCAGTGTGGATCTTAACTGCTGTCCTCAAAATCCATTCTGAACAGTGGCATACTATTATTATCAATATCAATATCAATATCAATATCAATATTATTAATGGCATATGGCCCTTTCCACTTGCCTGCCCCTTCGCCTTGTTTTCTCTGTGCTCCTGTTTACTGGACTCTTTGCTCATGCAAGAACTTCTAGCAATAGCTCATCTGATCTGGATCTAGTCTTTCCTGTGATATATACTAACTAGAAATGAATAAATACACAGGATGGTTATTAGAAGTAAGAAGCTACACACCTATCCAAGTCAAATTGTTTGTTTGTGTATAGATGTATTGATACAGACTAATATTGTGATAGGATTAAAGGATTTGCTTTAAATATTTGGGTCGCCTTTAAACCCATTATGTTGTATCCCCATGATTGGACTCCGTAGGCGAAGGCACTACAGTCCATTGAGTTGCAATAAAGTGATAGTGATTCATGCTTGCAGAAGGAGGCAGGAGGCTCCCCCTGGATGCCACACCATCCAAGTGGTAGGAAAACTATAGGCCAGAATAGGCTCTGGCCTGACCTTTTAATGATTGGCAGGCACCTTCCTGAAAGGTGCTTTGGTGATTGTATGGGTCATGCCAAATCACCTCCAGGAGGCTCTGCCTGCAGCAATTGGAAGCAGTGGTGGAGGAAGTTGAAAAGGTGCAATGAGGGGGGAGGGAGGGAGCAAGAGGGTGACAAGGGGCAATGGTGGGGTGGTGGTGGTTGTGGCGGCATGATACATACCGTCTCCTATTTGTCTTTAAAACCAAACCAAAAAACCACTTAATACAACAATGCTATATGTTCTTTTCATATTTTGTTGCAGTATATCAATAAGTAAACCAAATGCAAAAGGCTAAGGTGGTGCAATGATTTTTCTCTGCAAGAGAAAACCAGTGCTCTGTCACAAAAGCCACCTTGTAGATATTTTTGTCATGCTCCTGAAAAGGAATAACAGCCAACACTCAAGGAACTACCATCAAAAGAGTGTCCCCTTGTGCTTATTGAAATCTTTCAAGTGCTTGAATAATAATAATAATAATAATAATAATAATAATAATAATAATAGATTCATCACCCTTTTCCATTTTGTGTTTCTTTTAAATTTTGAATTGGAAGATTAGACTGAAGATTCATGCTGTTTTCCCACAAAGCACTAGAAAACACAATGCCTACTTCCTTTTTGAGATTTAATATCGATAGGAATGGCTTCAGATTCATGATTAATGGCACAGTGATAAGTGGGATCATCTTCAACAGTGTGATGCAACAGCTAAAAAAGCCAATGCAATTCTGGGCTGCATCAATAGGAGTATAGCATCTAGATCAAGGGAAGTAATAGTACTACTGTATTCCGCTCTGGTCAGACCTCACCTGGAGTACTGTGTCCAGTTCAGGGCACCACAGTTCAAGAAGGATACTGACAAGCTGGACCATTAAGGGGTGATATGATAGGCATGTTCAAATATATAAAAATAAATATATAAAAGGATGTCATATAGAGAAGGGAGAAAGGTTGTTTTCTGCTGCTCCAGAGAAGCGGACACGGAGCAACGGATTCAAGCTACAAGAAAGAAGATTCCACTTAAACATTAGGAAGAACTTCCTGACAGTAAGAGCTGTTCGACAGTGGAATTTGCTGCCAAGGAGTGTGGTGGAGTCTCCTTCTTTGGAGGTCTTTAAGCAGAGGCTTGACAGCCATCTGTCAGGAATGCCTTGATGGTGTTTCCTGCTTGGCAGGGGGTTGGATTGGATGGCCCTTGTGGTCTCCTCCAACTCTATGATTCTATGGCAGGCACCTGCTTCGCGCTGTCAAACAGAGCTGGGGAACGTCCTCATCGTTCGAGGCTGTAGTTCAGCGGTCAACAAACGTTTCAGCAGGGGGCTGGTCCACTGTCCCTCAGACCTTGTGGGGGGCCGGACTATTTTTTTTTGGGGGGGGGGAATGAACAAATTCCTATGCCCCACAAATAACCCAGAGATGCATGTTAAATAAAAGGACACATTCTGCTCATATAAAAACATGCTGATTCCCAGACTGTCAACGGGCCAGATTTAGATTGGGCCACATCCGGCCCCCGGGCCTTAGTTTGGGGTCCCTGCCATAGCTATACCTCTCCTTAGCTGACTAAGCTTATGATTTTATTTGCCTTATTTACTCACTTCTTTTTCCCTTCTTTTATCTAGCCTTTCCTTCCAGTGCCTGATCCTCCCTCCCTGATCGCTCCACAGGCTCCACGGCCTGTGTCCTTTTGCTGTTTCTGCTTACCTCCTTTTACTTCTAAACATGGAAACAAGTAGCAAATGGGATGAAGTAAAAGGATCTGCGCCCCTCAGCGCCAGGGCGGCCAACCTGCTTGAGACAGCCCTGAGTCCAGGGGATATCTGGGTGGAGGTCTAGCAGGGCTCCTGTTTGCCGTCTGTCCCAGGTGTTCACCCAAGGCTGACCTATAGTTGGTGCCCAGGGTCAGTGCTGCCTGCAGGGCTGCAGATAGCTAGCCAAACTAGAGCCTGTGCAACCATTCCCTTGATTGTAATCAATAAAGTTGTGGCCTAAATTCTACAAAAACCAAACCAAAAAATTGAGTCATGTCTGAATTTATGTCTTGTGGGTGGTTAAAAGGTATCCACATGCAAATCATGGATGAAATGCTGGAGATTACACATGCATGTGCTGATCATGAGGGGAATCTGTGGAAAAGCTAAAATGGTGCAAGCAAATAAGGTTAAACATGGGAGGCGGATTCTGATCAAGGAAGAACTTTGCTATTTATTCTTCTGTAAAATGTTTATATCCTATGCTTAATGCAAATCTCAGGCTTTACATCAATAAGCCTAAAATAGAATACCATTAGCATGCATCATCAATAATAATGAAACCACCTCAGTATAAAAACAAAGCTAAACACAGCAAATAAATAAGATATATTATTAAAACATCAATATACACTAAACGAGATAACGTAGTGGCCATTATAACTACTAGCACACCCCAAATTCACAAACACAAAAGAGACATCAAGCCCTACCCAACAACACTATCAGCATCAGTAAAAACAAGCATACATCATCAGTAATAAATAATAAATAGATAAGATGTTGTTGTTTAGTCGTTTAGTCGTGTCTGACTCTTTGTGACCCCATGGAGCATAGCACGCCAGGCACTCCTGTCTTCCACTGCCTCCCGCAGTTTGGTCAAACTCATGTTCGTAGCTTCAAGAACACTGTCCAACCATCTCGTCCTCTGTCGTCCCCTTCTCCTAGTGCCCTCAATCTTTCCCAACATCAGGGTCTTTTCCAAGGATTCTTCTCTTCTCATGAGGTGGCCAAAGTATTGGAGCCTCATCTTCATGATCTGTCCTTCCAGGGAGCACTCAGGGCTGATTTCCTTAAGAATGGATAGGTTTGATCTTCTTGCAGTCCATGGGACTCTCAAGAGTCTCCTCCAGCACCATAATTCAAAAGCATCAATTCTTAGGCGATCAGCCTTCTTGATGGTCCAGCTCTCACTTCCATACATCACTACTGGATAATAGATAAGATATATTCTTCAAATGACAGTGTAAACTAAAAGAGATAATATGTAGCGGTTATGATAACTATTAGCAGACAGGGAAGGACAACTCCTGTGTCCCCACATTTTATCTGTCTCCCGTGATGGGAATTCTTTAGCAGATCTCAACACTTTCAGCTCCTGGGCAGGAATATTATAGGTAATCCCAAGCATTTCTGGTTATATCTGGGGAAAGTGTCACAAAAGTGTTTAAGGCTCAAGAGCTTCCTCAGTGCTGTTTGGATCTCTTTATTTCTCATGCTATAGATGAAGGGATTCATCATAGGAGGAAGTAACGTATATATCACAGCAAAGACTAGATCCAGGCCAGATGGGCTATTACTATTAGGTGGTCTGGTGTAGGCAAAGATCCCAGTGGAGACAAATACAGAGACAACGAGGAGGTGGGGCAGGCAGGTGGAGAGGGCTTTATGCCGTCCCTGTTCAGAAGGCATTTTGAGGACTGCCGTCAAGATCCACGCATAAGTTACAATGATGAAGACAAAGCATCCAAAAACAGAAATACAGCTAAATACAAGAAATCCAACTTCAACTAGGTATAAGTCAGAGCAAGACAATTTTAGTAGTTTTGGGACTTCACAAAAGAATTGATCAACACGATTGGAACAGAAGGAAATTGAAAATGTGCCTGCAGTGTGCAGCACAGCATAGAGAATACTGGTGATCCATGCTGTGGTTATCATCTGAATGCAGGCCCCTTTGTTCATAATTACTTCATATTGCATTTGTTTGCAAATGGCAACATACCTGTCATGTGCCATTATGGTTGACAGGATTAAGTCAGAGCATTCAAAGCAGAAAAAGAAGAAAACTTGAGGGACACATTCAGCATATTGAATGTGACTGTTGTTCATGAGTGAGTTAACCATGGATTTGGGTAGAGTGACAGAAACTGAGCCAATATCAGAAACGGCCAAGTTCATGAGGAAGAAGTACATTGGTGTATGCAGGTGATGGTCAAGGGCTATTACTAAGATGATCAAAAGATTCCCAATTACCGTTATCAAGTATAGTCCCAGGAACACAAAGAAGTGTAGTATCTGTAGTTCTCGGATCTGAGAAAATTCTAGAAGTAGAAATCCAGATGTGGATGTCAGATTATGCATTTTGTATGTCACACAAGATTGTGTGCTACCTGTGAGGGAGAGATAATCCCATCAAATATCAGAACTGATTCTCCATTTCATTTAATGCTTGCATGCAGAGAATTTAAATCCATATTTATTAATGTTATGGGCAGTGCTGCAATCCACTATACGTTTGCTTCACATAGGGAGGACTGTGATAACCCTGTTGCCCCTGCAACATTTTCCTCATAGTACAACAAAGTGGATGTCATAGATGCATCCTGAATGGATGAGAAGTTTTGGGGCACAGGAGAAAACTCTGTAAAACTACTTTAGTCGTGAGAAGAATATGTATATCTCTCAGAAATTCCAGCTGCTTAACAATGCAACAGTCTTATTACTGATCAAGGTTCAATTTTGAACTCACGAAACACCTGCAGTGGCTTACAAATTAGCTTCTTGGCACAATTTAACTACTCATATTTAGAATGCTAAGTGAATTGATCTCCTTATATCTGAGATTGTATCCTTCTCTATAGACTGTGCCTTGTGTTCAGATTGGTAAAAGGGCCTCTTGGTAGTTCCAGCACGCTCCAAAGTTCAAGGACTGGACTCAGAGAGAGTATTCATGGTCCTTAATATGGTTACACTTGAAAAAAGAAACTGCAAAGGGAGATTGCACCATGAAACTACTAAATTGCAATACATCTAAAGGTTGAGTGTTATCACATCTGTACTGAACAGTTACAATTGATTTTTAATAACAAAACGTACATTTAATAACAAAACGTACATTTTAGTAATGTAGGCTGCAATCCTGTGAACAGTTAGCTGGGAGTAAGTGGCGCTGTGGGTTAAACCACAGAGCCTAGGGCTTGCCGTTCAGAAGGTCGACAGTTCGAATCCCCGCAACGGGGTGAGCTCCTGTTGTTCGGTCCCAGCTCCTGCCAACCTAGCAGTTCAAAAGCACAAAGTGCAAGTAGATAAATAGGTACCGCTCCGGCGGGAAGGTGAACGGTGTTTCCGTGCGCTGCTCTGGTTCGCCAGAAACGGCTTTGTCATGCTGGCCACATGAGCTGGAAACGGTACGCCGGCTTCCTCAACCAATAAAGCGAGATGAGCGTCGCAACCCCAGAGTCGGTCACGACTGGACCTAATGGTCAGGGGTCCCTTTACCTTTACCTTTAAGTCCCACTAAATTTAATGAGACATACTCTGAGCATAGAATTTTACTATTAAACGATTGAAAATGGATGTACTCACTTACATTATTGAAGTAACAATCACCGGTTCCAGGCAGAAATCTCCTATCAGCTCAAATGCAGCAGTTTTCAAAGCAGAGGCTCCAGTTGTTTAGGAGGAAGACTTTGAAGTATTATGTTGCATATATATGTAGAGTGAAATTTATCATCTCAACAATGTTTGCAATGGGCAGACAAATCACAGCATAGTTCACCCATTTCTTTGAACTTTCTTCATTATTTCTTTGAAACTTAGCCCTCTGTGTGTATCAACCAATACTGAGGTTCTTCTGCTGTGCGAAGCAATTCATTATTCTGTGTTTTTTTTTATTTTTATTTCCTGGAGAGCCTAGTGCATTTCCCAAGAGCCCAGTGCATCTGATTAGAAATTTTTTTCCCTTTGCCTTTTCTTTGCTGGTTTCCACACTAACCTAAATAGATGATTGGCACCAAAAAGGCAATAGAAATGTTAATGTCTGTAATTTATTCTATTTTGTTCCCTTGATGATCTGGTTTTGGCTTAACGTGCAAGTACTATACTGTACCTGCAAAGCGTTGTTCTATATTGCCTTTTACATCTGTTCCCTCTAGAGCAGGGGTTCCCAACAAAATTTTCTCGAGGACCCCTCATCTAGCCGCTATTGTGACAAGGACCCCCATTAATTCCTAATCCTAAAAGACAGGGTACCTGCGCAGTAGCGCACAAATGAAGCCGACGCGCGCAAAGCATCTTGGGGAGGTGAGCATTAGTAGAATGCGCGCGCTGCCTCTTTGCAAAACAGTAGTGTTTGTAAAGCGCCACCTAACAGCATACAGCAGAACTACTGCCTCTATCTAATTCTAGTTTTGCGCTAGACTCTGCTCATGCAGGAAGCGGCCAAAACAAAAAATCTGTTATCATACGAAATATATTTAATATATTTTTTATTCTAATAGAATCTTGCAGACCCCTCTGGCATAGCTCGCGGACCCCTGGGGGTCCCCGGACCACCTGTTGGGAACCACTGCTCTAGAGAAAATAGAACATTGTTGAGAGGCTGGCTCAACAAAGCATTTACAGATGCAGCTATTTGTTGTAAATGATGTTTCTATGTACAAAGGGTTGTAATTTTTATTTCCTGAATGTTAATCTGTTTGACAGAACTGTTGTGGAGCTGAACCAGCATCAAGACCAAGCTTCAGCAAAGCGGTTTTTTGGTGACACAACCTGAGACTCAGAACCTCAGGATGACAGTGCTATTTATTTATTTATTTATTTATTTATTTATTACAACAACAACATTAACAACAACAAAAACAATTTTTTATTTGTACCCCGCCTATCCGGCTGGGTATCCCCAGCCACTCTGGGCGGCCTTCAACACAGATTAAAATACATTGAAATATCACACATAAAAAACTTCCCTTAACAGGGCTGCCTTCAGATGTTTTCTAAATGTCAGGTAGTTGTTTATCTCTTTCACCTCTGATGGGAGGGCATTCCACAGGGCGGGCGCCACTACCGAGAAGGCCCTCTGCCTGGTTCCCTGTAACTTTGCTTCTCGCAGCGAGGGAATCGCCAGAAGGCCCTCGGCACTGGGCCTCAGTGTCCAGGCAGAACAGTGGGGTGGAGACGCTCCTTCGGGTATCCTGGGCTGAGGCCGTTTAGGGCTTTAAAGGTCAGCACCAACACTTTGAATGTGCTTCTGTAAATTTTATCATTCATGCAAAAAGAACAAATGAATGAATTTACTGCTGTTTTAGGGTTGCCTTATGTCCTTTACACCTGTAAAACCTTTTTGCTGGGAATGCCTTTAGAGACCCTTAATAAAGAAAATTAAGAATTTCTGGACAGAAGTACTGACTATTAGACATTAGACAAACAAGTATAGGCTATGTTATTCCCAGAAACCCTAAAATAAATCTCATTTTTCATGCTTGAGACATGTAAAAAGGATACTTTG
Source organism: Zootoca vivipara (assembly GCF_963506605.1). Lineage (NCBI taxonomy): Eukaryota > Metazoa > Chordata > Lepidosauria > Squamata > Lacertidae > Zootoca > Zootoca vivipara. The sequence goes on along the minus strand of NC_083288.1, from coordinate 29,972,437 downwards.
CAAGCTGACTAGGGCCATTACCTTAACAAAGAGACTGGTCTGATCAATTCAGCAGTTCTTACTGCTACAAATGCCAATCTTAGATATTCATGTGTTATCACTGTGGCAGTAACCATGAATCTGAAAACATTTCTATCGATATTAGATCTCAAAAAGGAACAAAATAAAAAAAAATCCTTCAGTAGGGGCTTAAAGACCAACTAAGTTTTTATTTTGGTATGAGCTTTCGTGTGCATGCACACTTCCAAATGAGGGTCTTATTTATATATAATAAATGTTCATAAATGTACCAAGCAAACACGTACAGGAAAACAGTCCCGAAACCATTTTTCACTCTCCCAGGCTGACTGGGCCTTTCTATGAAAGGAGGGAGAAAATGGAAAAACCTCTCCATTGTCTCTGTGCTCTCCTGCCTTAAGGGCACATTTAAGATAAATAGGGACCGCTCTGGCGGGAAGGTAAACGGTGTTTCCGTGTGCTGCTCTGGTTCGCCAGAAGCAGCTTTGTCATGCTGGCCACATGACCCGGAAGCTGTCTGCCTATAGAGCGAGATGAGCACCGCAACCCCAGAGTCGGACACAACTGGACCTGATGGTCAGGGGGCCCTTTACCTTTAAGGGCAGGCACGCTTTTGTTCTGGGTCCTTCTTTTTCTCTCCTGTGTTGAGAGAGAGCACCCTGTTGTTTAGTCTTTTAGTCGTGCCTGACTCTTTGTAACCCCATGGACCAGAGCAAGTCAGGCACTCCTGTCTTCCACTGCCGCCTGCAGTTTGGTCAAACTCATGTTGGTAGCTTCGAGAACAAATTGCATCTCCTGTTGATAATACACCATGCTTTTTTTCTCGGGGTACTCAAGGAAATGCAGTCCTGAACACCCCCCCCCCCCAATGTTTAAAGTGTGGCACTTACTGTATCAACTTCAGGGTGTGTACCAGTACCATTTTTTCTTTAAAAAAGCACTGATAATATACATGTGGAAAAGTAAATACTTTCTTATTCCCAGTCCCTTTCTTCTCATCATCCCCTTCCCCATTCTCTTGTGTCTTTGACCACTCATCTTCCAAACAGAATTTCTCCATCTTTTACTTTTCCCTCAGATGCTCAGGACAGACTGAAGAAACATAATGAACATAATGAGGTAGCTGAGATATATATGGAGAGAGGGAACAAGAAAAAAACTAGAATAGAATAGAAAGCCCAACTTGCTTGAAACCAAATGTGCTCACTTGCTGTGTTTGTGAGACTCTTTGATGACATGCTTTTAGAGTAGCAAACTTTCCTGGAATGAGTAATTAAAATAAATTAAATTGTTTTCTAACTATGCAAAAGACCCCATTTGCACATGTAACAGTGTGGGGGTCTTTGAAGACAAGGTTGTGTCTCAGCAGCACTTCCTGGAATGACCCTGTCACATCACCATTTCAGGAAAGCGTGCCAGGCTAGAAGCCAGCTCTGAAATAGCCCAATGTCACTGTGTGCGAGCCCAGGTCATTCGAAACATGTTTTTATGAGGAAGTCACTGCAAAACACACACACACATAGCATTTATATGAAGGTCTTACATTCCTAGCAAAAGAGGTAGAAAACAAATTATGCATGTTGCAGGGAGTGGTGTTTTTTTTTAAGGGGGGGGGGTAGAGAGGGGAGAAAGCAGGCTTTGACACAGCACAAACTGTGGATAACATGTTTAGAGCATGTAAAAACATTGCCCGAATAGCCATGGGGAGAGTTGGCATCCGGATTGACCACAGGGCCTATATCCTGTGTCTATATCACTGTACTGTGGCCTGTTGTTGTTGGTTTTAGGTTGGGGTGCTGGTCTTGGAAAGCAGACCCTCCAAGTGTCCCTATTTTCCAGGGATGCCCCTGATTTAGAGAAGCCGTCCCAGTCTCTGATTTGATCCTGGAATGTCTCACTTGTCCTTATGGTGTCCCTATTTTCATTGGAGAAGTGTTGGAGGGTATGGTAGGATGTCCCTTTTTCATTTGTGAAATGTTTGAGAGTGTAGACCTTTTAACCACCACCCCCCGAAATAAATTCAGACAAGACTCAAATTTTTGGTTTGGTTTTTGCAGAATTTAGGCCACAACTTTATTGATTACAATCAAGTGAATGGTTGCATAGGCTCTGGTTCGACTAGCTCCCTGCACCCTTGCAGGTAGCGCTGACCCTGGGCACCAACCATAAGTCAGCCTCAGGTGAACACCTGGGACAGTGGCAAGCAGGAGCCCTGCTAGACCTCCACCCAGATGTCCCCTGGACTCAGGCTCTGGGGACAACCGCTCACAGGGAAGACCAACCATGAGTCCAATATGTGGAAAACTGCCCAGAGTTCTGGGGCCACCCAGTAGGATAAATATGAATATTAAAATTATCATTATGGAGTGGGGTGTCCCAAGTTTCATCAGAGAAATGTTGGTGAAAGCACAGGTCTACCCTCAGCGAAATGTGTGAGTACTATCAGCTGCGAAGTACAAGTGAAATCAAGATAAAGCACCTGTATAAGTCAATAGGTTTCCTATATAAGGGGAGGGTCCCTTATACTATCTCCAGTATGTTGTTGAACTATATTTTCCAAAATGTGAATGTCTTCCATGGATTGGTCTAGGCTTGGGTTGTTGGTGACGTGTAATTGGTGTTGGAGTAGCCTACATAACCCAGATGTCAAAGGTCTCATCAAAGCAGAGGAGAGACTATGATGGGCAGAAGCTGAGAAAGTGCTGTTCTGAGCCACTCATGAGGATGCTAACCTACTGCATGAAAGTGCTGCATCATCATCATCATTATCATCATCATCATCATCATCATCATCATCATATAAGGTCCCAGGGCAGTATAGAACACTATAAAAATCACTTAAAACAATTTCAGTTTGGAAAAAAAGGTGCAACCCAAGATACGTGTGTGTTTATGTGTGTGTATTTGTAGTGTCAAGAACTAGGGTAAAGATATGTGCCTTCATTATATGGTGTACATTCTACAATGAAAGTGCAAAATCCAAATTTTTCGAAAGTCGTTTCTACAAAATAAGAAAGAAAGAAAACTCTCCAAGAACAGTCCCATGAACTTCTAAGGATGCTGGAAATAACCAAGAGGGGCCCCTCTGCCAATCTGAACACAAGGCAGAGTCTGTAGGGAAGGAGACAATCTCGCATAATGGGACACCAATTCACTTAGCATTCTAAATAGTAATATGAGTAGTTAAATTGTGCCCAGAAACTAATTTGTAAGCCAATGTAGGTGATTGGTGAGTTCAAAATTGAACCCTAGTCAGTAATAAGACTGTTGCCTTGTGAAGCAGCTGGAATTCCTGAGATCATGGCCATTTCTGATATTGGAACAGTTTCTTTCATTGAACCAAAATCCATGGTTAATTCAATCATGAATAACAGGCACATTTCTTATGGTGAATGTGTCTCTCAAGTTTTTTCTATTTCCTCTTTTTATGCTCTGACTTAACCCTGTTAACCATAATGGAACATGACAGGTACGTGGCCATCTGTAATCCACTGCAATATGAAGTAATTATGAACAAAGGGGCCTCCATTCAGATGATAACCGTTGCATGGATCACCAGTATTCTCTATGCTGTCTTGCACACTACAGGCACGTTTTTAATTACATTCTGTTCCTTAATACAACAATGTTTTGTCTGTTCTGTTTTCAATTACATTCTGTTCCTTAATACAACAATGCTATATGTTCTTCTCCTGTTTTGTTGCAGTATATTAAACCAAATGCAAAAGGCTAAGGTGGTGCAATGATTTTTCTCTGCAAGAGAAAACCAGTGCTCTGTCACAAAAGCCACCTTGTAGATATTTTTGTCAGGCTCCTGAAAAGGATTAACAGTCAACACTCAAGGAACTACCATCAAAAGAGTGTCTCCTTGTGCTTATTGAAATCTTTCAAGTGCTTGAATAATAGTAATAATAATAATAAATAATAATAATAATAATAATAATAATAATAATACAGATTCACCACCCTTTTCCATTTTGTGTTTCTTTTAAATTTTGAATTGGAAGATTAGACTGAAGATTCATGCTGTTTTCCCACAAAGCACTAGAAAACACAATGCCTACTTCCTTTTTGAGATTTAATATCGATAGGAATGGCTTCAGATTCATGATTAATGCCACAGTGATAAGTTGGATCATCTTTAAGGATGGTCCTGGTTGCGGGCAGCCCCCCAGGCTGGTCCCCCCCCCCCGGTATGGGCGGAGTAATGTTGTCATGCCAGGGTGGCACCACGATCACCCCGGCTTCTTGGCCAAACACTTTTGTGTTGGGTGATCGTGGGGGGATATAAAAGCGGAAGCGTGACTCTAGGAGTCTTGGTAGACCACAAACTTGACATGAGTCAACAGTGTGATGCAGCAGCTAAAAAATCCCAATGCAATTCTGGGCTGCATCAATAGGAGTATGGAGTATAGCATCTAGATCAAGGGAAGTAATAGTACCACTGTATTTCGCTCCGGTCAGACCTCACCTGGGCACGACAGTTCAAGAATCATAGAATCATAGAGTTGGAAGAGACCACAAGGGCCATCCAGTCCAACCCCCTGCCAAGCAGGAAACACCATCAAAGCATTCCTGACAGATGGCTGTCAAGCCTCTGCTTAAAGACCTCCAAAGAAGAAGACTCCACCACACTCCTTGGCAGCAAATTCCACTGCCGAACAGCTCTTACTGAAGGATACTGACAAGCTGGAACATGTCCAGAGGAGGGCAACCAAAATGGTCAAAGGCCTGGAAATGATGCCTTATGAGGAACGGCTTAGGGAGCTGGGTATGTTTAGCCTGGAGAAGAGAAGGTTAAGGGGTGATATGATAGCCATGTTCAAATATATAAAAGTCATATAGAGGAGGGAGAAAGGTTGTTTTCTGCTGCTCCAGAGAAGTGGACACAGAGCAACGGATTCAAGCTACAAGAAAGAAGATTCCACTTAAACATTAGGAAGAACTTCCTGACAGTAAGAGCTGTTCGACAGTGGAACTTGCTGCCAAGGAGTGTGGTGGAGTCTCCTTCCTTGGAGGTCTTTAAGCAGAGGCTTGACAGCCACCTGTCAGGAATGCTTTGATGGTGTTTCCTGCTTGGCAGGGGGTTGGACTGGATGGCCCTTGTGGTCTCTTCCAACTCTATGATTCTATGTCAGGCACCTGCTTCGCGCTGTCAAACAGAGCTGGGGATCTTCCTCATCGTTCGAGGCTGTAGCTCAGGGGTCAGCAAACATTTTCAGCAGGGGGCCGGTCCACAGTCCCTCAGACCTTGTGGGGGGCCGGACTATATTTTTTTTTGGGGGGGGATCCACCACCTGCATCCTTTTGCTGTTTCTGCTTACCTCATTTTACTTCATCCCATTTGCTACTTGTTTCCATGTTCTAAACCCCTCACTCCACCCCACGCCTTCCTCCATTCACTCTTGGCTTCCTGTCTGCCTCTCTGTCTCTGATCAGTTCAATTTGACTTGGCCCCCACCTTTTTTTGCTTCCTCCCCCCCTCCCCCTTCACCCGGGGTTCCTTTTAATGTTCTCCTCCCTGCCTGCCTCCCCCCAAATGGGTTATTGAGTACTTTTCTTGGTATTTATGATTGCTTGTGCTATGAGCTTGCTAGACAATTTCTGTGTTTTGCTAGTGGGGGAAGGAGGGGGAGGCAAGCGTGTGAAAGGGGGCTGGGTGGGGTTCGAGGTATGGGTCTGGTTTTGTAGTAATAGGGTCAGCTTGAGTCGTCGTTTATGGGTAAGGCAATTTTTTTCTGGGAGTTTGGCTTTGGGGTTTAACCAGGGCAGTTGGGGTTGCTGCTGCCTCTTATCACCCACAGTAGCAAGGAGTGGAGGTGCATTGTTTTGGTTGCAGCCATTTGTTTTTCCTGCTAATTTAGGCGGAAATGCCATTTTGTTTTCTGGCATTTAGCTCGAACCACCATTTCGTTGGGACGTGGGTGGCACTGTGGGTTAAACCACAGAGCCTAGGGCTTGCCGATCACAAGGCTGGCGGTTCGAATCCCTGTGACGGGGGGAGCTCCCATTGCTCGGTCCCAGCTCCTGCCAACCTAGCAGTTCGAAAGCACGTCAAAGTGCAAGTAGATAAATAGTACCGTTCTGGCAGGAAGGTAAATGGCGTTTCCGTGTGCTGCTCTGGTTCGCCAGAATCGGCTCTGTCATGCTGGCCACATGACCTGGAAGCTGTACGCCAGCTTCCTCGGCCAATAAAGCTAGAGGAGCAACGCAACCCCAGGGGACATCTGGGGTGGACACCTAGCAGGGCTCCTGCTTGCCGTCTGTACCAGGTGTTCACCCAAGGCTGACCTATAGTTGGTGCCCAGGGTCAGCGCTGCCTGCAGGGCTGCAGATATCTAGCCTTACTAGAGCCTGTGCAACCACTCAGTTGATTGTAACCAATAAAGTTGTGGCCTAAATTCTGCCAAAAACCAAACCAAAAAATTGAGTCATGACTGAATTTATTTCTTGGGGGTGGTTAAAAGGTCTCCAGATGCAAAACATGGATGAAATGCAGGGAGATTACACATGCATGTGCTGATCATGAGGGGAATCTGTGGAAAAGCTAAAATGGTGCAAGCAAATAAGGTTAAACATGGGAGGTGCATTCTGATGAAGGAAGAACTTTGCTATTTATTCTTCTGTAAAATGTTTATATCCTATGTTTAATGCAAATCTCAGGCTTTACATCAATAAGCCTAAAATAGAAAACCATTAGCATGCATCATCAATAATAATGAAACCACCTCAGTACAAAAACAAAGCTAAACAGAGCAAATAAATTAGATATAAGATATATTATTAAAACATCAATATAAACTAAAAGAGATAACGTAGTGGCCATTATAACTACCGTACTAGCACACCCCAAATCCACAAACACAAGCCCTACCCAACAACACCATCAGTACAGTGGTACCTCGGTTTATGAACACAATTGGTTCCGAAAGTCTGTTCATAAACTGAAGCGTTCATAAACTGAAGCGAACTTTCCCATTGAAAGTAATGGAAAGTGAATTAATCCGTTCCAGACGGTCTGCAGAGTAAGCGTTCAAAAACTGAAGCAAACTTTCCCATTGAAAGTAATGGAAAGTGGATTAATCCGTTCCAGACGGGTCCGCGGAGTACTTAAACTGAAGCGTTCATAAACTGAAGCATGGGTGTAATTGGTTCCGGAAGTCTGTTCATAAACTGAAGTGTTCATAAACTGAAGCAAACTTTCCCATTGAAAGTAATGGAAAATGAATTAATCCGTTCCAGATGGGTCTGCATCGTTCATAAACCGAAAATTCATAAACCGAGGTGTTCATAAACTGAGGTTCCACTGTATCAGTAAAAACAAGCATACATCATCAGTAACAAATAATAAATAGATAAGATATATTCTTCAAATGACAGTATAAACTAAAAGAGATAATATGTAGCGGTCATGATAACTACTAGCAGACAGGGAAGGACAACTCCTGTGTCTCCACATTTTATCTGTCTCCAGTGATGGGAATTCTTTAGCAGATCTCAACACTTTCAGCTCCTGGGCAGGAATATTATAGGTAATCCCAAGCATTTCTGGATATATCTGGGGAAAGTGTCACAAAAGTGTTTAAGGCTCAATAGCTTCCTCAGTGCTGTTTGGATCTCTTTATTTCTCATGCTATAGATGAAGGGATTCATCATAGGAGGAAGTAAAGTATACATCACAGCAAAGACTAGATCCAGGCCAGATGGGCTATTACTATTAGGTGGTCTGATGTAGGCAAAGAGCCCAGTGGAAACAAATACAGAGACAACGAGGAGGTGGGGCAGGCAGGTGGAGAGGGCTTTATGCCGTCCCTGTTCAGAAGGCATTTTGAGGACTGTAGTCAAGATCCACACGTAAGTTACAATGATGAAGACAAAACATCCAAAAACAGAAATACAGCTAAATGCAAGAAGTCCAACTTCAACTAGGTACAAGTCAGAGCAAGACAATTTTAGTAGTTTTGGGACTTCACAGAAGAATTGATCAACTCGATTGGAACAGAAGGAAATTGAAAATGTGCCTGCAGTGTGCAGCACAGCATAGAGAATACTGGTGATCCATGCAATGGTTATTATCTGAATGCAGGCCCCTTTATTCATAATTACTTCATATTGCAGTGGATTACAGATGGCAACATACCTGTCATGTGCCATTATGGTTAACACAGTAAAATTAGAGCATCCAAAGAGGAAAATGAAGAAAACTTGAGTGACACATGCAGCATAAGAAATGTGGTTGTTGTTCATGATTGAATTAACCACAGATTTGGGTTGAATGAAAGAAACTGAGCCAATATCAGAAACGGCCAAGTTCATGAGGAAGAAGTACATTGGTCTATGCAAGTGGTGGTCAAGGGCTATTACAAAGATGATCAAAAGATTCCCAATTACCGTTATCAAGTATAGTCCTAGGAACACAAAGAAGTGTAGTATCTGTAGTTCTCGGATCTGAGAAAATTCTAGAAGTAGAAATCCAGATGTGAGAGTCAGATTACGCATTTTGTATGTCCCTCAGAATTGGGTGCTACCTGTGAGGGAGAGAAAATCCCATCAAATATCAGAACTGATTCTCCATTTTATGTCATGCTTGTATGCAGACAATTTAAATTCATATTTATTAATAAAATAGGCAGTGCTGCTGCCGATTGAAATGTGTGCTTCATGTAGGGAGGATTGTGATAACCCTGTTGCCCCTGCAACATTTTCCTCATAGTACAACAAAGTGGATGTCATAAATGCATCCTGAATGGATGAGAGGTTTTGGGGCACAGGAGAAAATTCTGTAAAACTACCTTAGTCGTGAGACGAAATTCCAGCTGTTTAACAATGCAACAGTCTTATTACTGATCAAGGTTCAATTTTGAACTCACAAAACACCTGCACTGGCTTACAAATTAGTTTTTTGGCACAATTTAACTACTCATTACTATTTAGAATGCTAAGTGAATTGGTCTCCTATTATCACGTCTGTATTGAACAGGTACAATTGATTTCTAATAACGTAAATTTTAGTAATGTAGGCTGCAATCCTGTGTACACTTAGCTGGGAGTAAGTCCCACTAAATTTAATGAGACATACTCTGAGCATAGAATTTTACTATTAAACGATTGAAAATGGATGTACTCACTTACATTATTGAAGTAACAATCACCGGTTCCAGGCAGAAATCTCCTATCAGCTCAAATGCAGCAGTTTTCAAAGCAGAGGCTCCAGTTGTTTAGGAGGAAGACTTTGAAGTATTATGTTGCATATATATGTAGAGCGAATTTATCTTGTCTCAACAAGTTTGCAATGGGCAGACAAATCACAGCATAGTTCACCATTCTTTGATCTTTCTTAATTATTTCTTTGAAACTTGGCCCTCTGTGTGTATCAACCAATACTGAGGTTCTTCTGCTGTTTGAAGCAATTTATTCTTCTGTGTTTTTTTATTTATTTCCTGGAGACATGCTCCCAAGAGCCCAGTGCACCTGATTAGAAAAGTGTGTTGAAAGTTTTCCCTTCGCTTTTTCTTTGTTTGTTTCCACACTAACCTAAATAGATGATTGGCACCAATAAGGCAATAGAAATGTTAATGTCTGTAATTAATTATATCTTGTTTCCGTGATGATCTGGTTAAGGCTTAAAGTGCAAGTACTATACTATACCTGCAAAGAGATGTTCTATATTGCCTTTTACAGCTGTTCCCTCCAGAGAAAATAGAACATTGTTGAGAGGCTGCCTCAACAAAGCATTTTGCAGATGCAGTTGGTTGTTGTAAATGATGTTTCTATGTACAAAGGGTTGTAATTTTTATTTCCTGAATGTTCATTTGCTTGACAGAACTGTTGTGGAGCTGAGCAAGCATCAAGACCAAGTTTCAGAACCTCAGGATGACAGTACACTTTTTATTTATATTATTATTATTATTATTATTATTATTATTATTATTATTATTACAGTCATACCTCGGTTTAAGTACGCTTCGTTTTAGTTCTTTCAGTTTAAGTACTCAATGGGAAAGTTCGCTTCAGGTTAAGTACGCTTCAGGTAAAGTACAGACTTCCGGAACCTATTGTGTACTTAAACTGAGGTACCACTGTATTATTTATTTACTTATTTATTTTTACCCCGCACATCAGGCTGGGTTTTCCCAGCCACTCTGGGCGGCTTCCAACAAAGATTAAAATATATTAAAATATTGCACATTAAAAACTTCCCTAAACAGGGCTGCCTTCAGATGTTTTCTAAATGTCAGGTAGTTGTTTATCTATTTGACATCTGATGGGAGGGCATTCGACAGGGTGGACGGCACTACCGAGAATGCCCTCTGCCTGGTTCCCTGTAGCTTTGCTTCTCGCAGTGAGGAAACCGCCAGAAGGCCCTCGACGCAGAACGATGGGGGTGGAGACACTCCTTCAGGTATACTAGACTGAGGCCGTTTAGGACTTTAAAGGTCAGCACCAACACTTTGAGGTGTGCTTGGAAACGTATTTTGTGATACTCATGTAAATTTTATCATTCATGCAAAATGAACAAATGAATGAATTTACTGCTGTTATATGTTTGCTTTATGTCATTTCCACATGGTTCAATGTCTAACCTCTCCAGAGTTCCATGCCCCTAAATTGGTCACAATGCCAACTTCTGTGCTCCTATATGGCAGATAATGCAGTTCTCTTATCTCAAACAAAAAATAGGCTTGAAAAGACTGATAAGAGAATTCTCAATGTATTGTCGAACAGAACAGTTGGTCATCAATTATCAGAAAACCAAAGTTATGGTCTTTTCAAGAAAATACAGGCCCCACAGTTGGCCCATGGATAACCAGCCAATCGAACAGGTTAAAGCCTTTAAATATTTGGGACTTATTTTTCAGTCTAGGGGTCATGGGATGTACCCCAAAAATGTGCAAAAGAAAAAGCTTCCCAAAGTGCCAAAACACTGACCCGTTTCTTCCAGACAAAGGGGGTTAAACACATACCATCAGCCATAGAAGTCTTTCAGGCTAAACCCCTAGCGCAGCTATTATACGGGGCCCAAATTTGGACCGGTACCCACCTTAGCACCATGGAATCTGTACAATCAAAGTTCTCAAGGCAGATTTTTTCTGTCCGACCATGCGTCCCTAACGCATCACTGCGACTGGAGGCAAGTATCCCCTCAGTGGAAGTATGGGCCTAGCAAAGAACTTTTAGCTTCTGGCTCCATCTAAGCTCAAATCCCCTGGCTTATTGCCTCTAGTACTTCAAGACCCTCATGAAAGCGCCTGGACCAAAACTGTCCATCAAAAACTACTCTCCTGTGGCCTATCCCCACAACACCTACGGTACTTATGATGGGCACTAACAAAGCAAACAGTCTAATCTGTCAACATTTAAAAGACATTGAGCATCAGAACAACCTGGCTACTATAAAGAAATTTTGCCCCTGGTATGCTCATTTTCCAACCTCCAACTTTGATTCTATGGCTCCATATTTGCACAAACTTATTATCCCAAAATACAGACGTGCCTTTACACTTGCAAGACTGGACATTCTGCCACCTGCAGTTCTCGAGGGTCAATTCCAAAAGATCTTATTTGAGAAATGACTTTGCCCCTGTGGAGAAGGTAGTATAGAATCAGTGGCACATGTCCTCCTGTCCTGTTCCCTTTATAAAGACTTGAGGACGAGATCATTACTCCACTCCTTCTAACCATCCCAGGGCCCTCAACCATGGCCATAATGCATTTCCTTCTATCAGACCTAAATGACCAGACAACAGCTAAGGTTGCTAGATTCATTGCTGGGGCAATTAGAATAAGGGCCACCAACTGATTGATAATTCAGGATTCTTTTAACAAATCTTTTATTGTACACAGTTTATCGTTTTATTGTTGCTATGGCCTTTGGCTAATATGAATAAAGTTTATTATTATTATTATTATTATTATTATTAGTCATTTCCACCTGTAAAACCTTTTTGCTGGGAATGCCTTCAGAGACCATTAATAAAGAAAATTAAGAATTTCTGGACAGAAGTACTGAATATTAGACATTAGACAAACAAGTTCTCCCACAAAACATTGTATAAATTGTAATAAACAAAAAGTGCCCTTATTCCCTTAAGGGGTATACAAGAGTCATTGTAGTGTCCTTTGGAGGTTCTTCATCGGTAGGAGAAAATAACAGAGGCCAACCAGAGAATATTGAGAAGCTTGATCTTTATTGACTGTTGCAACAGGGTGTTCTCTCTCAGACAGGAGAAAAGAGAAGATCCCAGAACAAAAGTGTGCCTGCCCTGATAGAGACATTTATAATTGCCCACCCTCCAGTCCAAGGCCACCCCCAGAAGCATCATACATACATCACAGAAGGGGTGTAGCCCAAGACCACCACCCCAGACACGTCATACCTGCCTCACAGAAAAGGGTAGTCTACAGCAGAAATCTGTGTACCTCTGTTATTTTCTCCTACCGATGGAGAACCTCCAAAGGACACTACAATGACTCTTGTATACCCCTTAAGGGAATAAGGGCACATTTTGTTTATTACAATTTCTACAGTGCTTTGTGGGAGACTGAATCTTCAATCTAATCTTCCAGTTCCAACTAGAAAAGAAACACCAAATGGAAAAGGGTCACTAATCTTTTTATTTTATTCAAGCATTTGAAATACTTCAATAAGCACAAGGTTTTGACGGTAGTTCCTTGAGTGTTGACTGATGAATTATTCCCTTTCAGGAGCATGCCAAAAATATCTACACATTGACTTTTGTGACTGAGCACTGGTCTTCTCTTGCAGAGAATAATCATTGAACCACCGTAGCCTTTTGTGTTTAGTTTACTAATCAATATACTGTAACATAAGATGAGAAAAATCTATGCCATTGCTCTATTCAGTGGTTTTTTTGGTTTGGTTTTAAAGAAAAAAATAGGAGCTGCTATGCCCTATGCTCCCACAACACCCCCCCCCGACCACTGCCGCTTGTCACCCTCCTGCTCCCTCCACCCCCCTATACCTTTGCAACTTCCTCCACCAATGCTTCCCATGACTGCAGGCACAGCCTCCTGGAGGTGATTTGGCGTGAACCTTATGATCACCAAAGCACCTTTCAAGAAGATGCCTGTTATTCATAAAAAGGTTGGGCCAGAGCCTATTCTGGCCTATGATTTTCCTGCTACTAGGATGATGTGGCATCCCGCAGAAGAGGGGGAGCCTCCTGCCTCCTTCTGCAAGCATGAATCACTATCTATTTATAGCAACTGAATGGACTGCAGTGTCTTCTCTTAAGGAGTCCATTCATAGAGATACAACATAATGGGCTTAAAAAAGGACCTCATTTTGCTGCAAGCACAATGGGGAGTTTTGTAAGATCTCCCCACCCCCCACCCCAGATCCCAGAAAATCCTGCTAGTGTTTGACAATTGAAAATTGCCTTTTCCATCACGTTTCTCACACTGGTTGCCTGGCAATGATTCCATTATTTAAGAGATAGACGGGGATGGGGATCAGGCCTCTAAGCTGGGTGGTTAATTGGGCTCTTGTTGCCAGTTTTGTTTTTGTTTTTGTTTGTGTGTGTGTGTGTAACTTGTTGCATTTGTGGTTTATGTGAAAAAGCAACATCCTCATTCCTCACAATATCTATAAAAATTCTTTCTCTCTCTCTCTCTTTTGATGTTATATTTGTGAAGCTCCTGTTTAAGTGTTGAATCTTACAGGAAAGTGAAGAGGGCCTTATGCCATTAGTAGTAGTAGTAGTAGTAGTAGTAGTAGTAATAGTATGCCACTATTCAGAATGGATTTTGAGGACAGCAGTAAAGATCCACACAGAAGTTATAACTCTGAGGATAAAACACCCTAATGTTATAATAGTGCTAAATACAACAAATTCAACTTCAGATATGTGCAAGGCAGAGCAAGACAAATTTAGTAGTTTTGGATTTCACAGAGGAATTGGTTCAATATAGCTGGTAGGGTTGATTGACTTGCTGTTGTAGTTTTGAAAAGTAATGGCATTAGCTCACCTGTTCTAACTGGGACTCTTGAGAAAAATACACCATCAACACCAGGCATTAACATCACATGTTAGCAGAAAAACGAGAGGACAATCCTGCAATCCATCTTTCTTAAAAACTCCAGAAAAACGTGGATGAAATGCAGGGAGATTACACATGCATGTGCTGATGATGAGGGGATATGTCTAAAAGCTGAAATGGTGCAAGCAAATATGGTTAAAGGTGGGAGGTGCATTCTGATGCAGCTGAAGAACTTTGCTATTTATTCTTCTGTAAAATGTTTATATCCAATCAATCAATCAATCAATCAAAACCTTTATTGGCATCATTTACAAACATTTAAAATAAATAGTCCAGTACAAATGTTTATATCCTGTGCTTGATGCAGATCTCAGGCTGTACACCAATAAGCCTAAAATAGAACACCATCAGCATGCATCATCAATAATAAAGAAACTACCTCAGTATACAAAGCTAAATAGAGCAAATACAGAAAAGATATTCTTAAAACATCAATATAAACTAAAAGAGATAACATGTAGTGGCCATGATAACTACTAGCAGACCCCAAATCCACAAACACAAAAGAGATATTAAACCCTACCCACCAAGTCAACAATCATGTATTTCTAGGTAGCAGCAGCACCCTCACTTCTGCTCCTATCCTACGGAATTTCAAAGGGGAGGGAGGTCCAAAGCCAGGGCACCATCACAGGAAATTTTAGTTCCGGAAAGTTATGTCAACAGGGCGGCTTTTGTGACAGACCATTGATAATCTCTTGCAGTGGAAAGTTATTGCACCACCTTAGCCCATTGCATTTTGTTTCCTTATTAATATACTGCAACATAACATGAGATAAAACATATGCCATTGCTGTATTCAGTGGTTTTTTTTGTTTTTGTTTAAACAAAAATAGGAACCGGTATGCACCATGCCACCACAACCACCAGTGCCCCTTGTCATCCTCTTGCTCCCTCCCTCCCCCCTCCTTGCACCTTTGCAATTTCCTCCACCACTGCTTCCAATGGCTGCAGGCAGCCTCCTGGAGGTGATTTGGTGTCACCCATACGATCACCAAAGCACATTTCAGGAAGGTGCCTGCCAATCATAAAAAGGTTGGGCCAGAGCCTATTCTGGCCTATGGTTTTCCTACAACTAGTATGATGTGGCAATGGCATGAAGCTGAAGAACACCATCAGCATCAGTAAAAACAAGCATACATCATCAATAATGAACAAACCCACCCTAGCATAAAAACAGAGTTAAACAGAGCAAATAGATAAGATATATTTTTAAATATAAATTAAAAATATGTAGCAGCCATGATAACTACTAGCAGACATGGAAGACCACCCTTGTGTCCCCACCTTTTATCTGTCTATAAAACCATCCTATTCATGATGGGAATTCTTTAGCAGATCTCAACACTTTCAGCACCTGGGCAGGACTATTCAAGGAAATCCCAAGCATTTCTGGATATATCTGGGAAGAGTGTCAGGAAATTGCTTACGGTTTAATTGTTTCCACAATGCAGTCTGGATCTCTTTGTTTCTCATGCTATAGATGAATGGGTTGAGCATAGGGGGAAGACTAGTATATATCACAGAAAAGACTAGATCCAGGCCAGATGAGCTATTCCTAGGTGGTCTGATATAGGCAAAGACTGCAGTGAAAATGAACACAGAGACAACAAGGAGGTGGGGAAGGCAGGTGGAGAGGGCCTTATGCCGTCCCTGTTCAGAAGGCATTTTGAGGACTGTAGTCAAGATCCACACGTAAGTTACAATGATGAAGACAAAGCATCCAAAAACAGAAATACAGCTAAATACAAGAAGTCCAACTTCAACTAGGTATAAGTCAGAGCAAGACAATTTTAGTAGTTTTGGGATTTCACAGAAGAATTGATCAACATGATTGGAACAGAAGGAAATTGAAAATGTGCCTGCAGTGTGTAGCACACCATAGAGAATACTGGTGATCCATCCAATGGTTATTATCTGAATGCAGGCCCCTTTGTTCATAATTACTTCATATTGCAGTGGATTGCAGATGGCAACATACCTGTCATGTGCCATTATGGTTAACACAGTAAAATTAGAGCATCCAAAGAGGAAAATGAAGAAAACTTGAGTGACACATGCAGCATAAGAAATGTGACTGTTGTTCATGATTGAATTAACCATGGATTTGGGTTGAATGACAGAAACTGAGCCAATATCAGAAACGGCCAAGTTCATGAGGAAGAAGTACATTGGTGTATGCAGGTGATGGTCAAGGGATATTACAAAGATGATCAAAAGATTCCCAATTACCGTTATCAAGTATAGTCCCAGGAACACAAAGAAGTGTAGTATCTGTAGTTGTCGGATCTGAGAAAATTCTAGAAGTAGAAATCCAGATGTGGATGTCAGATTGTGCATTTTGTATGTCACACAAGTTCGCCTGCTATCTGTGAGGGATAGAAAATCCCGTCAAATATCAGAACTGATTCTCCATTTCATTTAATGCTTATATGCAGATAATTTTAATTCATATTTATTAATGTTATGGACAGTGCTACAATTCACCATGAAATGTGTGCTTCATTTAGGGAGGACTGTGATAACACTGTTGCCCCTTCAATATTTTCCTCATTGTACAACAAGGTGGATGTCATAAATTCCTCTTGAATGGATGAGAAGCTTTGCTGTACATGAGAAAATTCTGTATAACTACTTTAGTCTCAAGAAGAATATGTAGATATCTCAGAAATTCCAGCTGCTTCACAATGCAGCAGTCTTATTACTGACCAGGGTTCAATTTTGAACTCACAAAACACCCGCAATGGTTTACAAATTAGTTTCTGGGCACAATTAAACTACTCATATTACATATTAGAATGCTAAGTGAATTTTTCTCCTAATATCCGAGATTGCCTCTTTCCCTGCAGGCTCTCTCTTGTGTTCAGATTGGAAAAGCATCCCTCTGAACTCAAAGAGAGTTTTTTTTGAGCTTAATATGGTTGCACTTGAAAAAAGAAACTGCAAAAGGAGATTGCACCACGAAAATACTAAACTTACCTCATTGTAAAAACTGTTTTTATGGAAGACAATCTTACCTGGCTGTGAGTGATCTCCCAAGAAGATGATAGTGTTATCACTTCTGGATTGAACTGTTACAATTGATATTTTAATAACAAAACATGTATATTTTAGGAATGGAGGTTGCAATCCTGTGAACACCTAGCTGGGATTAAGTCCCACTAAATTTGAGACATACTTGGTGCATAGAATTTTACTATTAAATGGTTGATAATGGATATACTCACTTGCATTACTGAAATAAGCCTCACTGGTTTCAGGTAGAAATCTCTTATCAGTTCAAATGCAGCAGTTTTCAAAAGAGAGAATCCAGTTGTTTAGCAGGAAGACTTTGAAGTATTATGTTTCCTATATGTGTAAGTTGAACTTTATCTTGTCTCAACAATGTCTGCAATGGGCAGACAAGGCATGTAGTTCACCCAGTTCTTTGATCTTTCTCAATTTTTCTTTGAAACCTAGCCCTCTGTTTGTATCTACCAACACTGAGGTTTATCAGCAGCTGTGGGGAGGAATTTGTAGTTCTATTTTCTTTGACATCTTGGAGATATGCTCCAGGGAGCCCAATGCACCTGATCAAAAAAATGTGTTGAATCCCCCCCCCCCTTTGCCTTCTCTTTGTGTTTCCACACTAACCTAAATAGATAATTGGCACCAATAAGGCAATAGGAATGTTAATGTCTATAATTAATTATATTTTCTTCCCTTGATGTTCTGGTTATGGCTTAATGTGCAAGTATTATACTGTACCTGCAAAGAGTTGTTCTATATTGCCTTTTACAGCTGTTGCCTCCAGAGAAAATAGAACATTGTTGAGTTGCTGGCTCAACAAAGCATTTTGCAGATGCAGTTGGTGGTTGTTGTAAGTTTTAGTTCCCAAATGTTAACCTGTTTGACACAACTGTTGTGGAGCTGAGCCAGTACAAAGGCCAAGCTTCAGCAAAGGGGTTTATGACGCGCAGCATAAATTAATAAGATAGAGTCTTCTTCAGTAAAAGAATAAAAGCTTTACTGAGTTAAAATAAACTTGTTTGCAAATAACAGCATAGTGTAACAGAAAATTAAACTACCTTCAGAGCATGAAACAGAGTGCAGGCTTCACTGGGCACGGGCTCCATTCCTGAGTCAGGCTCCACACACAGAGAGACTCCACAGAGTCTCATGGCTCCACTGACTCTGCCTGCAAACAGATTCAAAACATTTACCATATTTTTCGCTCCATAGGACGCACTGTTCCCTCCCAAAAAGGAAGGGGGAACGTCTGTGCGTACTATGGAGCGAAGGCTCCCCCCCCCGCTCTGCTCGCAAAAGCGGAGCCCGCTGGTGGCAACTTCGGCGGCGGCGGGGTAGGGGGGAGAGGAAGTGCAGCCTGGGCTGCTCTTCCTCTTCCTCTCCCCCTCCCCCGCCCCCGTGGCCAGCGCGCTCCAGTCGGCTCCAGAGCTTCTCCCACCCTCCACACCCTCATTTAAGTCTTATTTTGCAGGTTAAACTCTCTTTCCCACAGATACGCAAGCGCTGCTACGTCAGGGTTGCTGTTGAAAGGCCAGAAAGGAATTTTCTTGCATTGGCAGATTTTGTCTTTCCCGTAGCAATACGTCACACCTTTGGCGGTTTCAGGCCTTGGGCAGCGCACTGGCAGCGGCTTTGGCGGCGGCGGGGGGGAGAGCAGCCCAGGCTGCTCTTCCTCTTACCCCCCCTCCCCCACTGTCAGTGTGCTCCGCTCACAAAAGCGGAGCACGCTGGAGGCGGCTTCGGCGGTAGTGGGAGGGGAAGAGGAAGACAGCCCGGGGGAGATGTTAGACAGGGAGCAGGGGAGGAGGGGCGGGTGGCAGCTTCCGCCACGTTCAGTGAGAAGCGGTGGGCAGTGGAGGGATGCTGCTCGTTCTTCCCTGCCAACCCCATTCGTGAAAGCAGGCTTGTTTTTGCAAACGGGGTTGGGGGGGAGCAACCAGCAGCATCTCCTCCACCTCCCCTGCCTCCGCCGCATTCAGCGAGAAGCGGGGAGCTGCAGAGGGATGCTGCTTGTTCTTCCCCGCTGTTGTAAAATTTAAGCTGGTTCCTATGAACCCAGAGAAATGGATCTTGACCCAGGGAGAGCTCAAGGATCCAGGCAAGCAGACGAATTTAAGCGTCTCCTGCCCACCAAATGACAGAGACCAAACCAGGACGTACGAAGCAAGGCACTTTTATTTTTGCTGTTGCAACAGGGTCCTTCCTCTCACACAGGAGAACAAGGAAGGAACCCCAAACAAAGATGTCTTGCCCTTAAAAAGAAATTTGAAATTCGTTTCAGCCCACCCCCCAGAAGCATCATCCATATGTCACAGAAGGGGTGTAGCCCAAGACCCCTCTCCCTAGATTCATCATAGGTACATCATGAAAGGGGAGGTCTGGTGGCAGTAATCTGAGCATCCTGGACCCTGCCCCCTGCCCCCAAAACCTAATCAACAAAATTGAGAGATATTTACATTTCCCTGTTTCCCAGCCAAGTTAATCACACCCTTTTGTCTGGCAGTCAGGTATCAGGATGCCAGGGATTATCACTTTAATTCCTGAGACAATGAGAAGGTTCCCCCCACCCCCCTTCTTCCTTGCAGAGGAACACCTGGTCAGAGAGAGTCAAAATGGTGTCAGAAAGGCCTGTCTTCCTGTGCTGCTTCAGACATGTTTCTGTACATTCATGTACATGTTTTATGAACCATTATTATATATATATAGATATGACCTCAAAATTCTTATAACAATCCCCCATTTGGGGCTATAATTTTTCTTAAAAATTGTTGCCCCACAAAAGAATAACCAGATGTGTTGTTTTAGTACTTTGGGAGAAGCATTTCTCAAAAATGGTCTATGTATTACACTTAACAGGATGGTCCACCAATATTGCCTGGAAAGTGCAGTTTGCTTGTTTACCCTTTTGTGTGTTCTCAGGTGTCAAAAAGCTAGCTCTCCTCTGGTTGCACACCTCCATCGTGGCACAACAGCAACAATCCCTGGTGAATCCCCTTAGGGCTTTCATATTGACCATGTCGCCTGGCACTCACCATAGCTGCCACAGGTTTGGACATGTCATGAGAGAGATGCCTTTGCCTTGGGCTTTCTATGGGCCTTTATTATAGGCTCTGGCCTTGCACTGTAGGGAGTTGCCCAGTTGCTCTTAAAGGAAGAAAGCTACTTGCACCTTGGATACACTTGCCCAATTAGAACTGAAGCCAAATTAAAATTTATACAGCCCCCAAAACATGTCCAAATTAGTCAATTTTAACTCTAAAAGGGATCATTCCTGTTAAATCAAGACATAAATACCTTCATTTATCTGGTGTTTCATGGATCTTGGGGCTTATTCTTGGTAAAATGATTTAAAACAATCTAAAATTGTGTAAGAAGGCTGGCACACTGCAGAGTGCCAGGTGGGACAAGAAAATGTGGTCATAAATTGATCTTAATCTAAATACTGGACTATGCAATATCCTGATCCTAAAAGGCATACAATGCATGGCAATAATCCAATAAACAAACAAACATTGGGACACTATACATTAAACATAAAAAACAATTAAACACAAAATTGGTTGACACCCCCCCCTCCTTGTGGAAATAACATACTGTCAGACATAGTTCAATGTTTCTGTCGAATATCACACAACATAGAACATAATCATATTTCAGTTGTATGTCTTGAGGCCATCATGATCTTGAGACAATTCCGGCTGCTTTTAAATCCTAGGGCACAGAGTCTTGAGGTCAAGGAGAGAGAATGTCCTTGCAATTCACTTTCCCCCTTTGTCCCAAAGTCATTTGACACATTTCAGTATTCCTATATAACACACAATGCACAAAACCTTCAAATTATTAATTATACGCCATTTGTATATCTTGAGGCAATCAGGTGAACTTGAGATAATTCTTGCTGCTTTTGCATGTATCTCCAACAAGGGGGTTTTCTTGTCTGCCTTCGAGTCACTGGGAGGAAGTTAACAGTACTTCTATAACAGCACTTCTAAACCTTGCTGAAACGTTATAGCTTTCCAGGTCCTCCTTCTTAGGTTGTGATCAAAGAGATAAAATGTCAATTTGGTTTCCTGTAAAACATCCTTTTGAAAATAGGCCTGCAGGGGGTTGGGGCCTGAAGATATAATTAGTTAAAAAATAATAATAATAAATAGTCAAGAAAGGGGAGAATATTCTAGAAATTTCTTCTTGGGAAGCTGCAAATAATATAAGATCATAGTTAGGCATTTTATTCATTTAAATATTATTATTATCATTCATATTTAATTACTGCTGTTATTGTCTACTCAGTCTGTTTAATTTACTTCACCAAGTTTGGCTGTGGAGGACAACAATTTTGTTAATTAGGACACAATTGATAAGTTATTAACATTTTCCATGTGTGGTTCCGAATTCTCTTTGAGGTTCGCGTATCCTGTTTGAAAGGGATTATTATTACCATTATTATTTACAGGAAAGAATGACTTAGATGCTACATTCGTATGTACAGGAAGAAAAAGTAGAAATAGAAAAAAATGCATAAATAAAAACAAAATGATATTTAGATTACCACTCAAACAACAAAAAAAATTTTTAGAAGGACTTGACACAAAAATCTCAGATTAAAAAAAAGAATTATTATCAAATAATATGAAGACATTATAAAGACCATACAGGTTAATATTGGACTGTAACCTAAAGATTTGAAGGTGAATGGTAAAATAATGGGAAAAACCTTAAAAGTCATCATGTGCTATCTGATAAAAGAGAACTCTATGGGGAAAAACACAGATGGTACCTGAATAAACATCAGTAATAAGTTTTGGAGACGCAGTGAATGAAAGACCTCATTCCACGTGATGGACATGCCCCAAAATATAACAAAACAAAACACTGACATATGAGGAACCAAAATAAATAAATAAATGCTAAAACACACAATTTCTAATAATGAGCATCTCAAATGAAAATAAAGAGTAGCAATCTAAAGTTGTACAAGTATGGTTAGATTAATTTCATAGACATAATGGAAAAACTGATTTAATAAATGAAAGCAGATTATTTGCAACCTAAAGAGAAGCATCAAAGTAAAGGAAATATATAAAACTATAGCGGGAAGTAAACTAATACAGCAGGGATTTAAGCTCGTTTTGCAGACTGTAAGGAAAGAAATTACTGTTTGTATCTCTTCACTACCCCCCCCCCTTTTTTTTTTTTTTTTTGCTGTGGGAGAAAGGAAAAAATAACACTTGTTACTGGGGTTTAGTCTTCTTAAAGGTTCACATATCCTTTAGAAATGTTCTTCCTGGGAAAGCTGTGAGAATAATTTTTGCATGTTAGGTTGGAACTTTGCAAGGGGGGAGGTTATGCAGGAGTTAATGCTTGGGGTGAAATGCAAATGCGAGATAAGTATCTGAAGGTGCTTCCTGAATACCCATTGGAAAGGGGGAGCAGACCCTTGGTTTGCATAGTCTGGAGTTTTTTCTAAGCCCTTGACTAAAATCACAATCAGTATCCTGTTGAAAGGGGAAACAAACAACAACAAAAAGTACTCAAGCGATGAAAGTACTCAAGCGATGAACTCAAAGTGGGAGCGCTGAGATATTTACCTCTGGAAAGAATTTTGCATATTAGATTTGGAATGATGGTCCAACACTTGACCCTTTTGTTTTCTCAAGTGACCCCCTGGAGTCAAAGACACATAAGGAAATTTAAACAAATTTTCCCCTGCATGGCACAGGCCCTTCAGCATTTGGTTGCTGTTTTTGTTTTGTTTTGTTTTTAACCTCCTTTTTCTCTCTATTTTTCTCTTCAAGCTGGCATAGCCTCTGTGCATGTACAAAGTTCATGATTCAGAAATCTATTGTACCATTTTTTAAAGTGCTGCACCTCTTGACAAAATTACCATCTGAATAAAGGAGGGGAAGGGGAAAGAGTAGATTTTAAAGTAGGGTTAGATTTCAAACAAAAGATAGAAACATAGCAGTGTTTTTTGTTTTTTTTTTTTTTTTCCAGAGCCAGTTTAAATTCGTTTTCCTAGTTTGGAGTCTGAATACAATTTGATACATTGTTTCTTGTTTCTTGCTGCTTAAGAAGCAGGCTTAAAAATATTAAACTAACTTGGAAGCTGCAATAAAAGTTGGGTCAGATTAAAGTCCTAATGAAGTCACCAAATAAACATCTCATACCCCAGGCAAAATAAATCTTGATTTGCCCCCTTTATCTACAGGGTTCGGGGTGAATTCGTAATTGCAAATGTTTTCGTTTGTTTGTTTTTAATTAATTTATTACAGCCATGGCAGACTAAATTCTCTGCCCCCTTATCTATGGGTAATATGGTCATAGAGCCAGAATTCATAAAATCCTTTGCATTCTCATTGATTTTCAGCCTTACCAATTCCAGACAAAATTTTCTGGCCCTTTATTTACAGGGATGGTCAAGGCTCATTCTGCTTGATTATGAATTTGTATGTGCTTGAACTGTTGGCTGGAGTTTTGCAGTTAAAAAAAATAGCTGACAATATGGTGGAAAAAATAACACCAGACATTCATTTTCAATGCATGATATACCATCTCTACCTCTTTCTGAATGGCACCTCAAACTCTTCATGCCAAACTTTAAAAATCTATCTTTCCATCCTTCTCCACCAAAGAGTAATGCTTGACTGAATTCAGGCCATTTCACTATACCACCAGGGTTTAAACTCACTTTTCAGTGCTTACAAACACATTTTCTCTCCCTCCTTTTTGCAAGTTTGGAAAGGGTTGGAAGGGATCTTGAGTAATCTAGTCCACCCCTTCTGAAATATGGGGATCTCAACACTATCACTGCCCTTAGGATACACATACATTTGAGTACAGACGCCTGACTGGGAAGGAAACACAGGCTATGCCCTATCACGGAAGCACATGTGTGTACTAAGGGAAAAATAAGGAAGGGGAAGATTAAAAGTACCAACGTTATATAGAAGCCTTTAGCAAACCTTAAGATTGGATAAACAGTTTAAGAGGGAATTTACTTCCTTACTAAAACCATTCTGTCCATTTGAATCAAGGTTAAAGTGACTCAGATAGACATTTGCTGGCTATGGAGCCTCTACTTTTAATAACATTTCCCTAGAAGGAACACTATATTCCATAGTCACATGGTGAAACATTACATACAGAGCACATGGCTCCCTTGTGACACAGACCTTAAATATTGTGAGTTCACAAACAAACATTTTCAAGGTTACAATCTCCCTTTTCCCTTCCCGCTCCCCCTTTCTGTACAGAAAGGGGTAGGTATGCACATACACCCCTCTTTTACTCTCTAGAGAAAGATTGGGAAATGTTCAAGACTTTCATATGTGCTTAGACTTTAAACCTTAATAGAGAAAGTGATAAAAACTTATATAATCACTCCATAAAAACAACAATTACACTCTTGTTCCAACTCTGAAAACCAATAATCTTTCCTTGCCAGAAAGCAGAGCTGGGCTGAATTTCAACCCATCACCACATCAGACACATTGCCTTTCACATAGCTCTAAAATGGGGGTTAGAAGGGACCCTGAGGTCATTTAGTCTAACCCTCTAAGATACAGGATTCACAAGATTTGAATGAAAATACCAACTTTATACAGAACCCTTTAGCAGATGAGTTTTTTCCTTAAGAGACTGATATTAGGAGCCCAACAATAACCCTTCTGTCCAACACAATTGAAGTTAAAACTAGACTCAGATAGACAATTCCTGGCTATGGAAGCTCTACTTTTGACAAACAATTCACCTTTATAGGAATAGCTGTTCAATTTTCCTTTAGTCAATATTCCTCTAGTCACTTGGAGGAAGACTCCCTTTTAGAGCCTCTCTCAATAACAAACATTTGCACACCTCATGAAGTGAACATTTTCAAGTTTCAAAATATTTTCAAAGCATTGAGCAAGCATTTTCAAACTTACAACTCTTTATTTTCCTTCATCCTGCTCCCTCTTTTTTACTTTTGGAGAGGAAAAAATGGCCTTCTACAGCCTCTTTAAAACAAACCTTTACACACTACCTCCACTCTTTTAAAGATTTGCCATGGTTTTGGGTTGATCAAGCCCTTACATAAGATTATTTAAGCAAGCTTGCATTATTATTATATTATTTTAAACTATGCATGCTTAAAAAAGGCAGTCTGTGGGTGTCATGGCCAAATTCTAAACACAAACCCCTAATTTCCTAAACCTGGATTACATCTCTCATTTACTTTAAGGGGAACAATGAACTATAGCAGACACAAGGAACAGACGCACATACACTTAACAGACAACACAAACATGTAACATGCAAACATATATAATTTTATACCATAACATACTTTGTAGGATTCCTCACAAAACTTTTCTCATTCAGAGTTCACCAGGGTTAATTTTAAAGCGGAGATTCACTGTATGTTAAAGGAACCTCCTGGTAGCCATTTCCCCTCATCTGGGTGGTCCATAGTAAATCGGACCCAATGTTTTTTTCTTACAAAGTTTTTGCAATTGGTTCCCTTCAAGCTTGTCCGCCCCGGGGATTTTATGCCAATTTAAGAGAGCGAATTGGAGTGGACTTTCATCCTCAAAGTCCTTACCGGAGCCAAGCCTCAGCTGTGCTTTGCCTCGGTTGGGAGTCTGGGAAAGGAATTCCTTAGAGTGGGTTGCACCCATTTTACTTAAGCCTTTTTATACTGCAGTTCGGGTCCCCGACCCTATTCCTTGGACACTCTTAACTTCCCGAGTCCATGACTCACCCCCACGTTCTAGTGGTGTTCCTGCCTGCCGTTCGCGTGCACTAACTACTAGGCGGCCTGGTGCAGCTAAAACCCTATTGGAACCCTCCCACTGGTCATCAATTGCCTGAGGGTTCCACAGCAACTTCCCTGCCTCTTACACACTAAACTCAGATCCTACTGAACGCTTGCCTATGCAATGCCAGGTCGGAACTGAGGAATAAAAGGTTGGAAAAGAACGGGTGCACTTGCGTTCCCTGGTCATGGGTCATACCCAACAATGGGTCGCCATGGCAGGGGGGCGTCTTCACCCGAAGATTAAGAGCAGAGGAATAGGAAACAGAGCTGGGATAGCCAGATTCCCAGATTGGTAGAAAAGGCGACAGTTTGCTCAGACTTCTGCTCAGTTTGGCAGAAGGGAGCTGGGACAGTCTTTCTAAGCACTGCGTTTAACGTAAAGACTGTTGCCCTGCACCTCAGTTCTACTTTATACCCGTGCCTTGGCAGCCTTGCTGCAACTGAGGTCCAAAGAGGAGAGTAGAAAAGGATAGTTCAAGCGGAGAAATAGATTTTTAGTTGCTGTGGTTCTTAGCTCACCCAAAGTGTCCCCTTTTAATACTCACGACCGATCCTTTCAGTCGAATCCCGTTGTCTCCAGCTTCCAACTGGTTCCTGAAGAAAAACAGCCTTGTCCCTTTAAACGTTGCTTCGTCCTGGGGGTCCCGCTTGGACTCTCAATTACTACCAAGTGCCTCGGGTCCTGAGGTTGGTTTACCCCCCTGCAAAAGAGGCAAGGGCGCGCTGGGCTCCCCTTCCTCAGTGAACCCGGAGCTCAAGGCAAAACTGGGTCCCCGAAGTGGTCGCCAAATTGTTGTAAAATTTAAGCTGGTTCCTATGAACCCAGAGAAATGGATCTTGACCCAGGGAGAGCTCAAGGATCCAGGCAAGCAGACGAATTTAAGCGTCTCCTGCCCACCAAATGACAGAGACCAAACCAGGACGTACGAAGCAAGGCACTTTTATTTTTGCTGTTGCAACAGGGTCCTTCCTCTCACACAGGAGAACAAGGAAGGAACCCCAAACAAAGATGTCTTGCCCTTAAAAAGAAATTTGAAATTCGTTTCAGCCCACCCCCCAGAAGCATCATCCATATGTCACAGAAGGGGTGTAGCCCAAGACCCCTCTCCCTAGATTCATCATAGGTACATCATGAAAGGGGAGGTCTGGTGGCAGTAATCTGAGCATCCTGGACCCTGCCCCCTGCCCCCAAAACCTAATCAACAAAATTGAGAGATATTTACATTTCCCTGTTTCCCAGCCAAGTTAATCACACCCTTTTGTCTGGCAGTCAGGTATCAGGATGCCAGGGATTATCACTTTAATTCCTGAGACAATGAGAAGGTTCCCCCCACCCCCCTTCTTCCTTGCAGAGGAACACCTGGTCAGAGAGAGTCAAAATGGTGTCAGAAAGGCCTGTCTTCCTGTGCTGCTTCAGACATGTTTCTGTACATTCATGTACATGTTTTATGAACCATTATTATATATATATAGATATGACCTCAAAATTCTTATAACACCGCCAACCCCATTTGCAAAAACCTGCCTGCTTTCATGCACGGGGTTAGTGGGGAACAACCAGCAGCATCTCCTCCGCCCCCCCCCCCTAATAAAGTTTTAGTCCACAACTTTATTGATTACAGAAATGTGAGCAATATTGGCTTAGGCAAAGGACTTTACCGGACTCCTGCCCCCTTTGCAGGAAGTCAGTAAGGGTAAACCACCCAAAGAGGAAGCCACATTGGGGGAACCCGCCTGTAGCTCTCCTCAGTGTTCCCAGAGGCCTGGCATGGCCCTAGCCCCACAAGCGGACTTCAGACAGGATCCAGGTCCTGGATTCCTTTAACAGAATACCCTTGGTAGAATAAAAAAGGGCTAGCAAAGCTATTATGATGTTTACTGATGCAGAGAAAGCCTTCGATAATGTTTCTTGGAGTTTTATGAAGTTGAATTTGCAAAATATTGAAGTTGGTCAGAATTATTTTAATGGTATTAATGCAATTTATTTGGAACAAAAAGCTAAGCTTATTGTAAATAACGTGGTATCAGAGGAAATAAGAATAGAAAAAGGAACCAGGCAAGGGTTTCCACTCTCTCCTCTTTTATTTATTTCAGTCCTTTCAGTTCCTGAAAGGTGCTTTGGCGATCATAAGGATTGTGCTAAATCACCTCCAGGTGGCTGTGCCTGCAGCCATGGGAAGCAGTGGTGAAGTTGCAAAGGTACAAGGGGAGAGGGAGGGACCAGGAGGGTGACAAGCGGCAGCTGTTGAGGGGAGGGGTTGTGGAAGCATAGAGCATACCGGCTCCTATTTTTATTTAAAACAAACAAACAAACCTGAATACAGCAATGCTATATGTTTTTCTCATATTATGTTGCAGTATATTAATTAGTAAACCAAATGCAAAGGGCTAAGGTGGTACAATGATTTTCTCTGCAAGAGAAAACCAGTGCTCTGTCACAGAAGCCACCTTGTAGATATTTTTGTTATGCTCCTAAAAAAGGAATAACATCAGTCAACACTCAAGGAACTGCCATCAAAAGTGTCACCTTGTGTTAGTGAAGTCTTTCAAGTGCTTGAATAATACCGTAATGATGATGATGATGATGATGAAGAGGAGGATTAGCAACCCTTTTCTATTTTGTGTTTCTTTAAAATTTTGAATTGGAAGGTTAGGCTGAAGATTCATGCTGTTCTCCCACAAAGCACTAGAAAACACAATGCCAAATTTCCTTTTTGAGAGGCAACATGTATAAGAATGGCTTCAGATTAATGATTACCACCACAGTGATAACACACCTGATTTTGTATCTCTAAGATTGGAGTTTGTAGGAGATGGAACTGCTGAAATGGTCAGACCAATCTCTTTGTTAAGGTAATGGCCCTAGCCCGCTTGCTAAGTATCCTTTTTACACGTCTTAAGTACGAATAAGGAGAGTTATTTTAGGGTTTCTTGGAATATCATAGCCCATACTTTTTGTGCAATATTCAATACTTCTGTCCATAAATTCTTCTTATTATTTAACCTGGGGAAAAATAGAATTAATTATACACATGAGCATTCCTATTGCCTTATTTGTGGTAATCATCTATTTAGGTTAGTTGGGAAACAAACAAACAAAGAGAAGGTGAGGGGGGCGGGAAGCAACACACTTTTCTGATCAGGTGCACTGGGGTCCTGGGAGCATGTCTCAAAGAAGCTAAGGAAAACAGAACTACTAATTCCTTCCCACAGCAGAAAAAACCTCAGTGTTGGTAGATACATACAGAGTGCTAAGCTTCAAAGAAAGAATTAAGAAAAATCAAAGAACTGGGTGAACTACATCCTTTGTCTGCCTATTGAAGCCGACAAGATAAAGTTCAGTCTACACAGACATGCAACATAATACTTCAAAGTCTTCTTTCTAAACGACTGGAGTCTCTCCTATGAAAACTACTGCATTTGAGCTGATAGGATATTTCTGACTGGAAGCAGTGATGGTTATTTCAATAATGTAAGTGAGTACATCCATTTTCAACCATTTAATAGTAAAATTCTATGCTCAGAGTATGTCTCATTAAATTTAGTGGGACTTACTCCCAGCCAAGTGTTCACAGTTTTGCAACATATATTACTAAAATAAACATCTTTTGTTCTTAAACAATCAATTGTAACAATTCAATCCAGGAGTGATAACAATATACCTCTTGATAAATTGCACTTTAGAAGTTTCATGGTGCAATCACCTTTTGCAGTTTCTATTTTCAAGTGCAACCATATTAAGGACCAAAAATACTCTCTCTGAGTCCGGTCCTTGAACTTTGTTGAGCATGCTGTAATGACCTTTGCCAATCTGTAGGGAAGTAGGCAATCTCAGATATTAGGAGAGCAATTCACTTAGCATTCTAAATAGTAATATGAGTAGTTTAATTGTGAATGGAAACTAATTTGTAAACCATTGCAGGTGTTTTGTGAGTTCAAAATTGAACCCAGGTCATTAAGAAGACTCTTGCATTTTGAAGCAGCTGGAATTTCTAAAAGTAATTGTGCAAATTTCTTCCTGTACCCCAAAGCTTCCCATCCATTCAAGATGTATTTATAAAATCCACTTTGTTGTACTATGAGGAAAATATTGAAGGGGCAACAGGGTTATCACAGTTCTTCCTACACGAAGCACACATTTCATGGTGGATTGCAGCACTGCCCATAACATTAATAAATATGAATTTTAATTATCTGCCTACAGTGGTACCTCAGGTTAAAAACTTAATTCGTTGTGGAGGTCCGTTCTTAACCTGAAACTGTTCTTAACCTGAGGTACCACTTTAGTTAATGGGGCCTCCCGCTACCGCTGCACCACTGCATGATTTCTGTTCTCATGCTGAAGCAAAGTTCTTACCTCCAGGTTAGTGGAGTCTGTAACCTGAAGCATCTGTAACCAGAGGTACCACTATACCAGTGTTTCTCAACCACTGTTCCGTGGCACACTAGTGTGCCGCGAGATGTTGCCTGGTGTGCCATGGGAGAATTACTTTATATATAGTCAATATAGGAACAGAGTTAATTTTTTTAACATTTTCTAATGGTGGTGTGCCTCGTGATTTTTTTTCATGAAACAAGTGTGCCTTTGCCCAAAAAAGGTTGAGAAACACTGCACTATACAAGCATTGAATGAAATGGGGAATCAGTTCTGATATTTGCTGGGATTTTCTCTCTCTCGCAGGTAGCACACAATCTTATGTGACATACAAAATGCATAATCTGACTCTCACATCTGGATTTCTACTTCTAGAATTTTCTCAGATCCGAGAACTACAGATACTACACTTCTTTGTGTTCCTAGGACTATACTTGATAACGGTAATCGGGAATCTTTTGATCATCTTTGTAATAGCCCTTGGCCATCACCTGCATACACCAATGTACTTCTTCCTCATGAACTTGGCCGTTTCTGATATTGGCTCAATTTCTATCATTCAACCCACATCCATGGTTAATTCAATCATGAACAACAGCCATATTTCTTATGCTACATGTGTCACTCAGGTTTTCTTCTATTCCCTTTTTGGATGCTCTGATATTACTCTGTTAACAATAATGGCACATGACAGGTATGTGGCCATCTGTAATCCACTGCAATATGAAGTAATTATGAACAAAGGGGCCTGCATTCAGATAATAACCATTGGATGGATCACCAGCATTCTCTATGGTGTGCTACACACTGCAGGCACATTTTCAATTACCTTCTGCTCCAATCATGTCGATCAATTCTTCTGTGAAATCCCAAAACTACTAAAATTGTCTTGCTCTGACTTATACCTAGTTGAAGTTGGACTTCTTGTATTTAGCTGTATTTCTGTTTTTGGATGCTTTGTCTTCATCATTGTAACTTATGCATGGATCTTGAGAACAGTCCTCAAAATGCCTTCTGAACAGGGACGGAATAAGGCCCTTTCCACTTGCCTTCCCCACCTCCTGGTTGTCTCTGTACTTGTGTCCACTGGACTCTTTGCCCACATCAGACCACCTAGTAACAGCTCATCTGGCCTTGATCTTGTCTTTGCTGTGATGTATATTATTCTTCCACCTATGCTGAACCCATTCATCTATAGCATGAGAAACAAAGAGATCCAGACTGCATTGAGGAAACAATTGAATCTTAAGCAGTTTCCTGACACTATTCCCAGATTTATTCTGAAATGTTTGGGATTTCCTTTTATAGCCCTTCCTAGGAGCTGAGATCTGCTGAGGTTGCCCTTCTTAGGGGGCAATCCAATATTCAAGAAACAGGCATGAAAAGTATGCAGCAGAATCATTTGGTAGACACATGTGTTGTTGCTCTGTACCCCATAGATATTATTTTGTTGAGTTTTGAAAAATTAAACCATTATTACAGTTCATAATTATGTCACCCAGATACACTGTGGACATGGTAATTTTGCTATTGCAGCAAACCCTACCCTGGACATTTTCATATCTTGTTGGCATCCAACTACTATCAGCTAGGACCACTCATCATCCTGTTTTGGGTTGAAGGGAGATGGAGTCCAACAAAATAGCAAATGGCATTGGTTCCCCACTCACAAGAGTACTGGATCGCTACTTAAATTGCTTGGTTTTCTGTTGTCATCTAAAAGCAATGCATGGCATTAAAGGAACAGCATTTATTTCCCCCCTTTGTTGTTATTGGGTAAACCAAATGGAAAGGTACTGTATCATATGTTTTTCCGTATGTAGAGGAGTTATAGCTCAAAACATCTGGAAGATACCAGGTTGGTGATGGCAGAGCTGGGGCAATAACATTTTCATACCTGCAACATCAAACCAATGCTCTGATGCAAAAACAGCCCAGGACATTTTTGGCCTTCTGCTGAGAAGCAATCACATAAGCAAACTTTGGTGTAATAATAATAATAATAATAATAATAATAATAATAATAATAATAATAAATTTTTATTTATACCCCACCCTCCCGTCAAAACTGGGCTCAAATCCTTTTACATTTTTATTTATTTTCAATCAATTGTTGTTTCTTTACTTTATAAAATAAATGTTGTTGTGTCAAAACCGGAAAGCACAAGGCCACCTATGCCTCTTCAATTGTGATTCTTCCACATTTCCTCTACAACTACTTACACTAGTGGTCAAAATTTTGGCCACTAGTGTATACGAAAAGACAGCAATGGAAGCTGGCGACAAGAGTCCAATCAACCACCCTTCACTTAAAGGACTGTTCCACATTCCCATTCATATATATATATATATATATATATATATATATATATATATATATAAATGTAAAAATCGTGAAACTGCATTCTACACTTTTCTCTGTAACCGCTTGACCGATCGTCCTGAAATTTTGACACAATGATCCAGGCCACTCCCCGAGCGTTGTTGGGGGCAAAAATCCCTCAAATCACACACCTGGGCAGGTACAGACCTGGATTTCCACCAAGTTAAACAGCGCCCTCAAGTGGCATTATACCCTCCTCCACCCCCTCCATTCCTGTGAAATCTAAGCCACACCCACAAAACAAATGACATCATCAACCAAGCAACAGAAACCACCAAGTCGGCCATTATCACAGGCCCCAGCATGGCCTCTGTTTTATGTAGGCCCCTGACAGCCCCCCGGGGGGGGGGATAACCAACAGCAACGCACTTGGGGGCATGGCAAGGGGTTTTTACTTTACCATTTAGCACCACTACCCCCCCAAAAAACCCCACCAAAAAACCAACATTGCCAAGTGGAGGTTGGGGCCTGCCTGGGGGGTGGGGGTGGCACAGTGCGCAGCACGGCCTTTGATTTATGTAGGCCCCTGCACGGCAAGGGGTTTTTACTTTACAATTTAGCACCACTCCCCCCCCCCAAAAAAAATCCACAAGACAAAAATAAATACCATCCTTCAAAACCTCATGAGATATGCTGGTCATGGAGGGGGGGGCACACAAACTGAATAGATCATGGACCGGGACACGTGGGGGCAGACACAGGGATTAGCCACAACAACGCACCACACCCACAAACCCCGCTTCCGCCACGAGATCCTGTAAAACGGGAGGCCTTGCAACCACCAAAACAGCTATTCCACCCCAAGCCCAAAGCCTCTCCCGGCGGCTGCATTAATAAACGCCTGGCAGCATTAGGCAGTCATTCATCATTTCTCCTAACACGCACTTGGGGGTACAGTGAGGGGTTTTCGCTTTATAATTTAGTGGGCATTGTGTCACATGCGAGGCTGCGGCGGCCATTTTAAGTAAGGGCAGTCGTGCCCCTTTTAACCTAGGCTTTACCGTGCTTCTCCAAAAATAAGACACCGTCTTATATTTATTAGTCCTAAAATAACCCCACATTGGCTTATTTTCAAAGGATGTCTTATTTTTTTATTACGTGTCCAGCCTTGCCTCTTCCTTGGGACCCTCCAGAACTGCGCCTATCACTATGTCTTGTTTTCGGGGTATGGCTTATGTTGCGCAAATGCTTAGAAATCCTGCTATGGCTTATTTTATGGGTATGTCTTATTTTAGGAGAAACAACTGATTGTAAGCCTCTGTGTCTTTAAAAAGCAAAACAAAAACCATGCACTTTCTCTCCCCAGATATTTGCAGTGGCCACCCCCTACCCCATTTACAATTCCCTACCTTCCCCTTGCCACTTCCTGGGTTTTTTATGGAACTGAACAACTCGGGTGCTTCAGAACGCGCCTTCTGTTACAGGGCCCGTTACAGGGCCCGGGCCAGGTAGATAATGTGGCCCTGTTTTTAACCCTTTTGTTACTTTTTTCATTTTAATGATTGTGAATATGCTGACCGAGGCCCCCTTTAGATTCAGAGGCCCCCAAGTGGCCCATATGACCCCCCTCCTTCTGTCTAGGCCTGTCTGTTGCTACGGGGCTATGGGGCTTCACTATTTGACCCCCCCCCAGGTTGGGATTCTTTAAGTAGTTCTCTGGGTCCCAGGGCACATCATCACCCCCCGATCCTTAATCTAAATATATAGGAATGTTCATGATGCATGCGCAGGGGCCAATGTATGGAGATACAGGGGGGAGGGGACAACAGAGGGCTCAGACAAAAGTAAATACTGGGAAATGGAACCCAGAAACTGACAGCTCCTTCTCCAAGGCTGGGGGCCAATGTAGGAAGATACCGGGGGTAGGGGCCAACACTCCCCAGGGACAACAGAGGGAAGGGTATCCTACCGAAACACAGGGATGAGCCGGGGTGGAGGGAGGAGGGGCAGGATACGTCATGGATCGGGACAGGGGGGGGGATCACAGGAAAGAACCACAGCAACACGTGGCCGGGTCAGCTAGTCTCTTATATAAGGGTGTCACTGCCAGGCAACCAGCATGAAAAGTCTAAACTCTCCCAACCAACTCATCCAAAACTAAGAATTCAAAGCAACCAGATAAGCATATATGATCTAATTTACAACTTCAATTAGTTAGTCCTATGGTTATCTTTACTCCTAATATGGTGTTTAGAGGCCTTCCAGGACATTTGCACCCTTTGGTTCTCCACACAATGGGCCTCTGAGAAATCCCTCTTTTTGTTGGGATAACTTAACTTTAATATGTCCTCCTTAATACAGAAAAGTTCCAAGCTGATATAGCAGCTGTTCACATGCCAGAACTCCAAGCCTAAACCTGGACACCAATAAATAAATTAAAAATAATGATTGACATTGATCTTGCTCCAGTGAGTGGTCTTATGAGGTTACTCCTGCTAATTATCTATCTAAATCTGTTAGGGAAACAAATAACAAAATCAGGTCAAGAAAAAAGTCTCAGCATACTTTTCAGATCAGCTGTACAAGACTCCTGGGAACATGTCTCCAAGAAAGCAACGCAAACAAAAACATAAATCCCATCCCACAACCAAAATGAAGACCCCATTAGAGACACATTGACAGACACACATAAGACGCCATTTCAAATAAACAATGAACAGTGAGCAGACAAAGGCAAACATTTCTTTGATGAAAAAGCAGCTGGGAGAGAAAATGCATCTTCTGTAGATGATACTTTTGAGGAAGAGTAAGTAAATGTTTTCTCATCCCCCTTTCTTCTCATTCTTATTCCTATTATCCTATTTCCCCTCCTAGCATTTGCTTATAGCCATATCTAAATATGGTAGTGGCTTATATTTGTGGTTAGTGCACAATCAAACATATAGTATATAAGAGACTCAATAGGCACATTTTATCTTCACATTTTCAAGCAAAATCACCATTCTTGTGGCACCTGAAAGACTAACAAATTTGTTGTGGCATATCTTTTTGTGGGGGGAAGGATTGCAAACAGTGAGGTTAATAGAATATGAAATGCAATAAGTGCAGATAATGAAATTTATATTATAATGGTGGCAATTCACAGAACAGTTGCTAATAAACAAACCTCCTGAAATGATAATCTGTTTAAGACATGCAGGATGTTAAAAATCCACTGTTTCAATTCAGTCACCAAAACTCCTGCTGGAATGTAGTACAGAGTTTTCATGTTATATTCAGCCTTTGAAGCCCATTTATTATTCTGTGCAGAGACTGGGCTGTTTGTCCAATGTAGAATTCAGAAGGGTATGACCGGCACCTGATGACATATATTACATTGGAAGCAGGGCAGGTGAATGAAGCACTGCTATTCTGGATAATAACATGGCAAACATTTCCATGATGTATATAGCTCAACCATCCAAGGTGTTTGTGTGTGAAGAAATGATGCTTTCAAAGAGCAGGTAAGGGAGTAGCACTTAATGAAGGAAAAATAGTAATGCTGGTCAAATGATATCACACTCTTCTCCCTTCATAGAATGTGTATCTTACCAGTGGATTGTAGCACTTTCCATTATATTAATCAGCATGACTTTAATTGCTCTGCATTACAATCATTAAATGAATGGAGAATCACTTCTAGTATTCTTATGGGTCTCTCTCTCTCTCTCTCTCTCTCTCTCTCTCTCTCTCTCTCTCTCTCTCTCTCTTACAGGTAAAGGTAAAGGGACCCCTGACCATTAGGTCCAGTCGTGATTGACTCTGGGGTTGCGGCGCTCATCTCGCGTTATTGGCCGAGGGAGCCGGTGTACAGCTTCCAGGTCATGTGGCCAGCATGACAAAGCCGCTTCTGGCGAACCAGAGCAGCACACGGAAACGCCGTTTAC
This sequence comes from Zootoca vivipara, assembly GCF_963506605.1. Lineage (NCBI taxonomy): Eukaryota > Metazoa > Chordata > Lepidosauria > Squamata > Lacertidae > Zootoca > Zootoca vivipara. The sequence goes on along the minus strand of NC_083288.1, from coordinate 29,935,931 downwards.
CTTCCCGTCAGAGCGTTACCTATTTATCTACTTGCACTTTGACGTGCTTTCGAACTGTTAGGTTGGCAGGAGCTGGGACCGAGCAACGGGAGCTCACTCCGTCGCGGGGATTCGAACTGCCGACCTTCTGATCAGCAAGCCCTAGGCTCTGTGGTTTAACCCACAGCGCCACCCGCATCCCTGTCCTTCTCTCTCTCTCTCTCTCTCTCTCTCTCTCTCTCTCTCTCTCTCTCGTAACACACAATTATTTTCACACACAGAATGTCTAATCTGACCTCCACTTCTGGATTCCTGCTTCTGGAATTTTCTCAGGTCAGAGAGCTGCAGGTCTTACACGCCTTTCTGTTCCTAGCATTATACTTAATAATCATAACAGGGAATCTTTTGATCATTGTTGTGATAGCTCTTGACCATCATCTGCATATACCAATGTACTTCTTCCTAATGAACTTGGCCATTTCTGATATTGGCTCAGTTTCTGTCACTCTACCCAAATCAATGTTTAACTTACTCATGAACAGCAACCACATTTCCTATTTTGAATGTGTCTCTCAAATTTTCTTCTTTTTAGTCTTTGAATGCTTTGATTTTGCTATCTTAACAATAATGGCACATGACCGATATGTTGCCATTTGCAATCCACTGCAATACGAACTAATCATGAACAAAGGGGCCTGCATTCAGATAATAACCATTGGATGGATCACCAGTATTCTCTATGCTGTGCTACACACTACTGGCACATTTTCAATGAACTTCTGTTCCAATATTGTTGATCAATTCTTCTGTGAAATCCCCAAATTAATGAAATTGTCTTGCTCTGACTTATACCTCGTTGAAGTTGGATTTCTTGTATGTAGTTATATCACAGGATTGGGATGCTTCATTTTCATTATTAAAACTTACGTGTGGATCTTCACTACAGTCCTCAAAATCCCTTCCAAACAGGGACAGCATAAGGCTCTCTCCACTTGCTTGCCCCACCTCCTTGTTTTCTCTCTGTACATGTTTTCTGCAATCTTTATTTATGCAACACCACACAGTAATATCTCACCTGACCTGGATCTAGTCCTTGCTGTGATATATGCTATACTTCCTTCTTTATTAAATCCTTTCATCTATAGCTTCAGAAACAAAGAGATCCAGACTGCATTGCAGAAGCTATTGAATCTTTAACATTTGTATGGCACTGTTTCCAGATTTGTTCTGAAAAGCTGAAATATTGTAGAGCCTTGCCTGGGAGGTGATATATTACATGGATAGGTTTATTAGTGTCCCATCACTGGGTGACATGTGGGTGGGCCTGCTCCAGTGGCATGCTGTTAAATTTTTCATAGGGGAACAGTTAGGACCAGAAGCGCTAGCTTGTGAGGGGATAATGTCATGAATGTGACATTGTGATCTCCTGACGTTGCACACGTGAGTTTTGCACCTCCTTCCCTAAGCTGGGCATAAGTTTCCCGGGCTTTGCGAAGGAGGGGCCAGGGGTCTGACAGGATGCTGGAACCCTCCCACCTCCTTCCAAAAGCCAGATAAGCTTTGCGAAGACAGGAGGATGGATCTTGGACCCATCGGAGCCTCACGCCTAACTCCCAAATCGGGGCAGAAGCTTCCTGGGCTTCAGGAAGGAGGTGCGACGAAACTCCGATGCTGTCAATAAATTATGAGGCGAAGGGGTTCAGGGGGTGGAGCAATCCCCCACTCAACTCCTTTCGCCTTAAAATAAACCCCTCACTACTTCTGGGCTTCTTAGTAATGAGAGTCTAATTCCAGCTTTCGTGGCCTGATCTCATAAAAACTCAGGGCTACTTAAATGACCAACCTCTTACTTACAGTAAAGGGTCCCCCCACTCAGCTAGGATCCCCACTGTATCAGTTTGCCTTTTCACCTTCGGAAATTTATGGCACTCTAGGTTTTCACCCTATTGCCCCTTTTGTGTGACTCTAGGACACATACTATCCCCCTTTTCCCTGAGGTAAGTTTTGCCCTCTTCTGAGTCTCCACCTCTGTGAGTTTTGATACGCTGCTGGAACAACTGAGACAATTCTCCCTGGCACAACAAATATGAATTTTATTTTCTTGAGAACATAGTGCTTTTTTTCTTAACGATTCATAAGGTTGCAAACTTAGTTACAGTTGTACACTAACTCTGTCAAACTTTAACTCCAAGTTAACCTAAGCCTAACCTAAACCACCACTAACCTCACTTCACACCCTTCTCCTTCCCTCCTTTGTCCCCACACACCCCTCACCCTCTCCAAACGGCTGTCCCCTCCTCTTTTGAAATTGGAGATGGATTAACTCTTTTTAATCCAGGGTGTAATAAATCTTCCATACTTGGGTGAATCTATTACAGGAGGCACCAGGGGAACATCTGGGGGACTAGCTTAGAACTCAGCTTTTGTTGTTGTTTAGTTGTTTAGTCGTGTCCGACTCTTCGTGACCCCATGAACCATAGCACGCCAGGCACTCCTGTCTTGCACTGCCTCCCGCAGTTTGGTCAAACTCATGTTCGTAGCTTCGAGAACACTGTCCAACCATCTCGTCCTCTGTCGTCCCCTTCTCCTAGTGCCCTCAATCTTTCCCAACATCAGGGTCTTTTCCAGGGATTCTTCTCTTCTCATGAGGTGGCCAAAGTATTGGAGCCTCAGCTTCACGATCTGTTCTTCCAGGGAGCACTCAGGGCTGATTTCCTTAAGAATGGATAGGTTTGATCTTCTTGCAGTCCATGGGACTCTCAAGAGTCTCCTCCAGCACCATAATTCAAAAGCATCAATTCTTCGGCGATCAGCCTTCTTTATGGTCCAGCTCTCACTTCCATACCCACTACTGGGAAAACCATAGCTTTAACTATACGGACCTTTGTCGGCAAGGTGATGTCTCTGCTTTTTAAGATGCTGTCTAGGTTTGTCATTGCTTTTCTCCCAAGAAGCAGGCGTCTTTTAATTTCGTGAGTGCTGTCACCATCTGCAGTGATCAAGGAGCCCAAGAAAGTAAAATCTCTCACTGCCTCCATTTCTTCCCCTTCCATTTGCCAGGAGGTGATGGGACCAGTGGCCATGATCTTGGTTTTTTTGATGTTGAGCTTCAGACCATATTTTGCGCTCTCCTCTTTCACCCTCATTAAAAGGTTCTTTAATTCCTCCTCGCTTTCTGCCATCAAGGTTGTGTCATCTGCATATCTGAGGTTGTTGATATTTCTTTCGGCAATCTTAATTCCGGCTTGGGATTCAACTCAGCTATACAGCTGCAACTCAGCTATACAGCTGCAAATAAAATGTTTTAAGTGTGTTCTAAGTGCAATACACAATGTGAGACTAGATGGTGATGGTGAGCCTCATGGAAAATTCAGTGTATTTTTAAAATCGCTTTAAAAAAAAGCATTTTCAGAATGGTTTTTATATGTGTGTGGGTTCCACCCTAGTCCCCTTAGTCCAATGACTGCATGCCATTGGCGTACTCCATGTGGCTCCGCAGCTTTGGAATTTCATTTCCTTTGAGATTCAACAGGCATCCATGCTAGCCCCCCCCCCCGAGTCCCACCTGTGATTCATTTCACACTGAACTCCTTGTTTCATTATTGTTAATGTATTCATGTTTTCACTGCTGTTGATTAAATTTTATTGTAGGTTGATTGGATAACAGGATATCAGTATTTTAAATAAATAGTAATGCCTTTTCTTTATCAGGATACACCCCCCAGTTCACTGTTAACCTTGCTTGTTTTAATAAACTTGATACAGCAGTCACACAATAGGCATCTCATCACGGTCCATATCATTATGATGCATGCCATTATTATTTTTAAATGTATACCATGGACAATGACAATAATTTTATTATTTGTATGCTGCCCGTCTGACTGGGTTGCCTCAGCCACTCTGGGCAGCTTCCAACATATATAAAAAACACAATAAAAATTACACAGTCTTTCAAGAGCTTGAATAAAAAATAATATTATTATTCACCCTTTCCATTTTGTGCTTCTTTTTAAAATTTTATTTATACTTTTCATTTTACGACAAACACAAAACAAGAATTTGAATTATTCCACATCATATTTTGACTCCCCTCCCCCTTTTTGCAGTTTCTTACATTTATACTGTTTTTACTGCAGTTCCAAGTTAACCTTATTTATTGTTTATCCCAGATAGTCAATATATGTTTTCTGTCACTGCACATTTGTACTTTAGTCCTGCTAATGTCTTAATTTGTTTACAATAATTTTGTAAATATTCAATAAATGGTTTCCATTCTACATTAAAAAAATATTATCTTGATTTCTTATTCTAAAATTCCTATAATTCCTTAAAGAAAAGTCTCTAATTTGTTAATAAAAGTTATTTTAAACATTTTTTTCAATTCATCATATATCATTTCCCAGTATGCTTTTACCTTATTACAAGTCCACCACATATGGAGAAAGAGAACTTCTTTATCTTTACATTTCCTACAGGTATTTGATTCAGAGTCACACATTTTTGCTGCTCAGTTGGGTGTCAAATACCATCTATACTTCATTTTCATATAGTTCTTCCTCAAACCATAACTTGCTATAAACCTTAGATCTATATTCCACAACCACTCCCATGCCAACATCTCAATATTATGACCAATATTCATTGCCCAATGTATCATTGAGGATTTCACTTGTTCATCCATTTTGTGCTTCATTTTGAATCAGAAGATTAGACTGAAACTGGAGATTCATGTTGTTCTCCCACAAAGCAATGTAAAAAGTTCAATGCCATAACTTTCTTCTTCATATATATGATAGATGGGAATGGCTTCAGATTCTTGATTACAGCTACAATCAAACTCATTTGATTTTGTATCTCTAATAATGGAGACTGTAGGAGAAGGAAATGCTGAAGTGGTAAAACCAATCTCTTTGTTAATGTAATGACCCTAGCTAGCAGGGGCGTAGCCAGGATAAAAATTAGGGGGGGAAGGGGCGGGGGCAAGGGGCGGGAGGGGAGGGGCCACAGCGGAAATGTGGGCGGGGCCACGTGGCCTGCGCCTCCCAGGTCTTCGGAGGAGGCGGCCCCAGGCTCCCGCTCCCGGCGCGAAGCTCCAGAGTCGCGCAGGGAACGCGGGCCTGTGGCTGTGTCCTCCGCGCCTCCCAGGTCTTCGGAGGAGGCGGCCCCAGACCAGGCTCCCGCTCCCGGCACGAAGCTCCAGAGTCATGCCAGGAACGCGAGCCTGTGGCTGCCTCCTCCGCGCCTCCCAGGTCTTCGGAGGAGGCGGCCCCAGGCTCGCGTTGGGAGCGGGAGCCTGGGGCCGCCTCCTCCGAAGACCTGGGAGGCGCGGAGGACGCAGCCACAGGCTCGTGTTCCCTGCGCGACTCTGGAGCTTCGCGCCGGGAGCGGGAGCCTGGGGCTGCCACACTGCTGCGCCCCTCAGCCATTGCTTCTAGGGGGTGCAATTGCCCCCTCCTGCCCCCCTGCCTACGCCCATGCTAGCTAGCCTGCTAAGTATCCTTTTTACATGTCTTTTGACCTGGTCAAGTTTGTCTAGTCCCCAATGGAGCTTGGAAGACAAAGAGATTTGACTTCCTCACTGTGAATTGTGTGGGTGGGTATTTTTCCAATTTTCAACTCCCCTCCCCACTTTTTTGTGTTTTTGCTACGTGGGAACCCAATAGAGGAGAAAGATTTGCTGTCACAGTCGCATAATGGCCGTAGCGGGTGAAGGTAGGGCCACAAGAATGAACACAGTATTGGGTTGAATTAGGCCACAACTTTATTGATTACAGGACTGCCTTCCACCTGATAGGAATGTGGTGTGGTTGAACTTGTGTAGGAGAGTCGCCCCCAACATGGCACGACCCCACACAGGCCACCATTGAGAGGTGTATGGGCCCATTGGTCCCCCAGTGGACTCCTGGACAGAGTCACCCCTCCTGTAGGAGAAGGAACTGCAGTCTCTTTTTAAAGCACCCTTTTTACTCAAGAGTTTGCTCCTCATCCCCTGCAGCTTGATACCACATCATCCTAGGTGTAGGGAAAGAATAGGCCAGGAATTTGTCATTGTGCAGACTTATGTGGAGCTGGGAACACACAAACACATGATTTACTGAAACCTAAATCATGGCTTGGGTAGAGAGAGACTGCTTAGAACCCTGAAGGAGGAGAAGGATGTGTTGGGCAATTAATGCTATGGGCCCTTCCATCCTTTGTCAGGTGTGTGTGTGTGTGTGTGTGTGTGTGCGCGCGCGCCAAATATAACAAAAAGACCAGACTTCAGTGACTTAGTGATTTTCATTCCAAGGACACCAAATCTGAAGTTAAGTGCTTGGGTAACTTATTTTTTTTTAAAAAAAAACCATTTTGTATAATTCAATAATAATAATAATAATAATAATAATAATAATAAATGTTATTGATCTTATAATATTGCACTTTTTGGCCAAGACCTTGTACATCAAACAACCTTTCTTGTCAGGAAAAAAAGAAAATAAATGAAGGAAAAAGGGAGGAAAAAGGGTAAGGAAAAATGACACGTGAATGTGGAAGGGGCAACATAACAAAAAACCAAACCCCTTTCTTATAGATACAAAGGAAAATATCATCATTTACATTATCATTCTAGAAATGTACAAATAAAACCCATCACTCAATAAATTTGTTTTCTTGATAATTATGTATTGTGTTTCTGTTGTACGTTTGTTTGTTTTTTTGTTAACTGCTTTGAGTCTTGTTTTTTTAAACAAATAAATATGTGTGGGTGGGTATTTTTCCAATTTTTGTGCACTATACCATTTTCCTGTTAGCGGTGTAGCATTCTGCTGTAAATCAGTATTACTGACTTCAGAATTAAATTTCAAAAAGAAGTGTTATTTTCAGGTTTCTGGGAAGATCATAGCCCAGGCATAGGCAAACTTGGCCCGCCAGATGTTTTGGGACTACAATTCCCATCATCCCTAGCTAACTCGACCTGTGGTCAGGGATGATGGGAGTTGTAGTCCCAAAACATCTGGAGGGTCTATGCCTGTCATAGCCTGTACTTCTTTCTACAATATTAAGTATTTCCACCCGGAAATTCTTAATGTATTTTAATAAGGGATTCTCAGCAAAGAACTTATACAGGTGTAAATGGCATAAAACAAGCATCAAACAGCAGTACATAAATATGGTTCTTACATGCAAAATATAATTTAAACAAGTGTCATAAAATAAATAAAACAGAGCACTGTCATACTGAACTTCTTTGTTTCAGGTTGTGTCATCACAAAACCCCTTTAGAGAAAGGAGACAACAGGCATAACTCAAATTACTCTGAGGTAATGAATTTGCTGCCCATAAGAGTGGCTTCCTCTTGCCTCAAATCTCCCACTGAGCTTGTGCAACCTTGCTATAGGTTACATTCTGCCCTCGTAACTACTGAAGTCCCAACATGTAGTAAAATGAGTGAAGTAGATCCCAGGCCTGTATCCCAGAGGCTTCAAAAAGATGCCAACCTCTCATGAAAAAATGTTTACCTGTCCACTGGCAAATAGTCTCTTGGTAGACTTGTCTTACTCGGAAGTGTTTACATTTTTCATAATGTCTCTGACCTTTTATGGAGGAATCTTAGGGCAATCGAATCAAATTGAATAGAATTGATACACACACACCCCAAAATGTTTATATGCATTTAATTTAGGGGCTGCCAATTCTATAGCCTAAACTCCCATCATCCTTTACCATTGTGCATACAGAGTGAAACTGATGAGAGTTGAAGTCTAAAACAGATGGAAGGCATCAGGTTGGCTAAAGTATATGTATGTATATGTATGTATATGTATGTATCACCAAGAAGTTTGAGCTTAGGAATGAAATTCTGAGAAGGGATTCCTAGAGGAGCCCTTCAGATTCAGCATTTTCCACATGGCAACCTTGATATCTTTGTTCCTCATGCTGTAGACCAGTGGATTCATCAGGGGTGGGACCACAGAATATATAACTGCAAACACCAAATCCAGATTAGATTGTGAATTAGAGGGAAGCCTGAGATAGGCAAAAATTCCAGTGAATACAAACATGGAGACCACAATAAGGTGGGGAAGACACGTGGAGAAGGCCTTTTGCCTTCCCTTCACCGAGGGAATTCTCAGCACTGTAGTGAAGATTTGTACATATGTTACAATGATGAAAATGAAGCAACTGAGCACTATGCTAGCACTCAGCACAAGAACACCAACTTCAACTAGGTATAAATCAGTGCAGGAGAGCTTGAGCAACTGTGGGATTTCACAGAAGAACTGATGAACCACATTAGAGCAGAAGGAGATTGCAAAAGTGCTACTTGTGTGTACTATTGCATAGACAAGGCCACTTATCCATGCACTTGCAACCATTTGCGTACAGGCTACTTTGTTCATTATTGTCTCATACCGCAGAGGGTTGCAAATGGCAACATGGCGATCATGTGCCATCACTGTGAGGAGGGCAAAATCTGATGCTACAAAAAAGAGTAGGAAGAAAACCTGGGCAACACATCCAGAATGAGAAATCAATCTGGTATTAAAGAAGGAATTGACTGTGGATTTAGGTATAGCTACAGAAATTGAACCAAGGTCCAGCATGGCTAGGTTCACCAGGAAGAAGTACATGGGAGTGTGCAGGTGGTTATCAGAGACTATTGCAGATATGATGAGAAGATTTCCAGTCACAGTTGCCAAGTACAATGCCAGGAATACAAAGAAGTGCAAGAGCTGCAGCTCTCGAATCTCAGAGAACTCCAGCAGTAGAAAATGGGACATGGAACTCATGTTGGCTGTAGTTTCCATCATTACAAATTGCATGCTATGTGAAAGAAAAGGGGGGGGGATAGATACACTTCACTAAAATCTGCCAAGTACAGAAGTTAAGCAATGGTTCTTGATTTGCATTCATGTCAGCATTTGTTGTCAAGGTGCTGAATAGCATGGGTCTTACCTGAGATACTTGAGGAATTCAATTTCTGTGAATTCTGAGGTGGACTCGGTTGATCTACCTCTGCTATACTCTTGTGCAGATCATGCCAAGATTAACCTTTACAATCTGCATTCCTTTGAATTTTGCGATACAGTTCCAAATCAAACCCCACTCCCACCCCAAAAAACAACCTACTGGGATGTGAATTTGGATACAATATATTTTGAAATGCATATACTGATATAAGATGTATAAGTATACATTTTATATCCGTGTACGCATTTCTAAATATATTGTATCCAAATACATACCATATTTGGATTTAAGTAAATATATACATTATATTACCTAGGACTCGGGTGGCACTGTGGTCTAAAACACAGAGCCTAGGGTTTGCCGGTCAGAAAGTCGGCGGTTCAAATCCCCGCGATGTGGTGAGCTCCCATTGCTCGGTCACATGACCTGGAAGCTGTATGCCGGCTCCCTCGGCTAGTAAAGCGAGATGAGCACTGCAACCCCAGAGTCATCCGCAACTGGACCAAACGGTCAGGGGTCCCTTTACCTTTACCTTTATATGTTATATTAAAATACTTTATATTAAAATGTGAGTTGGAATTCAGGTCATAGTTTCGGAATACTCCTACATTCCAATTTATCACTAGCAGTGGTTCCCAACCTTTTTTTGGCCATGCTCCACCTAAGCAGCTCTAAATTCCTGGTGCCCCCCCCCCCATGACATATAATTCTTATTTGTCCATGCTCTAATGACCTCCTATGTAAGTTATTTAAAATGTACTCTGCATGGGACTGCTCTTGAAGATGGTCCAGGGGCTACAGTTAGTGCAGAAAGTAGCTGCTAAGTTGGTAAGTGCAGCAGTCTGATTGGACCATGTGTCCAAATGTGTTTTAAAACCAAATGAAGAGATTCCAAGAGCTCTGGGCAGGTAAAGGAATAATTTTTAGGAAAATAATGTTTCTCATGAGTGGTACGCTTTGACCTTGAAACTATGAAACCAGAGCTGTGTTTTAAAACCAAATGAAAAGATTCCAAGAGCTCTGGGCAGGTAAAGGAATATTTTTTAGAAAAATAATGTTTTTCATGAGTGGTACGCTTTGACCTTGAAACTATGAAACCAGAGCTGATGAAGAATAAACCGAAACAGGACCTTGTCCTGGATTTCTAAAAACTGGATTGCTACTGGAATTTGTCTTATTATTCTCAACTTAAAACTTTCTAAAAATTATGCCTTTAGCTGGCCAGAGCTCTTGGAATCTTTTCATTTGATTTTCTCAACTCTCCAAGGACTCCAATTTATTTGTATTCCAAATATGTTTTGGCTTTAACAATCTTCTGCACTGGGGTATGTATATTGTAAAAGCAGTGCTTTTACCCGTTTCAATATGTGTTTCAACAGCCATTCTTATTACAATTTGATTATATATTTCCAAGTCTGCAGCAGCATGTGTGAGCCCAAATACACACAATATCAAGCCTAGTTTTCCCCAATAGCTCCTCTGGCATAAGTTACAATGCTTCCTATTAGGATTGCTCTGCTTATGCTCTGTAAAATACCACTCCATTTCCATAAACAGAATGCTCTAATTAAACTAGCAGTACAATGCTTCACTTGAGCCCAGGATAACCTTTTTACATTTTCTAATTTCAGTAAGTTCAGCGCTAACATAAATATCTTTCCAAAACAGGTTTTTTCTGACTATAGTAGTTCCTAACTGAATGGATCTTGCCCTAATAGTTAAACTCGAAGTGTACTGAAAGTTGCGCAGAATTTCGAAGGCACTACAGCCCCAGCCCCACCAATTTCACATGGGTTCACACCCCTTATTCTGCAAAGAGGCTTTCCATGGGTTACAAACTGCTGCCCAAACATCCTTAAGGTAAAATGTGTTAATATTCAAACAAGATTTTTTAGTGGCTACAAACTCACCAAGTCAGAACCACAAAGGCATACCATAATTAAGCTCCAATAGATTATAATCATTATAAGAGTTTCCTTACTGCTTTCCCAAGATATCTGAATGTTTCAATTTCATTTCATTATACAGTGCAATCCAAACCCAGGCTTTACCAAAATGATGGAATTTGGATTTGGTAGATTTCCAGCATTCCCATCTGAGCTGGGGCTATGCTAGCATACAGTATGTTCCTTATCCCATCTCAGCTAGAAGTATACTGGCATAAGTCCCTCAACCTCAGCTCCAAAAGGCAGGTTTCTGTGAACCATGAAGCTGCCTGCAGAAAACTACACTAGCAATTCCTAAACTTTCATTATATAAATAACTCACCATTTTCTTTCCAGACAATGCAATCACCAGATGCAGTTTATTCATTTGCTACTTCCAAGTGATGTGTATCTGTCTAGCTATCCGGGATGTTTTGAAGTTCTTCAGCTCTTCTTTGTTTTGAGACTCATGAAGCTCTTTTTAAATGGATGATTCAAATTTGTCACCCTGAGGCAGAGTTTTGTTAATCAGTTTATGTGTACCTTGAGCCTTGGTCCCAAGAGCCCCAAATAATTTCCCCATATAAGCACACAAGTAAAAGTTAACTTACCTGCACTGTGCACTCTTTCAAAGTTATCTACTCCTCACAATGTCTCTTTCTGTATTACAAGGTTTAATAAAGATGTAAAGGCTCGTTGGTAACTAGTGTAAGGATAGCCCTCTATTTGAAGGTTGTCAGAGGGCAGTGCTTTGATGTTCTCTATTTGATACATATAATTACCAGTACTGGGTGCCAAGAGCCTGGTTTGTGGCAAGTATACTTCGGTTAAAGAACCCCAGCAGAGATTTAAAGTCACAAAATAAGCAGGAAAGTAAAGTATAGAAATACAGGCTGCTCAACCTTTAAAGTATGCCCTTCAAAGTGAGTTCCAAAGTTTCATTTTCTCTCAGCTTAGGGAAAAACCACATTTTTGGTAAGCTAAAAATTGGTTTCCATATAAACTCTTCAAAGGTCAGGTTCACGTGCTTTTCCAAACATCAGTCAAAAAAGTTGCACAGTGCAGTAAAATCAGGCTTAGTAGCAAAGTGGTGAAAGTTATTGGCACAGAAACTCAATAGTTATAGGTATAGGAACTCAATAGAGGCTTGTTAGAGCCATGTGATTAAGCCATGTGATGCACCCATGACCCTATTTGCCTCCCGTCCTACACTGAGGGAAAGTTCCATGCCCATAATGTAATGTATAGTTTCAGTTGTAGATAAATATAAAATGTTATTAAACCCATTTAGAGGATAGGTTGTCAATGATAGAATGGTAGAAATCCAAATGAATTTCCCCCCCAGATTGTTTCTTTTTTTTGGGGGGGGGTATTACTTGAAATACTTAGGTAGGCGATAAATGAAACACCAGTGTGATATTTAAAGGCCTTTATTTGCTAAACAACAGCAAAGCAAAGCAAAGTATATAAATTCAGATAGAGTTGCTGGGAAATTTCCTCCAAAGCAGCAGTACATCATCTTATTCCTTCAGTCAAAGGCTGGCATTGATATCTCTTTAAGCAGGGGCACTACTGTTCCTAATATACACTGAGTTTGTGAATGTGGCAGACAGCCACATTCTTGAACCAAGGGAAGGACCAATGACCTATATCAAAAGGTTGACAAACTGCCACCCCACTATCTCCCCCCCCCATAATTTTTATTAGTTTTACATATAATCACAATACATAATATTGTACCCTCATACCGTAGTATAACTCTTTGGCTCAACTGAGCCTGCCAACTTCTCTCTCTCCCGCCTAGCGGTTTACAAAATTAAATTTCACATCCTTGCATTTCACTTCTTCTCCTATTCTTGTTATATAATTACCTAAAGTATTAAATTATTCCACCTGAATAAGTAACAATTTCCCCTTACAATTCTTCACATAATCCTGGTAGTGATGTTAATTGCTTACAGTTGTCTTTCAAATATAATATAAAGTTGCCACCCCCACTATCAGTGTAGTAGGCACATGTCCCTATCATGTCCATGATCTTGCTAACCCATAAATCAATCACAGATCTTGGCAATCAGCTCAGATCGACTGATTACATAAGGGTACACCACCACAATCATACTAGTTATCTCTATAGTCTACAAATAAGCTCACATTCCATTACAGTATATGACATCTCCCACATAAAGTTAATTCCTCAAAACATGCAGCCTAAAATGTCAAAATATTGCAGTGGCTGTCCATGAACTAGGCAGGTTCAAGCTTTCATACATGTCCAACATAAGACCTCAGAGATGTAACATGTTCAAATCACTTTTTCCACAACATGCCTTGCACATTTTCCAATACAGCTACTTCACACTATTGTTTTGATGATCAATGGGGCTGTGAGAACTATTAGGAGTTACTTGGGCTTGGACTTGCCTATGTACTAAGAATGTCAGAGGAAGCTGTTCTTCATGCTCCATCTTTAGAGGGAAAACACCATGCATCATCATTATTATTATTATTATTATTATTATTATTATTTTGAAAGAATTTCAATTATCAAGAAATAATGCAATACAGAGGGGGGAAAGGGGGAAATGACAGGTAAAGAACAAAGATGTGTATAAGAAAAATATATATACAAAAATGCAATGTAATTTACTCCCATACATTCTTATATAAATAACCTCTTACATTCTGAATAAACTCATTCCAAATATTGACATTTTTATTCAAACAAAGTCTATGTCTGTAAATAGTCCATTCAAAAGTTGTGAATGTTGTCATGTAATAATAATAATAATAATAATAATAATAATAATAATAATAATATATTATTATTATTTATACCCCACCCATTTGGCTGGCTTCCCCCAGCCACTCTGGGCGGCTTCCAACAAAACATTAAAATACAGAAAATACAGACATTAAAAGCTTCCCTAAACAGGGCTGCCTTAAGATGTCTTCTAAAGATCTAGTAATCGTTGTTCTCTTTGACCTCTGGTGGGAGGGTGCCACTACCGAGAAGGCCCTCTTCCTGGTTCCCTGTAACTTGGCTTCTCATAACAAGGGAACCGCCAGAAGGCCCTCAGCGCTGGACCTCAGTGTCCGGGCAGAACGGTGGGGGTGTAGACGCTCCTTCAGGTATACTGGACCGAGGCCATTTAGGGCTTTAAAGGTCAGCACCAACACTTTGAATTGTGCTCGGAAACGTACTGGGAGCCAATGAAGGTCTTTCAGGACCGGTGTTATGTGGTCTCGGCGGCTGCTCCCAGTCACCAGTCTAGCTGCCGCATTCTGGATTAATTGTAGTTTCTGGGTCACCTTCAAAGGTAGCCCCACATAGAGCGCATTACAGTAGTCCAAGCAAGAGATAACTCGAGCATGCACCACTCTGGCAAGACAGTCTGCAGGCAGTTAGGGTATCAGCCTGCGTACCAGATGGAGCTGATAAACTGCTGACCTGGACACAGAATTGACCTGTGCCTCCACGGACAGCTGTGAGTCCAAAATGACTCCCAGGCTGCGCACCTGGTCCTTCAGGGGCACAGTTACCCCATTCAGGACAAGGGAGTCATCCACACCTGCCCGCCTCCTGTCCCCCACAAAAAGTACTTCTGTCTTGTCAGGATTCAATCTCAATCCATTAGCCGCCATCCATCCTCCAACCACCTCCAGACACTCACACAGGACCTTCACCACCTTCACTGGTTCTGATTTGAAAGAGAGGTAGAGCTGGGTATCATCTGCATACTGATGAACACCCAGCCCAAACGCCCTGATGATCTCTCCCAGCAGCTGCATGTAGATGTTTAAAAGCATGGGGGAGAGGACAGAACCCTGAGGCACCCCACAAGTGAGAGCCCAGGGGTCCGAACACTCATCCCACCCCACCACTTTCTGAACACGGCCCAGGAGGAAGGAGTGGAACCACTGTATGACAGTGCCCCCAGCTCCCAACCCCTCTAGACGGTCCAGAAGGATGTTATGGTCGATGGTGTCAAAAGCCGCTGAGAGATCCAGCAGAACTAGGAAGCAGTTCTCACCTTTGTCCCTAGCCCGCCGGAGATCATCGACCAGTGCGACCAAGGCAGTTTCAGTCCCATGATGAGGCCTAAATCCCGACTGGAAGGGATCCAAATGGTCCGCTTCTTCCAGGCGTGCCTGGAGTTGTTCCGCAACCACCCGCTCAATCACCTTGCCCAAGAATGGTAGATTTGAGAGTGGGCAGTAGTTGGCCATATTAATCAATGGATTGACATATATTTATTATTCCAATTCATGTATGATATCTGTGATGGTGACTGAAGTACAAAATCACTTCTGAAAATGGGTACTCTTAGCACCAACATACAATTTATTTATTTATTTAGCACAAGGTTAAAACTTATTTATTTTCCCAGGCATTTTTGATTATGGTATTTCTAAGCAGGTTGAATGTCTTTATTCCTCTTAATTTCATTGTATGGTTGATCTGTTATTTCATAATGTATTTGTCATTTTACATTCATCTCAATACCCTCCTAAATTACTGGGGTTGTTTTTTTTTAAAAAAGGAAGGGATGGATAAAATATAATAAATGCATTTTTTTTAATTAAAAAAGTAATAATCATGGTGCATCATTGCTTAGATAACGGCAAAGACCTGAGGGTACAAACACAATTAAAGAAGAAAACTGGAAGATGTGTTTTGGCTAAAACCTAATAGCTTTGATACGGCAGCCTTGATCTCCTTGTTTCTTAAACTATAAATCACTGGATTCAGCATGGGTGGAACCATAGAATATACCACAGTAAATACCACATCCTGATCAGAAGGGGTGTTAGATGTAGGCCTCAGGTAGGCAAAGAATCCACAAAATAATAATGTGGAGATGACAGTGAGGTGAGGAATGCAAGTTGAGTAAGCCTTTTGCCTTCCCTGCACAGAGGGAATTCTCAACACAGCACACCACCTCTTCTTGCCACTGCTGCTTCCCACAACCTACCAGTGATGTAGTTAAGTTAAAAAAAAAGAAAGGATTATGAGGAATAAATGGATAATTTGGGGGAAGCCAATATCTCCTCCCATTTCCCTCCCTGGTTTGTGATATTGAGATCTCATATTTGATCAAACACCTCTCTTTTCTATCCAGCTACCCTGTTCCTCAGAGCAGGAAAGCATAAACTGAACAGTTTTAAATCTTAGGAGGTGCTATGAATATGACCATAAATAGTAGCAGAAGGCAGGACATGTGAAACCTTAAAGTGGGTACTTCTGAACCCAACTACCCTTCCCTATGACCCATGATTTTTCCAGCAGAGAAGGGGCAATAAAACAAAGTCGGCATCTCTTTGTGTTTTCAGTGATTAGAAAAGAATGAGAAAGTTGCATGATATATTTTGCTTGGGAGAGGACAGAAGGAGCTATTTTTATTCCCATTTGGTGACGGACTATTCCAAAACAGAATATCAAGCTCTAACTATATTAGCAATATGGGGGGATATTCAGTAATCCATATATTTTCAGTGGTGACTTAAATGCCACTTCCAAGAGAGTGAATTAGATTGAGAAAATGGTGCAGTAAGAAAGTGCTGCAACCCGGTCCAATCTGTCCCATCTTCATCACCATCAAGAAGTTCCATGCCTGTAATGTAATTTATCTTTTAAGCTGTAGGTTGGTTATCAACAGTAGTAATCCACATGAATTTCTTCTCAGATTAGCTTGTGTGTGTGTGTGTGTGTGTGTGTGTGCATGCAAACATGCTTGCCTTACTAGAAATGTTTACTAGAGGGAAGTTCACAGTGTGCAGATTTGAAGTTCTTCCAAAGTTGGATTGGAAATGCAGTAGGTAGAGTATCAGAATGAAGAACTGAGTTCAAATCCCCCCCAGCCTCCCCTTGCCCCCAAATACATACACTGTGGGTGTATGTGAAGCTGTTGCATTAGAAATGCATTAGGGGATAGTATACTATGCATTGTCATTCAGTGTAATGTGCAAAGATATGATACTGTCAGGCATCAGAGGATCCAACTCCCACGGTAGTTTGCCTAGAACGGTTAAGACAATGAATTTCTTACCATTTGCTTTCTATTCAATATTCACAGAGAGAGGCTTAGAAATGAAGCCTCTTGGAATAATGGTGTTGCTCCGAGTAAATCTCCACCCCCTTCTCTCTTGCTTATTCATTCTCAACAGCAGCACCACCCTTATGGTTGCTGCTTAAGGCCATCTGTCTTCAAGCCCTTTGCTCTCCTACTTTTAACGCTCTCCGGGTTCTGTGAGATGGTGGGTCTGGAATGCATTCTAATGATAATGTGTCAGCCAGCTGCTCTGGCTCTTCCTCCTCCTCTCCCATTATTTCCCCTCATCTTCCTTTGAGGGGAAGGAACATTCCTCAAACTCCTTTTGTAATTCAGAACTGTCTTCTTATTCTCTGGAAGGGTCAGGCTGAGGAGGCAGTCTCCACCATTCCTTCTCTGTCCAGTCCCTGACAGATACTGAGCTAGCAAATGTGGGGCATTGTAAATCACTTGCGATCAAGGTGGTGTACCCAAAAAACCATATATTTTAAAATCATAGGTTATAAAAAATGTATGTACATAACCATTATAATTTTTATATAAAAAGTCATAAAAGCATCAAATCACATACATTCTGTATACAGTGGTACCTCGGTTTATGAACACAATTGGTTCCGGAAGTCTGTTCATAAACTGAAGCGTTCATAAACTGAAGCGAACTTTTCCATTGAAAGTAATGGAAAGTGGATTAATCCGTTCCAGAGTACTTAAACTGAAGCGTTCATAAACTGAAGCGAACTTTCCCATTGAAAGTAATGGAAAGTGGATTAATCCGTTCCAGACGGGTCCGCGGAGTACTTAAACTGAAGCGTTCATAAACTGAAGCATGGGTGTAATTGGTTCCGGAAGTCTGTTCATAAACTGAAGCGTTCATAAACCGAAGCGAACTTTCCCATTGAAAGTAAAGGAAAATGAATTAATCCGTTCCAGATGGGTCCACGGTGTTCATAAACCGAAAATTCATAAACCGAGGTGTTCATAAACCGAGGTTCCACTGTAGTAATATAAAATGGCTTAGTCACCCTTCAGAGAAAGCACTTTTAAAAATGTAAGACTTTGGTTTCCTCCTGTTCATGTATTAAGACTGTCAAAAGGAAGCCTGCCTTTGTGTTCCATCATTAGGAAAAGAACGTCATGAGCATACAAAAGATAGGGTATTGTCTGGGGTGGTGCCCCACATATGGAATTCCTCCCCTCCAAGATGGGGAACACCAACTAAGCACCAATACTGTATCTTTTTGGGAGGAAGGTTAACCCATTTTTAGATTGGGGTATTTTTAAACAGGTTGAATGGTTTTGTTCCTCTTAATTTGATTGTATTGTTGGTTTGTTGTTTCATAATGAATTAGACATTTTCCATTACTTGGAATATTGTCCTGAAGTCCATTTTGAATAAAGTAAAAAAGGGGGAAGGATAAAAATGTAATAAATTTATTAGAAATCATTGTGCATCACTGTTGAGATGAAGACTTAAACACCTACAATTAAAAAAGACTTGATGATGTACCTTGACTAAAACCTAATAACTTTGACATGGCAGCCTTGATCTCTTTGTTTCTCATACTATAAATCACTGGATTCAGCATGGGTGGAACCATTGAATATACCACAGTAAATACCAAATTTAGAACAGAGGTAGACTGCAGGTAGGCAAAGAATCCGGTAAAGAATAACGTGAAGATGACAGTGAGGTGGGGGATGCAAGTTGAGTAAGCCTTTTGCCTTCCCTGCACAGAGGGAATTCTCAACACTGCATAGAAAATCTGCACATAAGTTACAATGATGAAGGTAAAACAGCCTAGCCCAATGATAAAGCTCAGCATAACAGCTCCAATTTCAATTAGGTATAAATCTGAACATGCAAGCTTCAGTAACTGTGGAATTTCACAGAAGAACTGATTGACAACATTGGAGCAAAATGGGGTTGCAAAGGTGCAGCTGGTGTGTAGCACTGCATGGAGAAAACCACTGATCCACACACAAGCCACCGCTTGTATGTAGGCTTGCTTATTCATCACCATCTCATAGTACAATGGATTGCAGATGGCAACATACCGATCATAAGCCATGAGTGTGAGAAGGAAGAAGTTGGATGATATAAAGAAGTTGAACAAAAGGATCTGAGCTACACATCCAGAATAAGAAATTTGCCTAGTATTTAAGAGGGAATTGGCCATGGATTTGGGAACAATAACTGAAACTTGTCCAAGGTCCTGAATAGCCAAGTTCATCATAAAGAAATACATTGGTCTGTGCAAGTGGTGATCAGAAGCTACTGCAGAAATTATGAGAAGGTTCCCCATTAAGCTTGCCAAGTACAATACTAGAAATATAATGAAATGCAGAAGCTGCAGTTCCCAAGCCGCTGAAAATTCAAGGAGCACAAAGTCAGTCACTGTGGTGGTATTGAACATTTTTTTTCACTTTTTAGAAGGCCTGTAAAAGGAAGGAGGAAAATTAAAACTAAATAATTATGGCCAAGGTCCTTTAAAAAAACCAAAAACATATCCTTGTATTCACTAAAATCTCATTGTTCACAGAATTTTACACACGTGGAAACAGTAAAGCAATAATTGTCACTCTAGAAGACTAATACATTAGATTTGGCTGAATCCTGACCCAAATCAAGAAATTTAGACTTTGGTCCAGTTAGGCGGATTCGTTGGGTTTACAGATTGAACAGTGGCTACTGGATTAGTGATGGAGGGTGCAATTCTGCTGATTGCAGGGTGCTGCTTTGTTAGCCTGTTCTCCACAAGAAATCCTCCACTCTGATGAGCATGTTTCACTCATGAGTGTGTTTAATAAAAATAAATAAAAAAGGCCACATAGAGGCATGGCCAAGGCCATGACATGGGAACTGACATGTATGTGTACACACAACAGAAAGTCCTGCTCACCTCAGCTGGCCAAAAGCAATGTGCAGCTGACATGACAGGGTTTCCACAAAAAAGAGAAAAATGCTTGATAGAATTGCTATGTACAAAATTGGCAACAATAAATGGTAGAATCTGCGGCTCCTAAACCTGTGAGCAATTGAGGAGCAGAAACCACCCAGGCCCAAGCTTCCCAGGCCCGAGGACAGGCCCAATCCCAATCCCAGCAAAAAACCCCAGACATTTCCATTAAAATGTAAAAATCCACCTGGATGGCATGTTGCCCCTCCCCCCCCAAAAGAGGGGGGATTATTCTGGACATATGGGAATACTACATCGTTATCAATTCAGGGAAAGTCTCTATGTTAGGGGTAATCTGTAATGAAGGTGCAGAATATGAATTTCCATACATATGAAATTCCCATTCACATGCTTTCTCATTATTCACATGCTTTCTCATCATGGTGCTGACTTTTGAGATTACTTGCACAGTAGACTTGATCTGTGTTACTTGCTTGCATGCATTACTCTAACTGCCCAAAGTGTCCCTGCCACAAGGAAACCACTCTCTCTAAAGTTATATCTATAAATAACTTACAAGTTTCCTTCTTCATTGATTTCTTTCAGCTCCAGAAGCAGTATCGTCTCTACCATTTTAGAGTACTGTGTCCCTTACCGTTCATGGCAATGAACAATTCTTTGTATGGCGACAGTAGATGTCACCATAAGACAGTGGCTCATTTATATACATGGTTTGTCTTCCCAGAGACTTATTCTCAAGAGTTCATTGCAGCAGTGGAAACACACTGAGGCATACACTAGGAGAAAAATAACTTTGTGGTCTGTAGTTCTGCTGATATAATTAACACAGGTTGTTGCCATGTAGGTGTATTAAAATAACAGAGAACTCATGAGACTTAAATTCTTCTTGGCATGCATATACACACATTTTCCAATTTTTAGTATGAGATGTTCTATGACTTGATGTGCAGTGGTACTGTCATGCTTCCCCCTTGAAATAATGAGAAAGCATGTGAATAGGAATTTCATATGTATGGAAATTTATATTCTGCATCTTCATTACAGATTACGTTACAATTGTGATGCAGTGGGCAATGCTTCTACTGTCATAATGGGATTTTCACTCTGAGTAAATATCTGAATTTGGCCACAAAGGTCAAACATTTAGACTTTAAACAACAACAAGAATATGGTTCAGGATTCAGGTGATAACAAAGATAAATTTGTGGACATGGGTAGACCTGCCTTATACTGACTCAAACCAAACTAGCACAATATTCTTGTTGGCAACAGCTATCCAGGATTTCAGGCAGGGGTCTTTCCCAGCCATACCTGGGGATCTGGATTGAACCCTGACTTGCAAAGTAGATGCCCTGCCATTGAACTATGGACCTTTACATTTCTGACCTTCCACCAGTAGCCCCCATTCTTGGTCCCTCATATAACCTTCTTGATTTGCATTAAGTGTAAATGATTTGAACTTTGATGTTATCTTTGTAACATAACCAGCCAATGCCAGAACTTTAGAACTTTCCCCATGTAGACGTTTTAATGGCTGCACTCCAGTTACACAGAAGCCATAGCTTCTTCACACACCCTTGTCATACAGACAGGCAAAAGTCATTATCACAGATCAGTGGCACATTTCCAGCTTGGCAAAAATACTGAAGGAGGGCTCAGAACAAAGTGAGTGAAGAATGTGTCCAGGAGTGGGGCCATTGTATGGAGCAAGGCTATTGAGTGTGTGTCTTTATAATTAGACATAGCCTAAGAAGACTCCTGAGGGCTGAATAGAGAGGTTCCAAACTCTTGATGTAGAGAAACACACTACAGTCATATCTTGGATCCCAAATGTCTTGGAAGCCAAACATTCCATCTCCCAAACAATAAAAAACCAGATTTTTGAACTTTTTTTGGAAGCTGAACGTCTGGTGCAGCTTCCACTATTGTTTCCGGTGCACCTGTGCAATCGGAAACCATTCGGAAGTTACACCTTGGTTTCTGAACATTTCAGAAGTCGAACAAACTTCCGGAATGGATTCTGTTCAACTTCCGAGGTACGACTGTACATATAAAGCTCAATGCATTATATAAAAGTTCCCATGTCCTGTGGACCAGAAATGCTAAAATACTATTTGTAGTTCTATATTTTTGTGATAACCAATGGTTCTTAGCAAATAAATTGGACCAAATGCATGCAAGGATAGATTTCGTTCCTTTCAGTATCCTGACATTCTAAGATAAACAAACAGAGTCAGTTTTTCCTAATTACATTAGTAAAAAAAATACAGACCAGAGAGTTGCTTAATGTGGCTGCTACTGAGCTATGTTGGACTCCTGAGAGTAAATCTCTAGGAACACAAGATAGATATTAATAAACCTCCTTAGCATGTTGTCAATTTCATATTGCCTTCATATGCCAAAGTGATGGTGAACATTTGTATAGTTTCATTGGTGACTAGATAGCTCTAACAGTGCTGAAGGAGAAGTGCACCTAAAGTTGAAATAAATATCTGAAGAAGGAAGAGGAGGGACTGTGACTCATTGACAGAAGACATGCTTTGCGGGCAAAGAGCCCCAAACTCAGACCCTGGCAACCTCCTGGTAATGCTGGGGAAGAAACTTCTGTGAAACTCCAGAGAGCAGATGCCAACCAGTACAGACAATACTCGGGTGGATGTATTTGTGGTCTGACTCTTTATAAGGCAGGCTTCTTTTTAAAAAGGTAGGAATATATTCCATTAATAGTTTCTGAATTGCTCACCTAATAAAAATAAGGTATATACTCCTCCCCTCCAGAAAGAAACACCTTGTCTCCCCCCCCCCCCACTTAATACAATATATCTCCCCCTCATCACTCTGTATGTCCGTGGCATACAGGCATATATCAGAGTACTTATATGAATTGTCTGCCTGAACATGGGGATATTCTTATACCAACATGTGAATCTTGACATACATTCATTGTGATCTGTAATGTAACCATAGGAATTTGGAATAAGCTGTTTTTAAATTTACTTTCCTTTCTTTTTGTTAAATTTCATTTTCTTAAA
Organism: Zootoca vivipara; assembly: GCF_963506605.1. Lineage (NCBI taxonomy): Eukaryota > Metazoa > Chordata > Lepidosauria > Squamata > Lacertidae > Zootoca > Zootoca vivipara. The sequence goes on along the minus strand of NC_083288.1, from coordinate 29,913,069 downwards.
TATAAAAAGATTACAAAATACCAATTAATATTTCAACACTTAAAAGAAGACAAGCAAAGAGAAGGAAGGAAGCATATGCAGGTCTGGAAAATGAAAAGTTAAGTAAATGAGTAAATAATGAATTGTTTAAAACTATTCATAGATAAATAACCAAGTGAGAAGACATATCCTTACAAATTTAACAAATGTTAAAAAAAAAGAAAGACACAGGGGTTTCTTTAAATCATGCAGAATTCAAATCCACCTTAACTGAGGAAGACCATAACCATACCTTGCATTACATACATTAAACTGGTGGTGAGGAACCCTGCAGCTGTTGCTGGACTCCAACTTTGGTCAGCTCCATTCCTTATGTCAGGGATGGAGGGAGTTGTTGTCCAGCAACATCTAGAGGAGAACCTGACTTTCTCTTTTTCTCATAAAAGGCAGAAGTTGGTGGGGAGAAGTATTGTAACCTATCATCCTTCACTTACTATTCTAAAATTTCTTGAACAATGCATATTCGTTTTCTCTCTCCCCTTTCTTACCCATAAGATTCAGGTCTGTTTCCTTGAAGTTGCAAATTCCTATAATTTGATGTACCATCCTCTTAAGTGAAACAATTCTCCCCCTCCACTGCCAATGTTTTGCAATGAGTAGCAAAGCGGCTAATATAATAGAGAACACAGATTCTCTCTCTCTCTTTAGGGACCATGTCTTTCAAACACAACTAAAGTTGGAGCCTTCAAAAAGCTTTATTAAGGACCTATGCAGTGGCAGACCTGCTGTATATTTTTGGGGTCCTGCTACTACATCTCATATTTTGATTAAATCTGCTCTACTGGATTATCTCATGTGTCAAAGTCACTGGTGTGGGTAAATATTTTCTATGCCTTATAGTTTACAAAGTTATTGGGGGGGGGTGAAAATTAGAGAACTGTTATATACATGTGTGAATAAAGTCTCTTCTGGAGCCTCTCTGCGATTAGGGGCTCTGAAGCTGAAGCTTCATGAGTTTCATAGTAATTATTTTTTATTAAGGATTTTCTTGGGTTACAAAGGTAGTGCAATGTCTCATTCCCCCCCCCCTCCCATGTATCATTTTTACACATCAATTTTACTTGTTGAGACATTATGAGGAAGGGGGGAAAGAGGTGGGTGGGATGGGGAGTTGGGTGTGGTGGATTGCCGATGTTTCTGTTTTTCTTGATATGTGTAGGGGTTCGGCGTCAGCGTCGATTGTGCTGGTTCTCTGTTGTTTGTTCATGCTTCTTTGTTGGTGAGAGAGGTCAGGATTTGTCTTAGGATGTGATTGTTCATTTGTGGTTGGCTGTGGTGATCCTTAGTTTCTTGTGTGAGTGGGGAGGGAGGGTGTTTTGATTAGGTTAGCCATATTGATTTGTATGCTGACGGTAAGTTTTTGCCGTTGTCTTGTTGGGCTGTATAAGTGATGAAGGGGAACCATACTGGGGTGAAGGTGTCTTCTTCTGTTTGTCCCCATGTCAGTTTCAGTTTACTGGTTAGTTTTTCTAGTAGGGCTGTTTCCCATACAACTTGGTACCATTGGTCCATGCTTACTCCTGACAGGTCTCTCCTGTGCCTGGTTATGATGTTTCTGGTTGCTGACAATAGGTGGATTATAAATTCTTTGTGATCTAAGTGAGTGCTGTTATCTTGAAAGATATTTAGTAAAACCAATTCTGGGGTAATTTCTAGCACTTGCTTAGTCATCTTACAAATTTCTTGCATGGATGTCTTCCAGAATGATTGGATTTTAGGGCACTCCCACCACATGTGGAGATATGTGCCTGTGGAGGTGCATCCTCTCCAACATTTTGATGGGGTTCCTGAACGTATTAGTGCTAATTTTCGTGGAGTCAGGTACCATCTGTAGGTTAGTTTCAATGAGAGTTCTTTTCTTTTCATTGATATAGATTTGAAGGGGGGTTTCGACCACATTCTAGTCCATTGGGTAGGGTTGATTTCATATCCTATGTCTTTTTTTTTTTTTTTTTGCATAATCAAACTTTATTGAAAAATAATGTCTTACAGAAAATTTACAGAAGAAAAAAGAAGAGAGGAAAAAAGAAAAGAAAAAATGAAATAAAATAAAAAACATTATCATTTCATCATCTAAGTATCTAATACATCAAAATTCTGCCATTGACTTCCCATCACCATCTGCAACTTGTCTCCTTTATATTCTTTATGTACTGACATTCCTCATCATAATCTTGTTATTTTTTTGTACATAATAAAGCTTATTCTACCAATTTGTCTGAGTGTTTGTTATATGCCCATCAATTCAAAACTGCCATGAAGATTCCTTTCCTATTATCAATTTCTTGCATATAATTCCTAAATTTTTCCCACTTTTCCATAAATGCCTGTTTGGATTTTCCCTTTAAACTATCAGTTAGCTGAGCCATTTCCATAAAACCCAATAGCTTAACTTGCCACTCGCCAACTGTGGGGATTTTATCTCCTTTCCAGTTGGCAGCTATCAGCAGGCGGGCTGCCGCCGTCGCGTACAGGAAATGCTCTCTGTATTTTACTGGCAGATCTGTGTTCAGGATTCCGAGGAGAAAAGCCTCTGGCTTTTTTGTGAAGTTGATCTTAAGCATTTTTTTCAGCTCCTCATGTATCTGATTCCAAAACACTTTAATTTTGCGGCAGGTCCACCACATATGTATCATATCTCCTTTTGCCTCTCCACATCTCCAACATACATTTGCAATGCTTTTATACATTCTAGACAGCCTGGAGGGCGTAAGATACCACCGGTATAACATTTTATACATATTTTCTTTAATCGTATATGATACCGTGAATTTCATATTGTGTTCCCACAGCTTTTCCCATTCCTCCATCATAATTGCATAGCCAAAGTCCTGGGCCCATTTTATCATGACTTCTTTCACTGCTTCGTCCATTACTTCCAGCTCAAGCAGGAGGTGATACATTTTAGATATTGTCTTATTATTACTATTCATCAGATCTTTTTCTAATCTGGACATTTCTGAATTGAATCCTATTTTTTTGTCCTCCTTAAAAGCTTCATTTAATTGATGGTAATCTAACCAACTTACTAATTCATTTTTAACTTCATCATATCCTTTTAATTTAAATTGTTCGTCCTCCTTTATCAGCAGTGATCTATATGTAGCCCATTTGTCCTTATTAGTTTTTTTCCTTACCGCCTTGGCTTCCACCGGCGAAATCCATAAAGGAGTTTTTGGCTCCAAGAGATTTTTATATTTCGCCCACACTTTGTAAAGGGAACCTCTTATTATGTGGTTACTAAACCCTTTGTGTACCTTGGTCTTGTCATAATGTACATATGCGTGCCAGCCGAACCTTAAATCAAATCCTTCTAAATCCAGCTGACTGGTTCTCTGGAGCAAAAACCAGTCTTTTAACCACGTGAAGCAGGCCGCTTCATAATATAAATTCAGATCGGGGAGACCGAATCCTCCCCTCTCTTTTCTGTCTATAAGCAACTTGTGCTTTATTCTCGGCCTTGCTCCGTGCCAAATGAATCTGGAAATTTCCTTCTGCCATTCTTTTATACATCCTGTATTGCGTATTATTGGGATGTTTTGAAACAGAAAAATCAGTTTTGGTAATATGCTCATTTTTATTACCGAAATCCGTCCCAGAAATGATAATCTCAGTTTGTTCCAATTTATCAAATTTCTTTTAATTTCTTCCCATACTTTGGTATAGTTGTCTTGATATAAATTAATATTTTTTGGAGATATCCAGATTCCTAAGTATTTGATTTTGCCACAAAACTTTAATTGAGTTAACCGTTCAATTTCAATTTTCTCATCCATTGATAAGTTTTTAGCCAGCATTTTAGTTTTGGTGTTATTTAATTTGTACCCCGCCACCTTGCCGAATTCCTCTATTATTTCTAACATTTTCCTTATGCTTTCCTTTGGGTTCTCCGTCGTGACTATCAGATCGTCCGCATAGGCGCGTAGTTTGTACGTCCTCCTACCGAGTGTTACTCCTGTTATTTCCTTTTCTTCTCTAATTTTGTTATTTAGTATTTCCATCACTAGAATAAAAATTAGAGGGGACAGGGGGCAACCCTGTCTGGTCCCTTTATGTATATCACACTCGTTAGAGATATTATTGTTTACCAATAATCTTGTCCTTTGTCTGGTGTATATTGCTCTAATTCCGTTACAAAAGAGCTTCCCAAACTCCATTTGCTCCATAGTGGCCCTCATAAATTTCCAAGAGATTTGGTCGAACGCCTTTTCGGCGTCGACCGCTATTAGGACTCCTGGCTTATCAATTTTCATATCTAAATATTCGATAATATTAATAATATTTCTGATGTTATGTTGCATTAATCGTTTAGGGAGAAAGCCCGCCTGGTCCTCATGAATTATTGTTGTTAGTACATTCTTTAAACGGTCAGCTAAAATGGAAGCAAACAACTTGTAATCGTTATTAAGTAACGAAATTGGTCTGAAGTTTGATGGTAGAGATAAGTCTGTTCCCTGTTTGGGAATTAGAGTTAAATAACTTTCTCCCCATGTTAGGGGCATTTCACCATTTTCTAATACATTATTCATTATCTCCTTTAATGGATCTGTAACGGTTTCCTCAAGCCTTTTATAATATATTGCCGATAGCCCGTCAGGACCTGGACTTTTCCCTAATTTAGCTTTTTTTATAGCTTGGCTAATTTCAAATGTAGTGATCCGTGCGTTAAGATCTTTAATATACTCCTTGGGAATTTTCCCCAAATTATTTTTTTCCAGATATCCTTTTACTTCTTCATCAGTTTCTTTACCTTCACTATATAATTCCCGATAGAAATCCAAGAAAATCTTTTCAATCTCTTTTGGGTTAGAAGTGTAATTTTCTCCCTGTTTCATTTTATTTATAACTCTCTCATTTTGTCTGTTTTTTAATTGCCAGGCAAGTAACTTGCCTGGCTTATTGGCTTGTTCGAAATTCTTTTGCCTCAACATTTTTATTTTCCTCTGGATGTCTTCTTCTAAAATCATTGAGTACTGTGTCTGTAGTATTTTTACATTCTGTTTAATTTTTTCATTCTTTGGGTCTTTATCGAGGTCCACTTCATATTTCCTTATTTCATCCCTGAGTTTTTGTATCTTCTTTTCCTTTTCTTTCTTTTGAATTGCGCTCTGATTGATAAAGAATCCTCTTATCACTGCCTTTCCGGCATCCCATACTGTCGTGATAGGGGTTTCTTTATGCAAATTAAATTTAAAAAATTCTTGAAGAGTCTCTTTAGCTTTCTCAATTATTACCTCATCATACATTAGGGATTCATTTACTTTCCATCTTTTAAATCCAGACATTCCTTTATTTATCCAAACAAGTACAGGGTTATGATCCGATAAGGTTCTGGGCTGAATTTCGGCTTTAGCGATACTTACTGTCAGTTCATTAGGAATCCAAATGGCATCAATCCTGCCTGAGGTCTTATTCGGCTCGGAAAAGTGTGTGTACTCTCTTTTCATTGGATGTTTTGTTCTCCATGCGTCCTTCATATGTAATGTTTCCATCGCTTGGGAAAATATAACCGGTAATTTACTTTGCTTAGAGCTCTTGCCATTCTTTTTATGTGATCTGTCTATATCAGGTGCGATAACCCCATTTAAATCTCCCAACAAGATTGTCTTCTCTGCCACGTATTCTATTAGTTTTTTCTCCAATTTTTGGTAAAATTTCTTTTGTCTCTTGTTTGGTGCGTATATTCCAATTATTACGATCTTTTCTCCTTGTGATGTGATTTCAATAATTACTATCCTCCCTTCCGAATCTTTAAATAACAATTTGGGTTCCAAATAATTTTTGGCATAGATCACCACACCCCCTTTTTTCTTAGTATTATGAGCAGAAATAAATTCCTGCCCTAATTTTTTGTTGGAGAGCACTCTTATATGTTTCTGCATTACGTGGGTTTCCTGAAGACAGATGACATCGATTTTTTGCCTAATTAGTTCATGTTCTACCTTATTTCTTTTTGTCTTTTCATTCAGTCCATTCACATTCCAAGTCAAAAATTTAAGGTTCATTCCTCTATTATTATTATTATTTTATTTTATTTTTAATATTATTTCCCCCCCCTTTTTTTCCCCCGATTGCTTTTATTCACTTTATTATGAAGAAAGATAATAGTTTAAAATAAAGAAGAACGATTCACCAAACTACAAATCAGAACCAAATGAAAATATACCAGTTTCAACTCCTGGTTGAATAATTACAATAATAAAGACTTAACACACAAAAATCCACCTCTCTAGCTCTCTTCCACTTCTACTGGGTTATCAGAATTCGAATCTTCCCCTCCTCCACTTGCCCTTCTCACTTTTCCTAATTGTTTCGAATATTTTCTCCAATATTTCGCTGCGTCTTCTGGCACCATAAACTTTCGTCTTTTACCTTTAAAGAAAAACGAAAACCCCTCTGGATATTCCCATCGATGGGTTATCGTTTTCCCTCTCAGTGCTTCTACGTATGGCTTGAATTTTTCCCGTTTTTTCAAGAATCTGGAAGGTATATATTTATGAATAATTACATCGCTCTCATCAATTTGTAATCTTTTTTTGTTACTCATTTGCAGGACTTTATCTCTAATATCTAACGTTTTGAAGGTTACCAAACAATCCCCCGGCCAATTATTTTCCTTTGCAACCTTTGATCTTATTCTAAAAGTCCTGTCTATATGCTGTTCCATTTCATGTTCGCTAATTTCTAACCATTTGGCAAGCTCTAAAGTCACTTTCTTTCCAATTTGCTCATCCGGTTTCTCTGGTATAGCTCTTAGTCTCAAGGTGTTCTCTCTTCTATGCATCTCAATCATAGAGACTGCATCCATCACAGCCTCATGTGTTTGTTTCATTTCAGCCATCTCCTTCCTTACCCGTTCCCCCTCCCTCTTCAATTCCCTGTTTTCATTCTGTAATTTCCTCACTGACTCTTCTAGGCTTATAGTCTTGCCTTTTAGATCTTGCACTATTGTCGTAAGCTCTGCATTTTTTCTTCCCAGTTCATTCATCTTCTCACTTAATTCTGTTACAATCTTAGCATTCCCGTCTATCTTTTCCCCAAAACTATCCAATTTTTCATTTACATCTTTTTTCATATCGACAATGTCCCTTTTTAAACTTAAAATTAATTCTTTCACGTCCAAATTTGCATCCATATCTGCTCCTGACCCTCTTCTAGCTTGGTTGCCAACGTTCCCTGTTAATGCAGAAGTTGCCAATTTTTTGTTGACCCCCTCTCTTTGGGATCCCATATCTCCCCAACACTCCTTGTGTATATATATATAAACCGGCAACAACAACAAAAAAAAAAAGAGAAGAAAGAGGAATGTGAAGTCAAAATCAGGGGGGGTGGGGTGTTCACAATGCAGTCTTTTTGGTTTGGCAATGCTAAAACAAAGAGCTAACCAAAAAATAATTAGTCACAATATATCTGCTGTTAACAGAAGTCTTTAACTTCCTTGACTGTTGGCTGCTCCTCTTGTCCTCTTGCTCACCCAGCAAGCTGCTCCAAAAAAAGTTTTTGTTTATTCTCTGGGTGGAGGCTATGGCTGTGAGTTATATAAATTTTAGGTTATTGGATGCCTTATTACCATCTTCCTAGAGGTGGCGCTCTTTCTAAATAGCGTTGTCCTGAGCAAAGATTTTTTTCTTGTTCCCGCTGTGACTCAGCAGTTCAGATAAAGTCACTTGCCAATATGATATCCTATTTAGCCAATAACAAGGAAGGATTCAAGAAAAGGAAAAGGTTCAAAAATCTTTTAAGCTCTTCTCATAACTGTTCCTCCAAATTCCTTCTTAAGTGCCAGAAATTCCTCCCCAAAGTTATTTCCGATACGATTCAATCTCATATGTTTCAATCATGGTAAGCTTTGGAGGGGAGTAGTATCTTTTACAGTTCAGTCATTTTAAGTCCATCCCATCCGACAGAACTCCAGTGAAAAGAAAAGAAAGATAATACCTTTCTCAGGAATTACTGCTACAATGTTGTTATCCCGCTTTGTCCTTACCCTCCGTTGACTGCTACAAATTCTCAGGGATTACTGCTACAAATGTGTCTACCGTTCTTCAGGCAGCCCAAAGAGCGAAAAGAGTAACTATTTTCTTGCAATCTTTGATGTTGTTGAGTTGGTTTTTAAGCAAAGCGGAACGCTGCAGAGGTGATTTCCTGCACCGCCATTAAATTAGCTTGCCGACCTTCTCTTTCTCCCTATAATTCACCGCTTCCCTCGGTCTTTCAAAAGACCTCCGGGCTTGGGAGAGCTGCGTATTACCTTAGGTCGGGTAATTCCCTTGGAGGTTTCACCGCTTGCTTGCTTCGGGTTTTTCTGGCTTTCTCGGCTGGGGCGGGATCTTAAGGTAGGCGTCCCGGGGAGGTTCCTCTCCACCGCGCTTGTCCGCTTGGTGCCGGAGCTTCCCCGACGCTGCTGCCGATCAGTTAGGTCTGGAAACCCTCCACGACCTTTTTGGAGGGGGGCTTTGAAGCCCAATGCCCCCCCTATCCGCCCTTTTCGAGTGCGCTAGCGAAGAGCGACCCGCCGGCGCGTCCGAAGCTGATCCGCGGGAAACCGGAAGTCGATTTCATATCCTATGTCATCCCCCCATTGTCGTTTTGTCTTGTCCAGGGGATCTGTGGGATTTTGAAGTAGTATTTTGTATATTGCAGATACCATCCCTTTTCCGTGCCCTTTTGACATTTGGAGGAGGTTTTTGAAAGTTGTCAGGGGTCTAGTTGCTGCTGATTTTACAGTTGGGTTATTTAGAAAGGCATGTAATTGATGTTGTGCTAACCAGGGCATTGGGATGTCTTCTAGTTTGTTCTGTATTTCTTGTGTTGACAAAGGTTTGTTGTCTTTATAGAAGTCTATTAAGCGATGTAAACCTTTGGTTTGCCAGGTATTCATCTGGAGGTTTTGTACTGCATGATGGAACAATGGATGGTAAACTAGGGGAATAAATGGGGATGGGGTTGGAGATAGTTTACTAGTTTCTGCTTTCCATGCTTTTAACATGGCTTGTGTGTATCTGTTGAGCGTTGTGGGAATCTTCCTTAGTTTGTTTGGGAGGAACGGGTATGCTGTGGTGCAGATATTTTAAATTGAGTCCCTCTCCAGGTGTATCCATTGTTTTGTCTTGTATTCTAGTATATATGGGATTATATGGCGTATTTGGTTGGCGTTGTAGTATGTTTCTATGTTGGGGATTCCCCATCCTCCTGCTGAAGTGGGGAGGTAAAGGTATTTGGTGCTAATCCTTGGTTTTTTATGTGAGAAAATAAAAGAGAGTAATTTTCCCTGCCATTTGCGAAGTTGGGTTGGGGGGATCCAGATTGGGAGGGTTTGGAATAGGTAGGTTAGTTTTGGGAGGGTGACCATTTTGACCATGGCTATCTTGTCTGAAAGAGTGAAACTCATACTGTCCCATCTCTTTAGGTTTTTGTTTATTTGCCGCCACAGGGGCTTGTAATTATGGAGGTATAATTTATTGAGGTTCTTTGTTATTTGTACCCCTAGGTATCTGAATTTGGTGTGACAAAGTTTTATTTTGGTGATATTAGTAAGTTCTTTTTGGATATGGGGAGGGGTATTGAAGCACATGGCTTCTGATTTTCCAAAGTTTACTTGTAGGCCCAACACCATTGCAAATGTGTTGAGTTCTCTGATTAGGGAGGTTGCTGTATGTAAGGGGTCTGATGTTGTGACCATTAGGTTATCTACAAAGAGCCCTAATTTATAATTTCTGCCTTTTATTTCCACTCCCTTGATGTCTGTGGCTGCTCGGATTCGGATTGCTAGGGGATCCAAAGCCAGGATAAATAAGAATGGAGACAGCGGACATCCTTGTTTTGTGCCTCTTTGGATTACTATGGTGTTTGAGTCCATATTATTAATTCTGCAGTTTGCTGAGGCTTGAGAATATATTTGTTTGAGGATTTGTAGGAAGTTGGGGCCAAATTTCATGTTAGTTAGTACTGCTAATAAGTATTTCCACTCTAAGCAATCAAAAGCTTTGAGGATACATAGGGACATAATTGTCAGTGGAAGTTTAATTGTCTTGCTGTGTTCGATTAAGTTTAGTAGTTTTCTGATGGGGTCTGTAATATTGCAACCAGGGACGAAGCCGGTCTGGTCTGGGACTATTAAATTGCCTAGGAAGATTTTTAAGTGATTGGCCAAGATTGATGTGAATATCTTGTAATCCTGATTTATTAATGAGATTGGGTGGTAAGATTCTGCTTTGAGGTTGTCCTTCAATGGTTTTGGGATGGAGACTATTTTGGAGTGATTCCATGTTTTGGGAATGAGCCCCCCTTGCATGATATCATTAAATAGGCGTATCATGTAGGGCATCAGGGGTTCTTTGAATTTTTTATAGAATTCTGCTGTGAAGCCGTCTGGGCCCGGGGCTTTGTGTGGTTTCAAGTTTTTAAGGACTGTATCTATTTCCTCAGGGGTGATAGGGCTGTCCATGAATTCTTGTTCCTCATCGGTTAAGGTGGGCATGGTCAGTCCTGTTAGGAATTTTCTAATTCCCTCCTCAGTTGGGTTGTGGGAGGTGTACAGATTGGAGTAGAATTCTGCAAATTCAGAGGTCATTTCTTTCGGGGAAAATGTTATGTTGCCGTCTTTTTTGGTGATGCAGTGTATTCTTGTCTTAAGTGTTTTTTTCCTGCATCTATTTGCTAACAGTCTGGAGCTTTTCCCTCCGTACTCATAGAAGCGCTGTTTAGAATATAAAATATTGATCATTGTTTTATTGATTTCTAAGGAGTCTAATTCTCTTCTCTTTTGTTCTGGAAGTTTAAGTAGATTTTTTGGATCCTGTTTGTTTGTAACGTGATGAGAGGGCAATGATGTCTTGTTCTATCTTGTTAATTATTGAAGAGGTTTGTTTTTTAAGAAGTGCTTTCTCTTTTATGCAAGCTCCTCTGGTCACCGCTTTCATTGCGTCCCATAAGAGGGGGGTATTTATATTGTCTCTATCGTTCTCCTTAAAATAGTTTTAAGGAGAGTTTTTATGAGATTTGCTTTAATTTGGTTGTTTGTGGTTAGGATGGGACTGAAAGACCATGATGGGGTAGTTTGTGTTCCCTCTCTTATTTTAACAGTGACTTCTACTGGGGCGTGATCTGTGATTTTGATACTACCTTTGTTTGTTGATTCTACTAAAGGGATCAGACCCTGCCTGAGCAGGATGCTGTCCAGTCTGGACGTTGTACCATGGTGTCTGGACTGGAATGTGTGGGTGGTGTCTCCCGGGTTGTGTTTGCCCCAAATGTCGTAAAGACCCCTGTTTTTCAACAATTTTAGCAACTTGTAAGAGCCCCTATTTGTTGGGGGGTGTATTTTTTGAGGAGGGTTGCCTGTGGTTTTGTAGGATGGGTGTTTTTTTAGAGTTACGCCTTTCATATTTAAGTTAAGGTCACCACCCAGGATTGCTTCCCCCTCAGAGAAAGAAAGGAACTTGTTTAGTGTCTTTTGAAAGAATTCGAGTTGTCTCGAGTTAGGGCCATATAGTGAGCCAATTGTCAGTTTAATTTTGCCATCTAGTATTCCTTTAATGAAAATGAATCTGCCTTTTTTGTCCTTTAGGATTGTTGTGGCATTGAAATTTAGGTCCCTACTAAGTATTACAGCTACTCCGCGGGCCTTTCCTGAGCCTTGTGCCACCCATTGTTGACTAAAGTGAGGGTCATTCAGGAGTTTGTTCCCTTTGGGTGGGTTGTGTATTTCTTGTAGGAAGGTGATGTGTGGTTTCATGGTATTTATGTATGAGGTGATACATTTTTTCTTGATGGGGTTTCCCAGTCCCCTCACATGTAATGTGATTGCTTTTAAGCTAGCCATCTTGTTTATTTATTCTGTAGGAAGGTTCCTTGCCAACCCGTCTGGGTTGTCCTATGTCCCTCACTTCATGTTGTGTACTGAACCATTGGGGTTGCGCTGACTTATTGTGTGGTGGGTGGGGGTCCAATGGGATTAAAATTAGAATCGGGTTAAAGAGAAGGGGGTAAGTTATAGAGGGTTTCCTATATATAGTTATATAGGTGTTCGTTTGGGGTATTTTGGACCTTTTGGCGATTAGCCAGTTGGTCCTGGGTCTCGGCTGATGTGAAGGGCTGTACTCAGGGACAGGCCTTCCCCTTCGTCGTTTGCAACAGGGGGTGATCAGTGAGACGGTGTAGAGTAGTTTTGTAATGTTAGTGTCAGGTATAAGGTTTGTGAGCAATGTTGCCAATGTTAATAGCAACATCACTGATGTGTTAGAGTGTGTGTATGTGTTGGCGCGCTCTGGTGTCACCATGTTGTTGAATAGGTATCATGTTTTAGCCTGATAGTGAGTTGTGCTATGGATGTTGGGGGAGTTGTTTTTCTCTTGTTTGGTATGGAAGGGATACTGGAGATATGGGTTGTGGTTGATGGGGAATATGATTGAGGTTGTCTGGACTGGTGTCGGGGTGGGGTTGGGATGGGGGTAGGTTCTATGGAGGTATGGTGTTGGGGGGGGAAATATTGATGATGTTAGCTATGTTTAAGGCCTATGGGGAGGGGGGAGGGAGGGGAGGGGAATCACCAGTCCTGCTGTTCAAGATGTTTTCCGGTTGCTTCATTCAGCTGTGATTGTTGTTGTTGTTGTTGGGCTGTTCCTCAGTGATGTTTTGGTTCGGTTGATCATGGTCTGACATCCTGTGGAGAATGTTCGGTAGAATGACTTTGTGCGCGATGGTAGATGGTTGTACCGGCGAGTCTTGATGTGTTGTTTCTGTTGTCTCTTTCCCCTCTTTACTTCCATCCATTCATTTACTGTTATTCCATTTTCTTGATCTCAGCTGTCACTTGGTAGGTCTTTCTGTTGCCGATCCAACCCAAGGATCCTCAATAGTTGTTGGGCTTCCGTTTCGTTGGTAGCCATGTACTGTGTTGTATCGGTTGCCACAATGAGACGGAAGGGAAAGCCCCAGCAGTACCGAATCCCTTTTTGCTGAAGAAGCTGAGTGTATGGGCGTAGGTTTTTTCTCCGATTTAGGGTGTCCTGGGATAATAATAATAATAATAATAATAATAATAATAATAATAATAATTTATTATTTATACCCCGCCCATCTGGCCGGGTTCCCCCAGCCACTCTGGGCGGCTTTCAACAAAACAGAAATTCTAAAATACAGAAATCCATCAAACATTAAAATACAGAAATCCATCAAACATTAAAAGCTTCCCTAAACAGGGCTGCCTTGAGATGCCTTCTAAAGGTCTGGTAGTTGTTGTTCTCTTTGACCTCTAGTGGAAGGGCATTCCACAGGGTGGGTGCCACTAACGAGAAGGCCCTCTGCCTGGTTCCCTGTAACTTGGCTTCTCGTAGTGAGGGAACCGCCAGAAGGCCCTCGGCGCTGGACCTCAGTGTCCGGGCAGAACGATGGGGGTGGAGACGCTCCTTCAGGTATACCGGACCGAGGCCATTTAGGGCTTTAAAGGTCAACACCAACACTTTGAATTGTGCTCGGAAACGTACTGGGAGCCAATGTAGGTCTTTCAGGACCGGTGTTATGTGGTCTCGGCAGCCGCTCCCCGTCACCAGTCTAGCTGCCGCATTCTGGATTAGTTGTAGCTTCCGGGTCCCCTTCAAAGGTAGCCCCACGTAGAGCGCATTGCAGTAGTCCAAGCGGGAGATAACTAGAGCATGCACCACTCTGGAGAGACAGTCAGTGGGCAGGTAGGGACTCAGCCTGCGTACCAGATGGAGCTGATAAACAGCTGCCTTGGACACAGAGTTGACCTGTGCCTCCATGGACAGCTGTGAGTCTAAAATGACTCCCAGGCTGCGCACCTGGTCTTTCAGGGGCACAGTTACCCCATTCAGGACGAGCGAGTCCTCCACACCCGCCCGCCTCCTGTCCCCCACAAACAGTACTTCTGTCTTGTCAGGATTCAATCTCAATCTGTTAGCCGCCATCCATCCTCCAACCGCCTCCAGGCACTCACACAAGACCTTCACCGCCTTCACTGGCTCTGATTTAAAAGAGAGGTAGAGCTGGGTATCATCAGCATACTGATGGACACCTAGCCCAAACCCCCTGATGATCTCTCCCAGCGGCTGCATATAGATGTTAAAAAGCATGGGGGAGAGGACAGAACCCTGAGGCACCCCACAAGTGAGAGCCCAGGGGTCTGAACACTCATCCCCCACCACCACTTTCTGAACACGGCCCAGGAGGAAGGAGCGGAACCACTGCATGACAGTGCCCCCAGCTCCCAAGCCCTCTAGACGGTCCAGAAGGATGTTATGGTTGATGGTGTCAAAAGCCGCTGAGAGATCCAGCAGAACAAGGAAACAGCTCTTACCTTTGTCCCTAGCCCGCCGGAGATCATCGACCAGTGCGACCAAGGCAGTTTCAGTCCCATGATGAGGCCTGAATCCTGACTGGAAGGGATCCAAATGGTCCGCTTCTTCCAGGCATGCCTGAAGTTGTTCAGCAACCACTCGCTCAATCACCTTGCCCAAGAATGGAAGATTTGAGACTGGGCGATAGTTGGCCATATTGGCCGGATCTAAAGATGGTTTTTTAAGAAGCGGTTTAATAACCGCCTCTTTCAGCGGGTCTGGGAAGGCTCCCTCATGGAGAGAAGCATTTACCAACCCGCGAAGCCCATCGCCCAGCCCTTCCCGGCTAGCTTTTATAAGCCAGGATGGGCAAGGATCAAGGAGACAGGTGGTTGGTTTCACTCGTCCAAGCAGCCTGTCCACATCCTCGGAGGTAACAGATTGAAATTGATCCCACAAAACTTGACTAGACAGGACTCTAGCACTCCCCCGCCCCGGCCCTGCTCCCACGGTGGAGTCTACCTCTTCCCGAATCTGAGCGACTTTATCTGCAAAAAACTTTGCAAAATCATTGCAGGAGATCATGTGGCCCGTACTGGGCCCCGATGGAGCAGGTGGTTCCGCTAAATTGCGAACCACCTGGAAGAGTCTCCTGCTGCTGTTTTCTGCAGATGCGATGGAGAAGGTGAAGAAGGTCCTCTTCGCCGTCGCCATTGCCACTTGGTAGGCTCGAAGTTGAGCTCTAGCCCGTGTCCGGTCTGATTCAAAATGAGTTTTCCGCCACCGGCGCTCTAGCCGTCTCAACGACTGTTTCATCGCCCTCAGCGCCGGGGAAAACCACGGGGCTGTCCGGGCTCCATGCAATCTGAGAGGGCGCTTCGGAGCCAGACAGTCAATAGCGCTGGTTAACTCCGCATTCCAGCGGGCCACCAGGGAATCAGCTGAAAGGCCATCGACATGGGATAAAACATCCCCTACCACTCTCTGGAAGCCAATTGGATCCATTAAGTAGCGGGGGCGGACCATCCGAATCAGTCCCACCTCCCTGCAGAGGGGAAGGGTTGCGGAGAAGTCCAGTTGCACCAGAAAGTGATCTGACCATGGCACTTCTTTTGTTTCACTTTTACTTAATGTCAGATCACCAACATCCATAGAGGTAAACACCAAGTCCAAGGCATGTCCGCGGCTATGAGTTGGGCCAGACTTATTCAGGGACAGCCCCATGGTGGCCATGCTTTCCACGAAGTCCCGAGCGGCTCCTTGTAAGGTCGTGTCGGCATGGATGTTAAAATCCCCTAAGACAACCAAGCTAGGTGTCTCCAGGAGCACATCCAACACGACCTGAAGCAGCTCGGGCAGGGAATCCTTGGTGCAGAGGGGAGGTCGGTACACCAAAAGGAATCCTGTACTGCCCCTATTGCCCAACTTCCAGAACATGCACTCAGAAAACTCAGTCTTACCAATAGGGCGCCTGGTGCAAACTAATGACTTCCTAAAAATCACTGCAACCCCCCCTCCCCGCCCAGATGGCCTGGGTTGCTGTGCATAAGAGAAGCCTGGTGGGCAAGCAGCGCCAAGAACGGGCCCATCGGCTTCATCTAACCAGGTCTCTGTCACACATGCCAGGTCAAATCCTCCATCCACAATCAGGCCGTGAATGGCAGTGGTCTTATTCATCATCGACCTGGCATTGCACAGCAGCACCTTCAGGTCATGTGGGTATCCCTTGCTGATTCCAATATCCGTCCGGTCAGGACCAGACCCAGAGGCAGGGATAGTCTTCAGACAACGACTAAGTCTGCCTCCTCGGTAATGACATGGTCTGGTCTTAGCGTAACTCCTCCTCCTACCCGTGACCACTGAGATCGGTTGTTCCAGTGCATCCCCCCCTGTGGAATCTGCCCCAGCCATTTTGCTTGCTGGGACCCCCTCCCGGGCAGCCCTGACCCCTCCCCTTAAAAACAAAATAAAACCTCTGTAAAAAACAGCAAAGAACAGAACAAAAGAAAAACACAAAAAACACAATAACGCAATACAACCAAAAACAATAAAAATTACAAATACACTAAAATTTAACAGATTCCCACACCCAACTAAAAATCCCCCCTAAAACCTATGTAAATAAAAAAATACAATAAAACAATACAAAGACAGAAAATTACAAACTAAAATTGACCCCTCCCCTTAAAATCAAATTTAAAACCAATACAGAAAACAAACTAATACAATAAAACAATACAAACAAAGACAGAAAATTACAAACTAAGATTAACCCCTCCCCTTAAAATCGAATTTAAAACCAATACAGAAAACAAACTAACAAACTAAACGATAAACAACAAAAACCAAAAACAATAAAAGTTACAAACACATCAGAATTACAAGAAGAGCAGCAGCAGCAGCAGCAGTTTCAGGCCTCCTAGGAGCCTTAAAGCTGTGGTAGAGTATGGGTCCCGCCCCCGAGCCCAAGGTGGAAGTGGGCTTCAGGGGGAGCAGTCCTCCCAAACACTCCCTGGCAGAGCAGCAGCAGCAGCAGTGTTCCAGGCCTCCCAGGAGCCTTAAAAGCTGTGGTGGAGTGGGGGACCCGCCCCAAGCCCAAGGTGGAAGTGGGCTTCAGGGGGAGCAGTCCTTTCAGTACTCACAGCAGCAGTGATGTTCCAGGCCTCCCAGGAGCCTCAAAAGCTGTGGTGGAGTGGGGGACCCGCCCCAAGCCCCAGGTGGAAGTGGGCTTCAGGGGGAGCAGTCCTCCCAAACACTCCCTGGCAGAGCAGTAGCAGCAGCAATGTTCCAGGCCTCCCTGGATAAATCTTGTAGGACCAATATGGAATTGTCTTTGTATTGGAGGTTGGTTGAGTTTCTGAGGCTGTTCCATATCTCCTCCTTTTTTCTGTAGCATGAAAAGCACACTATGATGTCTCTTGGGTGGGCATCAGGTTTTGGCATAACTTTTAGAGCTCTGTGTGCCCTCTCCAGATTGGATACCTCGAGTGTCAGATTTGGGATTGTATATTTCAACCAGCTTACTATTAGGTCTGCTAGGCTTTTCTCCTCTGCTTTTTCTGGAAAGTTGCGGAAGCAGATGTTGCAGCGTCTGTTTTGGTCTTCGATGTCTGCTTGTTTAATTCTCAGTTCTTCATTTTCTCTTTCCAGTTCATACAATTTCTTATTCATACGTGTGGTTTCATCCCGGTATTGCTCTATTGTTCTTTCTTGCAGTTGATTCTTCTTTTCTAGAGCTTCCACTCTGGAGGTAAGATTGCTGATTAGTAGCTGTATGGGGGTCGTTGCGTTTTCCACTGAAGCTTCCAGTTTACTTGTCATCCTCTCTTCCATTACTCTTACCGGTAGGTGTTGTAATATTTCATCATTTTGAGGAGGTGTTGCAGTCTCAATGTTATTTACCATCTTTTTAGTTGGTGACACCTTCATCTCCTTGGCGTTTTTGGTTTGGGGTTTGTTTGGCATTCTCTTGGAGTGGGACGTGTTGCGGTTAGGGGTTATGGCGGTGATGATTTCTGGGTGTTGGGTTATTGGACTAGTCAGGCGTTGTTGACTGGTGGCTTCTGCAGAGCGTTCGGTTTAGGCAATCATTTGTGTCATCCCTTGGTAATGTTGTAAGAACTTCTCTGGTGGTCAGGTACTCAGAGAGGCGGATAAACCAATGGACAGACAGCCAAACAGGCGAAAGTAGACAAACAAACAAGCGAAAGAGGGGAGGTTCGATTTAGAGACAGACAAACAAGCACTCCAGCGAACAAAGAGGGTGTAAAACAAAAGAAGAGATGGGGGAATGAGAAGTGGGGTAGGAGGGGAAGATAAGGAAAAATGAATAAAGGGGAATTGAGTACTTTGGAAGGGGTTTAAAGAGAAGGATTATGTATTGGAATGAAGGATGCAAGACAAAGGCAAGACAAAGACAACTGTCTTCAAGGGGGGGGGGGGTGACAGGTGGGAGGAAAGGCTTCCTCCTTGGAGAGAGGTCAATAGACAGATTAGGTTAGGAGGAGGTTTGATCCAGAAGGGGGAAAGAAGTAACTGAAAAGGAAAGAGAGAAAAAGAGAAAGGGGATAGAAGACAAAGGTGAGGGTGGGAAGCAACCAGTGAGATGGAGATCAAAAATAATGAGAGGATATGGGGGGCTGCAAAAGTCTATGAGGGGTTCCAAAGGGCACCTCTATGCATCAAGGAGGGGAAAAAAACAGAGCCAAACCAAGGCATAAGAGGTTGGAGGAAGAGGACAATAGCTTGAAAATGAAAGAAATTAAGCAAAAGGGCCGGGAGCTTGCCCCCCCCATCTTTGCTTTATGCTGCGTCCCCTCAAAAGTCCAAAATGTACAAAAAGAAAGGGGGGTCGTATGTCAAAAGATGGGAGATGGAGGTGATAAATGGCAAGAACACTAAAAAATATTGGGTAAAGTCTTTTGGCTTTTTTTTCTTTGTTAAATAAATAAAAAGGGGGATTTCTATTTATCCTAGTTTCCACTAAAAAAAAAATGGGGGGGAGAGGGGAAAAAGAGAAAGAAAAGAAAAATATTTTTGTTAAAAAAAATCCGCTGAAAATATTCAAAAAATAGAAAAAATAATTTTTTTGAGATCCTCCTCAATAGGCCTCCCTCTGGGCTACCTTCGGCTCACCTGTCAACGGTGAAGTAGGTTCAGGCCGGGCCTAGGCTTGGCCGTGTGTGTGTTTCCTCACGGCCTCAGTCTGCAATCAAGGCCTTTTCTGCAATCAAGGCCCTCCTCTAGATGTTGATCTGCCTCCGTCTCACCAACGGATGGAGGGGGCAGGTTCGTGGGCTCTACTGGCCCTGGTGCCCTGGACGGCCGTACAATCCCGGCGCAACGTTGCAGCGGCAGAGGTGGCAAGGGCTCGGATCAGGCCCCTTCTCCACACTTCTTTGCCGTCAGCGGTGGCAATGGCGGCGGCGGCCACGAGGTCTGGGCTCACCTCCCCAGGACCACAAGTCCCGGAGGCCAGGCGCTCCCGGCCATGGTTCGCCACGATCTGCGGGTGGGGGAGCAGGGACAGGGAGCCCTGACGGCTCCCCGATCAATCCGCCGGGCTCCCCCGGCACCCGTGCGCGGGTGGCAGCAGTTCCCGCCGGGTGTCAATGGTCGGACACCCGGCTCCTGTTCTCGACGATCCATGAGTTTCATAGTAGATCTACACCTGGACTTATGCCTCCCCCATCATGGTATTTGCGGGAATAAAAAAGCCATGGAAAAACAGACCTGATAAAACCCTTAACACCTGGAATATGGTGTTACTGTGTCACCACTCTGATAAGGATAGGAAGAGCTGCTTCCCTGTCAGGGTCTCAATTTCTTGGCATGGTCCACACACCTATTGCTATTACAGCCTCCTTGTTTCATGCAAAAAATATACTCCTGCTAAAGATGTAAGCAATTTTGTATAAGGTAGTAGTTGAACTAATGGGTATCCCTATTCAGAGCAAACCCAGAGTAAACCCTGCTATCTCCTATTCTATCATCTTCTGTCACACCTCCTTCCTTCCTTCCTTCCTTCCTTCCTTCCTTCCTTCCTTCTTTCTTTCTTTCTTTCTTTCTTTCTTTCTTTCTTTCTTTCTTTCTTTCCCTCCTTTCTCCCTGTTTTCTTCTCCTTGCCAATGCCTGGCTGTCAGATTCAGAGCATGAGAAATGTCTCAAAATAACAGCCATAAACTAGAATGAATTCTGCAGACATAAAAACAATCACAGTAAGAACAAATTGAAATTTCCCAATTGAAGCCTGTCTTCTTACAGCACTGTGCTATTATTTTAACAGTTGACTGCTTTCTTCGACAGGCAGCCCACACTTTCATAAGGCGAAAACCATGGCGAACCAATCCTTTGTATCAGAGTTCCTGCTCAAAGAGTTTTCAGAGGTTCGGGAAATGCAGATTTTTCACTTCCTTCTATTCCTGGTGTTGTACTTGGCAACAGTAACAGCCAACCTTCTCATCATCTCTGCAGTAGCTTTTGACCACCGACTGCACACCCCCATGTATTTCTTTCTGATGAACTTGGCCATACAGGACCTTGGATCTGTTTCAGTCATTGTTCCCAATTCCATGGCTAATTCCCTCATGAATACCAGAGAAATTTCCTACTCTGGGTGTGTTGCTCAAGTTCTCTTATTTGTCTTCTTTTTAGTATCTGATGTCTCTCTCCTGACTGTCAGGGCATATGATCGGTATGTTGCCATTTGCAACCCATTACATTATGAGAAGCTGATGAACAAGCAAGCCTGTGTCCACATGATTGCCTGTGTATGGATCACTGGTCTTCTCTGTGCTGTGCTACACACTGGAGGCACCTTTGCAACCCCCTTCTGCTCCAATGTTGTCAATCAGTTTTTCTGTGAAATCCCACAGTTGCTCAAGCTCTCCTGCTCTGGTTTGAACCTAACAGAAATTGGAGCTATCGTGCTGAGTATTTTCATTGAATCAGGTTGCCTCTTCTTCATTGTAGTAACTTATGCCCATATTTTCAGTGCTGTGTTAAAAATGCCTTCTATTCAGGGAAGGCAAAAAGCCTTCTCAACTTGTCTTCCTCACCTCATTGTTATCTCCATGTTGTTATTAACTGGGTGGTTTGCTTACCTAAGTCCTATGTATAGTACCACATCACAGCAAGATTTGTTTTTTGCTGTGATATATTCTGTGGTTCCACCACTGCTGAACCCTGTGATCTACAGCATGCGAAACAAGGATATGAAAATTGCCCTGTCAAAATTATTTGCATCGATCAAATCTTCTAAGAACGAAATCTTCCATTTTCTTCAGTAGGTGTGGGTTCCCTTTCCGGAGCTACCATTCCCAGAGTGGTTTAACATTGATCCCTCATCACAGGGAACTCCAATATTGATTATATAAGTTGCAATAGACAAATTAGAAAATTTGCAGCTACCGTACACTGGGTACAGGACAGGATTCTTATCTGCGTGGAAGCTTCCCTCATTCTTGGCAGAAAATCTGTTTGTTTAAGACAGCAGAACCAGAACCACCTTCATACCCTCTAAACCCCTCACAAACTTGTGAAAAAGTGTATTTAACAACAACAACAACAACAACAACTTATTATTTATACCCACCTATCTGGCTGGGTTTCCCCAGCCTCTCTTTGCGGCTCCCAACCGAATATTAAAAACACAATACAGCATTAAACATTAAAAACTTCCCTAAACAGGGCTGCCTTCAGATGTCTTCTAAAAGTCAGATAGTTTCCTTGACATCTGATGGGAGGGCATTTCACAGGGCAGGCGCCGCTACTGAGAAGGCCCTCTGTCTGGTTTCTTGTAACCTCACTTCTCGCAGTGAGGGAACTGCCAGAAGGCCCTTGGCACTGGACCTCAATGTCCAGGCTGAACAATGGAGGTGGAGACTCTCCTTCAGGTATACAGGACCGAAGCCATTTAGGGCTTTAAAGGTCAACACCAACACTTTGAACTGTGCTCGAAAACGTACTCTGTGCCAATGTAGGTGTTTCAGGACCAGTGTTATGTGGTCTCGGCAGCCACTCGCAGTCAGCAGTCTAGCTGCCACATTCTGGATTAATTGTAGTTTCCGATTCACCTTCATTTCACATTTTCCACATTTAAGATGTGGAAGATTCCTCAGGTATGTATGTGATCATATACAAACTGGAGGCAGGGATCAATAGATCTCTTATCTGTCACTTAGCACTCTCACTGTACAAGATGTAAACCAGATTTCACCATCTTGAATCTGTACAAGATCCCACATGTATTTGTAAGCATATATATTTGGTGATTTGTAATTAACCCCCCACCCCATACACACACCATGGAGGTTCTGAATTTATTTTGTTTTACTGAATCATTCAGGTTTGGTTATGAACAGTACAGCTAATCTGCCACACTCTCATTTCAACAATATGTATTGTAAAAGTTGTACTATTAGATCATAGAATCATAGAATCATAGAATCATAGAATCAGAGTTGGAAGAGACCACAAGGGCCATCCAGTCCAACCCCCTGCCAAGCAGGAAACACCATCAAAGCATTCCTGACAGATGGCTGTCAAGCCTCTGCTTAAAGACCTCCAAAGAAGGAGACTCCACCACACTCCTTGGCAGCAAATTCCACTGCCGAACAGCTCTTACTGTCAGGAAGTTCTTCCTAATGTTTAGGTGGAATTTTCTTTCTTGTAGTTTGAATCCGTTGCTCCGTGTCCGCTTCTCTGGAGCAGCAGAAAACAACCTTTCTCCCTCCTTTATATGACATCCTTTTATATATTTGAACATGGTTATCATATCACCCCTTAACCTTCTCTTCTCCAGGCTAAACATACCCAGCTCCCTAAGCCGTTCCTCATAAGGCATCGTTTCCAGGCCTTTGACCATTTTGGTTGCCCTCTTCTGGACACGTTCCAGCTCATCAGTATCCTTCTTGAACTGTGGTGCCCAGAACTGGACACAATACTCCAGGTGAGGTCTGACCAGAGCAGAATACAGTGGTACTATTACTTCCCTTGATCTAGATGCTATACTCCTATTGATGCAGCCCAGAATTGCATTGGCTTTTTTAGCTGCTGCATCACACTGCTGACTCATGTCAAGTTTGTGGTCAACCAAAACTCCTAGATCCTTTTCACATGTACTGCTCTCAAGCCAGGTGTCTCCCGTCCTGTATTTGTGCCTTTCATTTTTTTTGCCCAAGTGTAGTACTTTACATTTCTCCTTGTTAAAATTCATCTTGTTTGCTTTGGCCCAGTTGTCTAATCTGTTAAGGTCATTCTGAAGTGTGATCCTGTCCTCTGGGGTGTTAGCCACCCCTCCCAACTTGGTGTCATCTGCAAACTTGCTCAGGATTCCCTCAAGCCCATCATCCAAGTCATTGATAAAGATGTTGAACAAGACTGGGCCCAAGACAGAACCCTGTGGCACCCCACTAGTCACTACTCTCCAAGATGAGGAGGAGCCATTGATGAGCACCCTTTGGGTTCGGTCAGTAATCCAGCTACAAATCCACTGAATGGTAGCATTGTCTAGCCCACATTTTACCAGCTTCTTTACAAGAATATCATGGGGCACCTTGTCAAAGGCCTTGCTGAAATCAAGATAGGCTACATCCACAGCGTTCCCTTCATCTACCAGGCTTGTAATTCTGTCAAAAAATGAGATCAGATTAGTCTGACATGACTTATTTTTCAGGAACCCATGCTGACTTTTAGTGATCACAGAGTTTCTTTCTAGGTGCTCACAGACTGTTTGCTTAATGATCTGCTCTAGAATCTTTCCTGGTATTGATGTCAGGCTGACTGGGCGGTAATTGTTTGGGTCCTCTCTTTTCCCCTTTTTGAAAATAGGGACAACATTTGCCCTCCTCCAGTCTGCTGGAACTTCGCCTGTTCTCCAGGAATTTTCAAAGATTATTGCCAGTGGTTCTGAAATCACCTCTGCCAGTTCTTTTAATACTCTTGGATGTAGTTCATCTGGCCCTGGAGACTTGAATACATCTAAACTAGCCAAGTATTCTTGTACTACCTCCTTACTTATTCTGGGCTGTGTTTCCCCTGCTGAATCATCTGCTCCATATTCTTCAGGTCGGGCGTTTTTTTCTTTCTTGGAGAAGACTGAGGCAAAGAAGGCATTGAGGAGTTCTGCCCTTTCTCTGTCCCCTGTTTGCATTTCACCATCTTCTCCTCTGAGTGACCCCACTGTTTCCTTGTTTTTCCTTTTGCTACGGACATACCCATAAAAGCCCTTTTTGTTGCTTTTAACCTCTCTGGCGAGCCTGAGTTCATTCTGTGCTTTAGCTTTTCTGACTTTGTCTCTACACGTGCTGGCTATATGTTTGAATTCCTCTCTGGAGATTTCCCCCCTTTTCCATTTTTTGTACATATCCCTTTTAAATCTTAACTCAGTCAAAAGTTCTTTAGATAGCCAGCCTGGCTTCTTTAGGCACCTTCCATGTTTCCGTCTCATTGGTATTGCCTGAAGTTGTGCTTTTAATATCTCCCTTTTAACAAACTCCCAACCATCATGAACTCCCTTCCCTTTTAGTATTACTGTCCATGGGATTTCACCCAGCGTTTCCCTAAGTTTTCTGAAGTCGGCTTTCTTAAAGTCTAGAATTTGGACCTTAGTATGCTTGGTTGCTCCTTTCCGCTGGATAATAAACTCCAGAAGAGCATGGTCACTCCCACCTAATGATCCTGCCACTTCTACCCCACTAACCAAGTCATCACTATTGGTTAGGACCAGATCTAAAATGGCTGATCCTCTTGTTGCTTCTCCCACTTTCTGGACAATGAAGTTGTCTGCAAGGCCAGTGAGGAATCTGTTCGACCTTATGCTCTTGGCTGAGTTTGACATCCAACAAATATCAGGATAGTTGAAATCCCCCATTACTACTATCTCACTTCCTTTGGAATGCTTGGCCATCTGTTCCAGGAAGGCATCATCTGTGTCCTCAGTTTGGCTTGGGGATCTATAGTAAACTCCCACAATGAGATCACTGTTGTTTTTCTCTCCCTTAATTTTGACCCAGATACTCTCAATTTGGCTTTGAAGTTTTAAATCCTGGATCTCTTCACAGGTATACATATCCCTAACATATAAAGCTACTCCTCCTCCTTTCCTGTTTGGTCTATTTCTCTTAAATAGATTGTATCCCTCTATTACTACATTCCAGTCATGAGACTCATCCCACCAGGTTTCAGTGATGCCTATTATGTCATATTTAGTTTGCTGTATACAGACATTGAAGACCGTTGATCATTCCCCCATGTCTCTTATTTAAGGATATTTTCGTCCCACCACTAGGTCTGCATGCTGCTTGCTCCATTTGGTCCTTGACATTTGGATGATCATCTTCAGCATTTGATAGACTCCTACCTTCAGGACCACTGTCTCCCTCCCCCACATAAGTCAGTTTAAAGCCCTCCTGATGAGGTTTTTGAGTTTTGTGGCAAAAACATTCCTCCCAACTTTTGTGAGGTGCAGTCCATCACTTGCCAGAAGTCCATCATCAAGAAACTGCAGACCGTGATCTAGGAATCCAAACCGTTCCTGTTTGCACCATTTGCGAAGCCAGTTGTTCACTTCCCCTATTTTTCCCTCTCTCCCTGGGCCATGTCGTTCAACTGGGAGGACAGAAGAGACGACAATTTGTGCATCTAATTGCTTCAACTTCCTGCCCAGAGCCTCAATCATTTTTGATCTTCTGTAAGCTATGGCTTGCAGTGTCATTGGTTCCCACATGCACCAAAAGGAAGGGGTATTTGTCGGTGGGTTTTATGATTCCTTGCAGACGTTCTGTTACATCTTTGATCTTGGCCCCAGGTAGACAGCACACCTCTCGAGACATCTTGTCAGGCCCACAGATCACTGCTTCTGTACCCCTCAGTAGGGAATCCCCAATCACCACTACACGCCTCTTCATAGGCTTGGTTGGGATTCTTCTATGTGCTGTCCCTTCCAAGGTTACCTGCATATATCCAGAGGACTGACTTGGTTGCTCGTCTTCATATTCCTCATCAACTGTGATGAGGGAGAGATCCTCAGGGGGAGTCTGTTCCTCGTCTTCCATGAGCACTTCAAAACGGTTGTGTAATTCTAAGCACTCAGAGCGATCCCTGGGCCTTCTACTTCTATGAGTCACGTTCCTCCATACATCTGGCTGCTGTGTTGGGGAACTGACCTCCTCCTCAGGGAGATCCCCTGTCTCCTCCTTGGTGCAGACAGTGTGCTCTGCTGCATCCAAGAAAAGCTCCAGCTCTTTAATTCTCTGGAGCATAGATACACGCCCCTGAAGCTGCTGCACCTTCTCTTCCAGAAGGGCAACCTTGTTTTCTAGTAGGGCAACCAACTTGCAATTGTTGCAGGTGTAGCTACCCACATCCTTTGGCAAGAAAACAAACATTGCACAGGAATTGCAGGTGACAATGGTTGTTCCCTCCACCTCCATCTTGAAAACCTTGAGGTCAAGGGGGAAAGAGGAAGAGGCCTAGGTCCCCCCTAACAAACGTGTGAGACTTGCTGCCCTAGATCAAAAAGATGGTTCAAACTGAAAGGTCACAGCCAGAAACAAACAAGGTCACAGCCAGAAACAAACACCCACACAAGCCTGAACAGTCACCCAAATCCAAGAGGCAGCAGCCCTAGAAAACCAGCACAAGCACACAAACAAGTAAGAAAACAGATAAGCACACAAACTTACTCACACACAGCCCCAAAAGACAAAGCCACAAAACCTACAGAGTGTCTCCCAAGCTCAGCTCACCTTCTGCTCCTTCCTCAGTCGCTGCACTCCAAGCTCTGACTAGCTCCGCCCACAGCTAATCACAAGAACTTCCTGACTCACACTTCTAGGTGAAAGGTCACAGCCAGAAACAAACAAGGTCACAGCCAGAAACAAACACCCACACAAGCCTGAACAGTCACCCAAATCCAAGAGGCAGCAGCCCTAGAAAACCAGCACAAGCACACAAACAAGTAAGAAAACAGATAAGCACACAAACTTACTCACACACAGCCCCAAAAGACAAAGCCACAAAACCTACAGAGTGTCTCCCAAGCTCAGCTCACCTTCTGCTCCTTCCTCAGTCGCTGCACTCCAAGCTCTGACTAGCTCTGCCCACAGCTAATCACCTGAACTTCCTGACTCACACTTCTAGGTGAAAGGTCACAGCCAGAAACAAACAAGGTCACAGCCAGAAACAAACACCCACACAAGCCTGGACAGTCACCCAAATCCAAGAGGCAGCAGCCCTAGAAAACCAGCACAAGCACACAAACAAGTAAGAAAACAAATAAGCACACAAACTTACTCACACACAGCCCCAAAAGACAAAACCACAAAACCTACAGAGTGTCTCCCAAGCTCAG
Source organism: Zootoca vivipara (assembly GCF_963506605.1). NCBI lineage: Eukaryota > Metazoa > Chordata > Lepidosauria > Squamata > Lacertidae > Zootoca > Zootoca vivipara. Next base: position 29,885,880 of record NC_083288.1, on the reverse strand, counting down.
CTCACCTTCTGCTCCTTCCTCAGTCGCTGCACTCCAAGCTCTGACTAGCTCCGCCCACAGCTAATCACCTGAACTTCCTGACTCACACTTCTAGGTGAAAGGTCACAGCCAGAAACAAACAAGGTCACAGCCAGAAACAAACACCCACACAAGCCTGGACAGTCACCCAAATCCAAGAGGCAGCAGCCCTAGAAAACCAGCACAAGCACACAAACAAGTAAGAAAACAAATAAGCACACAAACTTACTCACACACAGCCCCAAAAGACAAAACCACAAAACCTACAGAGTGTCTCCCAAGCTCAGCTCACCTTCTGCTCCTTCCTAAGTCGCTGCACTCCAAGCTCTGACTAGCTCCGCCCACAGCTAATCACCTGAACTTCCTGACTCACACTTCTAGGTGAAAGGTCACAGCCAGAAACAAACAAGGTCACAGCCAGAAACAAACACCCACACAAGCCTGGACAGTCACCCAAATCCAAGAGGCAGCAGCCCTAGAAAACCAGCACAAGCACACAAACAAGTAAGAAAACAAATAAGCACACAAACTTACTCACACACAGCCCCAAAAGACAAAACCACAAAACCTACAGAGTGTCTCCCAAGCTCAGCTCACCTTCTGCTCCTTCCTCAGTCGCTGCACTCCAAGCTCTGACTAGCTCCGCCCACAGCTAATCACCTGAACTTCCTGACTCACACTTCTAGGTGAAAGGTCACAGCCAGAAACAAACAAGGTCACAGCCAGAAACAAACACCCACACAAGCCTGGACAGTCACCCAAATCCAAGAGGCAGCAGCCCTAGAAAACCAGCACAAGCACACAAACAAGTAAGAAAACAAATAAGCACACAAACTTACTCTCACACAGCCCCAAAAGACAAAACCACAAGATGAATTATTTTAATCATGTTGAAGGGAAGAATAGGGTCATGCTGTTTGGCCCAACTGCTACTATTTATGTACTGGATGGAAGCAACTGGAACATTCAAGTTTCCCAATCCTGGGAGATCCTTCCTGTGTAAACCATGTCTCACTTTACTGATGGTACCCCTGAATCATGGTAAGCAATGGGTGTGTGATGGTGCAGAGATGACCAGTGGGAATAGTTCTGTGTTCAATGAGTCTGACTTCAGTGACATGTGCATAAGTTTACAGACTAAAATGTTTAGTTGGAAATCATATACTTTGGGGAAATGCTACATTTTGTTATTTTTCGGAGATCTAAGCAGCCATGTTTTCCTCATCAGCTCACTTATGGTGCGTATGACACAGCACTCACAGGTAAAACTAACTTCCCTTCCCTCTACCGGATGACTCCAAGTGAAACCATTCAGCCCAATGCAATTGTCAAGCTGCTCCTACATTTCAAATGGACGTGGGTTGGCCTCTTCATTTCAGATGATGACGATGGAGAAACATTTTTGCAGATTTTAACACCTCTACTTGCCCACAATGGCATTTGTGTTGCCTTCTCACACAGGGTAGAAAACCTAAAACGTGATTCAGAAAAAGACGTGACAAAAATAGGGTTGCTACTTTTAAGAGATGTCAATGTGCTTGTTGTCAGTGGAAATTCCCGCTCTCTTTGGAATTTAATAACCAAAATAGAGCATGCTGAGTTGTTCAAGACTGACAACTTTGCAAAAGTGTGGATTATAACTGCTGTGAACCCCTCCCTTGTAGGCTAAGGTTCTATATATGTGCAAATAAAGCCCTTGGCCTAAAGACACCACAGCCTCCACTGTGCCTCATTCCAAAGGAAACAGAGACCCTGGGTAAGCACCTGGGACCCCTGGAATCTCACAACACTTGGTGATTGGAGTGGTATGCAACAATATGGATCTGTCTTACACTTCTTAAAATCTTTGAGATATTATTATTATTATTATTAGCCAAACTGTGTGAACAGACAGACGGTCTCCCTTTAATTTTGACAAAGTTTCAGTTACTTCTAAAGGGAGGGAGTACAGCTGGATATGGCTAGCCTTCCTAGCCAATCACAAAGGAGACTGGCATCCTGACATTCAAGTTTGAAACACCCACTCATTAGTCTTCCTTTCTGAGCACAATTCAAAGTGTTGGTGCTGACCTTTAAAGCCCTAAACGGCCTCAGTCCAGTATACCAGTATATCTCCACCCCCATCGTTCTGCCCTGACACTGAGGTCCAGCGCCGAGGGCCTTCTGGCAGTTCCCTCGCTACGAAAAGCCAAGCTACAGGGAACCAGGCAGAGGGCCTTCTCGGTAGTGGCACCCGCCCTGTGGAATGCCCTCCCACCAGATGTCAAAGAGATAAACAACTACAGTGGAACCTCGGTTTATGAACACCTCGGTTTATGAATTTTCGGTTTATGAACGCCGCGGACCCATCTGGAACGGATTAATTCATTTTCCATTACTTTCAATGGGAAAGTTCGCTTCAGTTTATGAATGCTTCAGTTTATGAACAGACTTCCGGAACCAATTACACCCATGCTTCAGTTTATGAACGCTTCAGTTTAAGTACTCCGCGGACCCGTCTGGAACGGATTAATCCACTTTCCATTACTTTCAATGGGAAAGTTCGCTTCAGTTTATGAACGCTTCAGTTTATGAAGAGACTTCCGGAACCAATTGTGTTCATAAACCGAGGTACCACTGTACCAGACTTTTAGGAGACATCTGAAGGCAGCCCTGTTTAGGGAAGCTTTTAATGTTTAATAGATTGTTGTATTTTAATGTCTGTTGGAAGCTGCCCAGAGTGGCTGGGGAAACCCAGCCAGATGGGCGGGGTATAAAAATAAATTATTATTATTATTATTATTATTATTCCTTCTTCTTGCGACACCCAGGCTCCCAAAATTTAGGTGGCTTAGGCTGGGTAGATGGGGTGGCTGAGTAGAATTTTTATTTAGAGGGGGCTGCCTCTGTCTGTGCTGGAGAAAGAGGTTTGAGAGAGAGATTCCTAATCTCCAGTCCAGTGGTGCAGGTCAAAAGCATCAGAAACATTCAGGCATTCTGGAGAGCCAATGCCAGTCAGTGTAGACCAGGCATCCCCAGACTTCGGCCCACCAGATGTTTTGGACTACAATTCCCATCGTCCCTGACCACTGGCCCTGTTAGCTAGGGATCATGGGAGTTGTAGGCCAAAACATATGGAGGGCCGCAGTTTGGGGATGCCTGGTGCAGACAATGCTGAGCTAGATAGACCAATGGTCTGATTCAGTACAAGACAGCTTTCTATATTCCTTTGTAATTCTCATGAACTTTTGTCAGTCTTTACTTATCATATTAGGAGAGAGAGAGAGAGAGAGAGAGAGAGAGAGAGAGAGAGAGAGAGAGAGAGAGAGAGAGAGAGACGCAGTTGGTGCTGTGGTCTAAACCACTGAGCCTAGGGCTTGCTGATCAGAAGGTCGGCAGTTTGAATCTCCACGATGGGGTGAACTCCTGTTGCTTGGTCCCTGCTCCTGCCCACATAGCAGTTCAAAACCACATCAAGTGCAAGTAGATAAATAGGTACCGCTCCGGCGGGAAGGTAAACAGCGTTTCTGCGTGCTGCTCTGGTTCGCCAGAAACGGCTTAATCATGCTGGCCACATGACCTGGAAGCTGTCTGCGGACAAACGGCGACTCCCTCGGCCTGTAGAGCGAGATGAGTGCCGCAACCCCCGTGTCATCTGCAACTAGACTTAACTGTCAGGGGTTCCTTTAGCTTTGCCTTTAGTATGCCTTACTAATGAGAAGTCTTGGATTCCCAAGAGAGCAGATCTCTAAGAACACAAAAGGGACATGATTGTCCCTTCCCACATTAACAAATTGATATTGTCATCATAGATCCACACAAAGGGGTTTATAAAGTGTATTGTATGGCTCAACTGATACATGTTCAATACTTCCACTGGAGGAGGGAGGGAGAGAATATGAAGTTGAGAGAAATTTGTGAAGAAAAAATGGTAAGCTATTAGGTGCTTACATTTTTCTTATGATCTTAGTAGTCAATTGAGCTCAAAGCAAAATCAATGCACTCTCCTCCCTTTCCCCTCTCTCATTCTTTTCTTTCCCATACATTTGCTCCTTCCCACAGCACTCTCTATTGTCAATGAAACTCAAACAGAACAGATTATTACAGTTCATTTTAATTGCTTAGAATGGGTAAACAGTCTATTGTGCAGTTTTTGATAAAGATGGATGAATCTCTCAATTTTGATTTTTCTCCATTACTCATTTTTACAATCTTAAGTTCTCTTTGCAGTATTTCCACATCAGTTTCTGTGTGTGTTTTTTGCTGAATAGTCTGCATGAACATTCATACAAATTGCCATGCACATTTTTTTCTTAAAATATTCATTTTCACACAATTATATCCACTACATACATTTACAAGAACCTTCCCCAAACATAATATATCTTTGTACATTCCCCCCACTAACATTCACTGTTGTGTGCATTTTTATTGCAGTTTCCCATAATATGCACTATACATACATGTTTAATGTATTGGGGGGGGGGGGAGATTGCAGAATTGCATTGCAAAATACAGAAAAGTGGACCAATACGCACCAATACCTGGAACCTTAAGGTTGTTTAATTTAGGATAGACAAAAGAAAGTCCTTCTTCACATAGCATATCCTTTAGCAATGGAATTCACTTCCACAAATTGTAGTCAGAGTCACCGACTTGGGTGGCTTTAAAAGAGGGAATTAGACTAATTTATGACACAAAGTGTTAATGGCATTTTCTGGCCATGATGGCTCTGTTCCACCTCTAGTGTCAAAGACAGCAGTCTGCCTCTAAATACCACTAAAAACTAGGGGTTGCTCTTCAACTCAGGCTTCTCATAGGGATCTGGTTGGTCACTGTGATAACAGGATTCTAGAGCACAGAGGCCTTTGGCCTGATCCAGTTGAGCTCTTCTTATGTGTTTAGTTACATACTGGCAAATCAACCAAGAGGGCAGCCTGCTCCAGGTTGCCTTCCTAAATACATCAGGGGTAGGCAGCCCCCCATGCTCTTGCCCCAATTGCTTTGTGGGTAAGGCCTGCCCATTTTGAAGGTCTGGCACAGCAAGGTGGAGGGTGGTGGTAGGCAACCATCACCCTCCCCCAGCAATGCAGGTAGGTGGTGATTTCCCCTGTCTGGACATGACCATGCTGTGTGGCAAACACCACACACACACACACACACACACACACACACACACACACACACACACACACTGCAGCCCCAGGTGAATGGATATTTTTGTGGATTTGGGGCTCTATTATAATTTTTTTGCACTAAGGAAAGTAATGAGAAAGTGCACCTCCTAACAACCAAATCATAATGAATGTTCAATAAACAATGACTATTATAGCACCCTTCTGTAAAATTTGACCAAATAAATTGGCATGAATTCTCAGTAAAGAAGTAGAAGTCAATGTATACTCAGTTACAGCAATCACCTATTCTTCTTCTGCCTGCCCCTGCCTCGTTACCAGTTTTAAAATTGCTTCCATCTGCATATTTTAGATTACAGTGGTACCTCTACTTACAGATAACTCTACTTACGAATGTTTCTACTTACGAACGGAACTCCGTCCACCATCTTGGATGGGATTTATATAGGATTTTTTCTACTTATGAATTTTTAGATAGGGTTGCTTCGACTTACGAATTTTTTTCTCCCAATGCATTCCTGTGGAATTCGACTTACAATTTTTTCCGACTTACGAATGTGCGTTCAGAACGCATTAAATTCGTAAGTAGAGGTACCACTCTATACCACTACCTTGGTGTATGGACATAGCATAACTTCTTTTTCCAAAATACATGATGCATAGCTGTAACTATTATTGCTATTTTGAAATCCAAAGTGCAAGTACTTTACTGTAGGTCCACTGCTTACAATCTTTCAATTTCCTCTTAACACCTGTCCCATTTCCTTCCACAGACAGCATGGATACTAAGGAGCAAAGCATAGTTAATCAATCCTCTCCGTCAGGATTTCTTCTAATGGAATTTTCAGAAGTAAGGGAACTACAGATTCTACACTTCTGTATGTTCCTTGCTTTTTATCTGGCAGCACTTATAGGAAATATTCTCATCATCTCTGCAGTAGCCTTTGACTCCCACCTGCAAACACCCATGTACTTCTTTCTCATCAACTTGGCTATACAGGACATTGGTTCAGTTTCAGTGATTATGCCCAAATCCATGGCCAACACCCTCTTAAATATTAGATACATTTCTTACGCAGGATGTGTTGCTCAAGTCTTCTTCTTTCTCTTCTTTTTAATATCCGATTTCTTTCTCCTCACAGTTATGGCATATGATCGATATGTTGCCATTTGCAAACCGCTACAGTATGAGATGTTGATGAATATGCAAGCCTGCATCCAAATGGTTATTAGAGTATGGATCAGCAGCTTTCTTTGTGGAGTTTTACACACTGGGTGTACCTTTTCTTCCCCCCTTTGCTCCAATGTGGTCAATCAGTTTTTCTGCGAAGTCCCACATTTGCTTAAGATGGCCTGCTCTGATTTGTACCTTTTTGAAATTGGAGCTATTGTGTTAGGATCTGTCACTGTGTTAGGCTGCTTCATCTTCATCATTGCAACCTATGTACAAATCTTCACCGAAGTGCTGAAAATCCCCTCTGCTGAGGGAAGGCAAAGGGCGTTCTCCACATGTCTTCCCCACCTCATTGTTGTCTCTATATTTGTGTTCACTGGCTGCTTTGCTTACCTCAAGCCCACCTCTAACAGTCCATCACACTTGGATTTGGCATTTACCATGATATATTCCATGGTTCCACCACTGATGAATCCAATAATCTACAGCATGAGAAACAAGGAGGTAAAAAATGCTTTGTCAAAACTGCTGGGTTCAAGGCTCTCTTCTATGAATGCCTTCTCTAGTTTTTTTTTCCTCCAAAGGTGAAGGGTCTGGATATGTTTAGAGTTCCCTTTGCTCCAGATGACAAGACCTGCACCAATAGGTTTGATTTGCAACAAAAGATATTTTGATGAAAGATTACTTTGACAGTAAAATAGGGTGGTGTCAAAGGGTGATGGAAATGAGTCATTTTTTTAAAGGCAAATGATGGATGGCCATATGCTAGGGATGCTATAATAGTGGTTTTCCTGCATCAGCAGGGAATTAGGCAAGTTGACATTTCAAGTCACTTTCAACTCTGATTTCTGTGATACTCACCATTTATTTTATGGGTACATTTGGGTGTGTAGACACAAAATTCTCTATGTGTTCACAAAGTCATCCTCCATCCATTCCTCCAGGTCAGTTGCACCATCTACACCTTTGCCGTCTGCTCAGATTGGCTGGTGTTCACCATTGCTTCTGTCTTGACTGGATTTATCTGTAGTCGCCCTTCCTCAGTTAAACAAAATTACAGTGCAATTCTGTGCATGTCAGATTGGACATATTCACCACTGAATTCAATTAAGTTTACTTCAATAATTAAATGGCTAAAGATTGCGCCCCTGACATTCATTTAAGTTGGCTCAAGGCACAATGATATTTTTTTTCTGTGTCTAATGTGTTAATAATCTCACAAGCTTTTCCTATAAATGTGCAGTATTTGTAAATCCCAATGAGAAACTGATATTTTTGTGATGTTTACACTATGTGCACATATTTAAGCTGTAAAATTTGGAGTATTCATTTTTAAAAATTATTAAATGCTGCCTAATTACTCACATTTCCCATCTAATTTAGCATACATTTTGCACCTGAAATACATTTCAGAAGTTGTGAGTATTGTAAACTAGACATGCTAAAGTTTGAAATACTCTGTAACTCAACATTATTCTGAAGTGTTCATAAGTAAAGAGGCATTTATACTACTTTTCTCTTTATATGTTAATTCACTTTTTGCTCTGTTTGTTGACATTCTAATTCTTATAAATGTAAGGTCATGGTCTGTGTAATCCATACTGGCTTGATATCACTCTTGTTTATTGTACTCTGAAAAACAAATCTCTGATATTTAGAAGTACCGGTAGTGAGGCCAACAACACACATTTTTTTTTTGGGGGGGGGGGGCATTTTTCGCCCAGCCCTAGCTAAGACTTTTCTGAATTTCACAAAAAGTACAAAAGAGAATGTAGATTCCATGCTTGGATGAGACTAGCACCCAGTCCCTAGTCATCATGGTGATCGTTTGATGAGTAAAGTGGAGAAATAGTACCATTCTTCAGCTCATCTCCATGAATCAATTGGGAAGTAGGTGCTATTTGAAATGTGTGCCACTCTCTCTGTGTGTGTGAGAGAGAGTGGGGTGACTACAACCATCACTGGCTTTTCACCCCTGGAGGGTTAACCAAGGGTAAAAGAAGTCCTGATTTAGCACAAATATTGTCAAATCCAATACAGATACCAACTGGGATAAGACCATCCACTTAGAAGGCATGTTGAAAGATGAAAGTCCTCAGGGCCATCTTAAGCACATCTAGCACCGTGGCGCAAAGATCCCTCCGGTGCCCCTTCCCTTTTTCAAAATTTAGAGCTCACCAGAGCTTGCAGCTTTCCCAAAGAGGGAGGGGTGTGGAGGAGGTGTTGCCCTCCCTCTTCCAGCCTCGGGGAAGGAAAGTGACATGCTGCGTGACTCCCAAAGTCTCTGGCTTGCGGGAGAAAGAGCAGGAGCCCCAGCCAGAGAGACGTGGCGCCGTGCGCCCGCCTCTGCCCTGCATTCCACGAGCCACCAGTGCACGCACCGTGGGACCAGCAAAAGCCATTTGGGCGCTGTGAGCACGCTGGTGGCGAAGCTTGACTGAGCGGAGCCCAGAGTGGGGGAAAGGAGAAGGAGGCGTGACACGGAGTCCTGGCCAGACCGCCGGAACCCCATGCTCACTTGCGAGGCTCCGGGGCACCTCCTCCTCCTCCGCTGCCTGACGACAGCCCACTGCCGGTGCTCTTGCTGCAGCAGCTCAGCAGGCAGCGGCTGAGGGGATTCCTGCAGCCAAGGGAGAGGAGGAAAAGGAGGAGCCATAGGGCTTAGTGGTTGGTTGCGCCCTGCCAGCGCCCCTGAGAGGCCGGAGCCACTAGGCCCTATGAGAAAGACGCCTCTGAAAGTCCTCAACAGATGCCAAAAAGGCAATATAGACATTGCCTAATATATAAATGGAAGGATTTCCACAGGGTAAATGCCACCACACTAAAGGCCCAAATGGAACAGATCTGCTGATGAAATGGTATCTTCAGGAGACCCTCTGTTTACAGCAGCCTTCTTCTCCCACCCCTGTGTATTATTTTGGAGTGTCTGTGTGTTATTTTGGAGTGACCATTAGCTTATTCTGGCTGGGGCTGATAGACGTTGGTCCAAAACATCTGAAGGGCACCAGTATGGGGAAGTCTGTTTGATCGTATTGAAACGGGTTCAAATTCCCACTCGCACAAAAAGTTCAACGTTTGACTTTTGGCCTTAGCTAGTGTTTTCCTTACAGTTCCTATGAGGATAAAATGAGGGAGCAAATGATGTAGGTCAGTTGGAGCTGTTTTGTGCTGGGATGAGATACAGCTATCTCTTTGAAATTAATAATAATAATAATAATAATAATAATAATAATAATAATAATATACTGTCCCGGAGATCTCAGGGCAGTTCACAGAATAAAATGCTATCACGATTCATTTCCTACGAATGGAGGAGAGGGATAGAGGGATCAAAAAAGATACCTTCCTCATTTGAGAAGGGAGTAGAGCTAACTTGACTTTCCCCCAAACACCTCATTCCATAATTCTATGTTCCTGGTACTAATTAAACATGCAGCCGTGACCATTCACCTTGCTGCAGTTCCTGTTGTGGATGCTTCTGAAAATGGGCATATATCCATTCTAAGCTGTTGTTTCTTTGGATTGTCATATGTGAAAAATTTTTGTTTCTGTGCAGCTCTACTACCGAGAGGCTTTCAATTCCTCTGAAACCAAATCTCTAGGAACAGAAATGAGTTATTAATAAATCTCCTCCCCATGCTGACAAATTTTATTGCCCTTATAGTTCCAAGTGTAGGAGTATTTTTATATAATTGCATGTGTAGCTGGTATGATATGCAGTCATTTAAAAAATGTGGAAAGAATTCTACAAAGAAAAATAGTAAGCTGTTTAGTTTTTTGTTTTGTTTTTTGCAATTGGACTCTATATGAAAATAATTAATCTCCCCTCCCTATGTCCCTATCTCTCTATCATGGTCTTTCCTCCACATACTGTATAGTCGCTCTGTCCTGCAAGTTTCTCTGTATTCTTGAGTCTGGAATTGGACAAAGTACTTAAGTGTATGCACTTTGTCTATTTTCTTGAAATTTTCAGATATTTTCACACAATCAAGTGAATTGCAATGTGGATTAAAGAAATCTGCTGTATAATCTCCATCCTGGAGGGCTACAGGTTATCGATAGCAAGACTGAATATTTGCTAATGTCAACTGACAATTGAATTGGACATTCCTCCTCACCTGAAGTATCTTAAGGAGAGGACTTTTCTGCATTAAAGAAAAGCCTTGAAAGTTTGCTAAAAGTAGTCAAGTGTTCCTGAGGAAGGATGTGTACATCCCAGGTAGACATTTTCTGAAGTATTGGATATATACTGTGAATGAAGCCTGGATAGCTCAGTTGCCTAGAGCATGGCACTGAAAATGCCAATGTTGCAGGTTTGATTCCCGTATCGGACGGCTGCATAGTCCTGCATTGCAGGGGTTGGACTAGAATGATCCTCAGAGTCCCTTCCAACTCTATGATTCTATTATTATTTTGTGTCAGATTGCGGAATAATTTCACATTATTCTGAACTGTGTGATTTATTCACCACCTTGCCCTGTGACACAAGGCTTTATGTGGTGCTGCTCATCATTAACACTGGCAATTAGAGCTCTCCATGCCTGAAGAATTGCATGCAAATGAGTACATTTGCTAAAATTGTAGCGGAATGATTAGTTCCCCTATTAGTCTCATTATTCTCCTGATACCCTAAACAAACAGACTTTCCTAATCAAATTAGCAAAACTGACCAAAATATATCATTGTTTCTGTACAACCCAAATGCTGAGATGTGTTGAATTCCCATGAGAACAAATCTCTAGGAAGACAGAAGATATATTAATCAATTTCTTCCTCATGTTGATAAATGTTTATTGTCCTAAAATAGATACCAACATAAGTGGATTCTTATAAAATTACATGTTTTGCTGGAGTGGCATCAAGTCATTTAATGGCACTGGAGAAGTAAAAGAAAATGAAGAAAAATAGTAAGATACTTTCTTTGGATTTTCTGAATGAAAGAAATGAACCGGTCACCCTCCCTTCGTCATCTCTTTCTGTCATATTGTCTCCTGCACCAATAGTCACTCTCTCCTGGAACTCTCTACCTCTGTTCATGAATCTGACATAACACAAGGTACATCAACATGTATAGAATCTATATTCTGGATATTTTCAGATGTTTTCATACTAGAAAGTGAATAGCAACATGAATTGAATGAATTTGCCATAGATTTCTAACTCAGAGGTATACAGTTGGCGATAGGACTAGTCACTGAAATAGAATGTAAATTCAAATTTACATTCAATATCCATATTTCTCATCTGGGAAAATATCTGAGGAGTTTTAAAAAGAGGAGTTTTTATTTTTTTATTTCTTAAAACCCTGGTGATGTTGAACCCTGTCAAATATTAAGGGGAAAGGTTTTGTATATCCTGGGCAAATATTAACTGAAATAATACTGTGACTGTCTGGATAATTTTGTGGCAATTGTGGTGCAGCTTCACATTATACTCTGCAAAGCCTACGTTGCTCTTTTTCTTTAGGACTTATTTTCATTTCCACCTAGCTGATGATTATATGATGTGTATTTTACTATGATATCTTTTCCCTCTTACTTTTAAATTGTAACTGTCACATGTTATTTTTTTTTCTTTGGGCTGTTACAAGTTCAGACTTCCCTCTGTCCATATTACCCTTCAAATTTCTACCACTGTTCATCAGCAGTAATTGGTTGGACACCAATTTCTTTCCCATTCTTTCAAAACCTTCCATCCTGTGGAAAGGAGGCAACCATTGTCACATGCTGAGTCACACCATTGGTACCTCTACTTCAGCACTGCCAGTGGGGAAGGTCTGCAGCTCAGTGATGGAGGACCCTTGTTGTATGCTGAAGATCCCAGGCATCTTCAGATGGGGAGGGTAGGTGGTAGAAATAATATTTAGTAACCGGCAAGCCATTGCCATTCATTATAGTCAAAACTGAGCTAGATGGACCACTGGTTTTGACCCAGTATAAACTGGCTACCTGTGTTTTCATGTACATCAGCCTGCCTCAACCTGCTGCCCTCCTTAGGTTTTGAACTACAATTCATTTGACCCAGGCAGCCATGACAGTGCTTAGGAAGTTCTAGTCCAAAACATCTGGAGGGCACTAGGTTGGGGAAAGGTGGGCTACCCTGATGGGCAGCAGCTCCACAGGATGTGAGGCAGTGGGCTTTCTTGGAGATCCCAGACGCTGATCTGAGGAAACATGTGCTCTTTCCCTAAGCTGGGAGCTTTCCCATTAAATCAGAAGCTTACTGTAGTTTTACCAAGCATCTGTCCCTGATGAGAAATCAGGAGAAACAAAGGAATGGTAAAGGCCCTCCTTAGTAATCAGCAGGATGTTAAAGATGATGACTATTGACAGTGATGAGTTAGCTCATGTCAGATTCACACTGCCATCATGGTTTCTAATAAATTATGAAATTGCCTTCTGCCTTCTACAATTGAGCTATGGCATTATATTAGGGGGGCCAGAATATCTGGCTAGTATTGACTGGACTTGGACAACATTATTGTGTATGTGAATCTGATCCACATTCAAAAGACTCAGTCAGCAGAAAGCATCTACCCTGTTTCTCCGAAAGTAAGTTGTAGCCATAAAATAAGCCGTAGCAGGATTTTTAAGCATTCAAGGAATATAAGCCATACCCCGAATATAAGACATAGTGATAGGCACAGCAGCAATGCCGGCCGCAGCAGGAGGAGGGGAAAAAAAATAGGACATCCCCTGAAAATAAGCCATAGTGTGTTCATAGTGTGTTCTTTGAGGAAAAATAAATATAAGACGGCATCTTATTTTTGGAGAAACACGGTAACTCCTTTAAATAGTCAAGCTCTTAATGGAAATACCGGTAGTAGATCAGTGGTATGAACAAACAATAATGACCTTACAAACATAATTGCATTGCTAATAATAATAATAATAATAATAATAATAATAATAGCACTAGTATTCACAGTCATCATCATCATCATCATTTTTGAGCTCATTGCCCCCCCCCCCAATCATATCTTCTTCAGGACGTTGCTGCCTGCTACAATAACTTAACATCATCATCAGCAACAAAAACTTAAATGAAAAGGGTAACCGTCTCGACAGCATTATTTCTGCTTCCTTCCACAGCAACATGAATGTGAAGAAGCAGAGCATGGATAATCAATCATCTTTCTCAGAATTCCTCCTCCTGGAATTCTCAGACATTCGGGAACTACAAATTCTACATTCCATTATATTCCTGGCGTTGTATTTGGCAACTGTCACAGGGAATCTTCTCATCATCTCTGCAGTAGCCTTTGACCACCACCTGCACACACCTATGTACTTCTTCCTGATGAACTTGGCCATGCAGGACCTGGGACAAGTTTCAGTCATTAATCCCAAATCCATGCTCAATTCCCTCATGAACACCAGGTACATTTCCTACTCTGGGTGTGTGGCACAAGTACTCTTGTTCATGTCATTTATGGCATCTGATTTCTTTCTTCTCACAGTCATGGCATATGATCGGTACGTTGCCATTTGCAAACCATTACAGTATGGGATGCTGATGAATAGGCAGGCCTATATCCAAATGATTATTGGTGTATGGATCAGCAGCTTTTTCTATGGAGTGTTACACACCGGAGGTACCTTTGCATCCCCCTTTTGTTCCAATGTAGTCAATCAATTTTTTTGTGAAATCCCACAGTTACTTAAGCTGGTCTGCACTGATTTGTATCTAATGGAAGTAGGAGTTCTTGTCTTAAGTGCTGTCATTGGGATTGGCTGTTTTATCTTCATCGTTATAACCTATGTGTACATTTTCACCGCCGTGCTGAAAATCCCCTCAACTGAAGGAAGGCAAAAGGCTTTCTCAACTTGCCTCCCCCATCTCATAGTTTATGCCCTATTTGTATTTACTGCTTACTTTGCATATTTAAGGCCTCCCTCTAATACCTCACCACATCTAGATTTGGCATTTACAGTGATGTATTCCATGGTTCCACCCTTGATGAATCCAGTAATCTATAGCATGAGAAATAGGGAGATTAAAAATGCTCTGTCAAAGCTATTGGGTTTGAGTCACTCCTCTATGAAAAACCTTTCCAGTCCTCTTTTGTAAAGGAAAATTCTGTATACAGTATACAGTCCAAAGTCTGAGGTCCAGCGCTGAGGGCCTTCTGGTGAGTCCCTCACTGCGATAGGTGAGGTTACAGGGAACCAGGCAGAGGGCCTTCTTGGTAGTGGTCCCTGCCCTGTGGAACAGCCTCCCATCAGCTGTCAAGGAAATAAATAACTATCTGACTTTTAGAAGACACCTGAATGCAGTCCTGTTTAGGGATTTTTTTAATGTTTGATGTTTGATTGTGTTTTTATTATTCTGTTGGGAGCCTCCCAGAGTAGCTGGGGAAACCCAGCCAGATGGGTGAGGTATATTATTATTATTAAACTAATGATAGGAAATTTGAAATAGTATAGGGAAACTTTGAAGAAATTAAATTGATTTAGCTTAGTTTTCTCAATCGATTTAGAATAGTTATATTGCTTATATTGCAAATTTTGAGAATCCGTTTGGTGTAGTGCTTAAAATATCCTTCTTTGCCCTGTGGTCCTCCACATGCTCTGGTCTCTGGATCCCATCATAAGTGAATTTGGGCTATGATGGCCAGGCCTTCTGCCAATGAAACAATCTGTGCCCTTTTAAAGTGGGTCTGGTGTTTGTTTTTGTTTGTTACTCTATTATGTATTTTTGTGTTTTCATATTGTAAACTGTCCTGTGATCCATTGATGAAGGGTTGTATAGAACTTATTTTGTTCTTTTTGTTTTGCTTAATCTGAATTTTATTGTATTTTTCTTATGGTCTATTGACTGCAATAAGTTGAATGAAAGAACTTTCCATGGAAAAGTAAAGCAGTGTAAAATATTTGAAGCCACACTTACACCACTGCACCTGACAGTGGTTGCATACCCTCCAAAAGTCCTCAGATGAAAATGTCACTATTTTCATCAGAGGAAAGTTGGAGGTTGTGTTTTTTTCCCTGACTTTTTTTGTAGTATAGTGGTACCTCGGCTTACAAACCCTTTGGGTTACAGTTTCTGCTAACCTGGAAGTAGTACCTCAGGTTAAGAACTTAACTTCAAGATGAGAACAGAAATTGCGCGCCAGTGGCGCGGCAGCAGTGAGAGGCCCCATTAGCTAAAGTGGTACCTCAGGTTAAGAACAGTTTCACGTTAAGAATGGACCTCCAGAACGAATTAAGTTCTTAACTAGAGGTACCACTGTAGTATTCTGTTCGTTTTTCCGTATTAAAAGTGGCATTTGTTACTCAACAATTATATTGTAATTCAACAGAACTAATGACTTCCCGCTCACCCAACGTCAATGTTTATAACTCAGATTGCATACAATTGCATTTTAAGGTTCCGTCTTATCAAATTTCATCCTCCCTAACATGTTTTTATATATATATATTCTGCTGTTTTCTTACACTTCAAACCCTGCTGTGGTCTTCACATATGAAAAATAACTTTTTATATAGACCAGAAATGGTTTCCAGTTGTCTTGCCAAATGCAAGGTGGTTCTTTTATTTTGATATTCAGAGGCAATACAAAACACATGTGAATGAGAAGACTAAATGTTTTATTCTAAACAGCAAGCAATATATAGATTATGAAGAAACCACTTCAATCTGCCACTTGGAAGCCCTCAAGAAGCGGCAAAGCGACTCCCCAGGTAGCCTTAGTTGGCACAGCCCTGCGGCTGACATACTGTGCACAATCTTCTCATTAACTCTGCCCAAGACCATCTGATTTATAGATAGCCTGTGTAGCTTGCCCGACTGGCTACGTGCAGATAATTCATTAGCCACCCTCTTCCCAATGCCTCACTTTCTCCAAACAATGTTCAACATCAAAGAGGGTCAGAAGGTATCCAGCACTATCACTTCCTTCCAACAGATTAGGACATTAAAGGCTGTTCTCAGCCATAAAAGAGCTGAACAAGAGATAGGGAAGAAGGAAGGAACAGAGACAGGAACGATAACCACATTAGATAACTAACTCCTTGAAATACAGTTATCTTGCAGATAGATTGCCCATACACCAGCTTTCTTTAAAGGATTCTAAATCTGTATCTTTTATCAGTGCCATCAATTCTGCCACCTTTGCATATTCCAAGATTTTCATTAACCATTCTTCCTTTGAGGGAGTTCTTTCCTCAATACGATAATATTTATTGTCATTGTCCCATGCAGAACAACGAAATTGAAAATCTACAACAACCACCAGCAGCCTACTATAAAAAAATGCATATTGACTCACTATCCATCCCGCCTATACATAATTAACCCCTAAAAAATCTCTAATGCTCCCTAAAACTCTGATACCCCACAACTGAATACAGACCCTCACTCACAGACTGCCTTTCGCTGCGTTCAAAACCGAAATCGCTCTTGGATAGAAGCTGTTTCTAAGGCAGCTAGACTTGGTCTTTATGACCCTATACCCCCTTCCAGAAGGCAGAAGCTAAAAGAGATCATTTCAAGGGTGTTCATTCCATTTCTGAGCACAGAGTATCTTTGCTGCTGGAGTCACATATACAGTATAAATAACATTGAGGGATTCTTTAGGATTTCGCTGTCTTCATCCCCAGCAGGAAGGATTACTGCCTCCTGGCAAAAGACACTTTAATTTTTTTCTTAATTTCATTATGTCCCAAAAATCATTTGAGAAAGCAACAGACTTCGTAACTCCAAATGCCAGGGAGGATCAGATGAACGCATTGCAAACTGATGGGCAAAAATTGGATAGCCATTAACCTTGAAAGGAAGTCTGATGCACAGAAACACTGAGGATTGCATTTTCCTTAAATTTATGACGTACAAACAAGGAAGATAAAAATTCCCATGCTCAGCATTTCAGACGTTCTAATCTTCATCCCAGCTTCATTCCATATAAATAGCAGAATAATTTGCATATATACACACACACACACACACACACATACCCTTTTCTTTTCAGTTTTGTTTATTAGCATTCCCCTCACCCTTGTAATATAGTAAGACCTGGAAGCATATTGGAACTCCCTAAAGGTAAATGGGCACTCTTTGCTCCAATGCATTCCTCTACACAATACTCTGTAGTCCTTTGAGCTTTGGACCAGAGAAAGTGAGAGATTGCTATTGGCTATTGCCTGACAGATCGAAGGAGAAAGAGATGGGCAGTGATAAACTCACAATGGTAAACTCACAGTGATAAACTCTTGAACTCTGATTCTTGCCTGTCTGCAGCATAAGGCATAACTTTTCCACTACGATCTACTGGTTATGTTCACCCCTTAACATTTCAGAGGGCTAGGATCACTTTCATCTCTAGATGGGAGAGGATGGATGTACCAGTGATTGGTTGCCATCAGCACCTGCTGACCTTGCAATGTAATGTCTGGAGTTGTTCATATCTTCCTTGAATAAACCAATCTTTATCTTATAATCTTTTGGTTATTTCTTGGTGAGAGTTCTTTAGTGGATACAAGGGTTAACAATGTGCACATAAAAACTAGGCACATTTATGTCTCGTAGGGTTGGCAGACTCAATAGTGGACAGGACTTCTGTACCTTTAATTCCCCTGCTCTCTTTTGAGTCTGGAAACCTTAAAGAGAAACCAGCAGACCCTTTGTTTAATTTCCAAGCAGAAAGTCCTGTCCACTACTGAGTCTGGCAACCCTAATGTCTCTACTCAAAATTCCTTATAAAACTACTCATGTGGAGGTGACATGCAGGTGGGACTTGCTTTGATAGTTTCATTCATACTTTAACCCATTAGAGTATAGGCACAAGGAAGCTCTTTTTACAAAGGGTTGATAAAATGTGAAGAAAATCCATCTGGGTGCAGTGCAAAAGCATCAGGAACATTCAGGCATGCAGTTATTACTTATCCCACAGGTGCTGGGTTTAAGAGGCACTCTTTGCCAATGAGTGTTGTTGCTCATTAGCAAAATGAATGTGAAGAAGCAGAGCATGCATAACAAATCATCTATCTCAGAATTTCTCCTCCTAGAATTCTCAGAATCCTCCTTCCACCTGCCCCTCCCAAGCCCTCTATATGCGGACAACATTCTTAGGTGTGTGAAATGTGACTCAAGTTTACACCCTCAGGGACTCGGTCACTGGAAGGTGGGATATTTGGCAGCTGATTATGAAACCTTCAAACTGTTAAATGTGATTGTGCCTTAGTCACATCAAACTACTATGGTACAATGAGTTTGCAAGCACCATTTCTAGTAATACATTACACATATTCACAGTCATCAACATCAGCTTTTCTTCCTCAGAACATTGCCTTATTCTAAAAGAATTTAATAATAATAATAATAATAATAATAATAATAATAATATTTTTATATTTTTAACACCTGCTCTTCTGTTACCTTCCAGAGGCAGCATGTATGTCAAGGAGGAAAGAATAATTAATCAATCTGCTTCATCAGAGTTTTATCTGCTGGAATTCTCACAGATTCAGGAGCTGCAGATTCTACACTTCTTTGGATTCCTTGCTTTTTATCTTGCTACAATTACAGGAAATCTATGCAGTAGCCTTTGACCACCACCTGCACACTCCTATGTACTTCTTTCTGATGAACTTGGCTATACAGGACATTGGCTCAGTTTCAGTCATTATCCCCAAATCCATGACAATTTCCCTCATGAGAACGGATATTATTGATTGTTATTGTATGGATCATCAGCTTTCTCTATGGAGTGTTACACACCGGAGGTAGCTTTGTACCTAAATTTTGCTCCAATGTGGTCAATCAATTTTTCTGTGAAATCCCACATTTACTTAAGATGGCCTGCTCTGATTTGTACCTCATTGAAATTGGAGTTGTTCAGCACCATTCACATGAGTTTGCAAGAATTGCTTATAACAGTAGTGAAAATATTCAGAGTCCTCCTTCCACTTCTTTCCCCCCTCCTCCTCCTCTTATTTTCTTTTCCTAAAATAACTTAGATTTCTTAACATGCCCTTCTGCTTCTATCCATGGGCAATAAGGATATGAAGGAGCACAGCATAGTTAATCCTCTGTCAGAATTTATTCTCTGGGGTCTGGGAGCTATAGCTTCTATATATATTTTCTATTCCTTGTATTTTATCTGGCAGCAGTTGTGGGAAATCGTCTCAACATCTAGGCAGCAGCCTTTGATCACCACCTCCACACCCCCATGTACTTCCTTCTCATGAATTTAGCCATGCAGGACCTGGGCCAAGTTTCAGCCGGTATCCCCAAATCTATGGCCAATTCCCTAATAAACACCAGGCACATTTATTTATTCCTTTTACTATGGGTGTGTTTCTCAAGTGCTCTTCTGTCTCAACTTTTCAATACCTGATTTCATTCTTCTCACAGCCTTGACATGCAATTGGTATGTTGCCATTTAAAAACCATTACCATATGAGATGCTGATGAATAAGCAAACGGGCACTCATAACTGATGTCAGCACATCGTGTGGCGTGCATGGCTGACATCAGCTTGGCAGCAGGATCCCCTCCTCACTTACTCCCAGAACCAGGAGAGGAGGAGCAAAGGCAGGGTACATGCAGGTGCAATCTCTGATTGTTTGCGTGACGAGGCTGACTGAAATCCCCCAAATAACTCACAACAGACACATATTTTAGGTTTGGGTTTTTGGCATTGTTTTGGCCACAACTTTATTTAAATACAATTTAAATTGAGTGTTGGCTTAGGCTTTTGGTTAAACCATCTGCCCCCATCTTTGGGACAGGACCAATTTCCATCTGCCCCGCTTGGGACAGGACCACCAATTCCATCTGTCCACTAGGGACAGGACCAGCTCCAACTTTCCCATGGGATCGGGCAAGTAAAGTAAACACCCCATGGGAAAGGAGGTAGCTGTGCCCAGGCATTCTCCCCTCTCGCTAGGAATGTTCCCCAAGGCTCAAACTCTGCAATGGCCCCTCAGCCCCGCCTATGGTGGGAATGTAAGGACTAGAGCCGAGAACCCCAGGATTCCTTTAACGGAATACTTCTATGTGGAGCAACGTTAGGAAGAGGGTAGGCATATAGATGCCACACCCCTCCTCCAACCAAATTAATTAACCAAAAGCCTAACCGCCAACCTAACAAGTCGTGACAGTTTGCTAAGCAGTAGGCAAAAACCAAGTGGCAAAAGCCAAACAGCCAAATGGCAAAATTCCTACTGGGCCCTTGAATACAGGCGACCCCGTGAGAGGCAAAGCAACGTCAGGCTAACACCTTCTTAAACACGCGGCGGGTGGGAGGGAGATTCAAAAACGCCAGCGAGAGTGACCAAAAATGAAAGGGACTTAGAATATATAGGAGCCGTCCTGTCAATCAACTGGACAATAGTCATTGTCACGCCCCACCAGCCTGCCTCAGCCAGCCCACCCCCAAACCAAGAGGACTTCTCCCAGCTCTTCCGCAACCCACATTATCTTTTATAAGATAATGCACTTTTTAAGGAGCCCTGGCGAGAAGGAGACACAGGGAGCTGTGGGGAGGCAGGAACTTTCAGTGTGGGCAACTGATTTCATGGAGTCAGAACTGCTGATTTCATGGAGTCAGTCATGAACTGTTGTGGTCATTAGGCATGAAACTCAGGTCTGTCTCACTAATAAAGAGTTAACTCTAGCTTGAACTGTGTGATTTATTCACCACCTTGCCCTGTGACACAAGGCTTTATGTGGTGCTGCTCATCATTAACACTGGCAATTAGAGCTCTCCATGCCTGAAGAATTGCATGCAAATGAGTACATTTGCTAAAATTGTAGTGGAATGATTAGTTCCCCTCTTAGTCTCGTTATTCACCTGATACTCTAAACAAACAGGCTTTCCTAATCAAATTAGCAAAACTGACCAAAATATATCATTGTTTCTGTACAACCCTAATGCTGAGATGTGTTGAATTCCCATGAGAACAAATCTCTAGGAAGACAGAAGATATATTAATCAATTTCTTCCCCATGTTGATAAATGTTTATTGTCCTAATCGATACCAATGCAAGTGGAATCTTATAAAATTGCATGTTTGCCTGGAGTGGCATCTAATCATTTAATGGCACTGGAGAAGTAAAAGAAAATGAAGAAAAATAGTAAGATACTTTCTTTGGATTTTCTGAATGAAAGAAATGAACCGGTCACCCTCCCTTCGCCATCTCTATCTGTCATATTGTCTCCTGCACCAATAGTCACTCTCTCCTGGAACTCTCTACCTCTGTTCATGAATCTGGCATAATACAAGGTACATCAACATGTATAGAATCTATTTTCGGGATATTTTCAGATGTTTTCATAACTAGGAAGTGAATTGCAACATAAATTGAATGAATCTCCTGTAGATTTCTAACTCAGAGGTATACAGTTGGCGATAGGACTAGTCACTTGAAATAGAATGTAAATTCAAATTTACATTGAATATCCATATTTCTCATCTGGGAAAATATCTGAGGAGTTTTTTTTAAAAAACAGGAGTTTTTATTTTTTATTTCTTAAAACCCTGGTGATGTTGAACCCTGTCAAATATTAAGGGGAAAGGTTTTGTATATCCTGGGCAAATATTAACTGAAATAATACTGTGACTGCCTGGATAATTTTGTGGCAATTGTGGTGCAGCTTCACATTATACTCTGCGAAGCCTACGTTGCTGTTTTTCTTTAGTACTTATTTTCGTTTCCACCTAGCTGATGATTATATGATGTGTATTTTACTATGATATCTTCTCCCTCTTACTTTTGAATTGTAACTGTCACATGTTATTTTTTTCCTTTGGGCTGTTACAAGTTCAGACTTCCCTCTGTCCATATTACCCTTCATATTTCTATCACTGTTCATCTGCAGCAATTGGTTGGACACCAATTTCTTTCCCATTCTTTCAAAACCTTCCATCCAGTGGAAAGGAGGCAACCATTGTCACATGCTGAGTCACACCATTGGTACCTCTACCTCAGCATTGCCAGTGGGGAAGGTCTGCAGCTCAGAGGTGGAGGACCCTTGTTGTATTCTGAAGATCCCAGGCATCTTCAGATAGGGTGGGTGGGTGGGGGATAATGTCTGATAACCAGCAAGCCATTGCCATTCATTGCAGTCAAAACTGAGCTAGATGAACCACTGGTTTTGACCCAGTATAAACTGGCCACCTATGTTTTTATGTGTATCAGCCTCCCTCAACCTGCTGCCCTCCTTAGGTTTTGAACTACAATTCATTTGACCCAGGCAGCCATGTCAGTGCTTAGGAAGTTCTAGTCCAAAACATCTGGAGGGCACTAGGTTGGGGAAAGGTGGGCTACCCTGATGGGCAGCAGCTCCACAGGATGTGAGGCAGTGGTCTTTCTTAGTCCTCCTTGGAGATACCAGACCCTGATCTGAGGAAACATGTGCTCTTTCCCTAAGCTGGGAGCTTTCGCATTAAATCAGAAGCTTACTGCAGTTTTACCAAGCATCTGTCCCTGTTGAGAAATCAAGAGAAACAAAGAAATAGTAAAGGCCCTCCTTAGTAATTAGCAGGATGTTAAAGATGATGATTATTAACTGTGATGTGTTAGCTCATGTCAGATTCACGCTGTCATCATGGTTTCTAATAAATAATGAAATGGCCTTTTGCCTTCTACAATTGAGCTATGTATGGCATTATATTGGGGGGGGGACAGAATATCTGGCAAGTACTGACTGGTCTTGGACAACATTATTGTGCATGTGAATCTGATCCACATTCAAAAGATTCAGTCAGCAGAAAGTGGGATATTTGGCATCTAACTCCTTTAAATAGTCAAACTCTTAAGGGAAATAATGGATCAGCGGTATGAACAAACAATAATGACCTTACAAACATAATTGCGTTGCTAATAATAATAATAAAAGCACTAGTATTCACAGTCACCATCATCATCATTTTTGAGCTCATTGCCCCCCCCCCCCCAAATCATAACTTCTTCAGGACGTTGCTGCCTGCTACAATAACTTAACATCATCATCAGCAACAAAAACTTAAATGAAAAGGGTAACCGTCTCGACAGCATTATTTCTGCTTCCTTCCACAGCAACATGAATGTGAAGAAGCAGAGCATGGATAATCAATCATCTTTCTCAGAATTCCTCCTCCAGGAATTCTCAGACATTCGGGAACTACAAATTCTACATTCCATTATATTCCTGGCATTGTATTTGGCAACTGTCACAGGGAATCTTCTCATCATCTCTGCAGTAGCCTTTGACCACCACCTGCACACCCCTATGTACTTCTTCCTGATGAACTTGGCCATGCAGGACCTGGGACAAGTTTCAGTCATTAATCCCAAATCCATGCTCAATTCCCTCATGAACACCAGGTACATTTCCTACTCTGGGTGTGTGGCACAAGTACTCTTCTTTGTCTTCTTTGTGGGATCTGACTTCTTTCTTCTCACAGTCATGGCATATGATCGGTATGTTGCCATTTGCAAACCATTACAGTATGGGATGCTGATGAATAGGCAGGCCTATATCCAAATGATTATTGGTGTATGGATCAGCAGCTTTTTCTATGGAGTGTTACACACCGGAGGTACCTTTGCATCCCCCTTTTGTTCCAATGTAGTCAATCAATTTTTTTGTGAAACCCCACAGTTACTTAAGCTGGCCTGCACTGATTTGTATCTAATTGAAGTAGGAGTTCTTGTGTTAAGTGCTGTCATTGGGATTGGCTGTTTTATCTTCATCATCATAACTTATGTGTCCATTTTCACTGCCGTGCTGAAAATCCCCTCTACTGAAGGAAGGCAAAAGGCTTTCTCAACTTGCCTTCCCCATCTCATTGTTTATGCCCTATTTGTATTTACTGGTTACTTTGCATACTTCAAGCCTCCCTCTAATACCTCACCAAATCTAGATTTGGCATTTACAGTGATGTATTCCATGGTTCCACCCTTGATGAATCCAGTAATCTATAGCATGAGAAATAGGGAGATTAAAAATAGTCTGTCAAAGCTATTGGGTTTGAGTCACTCCTCTAGGAAAAACCTTTCCAGTCCTCTTGTAAAGGAAAATTCTGTTTACAGTATACAGCCCACACACTGAGGTCCAGCGCTGAGGGCCTTCTGGTGAGTCCCTCACTGCGATAAGTGAAGTTACAGGGAACCAGGCAGAGTCTTGGTAGTAGTCACCGCCCTGTGGAACGCCCTCCCAGCTGTCAAGGAAATAAATAACTATCTGACTTTTAGAAGACATCTGAATGCAGTCCTGTTTATGGATGTTTTTAATGTTTGATGTTTTATCGTGTTTTTAATATTTTGTTGGGAGTCTCCCAGAGTAGCTGGGGAAACCCAGCCAGATGGGTGAGGTATATATAAAAATTATCATCATCATCATCATCATCACACTAATGATAGAAAATTGGAAATCCTATAGGGAAACTTTGAAGAAACTAAATTGATTTAGCTTAGTTTTCTCAATCGATCTAGAATAGTTATATTGCTTATATTGCAAATTTTGAGAATCCGTTTGGTGTAGTGCTTAAAATATCCTTCTTTACCCTGTGGTCCTCCACATGCTCTGGTCTCTGGATCCCATCATAAGTGAATTTGGGCTATGATGGCCAGGCCTTCTGCCAATGAAACAATCTGTGCCCTTTTAAAGTGGGTCTGGTGTTTGTTTTTGTTTGTTACTCTATTATGTATTTTTGTGTTTTTATATTGTAAACAGCCCTGTGATCCATTGATGAAAGGTGGTATAGAAATTATTTTGTTCTTTTTGTTTTGCTTAATCTGAATTTTACTGTATTTTTCTCATGGTCTTTTGATTGCAATAAGTTGAATGAAATAACTTTCCATGGAAAAGTAAAGCAGTATAAAATATTTGAAGCCACACTTATACCACTGCACCTGACAGTGGTTGCATACCCTCCAAAAGTCCTCAGATGAAAATGCCACTATTTTCTTCAGAGGAAAGTTGGAGGTTGTGTTTTTTTCCTGACTTTTACCTGGCTCATGTTAATAGTTCAGAGTGTTTGTCCTGCATGCACCTATGATACAAGAATCAGCACTTGGTGAACTATGTATAGCTCTTGATATAACATCTTTCTTGTCCATTGCAATGGAAGGCAACAGTCTTCCTTTTTTTGTAGTACAGTGGTACCTCGGGTTACAAACGCTTTGGGTTACAGTTTCTGCTAACCCGGAAGTAGTAAGTACCTCAGGTTAAGAACTTAACTTCAGGATGAGAACAGAAATTGTGTGCCAGTGGCGCGGCAGCAGTGAGAAGCCCCATTAGCTAAAGTGGTACCTCAGGTTAAGAACAGATTCACGTTAAGAATGGACCTCCGGAACGAATTAAGTTCTTAACTACGGGTACCACTGTAGTATTCTGTTCGTTTTTCCGTATTAAAAGTTACATTTGTTACTCAACAATTATATTCTAATTCAACAGAACTAATGACTTCCCGCTCACCCAACGTCAATGTTTATAACTCAGATTGCATACAATTGCATTTTAAGGTTCTGTCTTATCTAATTTCATCTTCCCTAACATGTTTTATATATATATATTCTGCTCTTTTCTTACACTTCAAACCCTGCTGTGGTCTTCACATATGAGAAATAACTTTTTATATAGACCAGAAAAGGTTTCCAGTTGTCTTGCCATATGCAAGGTGGTTCTTTTATTTTGATATTCAGAGGCAATAAAAAACACAGGTGAATGAGAAGATTAAATATTTTATTCTAAACAGCAAGCAATATATAGCTTATGAAGCAACCACTTCAATCTGCCACTTGGAAGCCCTCAAGAAGCGGCAAAGCGACTCCCCGGGTAGCCTTAGTTGGCACAGCCCTGCGGCTGACATTCTGTGCACAAGCTTCTCATTAACTCTGCCCAAGACCACCTGATTTATAGATAGCCTGTGTAGCTTGCCCGACTGGCTACATGCAGATAATTTATTAGCCACCCTCTTCCCAATGACTCACTTTCTCCAAACAATGTTCAACATCAAAGAAGGTCAGAAGGTATCCAGCACTATCACTTCCTTCCAACAGATTAGGACATTAAAGGCTGTTCTCAGCCATAAAAGAGCTTAACATGAGATAGGGAAGAAGGAAGGAACAGAGACAGGAACGATAACCATATTAGATCACTAACTCCTTGAAATACAGTTATCTTGCAGATAGATTGCCCATACACCAGTCTTCTTTAAAAGATTCTAAATCTGTATCTTTTAGCAGTACCATCAATTCTGCCACCTTTGCATATTCCAAGATTTTCGTTAACCATTCTTCCTTTGAGGGAGTTCTTTCCTCAATACGATAATATTTATTGTCATTGTCCCATGCTGAACAACAAAATTGAAAATCTACATCAAACTTACAACAACCACCACCAGACTACAATCAAAAAATGCATATTGACTCACTACCCATCCCGACTATACATAATTAACCCCTAAAAGATCTCTAATGCTTCCTAAAACTCTGATACCCCACAACTGAATACAGACCCTCACTCACAGACTGCCTTTCGCTGCGTTCAAAACCAAAATTGCTCTTGGATAGAAGCTGTTTCTCAGACGGCTAGTCCTGGTCTTTATGACCCTATACCCCCCTCCAGAAGGCAGAAGCTGAAAGATATCATTTCCAGGGTGTTCATTCCATTTCTGAGCATAGAGAATTTTTGCGTACACACGCTGTGAGGGACAAGGGATATCGGGAGGTCCCTCCCATCTTGAGCTCCAGCCCATCTACGAGCGCTGGGGAAAGCAGGGAGAGTTCCGACTCAAGTGGAGAAGCAGGAAGTGGTGTCCGAGGCTCAGGCAAGGTAGCAGAGCCATTGCCCAAGGTGGGACAGGAAGGGGGGAGCAAGGGGGGAAGGCCAATCCCACCGACTCCGGAATTGCGCAAGAAACGTCGGGGGAAGAGGCGGGGTCTCCCCAAGCTTTTATGCTGGAGAAGAACGCGCCAATCTCCATTCGGAGGTTCTGAAGAAAGCGGATAAGATGTATCTTTGTAAATAGCACTGCCTTTAGCACTGTAAATACACAGCACCAATAAAAAGATAAAATGCAGAGCTGTGTGGAGTCGTTACTCTGAAGTAGCCCACCCAGGCCACTGTGACACACGTGCTAAGTCCTGTCTGTAGTGCCTACCCCATTCCTCAATAAAGAGTCAAGAGTCAAGAGTATGGATTAAAATTGGCCACAACTTTATTGAATTCAGGAAGTGGGAAACTTGGCCCAGGCCTTGGCAGGTAACCCTCTCAGCCCCTCTGACTGAGGATATGCAGGTTGATGAGGCCAGTGAGAGGGGACTGTAAAGTGCAAACTTACACAGCATGCCCTTCCACTAAGCCCATCCAGGAGTTTGACCTACGAGCCGCCGCTCCAGGGCCACGGACTCCCGATTATGCCCCTTTAAATGGGCCCCTGCAACGCCGCCGCATGGGAAGGGAGCCTGATTGTATCCCTCCCAACTGAAGATAGACAAAAGGAAACCTTGCCAAGGCCTAAAACCGCCACCCGAGGCCCTTAAGGGCCTCGCCGCCAAGCCCCACGACCAAGTGACCATGATCCGTACTCTGACATCAGAACCTAATGTCTAGCCGGTCCATGAGGGCCTGCCGCACGTCATTTAGCTAGAGGTCATTCCCAAGTGGGGTCAGATGCACCCCATCAGCTCTGAACATGCCCGCCGCATCCGCCCTAATGGTGGGGTGTGGGATAAAGAATCCCCCAATTTTCCTCATGGTGTTGCGCATAGCCCTGTTGATTTTTTGCACCGCGTAGTTAATGCGAGAAGGATTGGAAACCCCCCTTCAACACAGGCGGGGGATTAGATTGGACCAGCCTATTGCCATTGTTGGGTACAAGGTGTGCAGCTTCTCTATATCTGCCCTAGCCGCAAGGGTAAGGGCAATGCCTTTTTACTCAACCAAATCATTTCCCCCCAGGTGTACCACCAGTACTCCCGGGGGGCCAGGCATCGCTGTGGCCTTACTAAAGGCCTGACCACCGCATGCTCTGGTGACCCATCCAATAAATGCGTACCTTGGGGTGAATGTTGAGGTGAAGACCCCCTTTTGTGGCTGGGCATGTTCCGCCGCCCAATGTACGAAGCTGTGCCCTACTACCCAGATCTTCGTGAAGGGCAAACCTGCAAAAAAAGTTAAATTGTAAGCGTTAAGGAAGAGGAGCCAGGGCGAATGTAGCTCTTGTACGCAGCAGAGCGCCAACGCCCTAATGTCTTGATGCAGGCTGGGTCCCAACCCTGGACTGCTGCTGAAGTGGTGGCCCCGATCCGGAAGGAATGTCCAGAGTATCCTTGGGGATCTGCTCCACAGGCTGCTAGGACTTTGCACAAGACTGCTATAAATTGAAACTGGGATAAAGGCTGCATGTTAGCATGAATGAAGAAAGGCCCCCTGCATTTTGGCCGGACCCTGGAAATACTGCGAGAGTCCCTATAGGGGCAGGCACCCTCTTGTCCCGTTGGAGCAAGCATCAACGTGACACCTTTTCGCAGCTGATCTGCTTCGGAGGACCGAATTTTGACATTGACAGTGTCCCTGGAGAACTTGACATCTGAATCACTCAACCCTGCTTGACGTGCCCCGATTGCCAGACACTCTCCAATACACATAGCCCCAAAGAAGGCCATGGAGAATGCTGCTCGAAAGAGATGTGTCTTAAAATTTGACCAGCAAATCTCTGGTAATTTTTTCCAAATAAATTCAGGATGTCGATGGTAATGGGCTTTCTGCCATCCTGGTGTGGAGGGATGATGCAACGCCAGCCCGACAGCAACTTCTTGACGTGAAATGTGTCGCATGGATCCAGCCAATGAAGGAATTTGAAAAAGAAGGATATAGCTGCCCTGTAAAGCATTAGAGTTTTTATGGCCAGGCCCCTGTGCTTCAGGAGAACTAGGAATTGAAGTACTTCCCCCTTGGTTGCGTGCCGTGTTTTGGAGCCCCAAAAACGCCCAAAGGCGTCCCAGGCCCTGGAATAGGAACGTCTAGTAGAGGGGGCTAAGGCTGACAATACTCCCTGGTTCACTTTGTGCTTCCAATCTCCCACAGCTCGTCTGGAAAGGCGTCCGGGGTCTGGGCTGCATCTGGTGCCAGCTCGCGGAAACGCTCCATCTGGAAACGAGATAATGCATCAGCAATGTTGTTATTGAGACCAGGTATGAAGCAGGCCGTGAAGGAAATATTGTGCCTCAGGCACTCAAGCACAAATAGGTGCAGCACCCTGATAGCCCGGGCAGACTTAGGGGACTGCTGGGATATGATTCTTACCACCGCATGATTGTCAGACCAGAAACATACCCTAGAATTTGCAAAAAGGGTTCCCCAGAGGCGTATGGCAACTAGAACAGGGAAGAACTCAAGAAATGTTAGATCGCAAGTGATGCCTGCTGTATGCCAGGCGGGCGGCCACGGGTGCGCACACCAGCGGCCCCTGAAGAACACACCGAAGCCATGGCGGCCGGAGGCATCCGAATGGACCTGGAGTTCCACCCCTGGGTTGACGACTTCTTGCCAGAATGAGACCCCATTAGAATCCTGCAGGAATGTGAGCCCAATCTTAATATCCTCCTTTATCTGCTTTGTCACCCTTATGTGATGGTGGGGGGCTACCCCCCCGGCTGTCAGACATGCCAGGCGAGCACAAAAGGCCTGGCCTGGCGCAACCACCCTACACGCGAAATTGAGATGGCCCATTAGCGACTGGACCTGGCGAAGGGTCATCTTCCTGACCCGCAACATTGATTCCAATAGCACTTTCAAGGAATCAAGTTTGGCCTGGGGGAGACATGATGACTGCTGCTGTGTGTCAAGTTCAATACCCAAGTAGGTGAGAACCGTAGAAGGACCCTCCGTCTTATTGGTGGCCAATGGTATACCAAAGTCTGCCGCCAGGCGCATGAAACTGGCTAAAGCTAGAGCGCAGGAGGGAGTATCAGGGGCCCCCATTATCAAAAGGTCATCTAAGTAATGAGTCACGTAAGGGGAAACCAGATGTTGTTTTCATGGCCCACTCAATGAATGTGCTGAAAGCCTCGAAGGCCGCACAGGCCACTGAACAACCCATAGCCATTGCCTTATCAAAGTACCAACTGTTATTGAATTTAAATCCCAAGAGCCAAAAATCCTCAGGGTGGACTAAAAATAAAAGAATTGCCCAAGAAAGATATTACCTTTTTTCTGTATGCCACAACAGCAGCTAGAATTGTGTTAGCAGGGAATTGGAAATCAGAAGGTATTCCTACGATTGACAATTGGCAGATGAAGCTGATAGAATTCATGGAACTGTCTGAACTGACTGGGAGAATCCGGGATTGGAGTGAGGAGTCGGTGGAAGAAGATTGGAAGAAGTTTAAAATTTATTTGGAGAAGAACTATAAAATTAAAAATAATTATTAAAGGGCGTGGAAGTAAAAGGAGGCGGTAGAAGCAATTTAGATTTGAGGAGAAGGATTTAAGATAATATGAAAAATAGTTTTTATGTTTTCTAGTTTTCCAGATTTAGAAGTCATGATGAAGTAAAGGAATTTAGAGATGTAAAGGGAAATAGAATAATGATTTATAATGTGTATTTTAAGAAAGAATGGTATAAATATTTAGAAGTGCTAAATAAGTAATAAAAATAGAAACATGGAAGGGAGGGATGGAGGAAGTCGAAGGAATTTCAGAATTGGCAAGTGGGCAATTTAATTGTTATGTAAATGAGGCTTTATTGTTAAGTACGCTCAAACGAGCCAATATATTTGATTCATTTGTTATTTGTTTTTTTTAAAACTCTTTTACTGTTTTTCTTTTATTTTGTCTTTTTCTATGTTGTTAAAAGTTAAAATCAATAAAAATATTATTTTAAAAAAAGAAAAAAAATCCGTCTGGGTACAGTGCAAAAGCATCAGGAACATTCAGGCATACAGTTACTACTTATCCCACAGGTGCTGGGTTTCAGAGGCACTCTTTACTTATCCCACAGGTGCTGGGTTTAAGAGGCACTCTTTACCAATGAGTGCTGTTGCTCATTAGCAAAATGAATGTGAAGAAGCAGAGCATGCATAACAAATCATCTATCTCAGAATTTCTCCTCCTAGAATTCTCAGAATCCTCCTTCCACCTGCCCCTTCCGAGCCCTCTAAATGCGGACAACATTCTTAGGTGTGTGAAATGTGATTCAAGTTTACACACTCAGGGACTCAGTCACTGGAAGGTGGGATATTTGGCAGCTGATTATGAAACCTTCAGACTGTTAAATGCCATTGTGCCTTAGTCACATCAAACTACTACAATGAGTTTGTAAGCACCATTTCTAATAATACATTACACATATTCACAGTCATCAACATGAGCTTTTCTTCCTCAGAACATTACCTTATTCTAAAAGAATTTAGATATAACAAAGACAACAACAACAACAACAACAACAACAACAACAACAACACTATCATTTTAAACACCTGCTCTTCTGTTACCTTCCAGAGGCAGCATGGATGTCAAGGAGGAAAGAATAATTAATCAATCTGCTTCATCAGAGTTTTATCTGCTGGAATTCTCACAGATTCAGGAGCTGCAGATTCTACACTTCTTTGGATTCCTTGCTTTTTATCTTGCTACAATTACAGGAAATCTATGCAGTAGCCTTTGACCACCACCTGCACACTCCTATGTACTTCTTTCTGATGAACTTGGCTATACAGGACATTGGCTCAGTTTCAGTCATCATCCCCAAATCCATGGCAATTTCCCTCATGAGTAATGGACATATTTCTTACTCAGGGTGTCCTGCTCAAGTCCTCTTGTATGTCTTCTTTATAGCATCAGATTTCTCTCTTCTCACAGTCATGGCGCATGATAGGTACATTGCCATTTGCAAAGCATTACATTATGAGATGCTGGTGAACAAGCACGCCTGCATCCAAATGATTGTTATTGTATGGATCATCAGCTTTCTCTATGGAGTGTTACACACCAGAGGTAAATTTGCACCTAAATTTTGCTCCAATGTGGTCAATCAATTTGTACCTCATTGAAATTGGAGTTGTTCAGCACCATTCACACGAGTTTGCAAGAATTGCTTATCAGTAGTGAAAATATTCAGAGTCCTCCTTCCACTTCTTTCCTCCTCCTCCTCCTCTTCCTCCTCCTCTTATTTTCTTTTCCTAAAATAACTTAGATTTCTGAACATGCCCTACTGCTTGTATCCATGGGCAATAGGGATATGAAGGAGCACAGCATAGTTAATCCTCTCTGTCAGAATTTATTCTCATGGAATTTTCTGGGGTCTGGGAGTTAAAGCTTCTATATATTTTTCTATTCCTTGTGTTTTACCTGGCAGCAGTTGTGGGAAATCTTCTCAACATCTAGGCAGCAGCCTTTGATCACCACCTCCATGCAGTGGCTAAGTTTCACTGGGCCAAGTTTCAGCCAGTATCCCCAAATCTATGACCAATTCCCTAATAAACACCAGGCACATTTATTTATTCCTTTTACTCTGAGTGTGTTTCTCAAGTCCTCTTCTGTCTCACCTTTTCAATACCTGATTTCATTCTTCTCACAGCCTTGACATATGATTGGTATGTTGCCATTTACAAACCATTACCATATGAGATGCTGATGAATAAGCAAACGGGCACTCACAACTGATGTCAGCACATTGTGTGGCGTGCATGACTGACATCATCTTGACAGCAGGATCCCCTCCTCACTTACTCCCAGAACCAGGAGAGGAGGAGCAAAGGCAGGCTACATACAGGTGCAGTCTCTGATTTCATGGAGTCAGAACTACTGATTTCATGGAGTCAGAACTACTGATTTCATGGAGTCAGTCATGAACTGCTGTGGTCATTAGGCATGAAACTCAGATCTG
Organism: Zootoca vivipara; assembly: GCF_963506605.1. NCBI lineage: Eukaryota > Metazoa > Chordata > Lepidosauria > Squamata > Lacertidae > Zootoca > Zootoca vivipara. The sequence goes on along the minus strand of NC_083288.1, from coordinate 29,852,752 downwards.
TCTCACTAATAAAGAGTTAACTCCAGCTTGAACTGTATGATTTTTTTCACCACCTTGCCCTAAGACACAAGGCTTTAATGTGGTGTTGCTCATCATTAACACTGGCAATTAGAGCTTTCCATGCCAGAAGAATTGCATGCAAATGAGTACATTTGCTAAAACTGTAGTGGAATAATTAGTTCCCCTATTAGTCTCGTTATTCACCTGATACTCTAAACAAACAGGCTTTCCTAATCAAATTAGCAAAACTGACCAAAATATATCATTGTTTCTGTACAACCCTAATGCTGAGATGTGTTGAATTCCCATGAGAACAAATCTCTAGGAAGACAGAAGATATATTAATCAATTTCTTCCCCATGTTGATAAATGTTTATTGTCCTAAAATAGATACCAATGCAAGTGGAATCTTATAAAATTGCATGTTTGGCTGGAGTGGCATCTAATCATTCAATGGCACTGTAGAAGTAAAAGAATATGAAGAAAAATAGTAAGATACTTTCTTTGGATTTTCTGAATGAAAGAAATGAACCGGTCACCCTCCCTTCGCCATCTCTATCTGTCATATTGTCTCCTGCACCAATAGTCACTCTCTCCTGGAACTCTCTACCTCTGTTCATGAATCTGGCATAATACAAGGTACATCAACATGTATAGAATCTATTTTCCGGATATTTTCAGATGTTTTCATAACTAGGAAGTGAATTGCAACATAAATTGAATGAATCTCCTGTAGATTTCTAACTCAGAGGTATACAGTTGGCGATAGGACTAGTCACTGAAATAGAATGTAAATTCACATTTACATTGAATATACATATTTCTCATCTGGGAAAATATCTGAGGAGTTTTAAAAAAACAGGAGTTTTTATTTTTTTATTTCTTAAAACCCTGGTGATGTTGAACCCTGTCAAATAGGGAAAGGTTTTGTATATCCTGGGCAAATGTTAAGTGAAAAAATACTGTGACTGTCTGGATAATTTTGTGGCAATTGTGGTGCAGCTTCAAATTATACTCTGCAAAGCCTAAATTGCTCTTTGTCTTTAGGACTTTATTTTCATTTCCACCTAGCTGATGATTATATGATGTTTATTTTACTATGATATCTTCTCCCTCTTACTTTTGATTTGTAACTGTCACATTTTATTTTTTCGTTGGGCTGGTTACAAGATCAAACTTCCCTCTGTCCAAATTGCCCTTCATATTTCTACCACTGTTCATCTGCAGCCATTGGTTGGACACAAATATCTTTCCCATTCTTTCAAAATCTTCCATCCAGTGGAAAGGAGGCAACCATTGTCACATGTTACGTCAGACCATTGATACTTCTACCTCAGCACTGCCAGTGGGGAAGGTCAGCAGCATAGCTGCCAAGTTATCCCTTTTTTAAAGGGATTTTCCCTTATGCTGAATAGGCTTCCTCGCGAGAGAAGGGAAAACTTGGCAGCTATGGTCAGCAGCTTGGTGGTGGAGGACCCTTGTTGTATGCTGAAGATCCCAGGCATCTTCAGATAGAGTGGCTGGGTGGGGGGAATAATATCTGGTAACTGGCAAGCCATTGCCATTCATTGTAGTCGAAACTGAGGTAGATGGACCACTGGTTTTGACCCAGTATAAACTGGCTCCCTGTGTTTTCATCCGCATCAGCCTCCCTCAACCTGCTGCCCTCCTAAGGGTTTGGACTACGATTCCTTTGATCCAGGCAGCCATGACAGTGCTTAGGAAGTTCTACTCCAAAATATCTGGAGGGCACTAGGTTGGGGAAAGGTGGGCTACCCTGATTGGCAGCAGCTCCACAGGTTGTGTGGCAGTGATCTTTCTTAGTCCTCCTTGGAGATACCAGACCCTGATCTGAGGAAACATGTGCTCTTTCCCTAAGCTGGGAGCTTTCGCATTAAATCAGAAGCTTACTGTAGTTTTACCAAGCATCTTTCCCTGATGAGAAATCAAGAGAAACAGAGAAATATTAAAAGCCCTCTTTGGTAATTAGCACGATGTTAAAGATGGTGACTATTGACTGTGATTAGTTAGCTAATGTCAGATTCACACTGTCATCATGGTTTCTAATAAATAATGAAATGGCCTTTTGCCTTCTACAATTGAGCTATGGCATTATATTTGGGGGGGGGGGCAGAATATCTGGCTAGCATTGACTGGTCTTGGACAACATTATTGTGTATGTGAATCTGATCCACTTTCAAAAGATTCAATCAGCAGAAAGTGGGATATTTGGCATCTAACTCCTTTAAATAGTCAAACTCTTAAGGGAAATAGTGGATCAGCGATATGAACAAACAATAATGACCTTACAAACATAATTGCATTGCTAATAATAATAATAGCACTAGTATTCACAGTCATCATCATCATTTTGGGGCTCATTGCCCCCCCCCCCATAATTATAACTTCTTTAGGACGTTGCTGCCTGCTACAATAACTTAACATCAGCAGCAGCAACAAAAACTTAAACGAAAAGGGTAACTGTCTCGACAGCATTATTTCTGCTTCCTTCCACAGCAACATGAATGTGAAGAAGCAGAGCATGGATAATCAATCATCTTTCTCAGAATTCCTCCTCCTAGAATTCTCAGACATTCGGGAACTACAAATTCTACATTCCATTATATTCCTGGCATTGTACTTGGCAACTGTAACAGGGAATCTTCTCATCATCTCTGCAGTAGCCTTTGACCACCACCTACACACACCTATGTACTTCTTCCTGATGAACTTGGCCATGCAGGACCTGGGACAAGTTTCAGTCATTAATCCCAAATCCATGCTCAATTCCCTCATGAACACCAGGTACATTTCCTACTCTGGGTGTGTGGCACAAGTACTCTTGTTTATGTCATTTATGGCATCTGATTTTTTTCTTCTCACAGTCATGGCATATGATCGGTATGTTGCCATTTGCAAACCATTACAGTATGGGATGCTGATGAATAGGCAGGCCTACATTCAAATGATTAGCAGTGTATGGATCAGCAGCTTTGTCTATGGAGTGTTACACACCGGAGGTACCTTTGCATCCCCCTTTTGTTCCAATGTAGTCAATCAATTTTTTTGTGAAATCCCGCAGTTACTTAAGCTGGCCTGCACTGATTTGTATCTAATGGAAATAGGAGTTCTTGTGTTAAGCGGTGTCATTGGGATTGGCTGTTTTATCTTCATCATGATAACCTATGTGTACATTTTCACTGCTGTGCTGAAAATCCCCTCTACTGAAGGAAGGCAAAAGGCTTTCTCAACTTGCCTTCCCCATCTCATAGTTTATGCCCTATTTGTATTCACTGGATACTTTGCGTACTTCAAGCCTACTTCTAATACCTCACCAAATCTAGATTTAGCATTTACAGTGATGTATTCCATGGTTCCACCCTTGATGAATCCAGTAATCTATAGCATGAGAAATAGGGAGATTAAAAATGCTCTGTCAAAGCTATTGGGTTTGAGTCACTCCTCGATGAAAACCTTTTCCAGTCTTATTTTGTGAAGAAAAATATCTGTATAGAGTATAACACTAATGATAGGAAACTGGAAATTCTATGAGGAAACTTTGAAGCAGCTAAATAGATTAAGCTTTGTTCTCTCAATTTATCTAGAAGGGGTACATTGCTTATATTGCAAATTGTGAGACTTGGTGTAGTGTTTACAAAATCCTTCTTTGTCCTGCGGCCCTCCACATGCTCTGGTCTCTGGCTCCCATTATTCGTGACTCTGTGCTATGCTGTCCAGGCCTTTGGCTAATGAAACCATCTATGGCTTTAAAAGTGGACCTTTTTATTGTTTTTGCCCGATACTCTATTATGTATTTTTGTGTTTTCATGTTGTAAACTGCACTGTGATCTGTGGATTAGGGTGGTATATTATTTATGTAGTTGTTGATTGGTTAATCTGAATTTTATTGTATTTCACGTATGGCATAATGACTGTAATAAGGTGAATTAATGAATTTTCCATGGAAAAGTAAAGCAAAGAGGAATGTTGGAGGGTATGTGTTTTACCGGACTTTTACCTGGCTCAAGTTAATGGTTCAGAGTTTTTGTCCTGCTTGCACCTATGATAGAAGAATCAGCCCCGGGTGACCTATGTATAGCTCTTGATATAACATCTTTCTTGTCCATTGCAATGGAAGGCAACAGTCTTCTTGTTCTTTTTTCCATATCAAAAGTTATATTTCTCACTCATCAATTATATTCTAATTCAACAAAAGTAGTGACTTCCTGCTCCACCAACATGGATGTTTATAACTCAGATTACATACAATTGCATTTTAATGTTTGGCCTTATCTAATTTCATCCTTTCTAATATGTTTCTTGATGTATGCTGCTGCTTTCTTACAATTCAAGCCCTGCTAACCCAGAAGTAGTACCTTGGGTTAAGAACTTAATTTCAGGATGAGAACAGAAATTGTGCGCCAGTGACGCGGCAGCAGCAGGAGGCCCCCCTACCTAAAGTTGTACCTCAGTTTAAGAACAGTTTCATGTTAGGAATGGACCTCCTGAACGAATTAAGTTCTTAACTAGAGGTACCACTGTAGTATTTTGTTTGTTTTTCCATATTAAAAGTTACATTTGTTACTCAACAATTATGTTCTAATTCAACAGAACTAATGACTTCCCACTCACCCAACATCGATATTTTAACTCAGATTGCATACAATTGCATTTTAAGGTTCCGTCTTATGTAATTTCATCCTCCCTAACATTATATATATATATATATATATATATATATATATATATATATATATATATATATATACTGCTCTTTTCTTACACTTCAAGCCCTGCTGTGGTCTTCACATAAGGGAAATAATTTTTTATATAGACCAGAAATGGTTCCAGTCTTCTTTAAAGGATTCTAAATCTGCATCTTTTATCAGTGCCATCAATTCTGCCATCTCTGCTTCTTCCAAGATTATCATCAACCATTCTTCCTTCATTCCATTTCTGCTGCTGTAGTCACATATATAAATATCATTGAGGGATACTTTGGAATTTCACTGTCTAGTATCCCCAGGAGGGAGGATTCTCGTCTCCTGGCAAAAGTCACTTTAATCCCCCCCCCCTCAATTTCATTGTGTTCCAAAAAGCCTTTGAGAAGGCATTGGGTGACCCCGATAATATTAAACAATGACAGGACTCTTGCCAATTTAAACGCCTTCGTAAAAATGATGGACAGCATGCAAGAAGAGGCTCTTGCTCAGAAGATAATGAGCCTCAAACAGAGAAATAGTCCAGTGGCTGCATCCTGGATGGATTTCAACATGTACGTTCAGCAACTGCATCCTGGATGGATTTCAACATTCAGTCGACACTGAGTCTGAGTTAACCCTTGATGGGTCAGGTTCATAAGGCTATACCAAACAGCGTAAAAACGTCACACACACACACACACGCACATACACACCCAATAATAATGGAAGGTGAACCAGAATTGAAGTGTCACAGTTGTTGGACTCTCAATGGAGGGGGTGGAGATTGCAGTATTTTATAGCTTGGAAAGGTTATGGAAATGAGGGAAATTCTTGGGAGGATTCTGGGAATGTGTAACCCTGGGTTACAGGTAGAATTCAGCCACAGGTACCCAAACAAACCCAAACCAAGAGGAGGGAGGGAGGGAGGAGTATGAGGTGATGGAAGTGTCAACATGTCCAGGAGGGTGAATACTCGAGAGTAAGGCCATGGCAGACACACATACCCGACTGGCATGTCCCCTCCCTCCTGGGAGATCGTTTGCGAACTTCTTGAGCGTTCTTCAGCCCGAACATCACAGTGACTGGTGATGTGAAGCACCACCGCACTTTAGTGATCCGCAGAGGTTTGCGCAGTAGCGTGACAGACTCAGTAGCACAGCATTTGGGCTAAGCTAGTTTATTTACATATAAACAGATTTGGAGCTCTTCATTATGGCTCCCTCTCCCTAGCATCACAGGCAGTAAAGAGAATGAACAAAGGAACAATAGTTCCACTCCAAGAACACGTAAGACAAACATCCTGTCTACGTCACTTCCACTCTGTGGAATGAAAACACATACAGTCATATGATACACAATAAACCTATGACTGCACACGGGGAATGAATCTCCCAACAGGAAGAAGACGAAGAGAGTGAGGCAGAGTGGGAATAGAGGGGAACCTGCAAGGGGAAGATGATGTGGAAGAGAGTGAGGATGACTGGTGGGAAGGCCTAGACAGCGAACGTCGGAGAGAGGGAGGACAGGAAGAGGAGGAGGAGGAGAAGAGGGGGGATCATAGGGGAGGGGGTGGTGTCATGATCATGCCTGCCCAAAGCCAGGATTTGCAGTCAGAGTTTGAAAGCAGCCAACAGCAGAGAAGCTTGGATTTCTCTCAGGCAGAGGAGAGACGGCAACTCCCCCTCCTCTTGTTGACATGGGAAAAAAGGAATGCAGATAAGACAGTAGCTGGAAGCAGGCTGGAACAAAGCCAAAGCTCTCAGGCAGGCACAAAAGCAAGAGAGAGCTTTTCTTCACCAGAAGAGGAGTTGGTTGACACAGTGAGCCCAAGAATCTGACAAATGGGAAGGGTTTTAGACAGAAAACAAACCAAGAAATGCAAAGCTCATAGGTTCAATATATTCTGCAGACACTGGAAGCATTCCTCAGAAGGGTCAACTTGAGTGTACTAATGGACGATAGGCAAGAGCGCTCTGAGGCTAATGGCTTTGTCTCCAATAAATCTTCAAGTTAATTACTCTGGCGTACTATGTTATCAAGCTGGCTGCCTAGGCTCATTACACTCATTATTAACATTGATAGTTAGAGCTATCCATGCCAGAAGAATTTCATGAAGCTGGGTATAGCTGATAAAGCTGTAGTGTAATGATTAGTTCTCTTCACAGTTCTGTTATTCTCATGATAACCAAAACATACAGACTTTCCTAATCAAATTAGCAAAATTAACCAAAATGCAAAATAAAATAAAAAAAATCCTTCAGGTAGCACCTTAGAGACCAACTAAGTTTGTCATTGGTCATACCAATGTCAAACTTAGTTGGTCTCTAAGGTGCTACTGGAAGAATTATTTTTTTCCGACTACGGAATACCAAAACGACTACCTACCTGCAACTAACAAAAATGCAGTATTGTTTCTCTAAAGTCCTAATGCGGATGTGTTTTGAATTCCTGTGAGAGTAAATCTCTAGAAAGACAGCAGAGTTATTAATAAGTCTCTTCCCCATGTTGATTCATGTTGTTTTGTCATCATAAATCCAACTGCTGGAGGATTGCTATAAAATTGCAGGTATGGGTAGAGTGATATGCAGTCATTTAATTTCACTGGAGAAGCATACTGCAGAGAACCCTAGGTAGAACAAAAATAGTAAGATAACTTTCTATATTTTTCACTTGCACTTAGAATGAAAGTAATGTATTGGTCATCTTTCCTTCTGTCTCCCTAACTCTCATATTCTCCCCTACACAGATAGTCACTCTCTCCTGCAACTATCTATCTACCTTTGTTCACAAATCTTGCATAGCACAAAGTACCTCAGCATGTGTTGCATCTATTTTCTGGATATTTTCAGATACTTTCACACTAGGAAGTGAAGTGTAACTTGGATTACATGAATTTGCTATAATTTTTCAACACAGTGGTCTACAGTTGGCAACAGTAAAGTGGATGAAAAATAATAATAATTACAACAATTGTAAATAAAATGGGCTCTACTTTTAACATCTGGCTTTCTGCTTTCTTCCATAGCAACATGAATGTGAAGAAGCAGAGCATGGATAATCAATCATCTTTCTCAGAATTCCTCCTCCTAGAATTCTCAGACGTTCGGGAACTACAAATTCTACATTTCATTATATTCCTGGTATTGTATTTGGCAACTGTCACGGGGAATCTTCTCATCATCTCTGCAGTAGCCTTTGACCACCATCTGCACACCCCTATGTACTTCTTCCTGATGAATTTAGCCTTGCAGGACCTGGGGCAAGCTTCAGTCATTATTCCCAAGTCCATTGTCAATTCCCTCTTGAACACCAGACACATTTCCTACTCTGGGTGTGTGGCACAAGTACTCTTCTTTGTCTTCTTTGCAGGATCTGATTTCTTTCTTCTCACAGTCATGGCATATGATCGGTATGTTGCCATTTGCAAACCATTACAGTATGGGATGCTGATGAATAGACAAACCTACATCCAAATTATTAGCAGTGTGTGGATTAGCAGCTTTTTCTATGGAGTGTTACACACCAGAGGTACCTTTGCACCCCCCTTTTGTTCAAATGTAGTCAATCAATTTTTTTGTGAAATCCCACAGTTACTTAAGCTGGCCTGCACTGATTTGTATCAAATGGAAATAGGAGTTCTTGTGTTAAGTGCTGTCATTGGGATTGGCTGCTTTATCTTCAACATTATATCCTATGTGTACATTTTCACTGCCGTGCTGAAAATCCCCTCTTCTGAAGGAAGGCAAAAGGCTTTCTCAACTTGCCTTCCCCATCTCCTCATTGTTTACTGCCTATTTGTATTCACTTCATACTTTGCTTTCTTTAAGCCTAGCTCATTACATCTGGATTTGGCTTTTACAGTGATGTATTCCATGGTTCCACCATTGATGAATCCAGGAATCTATAGCATGAGAAATAAAGAGATTAAAAATGCACTGTCAAAGCTATTGTGTTTGCGTCACTCCTCTATGCAAAAGCTTTCCAGTCTTATTTTGTGAAGGAAAATTCAGCATGCACTATAATACTAATGATAGGAAACTGGAAATTCTTTGAGGAAACTTTAAAGCAGCTAAATAGATTTAGCTCAGTTTTCTCAATTGATCTAGAAGGGTTACCGATATATTGCTTATATTGCAAATTGTGAGTATTGGTTTAGTGGTTAAAATTTCCTTCTTTGCCCTGCAGCCCTCCACATGCTTTGGTCTCTGGCCACCATCATAAGTGACTTTGGGCTATGCTAATTAAACAATATATGGCCTTTTAAAGTGGATGGGGTTATTGTTTTTGTCTGTTACTCTATTATGCATTTTTGTGTTTTTATATTGTAAACAGCCCTGTGATGTGTGGATGAAGGGCGGTATAGAATTGTTATGGTTGTTGTTTTGCTAAATCTGAATTATACAGTTTTGTACTTCAGTTATGGTTCATCGACTATAATAAGTTGACTGAACGAATTTTCCACAGAAATATAAAGCATGGGGAAACATTTTAACCCACACTTACACTACTGCAACTGACTGTGGTTGCATACCCTCCAAAAGTCCTCAGAATAAAACGTCCCTATTTTCATCAGAGGAATGTTGGGGGGGGGGGTATGTGTTTTACCTGACTTTTGCTTTGCTCATGTTAATGGTTCAGAGTGTTTGTCCTGCTTGCACCTATGATACAAGAATCAGCCCCTGGTGAACTATGTATAGCTCTTGATATAACATCTTTCTTGTCCACTGCAATGGAAGACAACAGTCTTCCTCTTTTTTGTAATAGTATTTTGTTCTTTTTTCCATATCAAAAGTTACATTTGTTACTCAACAATTATATTCTAATTCAACAAAACTAGTGACTTCCTGCTTACCCAACATCAATGTTTATAATTCAGATTACATACAATTGCATTTTAAGGTTCAGCCTTATCTCATTTCATCCTCTCTAACATATTTCTGAATATATTCTGTTGTTTTCTTACACTTTAAATCCTGCTGTGATCTTCACATATTGGGAAATAACTTTTTATATAGACTAGAAATGGTTCCCGTCTATATAATAATAATAACATTCTGGAGGGCCAGAATCACTTTCATCTCTAGATAAGAGAGGATGGATGTCTCAGTGATTGGTTGCAGTCTGCATCTGCTGACTTTGCAATGTAATGTCTAAAGTTATGCATATCTTCTTTGAATAAACAAATATTTTGTTATTTCTAGGTGTGAGTTCTTTATTTGATACAAGGGTTTACAAGATACACCTAAAAACAAGGCATATTTATGTCTCTACTCAAAATTCCTTGCAGAACTACTCATGTGGAGTTTACATGCAGGTGGGACTTGATTTGATAGTTTCATTCTCACTTTAACCTATTATAGGCACAGGGAGTTCTTTTACAAAAGGTTGATAAAATGTGAAGAAAATCCATCAGATAATAATTTTTTATTGTTTCCATTTTTCATTCAAATATTTTATAACACCTACCTGCAAATAAACTGCCATACATTTTGTATTACATGTCAATTGCACTTTGTTTCACAAAAATAAAATAAAGTAAAAATTATCTTACAAACAAACCATTTGTCAATTCTTGTTTACATCTTCTCTCTTCCTCTTATATATCCTTGTAATCTAAGCTTGTTCTCTCGAACTGGACTTCCTCTTTTCTTTTCTCTTGGTTTTATTTATCATCCCTCATATTCTGCGCTTTATCCTTTATTGTCTGTTATCTACCTCAAATATTTCCCAGCTTGTGTTAATGACAACGACTATATGCTTTTTATGTTGTATTTTCAAAGCATTCCTACTAGTGTTTACATATTTTAGCAGTATTCTTTTAGGTATTCCATAATTTTTCCCCATTCTTCCTGATACCTTTGTTCTTTCTGGTCTCTTATTCTTCCTGTCAACCTTGCCAATTCTAGATAACCCATCATTTTTTCCCTCCAATCATCTACAGTTGGGATTTCTGTGCTAAAATCACTCTAGCGGCCGTGGTGGCGTACATGAACAGCCTTTGGTCCTCTTTTTAAATTTCTCTTCCCATTATTCCCAAAAGTATACATTCCGGTTTCTTTGGGAAGGTACACCTTAACATCCTCTTTAGCTCATTATAAATTGAGTCCCAGAATACTTTCACCTTTTCACACCGCCACCACATATGGTAGAAATCACCATCTTTGTTGTTACATTTCCAGCATTTTTTGTTATTTGTTTTATAAATTTTTGCTAGCTTGACGGGCGTTAGATGCCATCGGTACATCATTTTCATGATGTTTTCCTTTAACGTTATGCAGGCAGTGAATTTGATATAATGGTTCCACAAATGGTGCCACTGATCGAAGTCAATATTATATCCTAAATCAACTGCCCACTTTATCATACATTCTTTTGTCGCCTCGTCCTTAGTATTCCACTCTAATAGGAGGTCGTACATTTTAGTCATCAATTTTTCCTTGCCTTCTACTAACTCTATTTGGAACCTGGATTTTTTATTTTCAAAGCCGTAGTTCTTTTTGTCTTGCTTAAACAGGTCCTGGATCTGGTGGTATTGCAACCACCCAATCCCTTTTTCTTTTAACTGCTCATATGTTTTTATTTCCCATCCTTCTCCTGTTTCTATCAGAATATCATCATAAGTCAGGCAGTTAGTTTCCATATTTATTTATTTATTTTGATAGTCAAGACTTCAGTAGGCGACAGCCACCTCGGTGTTTTTCTTTCGAGTAAACCCTTGTTTCTTACCCACACTTCATATAACGATTTCCTGATCACATGTGTTAAGAAACCTTTATGTACACTAACCTTGTTGTACCACAGGTAGCAGTGCCAACTGTATCTATTATTAAACCCCTCCAAGTCTTTTAATGCTGCCCATTCTTTAATCCACATCAAACAAGATGCCTCATAGTATAATCTAAGGTCCGGCAGTGAAAAACCTCCCCTCTCCTTTTTGTCTATTAAAAGTTTGTGTTTTATTCTAGGGGGTTTTCCCTGCCATATGAATTTGGATAATGTTTTTCTCCATACGTCAAATTGTTTTGTTCCTTTGACTACCGGCAACATCTGAAATAAAAACAGGAGCCTTGGTAGTATATTCATTTTTATCGTAGCAATCCTGCCCCATAATGATAGGTGCAGGTTATTCCATAATTCTATATCTTTTTGGATGTCTTTCCAGATCTTAACATAATTATCATTGAATAAATTAATGTTTTTGGAGGACAGCCAAATACCTAAGTATTTAAATTTTTTTACTACTTCGATACCAAACTTTTCTTGTATCTCTCCCATTTCTTTTTTAGACATATTTTTAATCATCATTTTCGTTTTCCTTTTATTTAATTTAAACCCAGCCAATCTCCCAAACTGATCCATTTCTTTCATCATTGCCTCCATACTGGTATCAGGATCTTCTAGCGTAAGCACGAGGTCCTCGGCAAAGGTCTTTTGTTTAAATTATTTCCTGCCTATCCTTATCCCTTTTATCTCCTTATTCTTTCTTATGTTTTCTAACAATACTTCCAATACTAAAATGAACAACAGGGGTGACAAAGGGCACCCCTGTCTAGTACCCTTTGTTATCTCCAACTCTTCGGATAGTATGTTATTGACAATTACCGGTAGCTTTGCCCTTTGTTTAAAATAAATTGCATCAATACACCTCGTAAATTTTTCTCCCATCTCCCTTTTTTCCAGTAATTTTTTCATAAATCTCCAAGAGATGTTGTCGAACGCTTTCTCCGCGTCAACAAATATCAACACAGTTTTTTATCTATTTTCAGTTCTAAATATTCAATGATATCTACCACGTTTCTTACGTTGTTTCTCATCTGACGCCCAGGTAGAAAACCTGTTTGGTCTTTGTGGATTATTTCAGACAGCACTCTTTTCAATCTATTTCCAATGATATCCGCAAATAATTTATAGTCTAGATTCAACAGGGAGATCGGCCTGTAGTTTTTAACTTCTAATAAATCTGAGTTTTCTTTTGGAATTAACGATATGTGGGCTTCTTCCCATGTTTTTGGTACCTGTCCTTTCTCAATTATCTCATTCAGCATCTGTGTCAGTACTGGTACTATCTGGTCTATCAATTCCTTATAATATTTTGCAGTTAGCCCGTCCGGGCCCGGGGCCTTTCCTGCCTTCATTCTTCTAATGCCTTCCTGTATTTCTTCCGATGTTATTTTGGCGTTGAGCATATTTACCTCTTCTTTTGATATTGAAGCTGGGCTACATTTGTCTACAAATAACTCCATTTCCTCCTCTTCTTCCTTTCCTTTCTGATACAGATCTTTATAAAATTTTTGAAAAGCTTTCCTAATATCTTTTTGCTTATCTGTTATCTTGTCATCTTTTCATATTTGATTTATACAGTTTTGCTTTTGTCTTTTTTTAAGTTGCCAAGCCAGTAGCTTTCCACTTTTGTTTGCATATTCAAAAAATTTTGTTTTGCCCATTTTAGTTTCCATTCTATTTCTTGATTTACTAAAGTAGCAAATTGGGTTTGCAGCATTTTTATATTTTGTTTTAGTTTCGTATCTCCAGGCTTTGATATCAACAATTTTTCATTTTCTATAAGTTGCCTTGTTATCTCTTCTTTCTTTCTTTCTCTTTCTCTCTCTCTCTCTCTCTCTCTCTCTCTCTCTCTCTCTCTCTCTCTTCTTGATATTGTTCTGCTGATTTAGGAAACCCCACATGTATGCTTTTCCCGCATCCCAGACTACCTTTAGGTTGGTCTCTTTATTAAGTTTATTTCAAAATATTCCTTAATTGTTTTTGTGTGTGCTTTATCTAGTATTTTTTTGGTCATTAAACAAACCCTCGTTTAATCTCCACCGGAAGGAGGGTTTTTCGCCCTTTAATTCCAGGTATATCGGGTTGTGGTCTGAAAATACCCTTGGTTGGATCTCAGTTTTATTAATTTTTATGGTCAGTTCCTTTGATATCCATATAAAATCTATCCTCCCCGAGCTTTGGTTTGGCTGGGAGAAGAATGTGAATTGTTTTGCTGTGGGGTTTTTAAACCTCCAGCTGTCCACCAATCCTAGTCTCTCCACCTGATTAAAGAAGGATTTAGGGAGTTTACAATCCATGCTGGGTTTTTTCTTTGCCATTCTATCCATTATTGGTGACACCACCCCGTTCAAGTCACCCAGCAAAATCATTTTTTCATCTTGATATTCAAATAAGCTTTTTTCAAGGTTCTTATAAAATTCCGCCTTTTTTTGGTTTGGGGCGTATACCCCTACTATCAATAACTTTTCTCCCTGTACCGTTATTTGAACGGCAGTCACTCTCCCCTCATCGTCTTTAAATACTAATTTAGCACTATAGTTTTCTTTTACATAAATTACCACACCTCTTGTTTTCTTTTCATTTGAGGATACAAATTCTACCCCTAATTTTTTTGTTTGCCAAAATCCTCTCATGTTATAGAAATTATTTTGTACTTTTTGTTTTGCTTAATCTGAATTTTATTGTATTTTTCTTGTAGTCTATTGACTGCAATAAGTTGAATGAAAGAACTTTCCATGGAAAAGGAAAGCAGTGTAAAATATTTGAAGCCGCACTTACACCACTGCACCTGACTGTGGTTGCATACCCTCCAAAAGTCCTCAGATGAAAATGTCACTATTTTCATCAGAGGAATGTTGGAGGTTGTGTTTTTCCCCCCTGACTTTTACCTGGCTCATGTTAATAGTTCAGAGTGTTTGTTCTGCATGCACCTATGATACAAGAATCAGCCCTTGGTGAACTATGTATAGCTCTTGATATAACATCTTTCTTGTCCATTGCAATGGAAGGCAACAGTCTTCCTTTTTTTGTAGTACAGTGGTACCTCGGGTTACAAATGCTTCAGGTTACAGTTTCTGCTAACCCGGAAGTAGTACCTCAGGTTAAGAACTTAACTTCAGGATGAGAACAGAAATTGTGTGCTAGTGGCGCGGCGGCAGCGGGAGGCCCCATTAGCTGAAGTGGTACCTCAGGTTAAGAACAGTTTCATGTTAAGAATGGACCTCCGGAACGAATTAAGTTCTTAACTAGAGGTACCACTAAAGTATTTTGTTCGTTTTTCCATATTAAAAGTTACATTTGTTACTCAACAATTATATTCTAATTCAACAGAACTAATGACTTCCCGCTCACCCAACATCGATGTTTATAACTCAGATTGCATACAATTGCATTTTAAGGTTCCATCTTATCTAAATTCATTGATTACTATATATTCTGTTCTGTGCCTTTAATTGCCCTGCTCTCTTTTGAATCTGGAAACCTTAAAGAGAAACCAGCAGACCCTTTGTTTAATTTCCAAGCAAAGGGTCTGCTGGTTTTTCTTTTTTTAAAAAAAATCTTTATTGACATTTTTTTAAAAAACATAAACAACAGCAATGACAACAACAAAAAACCATATAGATAAATAATGTAAAAAGAAGACTAAACAAACAGACAAACAAACTAAACAGTAATAGAAAATTAAACTCAAATCTTAATATAAGATAACATAACCTGATATAACATAACATAACATAAATTGTCATAATATAACATATCAGACATTCTGTATCTGAATCCAAGTTTAGATTGGTAAATTAATAGTAAGGAAAAAAAAGGATCATGTTTAAAAAGACTTGAAAAGATATTTCAAGTTGAACAATACTAAAATCTGTTGGCCCACCCCCTTCACCCCCCTCCACCATATCGTGACTTCCAACCTCTCCTATATTCTGATTTAAATTTCCTTGATGTTCTGCATACACTTATCTGGCTTGGTTCTTTCTTTGATTTCCTTGGTCTTATTTGTACCCCTCATAATTCCGCTATAAGTTTCGCCTTTTCCACTTGTTTCTGTAGGTATAGTTTGAGTGGTTTCCAGTCTTCTCCTGCTTTCTCTTCACTTAAACCTTTAGATAAACCCACCTTAATTGCTAGATTTTGATAAATTATTAATTTGATCGGCCACTCTTCTTTACTTGGTATTTTTTCACTTTTCCAGTTTCTGGCAACTAGGAGTCTGCCCGCTGTGGTTGCATGCATCAGCACGCACCTGTCTTTTGCTTTGATCTCTTCGCTCAGCATGCTCAAAAGAAAAATTTCGGGTTTTTTTTAAAGGAGTATTTGACTATTTTTTTTAATTCTTTGTATATTTCATCCCAGAACTTCTTAATTTCCCTGCAACACCACCATATGTGTATGAAAGTACCTACTTCATCCTTACTCCTCCAGCAGATGTTACTAACTCCTCTATACATCTTAGCCAGTTTGGTCGGTGTAAGATGCCACCTAAACTGCATCTTGAGCACATTTTCTTTTAGATCATAGTCTGTAATGTATTTTAAATACCTAATCCATAATTTTTTCCAATTTTTGATCGTGTTTAATTTCCAAGCAAAGGGTCTGCTGGTTTCTCTTTAAGGTTTCCAGACTCAAAAGAGAGCAGAGCAATTAAAGGCACAGAAGTCCTGTCCCCTATTGAGTCTGGCAACCCTAATGTCTCTACTCAAAATTCCTTATAAAACTACTCATGTGGAGGTGACATGCAGGTGGGACTTGCTTTGATAGTTTCATTCTCACTTTAACCCATTAGAGTATAGGCACAATGAAGCTCTTTTTACAAAGGGTTGATAAAATGTGAAGAAAATCCATCTGGGTGCAGTGCAAAAGCATCAGGCATGCAGTTATTACTTATCCCACAGGTGCTGGGTTTAAGAGGCACTCTTTGCCAATGAGTGTTGTTGCTCATTAGCAAAATGAATGTGAAGAAGCAGAGCATGCATAACAAATCATCTGTCTCAGAATTTCTCCTCCTAGAATTCTCAGAATCCTCCTTCCACCTGCCCCTCCCAAGCCCTCTATATGCGGACAACATTCTTAGGTGTGTGAAATGTGACTCAAGTTTACACCCTCAGGGACTCGGTCACTGGAAGGTGGGATATTTGGCAGCTGATTATGAAACGTTCAAACTGTTAAATGTCATTGTGCCTTATCAAACTACTACAATGAGTTTGCAAGCACCATTTCTTTCCCCCCCTTTTTTTAAAAAAATATTTTTATTAAAGATCTCTTGAATTACAAAGGTGTGTGTAGTGTCTCTCATATTTTAACATGTATCATTTTTGCAAATCAGTTTCATTTGTTAAGACACTAAGAAGAAAGAGGGAAAGCACCATTTCTAATAATACATTACACATATTCACAGTCATCAACATCAGATTTTCTTCCTCAGAACATTGCCTTATTCTAAAAGAATATAGATATAATAATAATAATAATAATAATAATAATAATAATAATAATACTATCCTTTTAACACCTGCTCTTCCGTTACCTTCCAGAAGCAGCATGGATGTCAAGGAGGAAAGAATAATTAGTCGATCTGCTTCATCAGAGTTTTATCTGCTGGAATTCTCACAGATTCAGGAACTGCAGATTTTACACTTCTTTGGATTCCTTGCTTTTTATCTTGCTACAATTATAGGAAATCTATGCAGTAGCCTTTGACCACCACCTGCACACTCCTATGTACTTCTTTCTGATGAACTTGGCTATATAGGACATTGGCTCAGTTTCAGTCATTACCCCCAAATCCATGGCAATTTCCCTCATGAGAACGGACACATTTCTTACTCAGGTGTGCTGCTCAAGTCCTCTTGTATGTCTTCTTTGTAGCACCAGATTTCTCTCTTCTCACAGTCATGGTGCATGATAGGTACATTGCCATTTGCAAACCACTACATTATGAGATGCTGGTGAACAAGCACGCCCGCATCCAAATGATTGTTATTGTATGGATCATCAGGTTTCTCTATGGAGTGTTACATACCGGAGGTACCTTTGTACCTAAATTTTGCTCCAATGTGGTCAATCAGTTTTTCTGTGAAATCCCACATTTACTTAAGATGGCCTGCTCTGAATTGTACCTCATTGAAATTGGAGTTGTTCAGCACCATTCACATGAGTTTGCAAGAATTGCTTATAACAGTAGTGAAAATATTCAGAGTCCTCCTTCCACTTCTTCCTCCCCCTCCTCTTATTTTATTTTCCCCAAAAAACTTAGATTTCTTAACATGCCCTTCTGCTTCTATCCATGGGCAATAAGGATATGAAGGAGCACAGCATAGTTAATCCTCTCTGTCAGAATTTATTCTCATGGAATTTTCTGGGGTCTGGGAGCTACAGCTTCTATATATTTTTCTATTCCTTGTGTTTTACCTGGCAGCAGTTGTGAGAAATCTTCTCAACATCTAGGCAGCAGCCTTTGATCACCACCTCCACAATCCCATGTACTTCCTTCTCATGAATGTAGCCATGCAGGACCTGGGCCAAGTTTCAGCCAGTATCCTCAAACCTATGACCAATTCCCTAATAAACACCAGGCACATTTATTTATTCCTTTTACTCTGAGTGTGTTTCTCAAATCCTCTTCTGTCTCACCTTTTCAATACCTGATTTCATTCTTCTCACAGCCTTGACATACGATTGGTATGTTGCCATTTACAAACCATTACCATATGAGATGCTGATGAATAAGCAAACGGGCACTCACAACTGATGTCAGCACATCGTGTGGCGTGCATGACTGACATCATCTTGGCAGCAGGATCCCCTCCTCACTTACTCCCAGAACCAGGAGAGGAGGAGCAAAGGCAGGCTACATGCAGGTGTAGTCTCTGATTGTTTTTAAGGAGCCCTGGTGAAAAGGAGACACAGGCAGCTGTGGGGAGGCAGGAACATTCAGTGTGGGCAACTGATTTCATGTAGTCAGAATTACTGATTTCATGTAGTCAGAACTACTGATTTCATGGAGCTAACTCCAGCTTGAACTGTGTGATTTATCCACCACCTTGCCTGTGAGACCCTTAGTCTCATTATTCTCCTGATACCCTAAACAAACAGGCTTTCCTAATCAAATTAGCAAAACTGACCAAAATATATCATTGTTTCTGTACAACCTTAATGCTGAGATATGTTCAATTCCCATGAGAACAAATCTCTAGGAAGACAGAATATATAGGAATCAATTTCTTCCCCATGTTGATAAATGTTTATTGTCCTAATAGATACCAATGCAAGTGGAATCTTATAAAATTGCATGTTTGGCTGGAGTGGCATCTAGTCCTTTAATGGCACTGGAGAAGTAAAAGAATATGAAGAAAAACAGTATGATACTTTCTTTGGATTTTCTGAATGAAAGAAATGAACCGGTCACACTCCCTTCGTCATCTCTAGCTGTTATATTTTCTCCTGCACCAATAGTCACTCTCTCCTGGAACTCTACCTCTGTTCATGAATCTGGCATAACACAAGGTACATCAACATGTATGGAATCTATATTCTGGTTATTTTCAGATATTTTCATACTAGGAAGTGAATTGCAACATGAATTGAATGAATTTGCTGTAGATTTCTAACTCAGAGGTATACAGTTGGCGATTGGACTAGTCACTGAAATAGAATGTAAATTCACATTTGCATTGAATATCCATATTTCTCATCTGGGAAACTATCTGAGGAGTTTTAAAAAGAGGAGTTTTTATTTTTTTATTTCTTAAAAGCCTGGTGATGTCGAACCATGTCACATATTAAGGGGAAAGGTTTTGTATATCCTGGGCAAATATTAACTGAAATAATACGGTGACTGTCTGGATGATTTTGTGGCAATTGCGGTGCAGCTTCACATTATACTCTGTGAAGCCTATGTTGCTCTTTTTCTTTAGGACTTATTTTCATTTCCACCTAGCTGATGATTATATGATGTGTATTTTACTCTTGTACCTTCTCCCTCTTACTTTTGAATTGTAACTCTCACATTTTATTTTTTCGTTGGGCTGGTTACAAGTTCAAACTTCCCTCTGTTTATATTACCCTTCATATTTCTGCAGCCATTTGTGGACACCAATTCCTTTCCCATTCTTTCAAAATCTTCCATCTAGTGGAAAGGAGGCAACCATTTTCACATGTTACGTCAGACCATTGATACCTCTACCTCAGCATTGCCAGTGGGGAAGGTCTGCAGCTTGGTGGTGGAGGACCCTTGTTGTATGCTGAAGTTCCCAGGCATCTTCAGATAGGGTGTGGGGGGGAAATAATATCTGGTAACCGGCAAGCCATTGCCATTCATTGTAGTAAAAATTGAGCTAGATGGACCACTGGTTTTGACCCAGTATAGACTGGCTACCTATGTTTTTATGTGCATCAGCCTCCCTTAACCTGCTGCCGTCCTTAGGCTTTGGATTACAATTCCTTTGACCCAGGCAGCCATGTCAGTGCTTAGGAAGTTCTAGTCCAAAACATCTGGAGGGCACCAGGTTGGGGAAAGGTGGGCTACCCTGATTGGCAGCAGCTCTACAGGGTGTGAGGCAGTGATCTATCTTAGTCCTCCTTGGAGATACCAGACCCTGATCTGAGGAAACATGTGCTCTTTCCCTAAGCTGGGAGCTTTCCCATTAAATCAGAAGCTTACTGTAGTTTTACCAAGCATCTTTCCCTGATGAGAAATCAAGAGAAACAAAGAAATAGTAAAAGCCCTCCTTAGTAATTATCAGGATGTTAAAGATGATGACTATTGACTGTGATGAGTTAGCTCATGTCAGATTCACACTGTCATCATGGTTTCTAATAAATTATGAAATGGCCTTTTTCCTTCTACAATTGAGCTATGGCATTATATTAGGGTGGGAAGAATATCTGGCTGGTATTGACTGGACTTGGACAACATTATTGTGTATGTGAATCTGATCCACTTTCAAAAGATTCAGTCAGCAGAAAGCGGGATATTTGGCATCTAACTCCTTTAAATAGTCAAGCTCTTAAGGGAAATAGTGGATCAGCGATATGAACAAACCATAATGACCTTACAAACATAATTGCATTGCTAATAATAATGATAATAGCACTAGTATTCACAGTCATCATCATCATCATTTTCGGGCTCATTGCCCCGCCCCCAAATTAGTAACTTCTTCAGGACGTTGCTGCCTGCTACAATAACTTAACATCATCACCAGCAACAAAAACTTAAATGAAAAGTTACAGGTAGGTAGCCGGGTTGGTCTGAGTTGAAGCAAAATAAAAAAATTCTTTCAGTAGCACCTTAAAGACCAACTAAGTTTTTATTTTTGTATGAGCTTTCATGTGCATGCACACTTCTTCAGATATCTGAAAAGGTATTTTAAATGAAAAGGGTAACCGTTTCGACAGCATTATTTCTGCTTCTTTCCACAGCAACATGAATGTGAAGAAGCAGAGCATGGATAATCAATCATCTTTCTCAGAATTTCTCCTCTTGGAATTCTCAGATGTTCGGGAACTACAAATTCTTCATTCCATTATATTCCTGGTATTGTATTTGGCAACTGTCACAGGGAATCTTCTCATCATCTCTGCAGTAGCCATTGACCACCACCTGCACACCCCTATGTACTTCTTCCTGATGAACTTGGCCATGCAAGACCTGGGACAAGTTTCAGTCATTAATCCCAAATCCATGCTCAATTCCCTCATGAACACCAGGTACATTTCTTACTCTGGGTGTGTGGCACAAGTACTCTTCTTTGTCTTTTTTGTGGGATCTGATTTCTTTCTTCTCACAGTCATGGCATATGATCGGTATGTTGCCATTTGCAAACCATTACAGTATGGGATGCTGATGAATAGACAAACCTACATACAAATGATTGGCAGTGTATGGATCAGCAGCTTTTTCTATGGAGTGTTACACACTGGAGGTACCTTTGCATCCCCCTTTTGTTCCAATGTAGTCAATCAATTTTTTTGTGAAATCCCGCAGTTACTTAAGCTGGCCTGCACTGATTTGTATCTAATGGAAGTAGGAGTCCTCGTGTTAAGTGCTGTCATTGGGATTGGCTGTTTTATCTTCATCATCATAACTTATGTCTCCATTTTCACTGCCGTGCTGAAAATCCCCTCTACTGAAGGAAGGCAAAAGGCTTTCTCGACTTGCCTTCCCCATCTCATAGTTTATGCCCTATATGTATTTACTGGTTACTTTGCATACTTCAAGCCTCCCTCTAATACCTCACCACATCTAGATTTGGTATTTACAGTGATGTATTCCATGGTTCCACCCTTGATGAATCCAGTAATCTATAGCATGAGAAATAGGGAGATTAAAAATGCTCTGTCAAAGCTATTGGGTTTGAGTCACTCCTCTAGGAAAAACCTTTCCAGTCCTCTTTTGTAAAGGAAAATTCTGTATACAGTATACAGCCCACACACTGAGGTCCAGTGCTGAGGGCCTTCTGGTGAGTCCCTCACTGTGATAAGTGAGGTTATAGGGAACCAGGCAGAGGGGCTTCTTGGTAGTAGTCACCGCCCTGTGGAACGCCCTCCCAGCTGTCAAGGAAATAAATAACTATCTGACTTTTAGAAGACATCTGAATGCATTCGTGTTCAGGGATGTTTTTAATGTTTGATGTTTTATCGTGTTTTTAATATTCTGTTGGGAGCCTCTAAGAGTAGCTGGGGAAACCCAGCCAGATGGGTGAGGTATATATAAAAATCATCATCATCATCATCATCATCATCATCACACTAATGATAGAAAATTGGAAATCCTATAGGGAAACTTTGAAGAAACTAAATTGATTTAGCTTAGTTTTCTCAATCGATCTAGAATAGTTATATTGCTTATATTGCAAATTTTGAGAATCCGTTTGGTGTAGTGCTTAAAATATCCTTCTTTGCCCTGTGGTCCTCCACATGCTCTGGTCTCTGGATCCCATCATAAGTGAATTTGGGCTATGATGGCCAGGCCTTCTGCCAATGAAACAATCTGTGCCCTTTTAAAGTGGGTCTGGTGTTTGTTTTTGTTTGTTACTCTATTATGTATTTTTGTGTTTTTATATTTTAAAAAGCCCTGTGATCCATTGATGAAAGGTGGTATAGAAATTATTTTGTTCTTTTTGTTTTGCTTAATCTGAATTTTACTGTATTTTTCTTATGGTCTTTTGATTGCAATAAGTTGAATGAAAGAACTTTCCATGGAAAAGTAAAACAGTGTAAAATATTTGAAGCCGCACTTACACCACTGCACCTGACAGTGGTTGCATACCCTCCAAAAGTCCTCAGATGTTCCCATTATTCGTGACTTTGTGCTATGCTGTCCAGGCCTTGGGCTAATGAAACAATCTATGACTTTAAAAGTGGGCCTTTTTATTGTTTTTGCCCGATACTCTATTATGTATTTTTGTGTTTTTATGTTGTAAACTGCACTGTGATCTGTGGATTAGGGTGGTATAAAATTTATGTAATTGTTGATTGCTTAATCTGAATTTTATTGTATTTCACTTATGGTATAAGTAATAAGGTGAATTAACGAATTTCCCATGGAAAAGTAAAGCAAAGGGAAACATTTTAACTCACACTTACACTACTGCAACTGACTGTGGTTGCATACCCTCCAAAAGTCCTCAGAATAAAACGTCCCTATTTTAATCAGAGGAATGTTGGAGGGTATGTGTTTTACCTGACTTTTACCTGGCTCAAGTTAATGGTTCAGAGTGTTTGTCCTGCTTGCACCTATGACAAGAATCAGCCCCTGGTGAACTATGTATAGCTCTTGATATAACATATTTGTTGTCCATTGCAATGGAAGGCAACAGTCTTCCTATTTTATAATAGTACTTTTTACTTTTTTCCATATCAAAAGTTATGTTTCTCACTCAACAATTATATTCTAATTCAACAAACTAGTGACTTCCTGCTCCACCAACATCGATGTTTATAACTCAGATTACATACAATTGCATTTTAAGGTTCGCCCTTATCTAATTTCATCCTCTCTAATATGTTTTTTTGTAGTACAGTGGTACCTCAGGTTACAAACACTTCGGGTTACAGTTTCTGCTAACCCAGAAGTAGTACCTTGGGTTAAGAACTTAATTTCAGGATGAGAACAGAAATTGTGCGCCAGTGACGCGGCAGCAGAGGAGGCCCCCCTACCTAAAGTTGTACCTCAGTTTAAGAACAGTTTCATGTTAGGAATGGACCTCCTGAACGAATTAAGTTCTTAACTAGAGGTACCACTGTAGTATTTTGTTTGTTTTTCCATATTAAAAGTTACATTTGTTACTCAACAATTATGTTCTAATTCAACAGAACTAATGACTTCCCACTCACCCAACATCGATATTTTAACTCAGATTGCATACAATTACATTTTAAGGTTCCGTCTTATCTAATTTCATCCTCCCTAACATTATATATATATATATATATATATATATATATATATATATATATATATACACACTGCTCTTTTCTTACACTTCAAGCCCTGCTGTGGTCTTCACATAAGGGAAATAAATTTTTATATAGACCAGAAATGGTTCCAGTCTTCTTTAAAGGATTCTAAATCTGCATCTTTTATCAGTGCCATCAATTCTGCCATCTCTGCATCTTCCAAGATTATCATCAACCATTCTTCCTTCATTCCATTTCTGCTGCTGTAGTCACATATATCAATATCATTGAGGGATACTTTGGGATTTCGCTGTCTAGTATCCCCAGGAGGGAGGATTCTCGCCTCCTGGCAAAAGTCACTTTATTCCCCCCCCCCTTAATTTCATTATGTTCCAAAAAGCCTTTGAGAAGGCATTGGGTGACCCCGATAATATTAAACAATGACAGGACTCTTGCCAATTTAAATGCCTTCATAAAAATGATGGACAGCATGCAAGAAGAGGCTCTCGCTCAGAAGATAATGAGCCTCAAACAGAGAAATAGTCCAGTGGCTGCATCCTGGATGGATTTCAACATGTACGTTCAGTCAGTCGACACGGAGTCTGAGTTAACCCTTGATGGGTCGGGTTGATAAGGCTATACCAAACAGCGTAAAAACGTCACACACAAACACACACACCCCCGATAATAATAGAAGGTGAACCAGAATTGAAGTGTCACAGTTGTTGGACTCTCAATGGAGGGGGTGGAGATTGCAGTATTTCATAGCTTGGAAAGGTTATGGAAATGAGGGAAATTATTGGGAGGATTCTGGGAATGTGTAACCCTGGGTTACAGGTAGAATTCAGCCACAGGTACCCAAACAAACCCAAACCAAGAGGAGGGAGGGGGGAGTATGAGGTTATGGAAACGTCAGCATGTCCAGGAGGGTGCCTACTCGAGAGTAAGGCCATGGCAGACACACATACCCGACTGGCATGTCCCCTCCCTCCTGGGAGATCGTTCGTGAGCTTCTTGAGCGTTCTTCAGCCCGAACATCACAGTGACTGGTGATGTGAAGCACCACTGCACTTTAATGATCCGCAGAGGTTTGCGCAGTAGCGTGACAGACTCAGTAGCACAGCTTTTGGGCTAAGCTAGTTTATTTACATATAAACAGACTTGGAGCTCTTCATTATGGCTCCCTCTCTCTCAGGGCAGTCTCAAGCAGGTCAGGCGCCCTGGCGCTGAGGTGTGGAGATCGCTCCGGCGCCCCCGCCCTCACAGCGCACAGCACGGCTTCCACGTGGCTTCACCGCTCAGTGCCTCCCCCTGCCGGCCCTGCCGCCCCGTGCCACCGGAACTGCACCTAGAGCCGGGCCTGCTCTCTCTAGCATCACAGGCAGTAAAGAGAATGAACAAAGGAACAATAGTTCCACTCCAGGAACACGTAAGACAAACATCCTGTCTACGTCACTTCCACTCTGTGGAATGAAAACACATACAGTCATATGATACACAATAAACCTATGACTGCACACGGGGAATGAATCTCCCAACAGGAAGAAGATGAAGAGAGTGAGGCAGAGTGGGAATAGAGGGGAACCTGCAAGGAGAAGATGATGTGGAAGAGAGTGAGGATGACTGGTGGGAAGGGCTAGACAGCGAACCTCAGAAAGAGGGAGGACAGGAAGAGGAGGAGGAGGAGGAGGAGGAGGAGGATAGGGGAGGGGAGGGGGTGGTGTCATGATCATGCCTGCCCAAAACCAGGATTTGCAGCCTCAGTTAGAAACCAGCCAGCAGCAGAGAAGATTGGATTTCTCTCAGGCAGAGGAGAGCCGGCACCCCCTCCTCTTGTTGACACGAAAAGGAATAGAGATAAGACAGTAGCTGGAAGCAGGCTGGAACAAAGCCAAAGCTCTCAGGCAGGCAGGCTCAAAAGCAAGATAGAGCTTTTCTTCACCAGAAGAGGAGTTGGTTGACCCAGTGAGCCCAAGAATCTGATGAATGGGAAGGGTTTTAGACAGAAAACAAACCAAGAAATGCAAAGCTCATAGGTTCAGTATATTCTGCAGACACTGGAAACATTCCTCAGAAGGGTCAACTTGAGTGTACTAATGCAGTGTTTCTCAACCAGTGTGCCTCCAGATGTTTTGGGACTACAATTCCCATCATCCCTAGCTAGCAAGACCAGTGGTCAGGAATGATGGGAGTTGTAGTCCCAAAACATCTGGAGGCACACTGGTTGAGAAACACTGTACTAATGGACGATAGGCAAGAGTGCTCTGAGGCTAATTGCTTTGTCTGCAATAAATCTTCAAGTTAATTACTCTGGCGTACTATGTTATCAAGCTGGCTGCCTAGGCTCATTACACTCATTATTAACATTGATAGTTAGAGCTATCCATGCCAGAAGAAATTCATGAAGCTGGGTATATCTGATAACGCTGTAGTGGAATGATTAGTTCCCTTCACAGTTCTGTTATTCTCATGATAACCAAAACAAACAGACTTTCCTAATCAAATTAGCAAAATTAACCAAAATGCAAAATAAAAAAATATCCTTCCAGTAGCACCTTAGAGGCGAACTAAGTTTATCATTGGTCATACCAATGACAAACTTAGTTGGTCTCTAAGGTGCTAGTGGAAGGAATTTTTTAAAATTTTTCCGACTACGGAAGACCAACACGGCTACCTACCTGCAACTAACCAAAATGCAGTATTGTTTCTCTAAAGTCCTAATGTGGATGTGTTTTGAATTCCTGTGAGAGTAAATCTCTAGAAAGACAGGAGAGTTATTAATAAGTCTCTTCCCCATGTTGATTCATGTTTTTTGTCATCATAAATCCAACTGCTGGAGGATTACTATAAAATTGCAGGTATGGGTAGAGTGATATGCAGTCATTTAATTTCACTGGAGAAGCATACTGCAGAGAACCCTAGGTAGAACAAAAATAGTAAGATAACTTTCTATATTTTTCACTTGCACTTAGAATGAAAGTAATGTATTGATCATCTTTCCTTCTGTCTCCCTAACTCTCATATTCTCCTCTACACAGATAGTCACTCTCCTGCAACTATCTACCTTTGTTCACAAATCTTGCATAACACAAAGTACCTCAGGATGTGTTGCATCTATTTTCTGGATATTTTCAGATACTTTCACACTAGGAAGTGAAGTGTAACTTGGATTACATGAATTTGTTATAATTTTTTAACACAGTGGTCTGCAGTTGGCAACCGTAAAGTGGATGAAAAATAATAATAATAATAACAATTGTAAATAAAATGGGCTCCACTTTTAACATCTGGCTTTCTGCTTTCTTCCATAGCAACATGAATGTGAAGAAGCAGAGCATGGATAATCAATCATCTTTCTCAGAATTCCTCCTCCTAGAATTCTCAGACGTTCGGGAACTACAAATTCTACATTTCATTATATTCCTGGTATTGTATTTGGCAACTGTCACGGGAAATCTTCTCATCATCTCTGCAGTAGCCTTTGACCATCATCTGCACACCCCTATGTACTTCTTCCTGATGAATTTAGCCTTGCAGGACCTGGGGCAAGCTTCAGTCATTATTCCCAAGTCCATGGTAAATTCCCTCTTGAACACCAGACGCATTTCCTACTCTGGGTGTGTTGCACAACTACTCTTCTTTGTCTTTTTTGTGGGATCTGATTTCTTTCTTCTCACAGTCATGGCATATGATCGGTATGTTGCCATTTGCAAACCATTACAGTATGGGATGCTGATGAATACACAAACCTACATACAAATGATTAGCAGTGTATGGATCAGCAGCTTTTTCTATGGAGTGTTACACACCGGAGGTACCTTTGCATCCCCCTTTTGTTCCAATGTAGTCAATCAATTTTTTTGTGAAATCCCACAGTTACTTAAGCTGGCCTGCACTGATTTGTATCTAATTGAAGTAGGAGTTATTGTAATAAGTGCTGTCTTTGGGATTGGCTGCTTTATCTTCAACATTATATCCTATGTGTACATTTTCACTGCCGTGCTGAAAATCCCCTCAACTGAAGGAAGGCAAAAGGCTTTCTCAACTTGCCTTCCCCATCTCATTGTTTACTGCCTATTTGTATTCACTTCATACTTTGCTTTCTTTAAGCCTAGCTCATTACATCTGGATTTGGCATTTACAGTGATGTATTCCATGGTTCCACCCTTGATGAATCCAGTAATCTATAGCATGAGAAATAGGGAGATTAAAAATGCTCTGTCAAAGCTATTGCGTTTGCGTCACTCCTCTATGAAAAACCTTTCCAGTCTTATTTTGTGAAGGAAAATTCTGCATGCACTATAATACTAATGATAGGAAACTGGAAATTCTTTGAGGAAACTTTAGCTTAGAATAGATTTAGCTCAGTTTTCTCAATTGATCTAGAAGGGTTACCGGTATATTGTTTATATTGCAAATTGTGAGTATTGGTTTAGTGGTTAAAATTTCCTTCTTTGCCCTACAGCCCTCCACATGCTTTGGTCTCTGGCCACCATCATAAGTGACTTTGGGCTATGCTCAGGGCCAGCTCATCGTAGACCCCCGGTGGCGCAGGGCACCATGGCGCCGGCCCGCCAGGAGGGCGCCGCGAGCTGCGCCCGCCCGCTGGCCGGCCGGTCCGCCGGTCCGCTGCGCAGCTGCGCGCGGTGCCCACCTGCCCACCGCGCTGGGAAATGGGGCGGGAGGGCGCCGGAGAGATCACGCTGTGTCTGCCCGCCCGCCGCGCAGCAGCGCCGCGCCCACCCGCCCACCGTGTTGGGGGACGGGGCGGAAGGGCGCCGGAGAGATCCGGCGCACCATGGCGACAGGGGCGCCATAGGGCGCTGGAGAGATCCGGCGCACCATGGCGACAGGGGCGCTTAAGACGGCGCTGGCTATGCTAATTAAATGAAATGTGGCCTTTTAAAGTGGATGGGGTTATTGTTTTTGTCTGTTACTCTATTATGCATTTTTGTGTTTTTATATTGTAAACTGCCCTGTGATGTGTGGATGAAGGGTGGTATAGAATTGTTATGGTTATTGTTTTGCTAAATCTGAATTATACAGTTTTGTACTTCAGTTATGGTTCATTGACTATAATAAGTTGAATGAACGAATTTTCCACAGAAATATAAAGCATGGGGAAACATTTTAACCCACACTTACACCACTGCACCTTACCATGGTTGCATACTCTCCAAAGTCCTCAGTTGAAAATGTCCCTCTTTTCACCAGAGGAATGTTGGAGGGTATGTGTATTACCTGACTTTTACCTGGCTCAAGTTAATGTTTCAGAGTGTTTGTCCTGCTTGCACCTATGATACAAGAATCAGCCCCTGGTGAACTATGTATAGCTCTTGATATAACATCTTTCTTGTCCACTGCAATGGAAGGCAACAGTCTTCCTCTTTTTTGTAATAGTATTTTGTTCTTTTTTCCATATCAAAAGTTACATTTGTTACTCAACAATTATATTCTAATTCAACAAAACTAGTGGCTTCCTGCTTTAAATACTAAATACTAGGCTTTAAAGGTCAGCACCAACACTTTGCATTTTGCTTGGAAGTGTACTGGTAGCCAATGTAGGTCTTTCAGGACTGGTGTTATATAGTTTCAGCAGCCATTCCCAGTCACCAGTCTAGCTGCCACATTCTAGATTAGTTGTAGTTTCCAGGACACCTTCAAAGGTAGCCCCATGCAGAGCGCATTGCAGTAGTTCAAGCGGGAGATAACTATAGCATGCACCACTCTGGCAAGACAGTCTTTGGGGAGGTAGGGTCTTAGCCTACCAGATGGAGCTGGCACACGATTGATACATGAATATTTATCCTAAAAATTGTATTTCCCCACAATTATGCCCAATATGTGCATTTTGCAAACAAGTTTTATTTCTAATATGTGTTTATTTCCTGTGGGATAATAAAAAACTTTATTCACGTTAGCCAACGGCCATAGCAACATAAAACAAGCAGTATATACAGATAAAAACAACAATAGGTAAAAAGGACAATCAAATAACCAAGATTATCGTTCAGATAGTGGCCCTTAATCTCATTGCACCCTCAATAAACCTAGCAACCTTTACTGTTGTCTGATCATTTTGGTCTGATAGAAGAAAGAACAATGTGGCCGCAGATGGGTGGCTTGGGATGTTAAGTAAGATTGGGGTAATGATCTCATTCCTCAGATCTTTATAAAGGGGACAAGACAGGAGAACATGAGCTACTGTTTCCGTATTGCCATCTCCACAGGGGCAGAGTCGTTTCTCAGTTGGAATCTTTTGGTATCGGCCCTCAAGTACGGCAGAGGGCATCACATCCAATCTGGCCAATGTGAAGGCATGTCTATATTTAGGGATAGTTAATTTATACAAATATGGTGCCAAGAAATCAAAATGAGAAGAGGAAAAAAGGCATACCAAGGAAAGAATTTATTTATAATGGCCAGATTGTTCTGTTGCTCTCAGACTAAGTCCTTCAGGTTCTGTCCAATTAGGCCTTTTGCTTTAGTAAAGCTCATCATGAGGAGCTGATGTGGGTGAAGTCCTCAGGAGAGGAGTTTTTGATGCACTATTTTAATCCACACACTTTTATGGGGGTCTTGTGTCACTAAGGGCAATAGACCAGATGGATTTAGATTTAGACGGAGCCAATAATTAAGAGTTCTTGGCCAGTACCGAGCTTCTACAGAGGGAAGACTTGCCTCCAGTCGTAATGCTGCATTTGGGACACAAGGTGGTACAGAGAAAATCTGCCTTAGAAATTTGGATTGGACAGTTTCAAGAATGCTAAAATAGTTACCCGTCCAAATTCGGGCCCCATAAAGTATCTGCGCCAAAGATTTGGCTTGAAAAACTTCTAGGGCTGCTGGGATGTATTTGCCACCCTTCATATGGAAAAAGCGGGACAGCATCTTAGCACTTTGGGCTGCTTTTTCTTTGACACATTTTTTATGTACATCCCATGATCTCATTGACTGGAAGACTATGCCCAGGTATTTAAAGGCTTTAACCTGCTCGATTGGTTGATTGTCCATACTCCAGTTTTGTGATTTATGTTTCCTTGTGAAAACCATGACTTTGGTTTTCTGATAGTTTACCACCAGCTGCTCTCTCCTGCAGTATGCTGAGAATTCTCCTATCGGCCTTTTTAGGCCTATTTTTGTTCAGGATAGGAGGACCGCATCATCAGCATATAAGAGCACTGAGATTGGTTTTGCAGCCAATTTAGGAGCATGGAACTCCGATGATGTTAGGCTTTTGACCATGTCATTAATATATAGGTTAAATAAAGCTGGGGCTAGAATACAGCCTTGCTTAATCCCCTTGGTGACTGGTACAGGGCCTATGAGTTGACCATTTGTGCTGCATCTTACATACAGCACAGTATCTTTATATAGACCAATAATCAAAGATGCTTGTCTATGCTTGAAGTATTCAATTTGGCCCAGAGTCTTACTCATGAAATTGAGTCAAAGGCAGCCTTCAAATCAATGAAGGCTGCATATAGGACCCCACAGGTTTTCTTGGCGTATTTGTCAATAAGATGCGCTAAGACAAAACAATGATCTATGGTAGATCTGCCTTGCCTAAATCCAGCTTGTTCCTCCACCAAGATAGCCTCGGCGTCCATCCAGCTAGTTAATTTGATATAGAGGTGTTTTGCATATAATTTGCTAGGTATAGGTAAAAGGCTAATAGGTCTGTAACTCGCTGGGTCCGATGTGGGGCCATTTTATAGATTGGGATGATTATCGCCTTGGCCCACCCTTCGGGAAGTAGGCCCATTGAGTCAATCTGGGAGAATATTGTCGCCAGCAGGGGGGCCCACCAACCAATATTGGTCTTCAAGAGTTATGCGGGAATATAGTCTATGCCTAGGGCCTTGTTGTTATTTAGCTGTGCGATTAATTTCTTTGCCTCCTCTGTGGTTACAGGTGGCCAGTGCGGTAAAACCTCTGGTTGAAAAGTTGGCTAGTCGAACCAGCTTGCTAGATCCCTCACCGTTTTTGGCAGTATTCTGAATTGCAGATGATAAGTGTGTTTTCAGCAATTCCTGTGGGAGCAAATCTCCAGAAAGACTGAAGAGTTGTTAAGAAATCTCCTCCCCATGTTGACAAATGTTTATTGTCATCATAGTAGATCCAAGCATAGGAAGATTTTTATAAAATTGCACGTATGGCTCAATAGATATGCAGTCATTTAATTTCAATGCAATGAAACAGAATCTGAAGTGGAGAGAAATCTATGAAGAATAATAGTAAGCTGCTTATACTCATTTTCTCAATTGCACTTGCAATGAAAATAATAAATCCCTTCAACTCTATGTCCCCTCTCCTCCTCTCTATTTCTCTGCCATATTCTCTCTTCCACATATAGTCACTTTGTAACTCTCTCTTTGTGCAACTCTCTTTCTCTTTTCATGGCTAGAACAACACAAAGTACATCAACGTGTGTTTTGTCTGTTTTTGTGTTTCTATACTTTTCATTCATGCCAGTCACAATATACTTTTTTTTCTTTGTGCTGTTCACAAGTCCAAGCTTCCCTTTGTCCATACTATTTTATGTTCTCATTTTGTATTTTTATTCTAGATATTCCAAAAACTTCAAAAAACAACAACATTTGATAGCAGTGTACAATTTTTCAGCTGTACCACAAAATGCCAAGTTTTGCCTATCAAGAACTCTGACCGAAGCCTAATTTTTGTTGCTTGTTAATACTGTTAGCATGGTTGGGATTCCTCTAATGTGAATTGCTCCAATGTTCTTCCAGTCTTTTGAACCCACTTCTTGCAGGGTTGGTGCACCATTTATTTATTTATTTACTTACTTATTTATGAAAAACTTGCAGACAGCACAGGTCTTCACTGCTCATGCAGTGCATAAGAGAAAATCTTGATTTTAGGGAAATCATATGATACATTAGAATAGAATAGAATAGAATAGAATAGAATAATTTATTATTGGCCAAGTACATTTTATAATACTTGGAATTTGTTTTGGCTACATTGCAATGTAAACATACACACATTGTTCCACTCACAATACAAATAAGCAAAGAAACCCACCCATAATCGACCTCCCCTTCAGCTACACATCTACAAATTTAACAATTTAATGGCACAGGGGGAAAAACTGTTCCTGTGCCTGGCCAATTTTGTATATGAAGACCTGTAGCGACGTCCAGGTGGGAGTAAATCTAGCAGATGATGACCGGGATGTGAAGGATCTGCTGCAATTCTCTCTGTTCTCTTCTTAACTCTGGTAGCATAGATTGTCTCTATTGTAGGCAAGCTAGCACCAATTACCATTTCTGCAATTCTTACAGCTTGTTGGAGCCCTTTTTGTGTGTGTCTTGGAGGCTGTACCATACCAAGCAGTAACAGAATTCTGTTCTTATCTATGTTGTCACAAATTATCACTGCAATAGGTTAGAAGGGACACTGTAAATCAAGTCTGGAACCATACCATCTTCTTTTGCAGACAGTGCAGGACTCTTTCTTGACATCCTATTCTTTAAAAATAAAAATAAAAAACCCTTTAACCACTTTGTTCTGCTTTCTTCCACAGCAACATGATTGTGATGGAGCAAATCATAGTTAATCAGTCCTCTCTGTCAGGATTTCTTCTTCTAGAATTCTCAGAGCTTCGGGAGCTACAGATTTTATACTTTGTTGTGTTCCTTGCTTTTTATCTGGCAGCACTTACAGGAAATATTCTCATCATCTCTGCAGTAGCCTTTGACCATCACCTGCACACCCCCATGTACTTCTTTCTGATGAACTTGGCCTTACAAGACCTTGGCTCAGTTTCAGTCATTATGCCGAAATCCATGGCCAATACCATCTTAAATACAAGGTACATTTCTAATCCGGGATGTGTTGCTCAAGTCCTCTTTTTTCTCTTCTTCATAGCATCAGATTTCTTCCTCCTTACAGTCATGGCATATGATCGGTACATTGCCATTTGCAAACCGTTACAATATGAGATGTTGATGAATAGGCAGGTCTGTACCCAAATGATCACTAGTGTATGGATCATCAGCTTTTTCTATGGAGTGTTACATACTGGGTGCACGTTTGCACCCCCTTTTTGTTCCAATCTGGTCAATCAGTTTTTCTGTGAAGTCCCAGAGTTACTTAAACTGACTTGCTCTGATTTGTACCTACTTGAAATTGGAGTTCTTGCATTCAGTTTAGTCATTGCGTTAGGCTGCTTCATTTTCATCGTTGTAACTTATGTGTACATATTCAGCTCAGTGTTGAAAATCCCCTCTAGTGAAGGGAGGCAAAAGGCCTTCTCAACTTGCCTTCCACATCTCATGGTTTGCTCCCTATTTGTATTCACTGGATATTTTGCTTACCTTAAGCCCATATTTAATAGCCCACCACACCTTAATTTGGCATTTACAGTGATGTATTCCATGGTTCCACCCTTGATGAATCCAGTAATCTACAGCATGAGAAATAAGGAAATTAAAAATTCTCTGTCAAAGCTGTTGGGTTTAAGACACTCCTCTATGAATACCTTTCCCAGCCGATTATGTAAATGTAAATTCTGTATATAACTCTAATGATAGGAAACTGTAAGTCTGATGAGGAAAGTTTGCATAAGTTACATATATTCAGCTAAGGGCTGCTTTACAAGGCAAAACTGAACTAACATATTCAAATTTGAAGAGCACTTTTTATTATTAAGCATTACGAATGTTCCCAATAGTATCAACTGTTCAGTAGTCATACAGATGTTTTTCAGAAGGTGATGAACAAGAGTCTTAGACGTTTTTATGTATAGACTGGTTTCCTGCTACAGCAAGACCTTGAGCAAGATAACCTTTCAAGTCAGTCCCTGCTCTGATTCCTTGATGCAGAATCAAAATTCGCTTTGTTTCATGAAAGCAGGCTCATTCTATTACACTAGCTCAGCTGAGCCAATCAATCTTTACATAGACATCAAATTATGTTTGCAAAATTGAAGTTTAAATTAAACTGATCACAAAGCAAAAAAGCATCATATTTATATGTAAGTATTATGCATTTATTTATTTATTATTTGAAAAATTGTTTCCTACGAAGCATTTCAAATCTATTTTACCATACAACAAAACACATATCGTATATAAAATTGCAGGAATAAAGTGTATCACAGACTTGTGAAGGAAATGCCTTTGCACTGCAATTTTTTTGGGACCCTAGGTTTGTAATAGAATGATGGGAAGTTTTGCTGTTGATTTGTTTGTTTGTTTGTTTGTTTAAAATGTACCAACGTTTGCCAGCTCTGTTTACTGTATTGGCTGATGGTTGCTGACTTGCCCTGTCAACTTGCCCTGTACGGAAATACTTCTATGAACCTTGTGTTTGTGTAAAGTTGACAATGGCTAAAGAGTTATAACAAATACTATAAGTATATATGCATGTGTTAGGATGTACCAGGCTTTGGCATAATTTGTTAATTAAATGCTAATTATAGAAATGTATAAAAGACTTTGTACTTTGGGACGGTACCTTTGGGTACCTGATGTGCAGCAGAAATAAAGAACAGAGCCTATTTTGGCTTGCCTTGCTTTGTATATTCCTTGGTTGCGTTTGATTCAAGAAGCTCCCTACCTGCGAACAGACAGGCTCAGCAGAATTAGCCACTCCATTGACAAAATGATTACATATATAAAAACAATTTGAAATGCAATGCAGGAACACATTCCTCTTCAACCAAGTCTTTGGCTGATTAACATCCAATATCCTTTTATATGTATTTATGGGAGGGTATTGGTATGTTTTGTTTTCCTTCTTGTTTTTATTATGTATTTTGTGTTTCTATCTTTTTATACTGTGAACCACCCTGAGAGCTTTGGATGAAGAGTGGTATACAAATTTCAGAAATAATAATAATAATAATAATAATAATAATAATAATAATAATAATGGCTTGTTGAAGGATGAACAGGCCCCAAAGGACAATAGAAGTGACATCTAATATATAAAAGGAAGAACTTCCAAAAGATAGGTGCCTCCAAAAGATAGGTGCCTATATTGTATAGGAAATGGATATCCTAATGAGCTGGTACCTTCAGGATACCCTCTTCTAATGAGCACAGTGACCCATTAGGAATGGGACATTGTGTCCCATAGCTGCATAGGTTTTGTCTCTCCATATCTGTACCAGGACCTTAGCCTGGTAGATAATTTTCAGCAAGCACAATTCTTTTAGCAGCTGTCTATTTCTGCTTAAGTGAACCATCAAGTTCAGAAATTTTATGAAGCTTCTGAGTCAGCCTCATGGGCAACCTCACATAGAGCACATTACAGTAATCCAATATGAAGGCTATCTCTACATGGACACCAATAGTCAAGCTATTCCAGTCCAGAAGTTACCATAGCTGACTTAACACTTAAAGTTGGTGTAATGGCACCCTTAGCCATGGAAGTCATTGGTCTTCCAATGACCAAGATGGATCCAGGTGGACTCCTCCAAGGGAGTACAACCCCATTTCAAATAACTCTTCCTCAGCATCAGTATTAAAATGGTGAGGGAAGATGTCACTAGTATGTGAGGTGATACAAACCCATTCTCCACAACAGCCTGTTGCATTGGGCAGTCTTGTCAAATCCTACTTCTTTGGAATAAAATAGAAAGGGGGAGGTGAGATAGGACTTATCCTAATGGTCTTCTGGGACAAATCCAAAGAGGGGAGAATGGTAGCACACTTTTATATGGTGCTTTGAGAAACTTCATCAACTACAGAATGTGGTGCCCTACCTTTTGAAGAGCAGCAACCCATTCATCACTACTTCACCTATCCAGAAGCAGCTTTATTTGCTAACAAAACAACAACAACAACAACAACAACAACAACAACAACAACAACAACAAATGCAAAAACTCCCAGACTGAATTCAAAGTGCTAGTTTTGACCTACAAAGCCCCAATGGTCTGGGTTGTGGTTATGATAGGGAAAATCTCTAAAGAGAAGAGAGAAGACACAGGTTATGGGAACAGCTGCCAGAAAGTACTTAGCACAGAAAGTTTAGACAAAGAGCAGGAGGGTGAGAGAGTTAACCAAAACTTGTTTACATAAAGTTCTTTGTTTTATAATACTCCTGTTTGAGCCTGCTTGAGTTTTAATGAAAATTTACACCTCTTGAAATAGGTATAGTCTACCAGATTTTATCTAATATAATATTATGAATTATGGTGCTGGAGGAGACTCTTGATAGTCCCATGGACTGCAAGAAGATCAAACCTATCCATTCTGAAGGAAATCAGCCACGAGTGCTCACTGGAAGGACAGATCCTGAAGCTGAGGCTTCAATACTTTGGCCACCTCATGAGAAGAGAAGACTCCCTGGAAAAGACCCTGATGCTGGGAAAGATGGAGGGCACAAGGAGAAGGGGACGACAGAGGACGAGATGGTTGAACAGTATTCTCAAAGCTACTAAGATGAGTTTGACCAAGCTGCGGGAGGCAGTGCAAGACAGGAGTGCCTGGCGTGCTCTGGTCCATGGGGTCACGAAGAGTCGGACACGACTAAATGACTAAACAACAACAACCAGATTATACCTGTATTTGCAAGTCAAGTAGGTGTTATTTGCTGTGCTACACAGCTTACTATGAGGCTAAATTGCAACCTAATCCTTAAAAATAAAATATATCTTATTTTTAAACAACTAACACATAATATTGATTGCCAATGCTCTCACCTTGCTAAGATTACTAGGCTAAAAAAATGTTTTGAAAAATTACATTCAAAAACTGATGACAACATAACTCACCTGCCCACCATTTCCTTCCCTGTCCTAGTCTACTTAGTAGCAGTTGCCTTTAATTTCTCTCATCTGAGCTGGTTATTGTCAATGTTTAATTTCTAGTAAGGAGGAAGTAGTAGTTGTTGTCAGGTCTCAAATATGTGTAGAAATACCACTGTGATCTAGAAGCCCTGCTTAAAGTCTCTGGAAATAGGGGACTCTTGCTAGCTATTCAGTGAGGGGAATGCACTATTACTTGCACTCAGGACAACTTCCGTCTAGTTCTAGTTTGAGGAGTGAACCATAAAACTAAAAATGGGAGCCAGGTCTGTAGCCTACTAATCCCTACACTATCATCCATCTATCTATCTATCTATCTATCTATCTATCTATCTATCTATCTATCTATCTATCTATCTATCTATCATCTATCTATCTATCTATCTATCTATCTATCTCTATCTATCTGAAATCAATAATTCTATCACTAACATTACTTTAATTCTCTAGCCATTTAAATATATTTAGAATTCCCTCAGAGACACTGCTGTTGTATTTGATTGGACTCATGTCAGCCTATCTCCAGAGGCCAACTTAGAAAAGCTACACATAAAGCTTCCTACAAAAGCGTCCTTCGGACGTCATCTTACCTTTGAGCCAGATACATGAACTTCTGGCAAACAATTGCAGATTTCCATTTCAGAGAAACTAGAAGAATGACTAGCTAAATAACTAGGATTTTGCAGATTATACAGCCACAGACAACTAGAAGGAGACAGGAAAACGGACAATATGTGAGCGATAGACCTTCACTGTGAGAAAGAGTGAGCGGTGAACAGATTTACTGTGGTGATGACTGACAAATCATCTGACAATGTGAGACAAAGGTGTGCACAAAAAAACTGATATTTGGGGATTAGGCCAGGGAAATGCCTGTTTTGGAATAACATAACTAGCTAGTAGAGAAATGTATAAAGAAACAGTTACAGCCAAAACCACAGGGGATTATTTAATAATTGTATAGACAGTGTTGTTCTTTTTCTTAAAATCATTCTTTCATCCACTATGATTTTCTTTTCTTTTTTTGTCAGGTGTTGGACTTAAATTTCTTCCAGTGGAATTACTCAGACATCTGTCTATGACTTTGGATGGAAGTCCCTTCCTTAAAAGGAATAATAACTATACTGGCCTAAATGCCTTCTTGAATCTTTATAGTCAATATCCTGTTAGGGATGACATCTAATGACTGGGTAATTGGTATTAAATATTCTGCTTTTATCGTCCCACACCACCATCTTTTCCTCAAATGTTTTATCTATATCCTTGTTTGCTGCTGTTCTTTGTGGGATGAGTCTCAGTTCTGTGTTAAAGTATGCTTTGTATGGATAAGGTCAAACATAAGAAGCTTACCATGGATTTAGTTACTGTTCAATACAGGACTTATTCCCAGGTAAGTGGGTATAGGGTTGCAGCCTTATGGATTTTTTGGTGTGTAAAAGTACTAAGACCTTGTTTGTAGAGAAGACGGCAAGACTTGCCCTCCAGGTTGGCAATACTGCTTAGAACATTTGTAACATTACCTGTGATCATAACCGTATAGAGTAGGAATCACCAGTATGGTTGCCTCCTTATGTTGTTGGACTCTAGGTCTCACCAGACTCAGCCAGCATAGCCAATGGTCAGCAATGTCGAGACCTGGAGTCCAAGGATCTGATGGAGAGCACCACATTGGCTGCCCCTGGTGTAGGCTCTATTGTTATATGCAATTAATTGAAAAGTACATGCCCTGTTTCTAGAACAGTCCATTCTGGCTGTTGGGTTGCTAACTGCAGCAGTATTTGCACAAACACAATCTAATCAGCATTATGTCTTCTGTCGGATATTACCCCTTGCCTTGCTAATCTTTGTTTTTCAAAATACTTGAAGGATGCCAACCACATAATTTGTTTATTAATGTTCTGCTATTTGATAAGCCAAACAGTGAATATAAATGAGTTTACATGTCACCAGTTCCTAAATATATATTCCGTGGGTTTTTTGGGGTGGTGGTGGTGGTGGTGGTGATATTATGTGTATCTTAAGAAAGTCAACATGACCCATTTGACTCATTTACTGTCCTCATAAGCATGCTCAAATATTGCATTTAGGCAGAATTAATCATTGTTCAAGGACATGGGCGACACTATAGCCTAAATCACAGAGCCTAGGGCTTGCCGATCAGAAGGTCGGCAGTTTGAATCCCCATGATGGAGTGGGTTCCCTGCTCCTGCCAACCTAGCAGTTTGAAAGCATGTCAAGTGCAAGTAGATAAATAGGTACCGCTCCGGTGGGAAGGTAAACGGTGTTTCCTTGTGCTGCTCTGGTTTCGCCAGAAGTGGCTTAGTCATGCTGGCCACTGTCTGTGGACAAACAGTGGCTCCCTCGGCCAGTAAAGTGAGATGAGCACCACAACCACAGAGTCGTTCACAAGTGGACTTAACGGTCAGGGGTCCCTTTACCTTTAACCATTGTTCAATTTTTAAAACATGCATATGGAACCTCTATTGAGATACATTTCAGGACACCACCATCCCATTTATGTCTTCCCTTCTCTGACAGGGGTGCATTACTGAATAACAATAAGGAAATGTTCAACCAAAGCACTATGACAGGTTTTCTTCTCTTGGAATTCTCTGAAATTCGAGAACTGCAGATTGTATGCTTTGTGACATTTTTCATTATCTACCTGACAGCTGTGGTTGGAAATCTGCTGGTGATCAATGTTGTGGCACTCAACCAATATCTTCATACTCCAATGTACTTTTTCCTGGTGAATTTATCTGCTGTCGACCTTGGTTACATCTCAGTCACCATTCCCAAAGCTATAGCTAACACCATACTGGGCACCAGGCACATTACGTATTCTGAATGTGTGGCTCAGGTCTTCTTCTTTGTTTTTTTTGCATCTTCCGAGTTCTTCCTCCTGACAGTCATGGCCTATGATCGATACATTGCCATTTGCAACCCACTGCAATATGAGCTACTTATGAACAAAATATCCTGCATTCAAATGGTAGTTAGTGTGTGGCTCGTTGGTCTTTTATATGCTGTTTTGCATGCTAGCTGCACATTTGGAATCATTTTTTGCTCTAATGTCATAAACCAGTTTTTCTGTGAAATCCCACAGCTTCTCCAGCTCTCATGCTCCAACTCATACATTTTTGAAGGAGGAGCTGTCATATTTTGTTCAGTGTTGAGCATGGGATGTTTTGGATTCATAATTATTTCCTATCTGCAGATTTTAAAAGCAGTGTTGAGGATCCCCTCTGTACAAGGAAGGGAAAAAGCCATCTCCACTTGCCTTCCCCATCTCATTGTCCTTTTTTTATTTTTCTTCACTGGAAGCATTGCTTACTTGGGACAAACATCTACTGGTAGGTCCTCCTCAGACATGGGGCTGATGCTTGCAGTGATATATTCAATCATTCCACCTTTCATGAATCCCATTATTTATAGCATCAGGAATAAAGATATCAAGACAGCACTTTGGAGGGTTATAAATATAAAATAAATTATGCAGTTTCACTTACAAATACTCTGTAAAATATGGGATACAACTTTCTTGGTGCAATACTCTATAACCTTCCACCCCACCCCCACCCCCAAAATACATGCCTAAACTCCCAGCAGACTTTGTGCAAACAATTTAGGATGAATGTTCAATAAACAGGTCATCTTGAAGTGGCCAGTGATCTGTAGGCATGATGTGTATTTTGCAAAGTGTGTGTGGTTTTGTCTTTTATTATTGAATTAATTTGTCTTGGTTTTCTAGTCATGGGTTGGACAAGAAGTTCTGCATGGCACTAAAGACTTTACCACTGGACATATTATCTGGGATCCCCAAGATTTCACCAGATATGGCCATTGCAATTTCAAGACTATCTTCATAAACAGAACAAAAAAAAAATTCCTTCCAGTAGCACCTTAGAGGCTAAGTTTGTCATTGGTATGAGCTTTTGTGTGCATGCACACTTCTTCAGATACACTGAAACAGAAACCATGCACACGAAAACTCATACCAATGACAAACTTAGTTGGTCTCTAAGGTGCTACTGGAAGGAATTTTTTTTTAATTTTTGTTTCAACTACATCAGACCAACACGACTACCTACCTGTAACTTCATAAACAGAATTAAAAATGTATTATTTTCTATTATGAAAACTAGGAGTTGCAGTTTGCTTCTTTTACCAATGAATCAGAACAAATGTCAATCAAGGGGGAAACCTGATTGATGCTTGTTCTGATTCAGTGGTTGCGTGTCGAGGTCACAGTACAACCCCCCAAGAAATTCACACATCACACCAAATTTAAGTCCAAGGTTTTTGGCATTATTTTGGCCACAACTTTATTTAAAATACAACCAATAGTGAGTGGTTGCTTAGGCATTGGTTAATCCATCTGTCCCCCACCCTGGGACGGATCAACACTGACTTCCGCTAGCCATCTAGCGAGGCTGAGAGAGGCTGGAGCTGTGCGACAGGCCCTATACCTCTCCCCGAATGTTCCCCAAGGCTCTTTCCTCTTGTATGGGCAAATCCCCTTGCAGGGGTACTGACAACAGCCCTCCGAGCCCCAGGATTCCTTTAATGGAATACCTCTATACACCGCAATTTTGAGGGATAGGCCCAGCCTTTCCATACCCCTCCACCAACCAAATTTTTAACCAATGCCTAACCGCCAACCTTACCAGTTGTGACAATTTGCTACACAGTAGGCAAAAACCAAAAGGCAACAGCCAATCAGCCAAATGGACAAAATTCCTACCAGGCCCCTGCTCCAAAGCAGACAACCCCATGACAGGCACAGCAATGTCAAACGCACAAAGCCCTTAAAGAGGGTGGGCGGGCAGGAGATCCGTTACTCTTGGCAAAAGTGAAACCCAGACGCAGTATGCTAGAGTTTATAAAGGCTATGGCTAGCAATCAAACTTGCAACATGACTTTCCCCCCAGCAACAGAAAATATGCCCAGTCACCCAGTGGCCATCTTGCCTAACCATCCCAGCTAACCTTGGGGTTGTCCTGTTAACCCTTCCGCAACTGGTGCTCTCCATGAATGGAGAACCCATTTAAACAGCAGGTTTTCCCAGGGAAAGTGGCAGGACAAAAACAACAACACTCGAACCTGTGCCTAGAAATTGCAGCACAAACAGAACTGTGGATGAGCCCTTAGTGCTTCAGTATACATTGGCTTCCACATTATTTGAATTCTGGCAGGAATTGTGGGTTTTAGAATGTTGAACAGATTATTCATTTTTAAAAACCTACTAT
The DNA here is from genome assembly GCF_963506605.1 of Zootoca vivipara. NCBI lineage: Eukaryota > Metazoa > Chordata > Lepidosauria > Squamata > Lacertidae > Zootoca > Zootoca vivipara. The sequence goes on along the minus strand of NC_083288.1, from coordinate 29,809,829 downwards.
TTTCATTTTTATGGGAAGCTTTCTTATGGAAAATATATTTAAAAAATAAAAATGGAAGCCATCATGTCCAGCTTTTTAAAATGTGTGTGCATCACATACATTTACTTGTATATAAGATTACACAATGTGAAATTGTGCAATAAATGGGATCCTCCTTAACAAGGGTCCTGGTTGCGCTCGGGCCCCCGGGACACCCACACAGGGTGGGTTGTGGCTAGGTGTGACCGAAGCCTTAACCGCATAGGTGCTAAGTTCCGGATTGAAAAATCCGGGATCAGCAGTGCCGCGGCACCGGAAATTGCTTCTATGCATGTCCGGAAGTGCGTAGAAGCGACTTGTAGTGCTGGCACAGCACCAGAAGAACATGGCTGCTGGCAGGGGCTCCGTAATCCGGGGGAATATGGGGTATTTTGCTATTCGGGACACCTGCAGGAAACGGTAAGGAAACCCCTGGGGGGTTCCCAGGGAAAACGGGGCACTTGGCAGCTATGCTTAACCGTTAGGCCCTGGGATCACGCCAGGCTGTTTTGGCAAGCGGCATGATTCCTGGGGCCTATAAAAGCGGCAGCGTGATGAGATTGGGGGCACTTGCTTCTCACTGGCGAACACCCTCCCTCCCTAATTTTAGGTCATGCTTTGGCCTTGCTTTGGATTGGGTCACTTGCTTTGGAGCAGGGGCTAGTTAGGAATTTTTTCCATTTGGCAAATTGGCACTGGCCACTTGGTTTTCGCCTACCCCCTTAGCAATCATCACAACTTTGTAAGGCTTATTGAAGTGTGTGGGAGGGGAGGTGCTGCCGTCACCTGCCCCTCCAGAAATAGGGTATTCCGGTAACGGAATCTGGGGGTCCTGGATCTTGTCCAAAGTCCACTTGAGGGTCTAGGGCCATTCCAGGAACACAGGAACCCTGGGGTAAGCTTCGGTTGATCTTCATCAATGTTGCTCCCTCGTTTGGTGTTTACCATTTCAGAGTACCAGCCAGGGAGGCAGGAGTCAGTTATAGTCTGTTGCCAGGGCCTAAGCCAATACCACTCATTTTGCTGTAATTAATAAAGCTGCGGCTTAAAATTTTTCCCAATAACTAAAACTTATGTGTAGGGGGAAGTTATTTACGAGGGAAGGGCTTGGGGGCCTTGAAGGGCAAAAAGGCTGAAAACAAGACTCAGTATTTATAGAACTGTTCTTCAACTGCCAGAGAAGTCAACACAGTCTACTCTTTCCGCAGAATTCTACTTTGATGATATGTTAACTTACAGGAAGACTCTAAGTTAACATAAATTTAAGTAGTCTCAGGTTTTTCAAACCTAGGCAGGCTATTTATTCCATGAGCTTCTAATATGGATGAAGTGCTGCAGAACTGGAAAACACATTCAGTCAGGGTGGGACCATTGGATATGATCCCTGCCTCAATATATCCATTCAGTCTTTCAGTGTGATTATATTGTCAGAAATGGCCAACAGCCGACAGCTATTAGGAGCTGTACAAAGTCTAACATAGAGTGTAGAGCTGGGTCAAACCTACACTTCTCCCTTCTCCCAGCACTTGGACTCTTTGATTCAGTCTTTTACGTCTACAACAAGGTGCACCATAGGGTCAGAACACTGGGTTTCTATTTATGTAATCATCCATTCCTCAATTATTATTATTTCCAATAATTGTAACTTTTTACACAGACCACATATCATATGTTTGGTTTGGCTTTTGATTTTAAAACGCTGACTGGAAGGAGACATGGTAAAGATAGGTTCAATACATTATTTCCCAATTGGGCAAAGTGTACACAGAGGAAAATCAAACTTTGCAGTAAACAAGTTTCGATTCTTCCTTACTGTATAGTGGAGTGTGAGTGCCATCTTATGTTCCAGTGTGTTATTTGTCTAGTTTGTATAATTGTTTGTTTTTAATCAGCATCTCAGGGAATGAGGAGGAACAATTCAAGTGTCCATGGCAACATCCATGCTGAATTAATTTGATTTGCAAAGTGTGTTGACTATTTAATTCTAAAATCACTTCACTTAGAATTACTGTGGCATCTACCAAACATTTTTTCTTGTTCCCTTCAGTTTATAAAGACCACAATTAAAGCTGTAAGAGATACAACATATTAATTCAACTGGAATACTGTTTGAAATATTTATTCCTCTTTATTGTAGGAATTAAACTAATTTAAAGACAAATTATGCTTCTCCTCATTATTTTACATTTCACAGTCTAGCTTAATTAGTGTAAATAGTTGTACAGATACAAGATTATCTCTAGAGAGATCATTAATTTTTTTAACTGAGTCTACAACCACCTCAAAAAAGTTGGGATAATTAGGCTTCATTATATTAATTGGAAAGCACAATAATCCCGAGAATGCAAATTTATGGGGCATATTTCTCTTTGTCTAATTTTTGGAAAAATAAAAAAGGGTAAAAGCTTCTTTTTAAAGGTAATGTGCTTTTGGTTAATTCATGACAACAATATTCAGCAGATGAGAAGGTCAATTAAGAATGATGTTCACTGAACTATGGTGAAATAATTCCATCTCAGAAAACATACTAGTAAATGAAGCAGAAAAAACCCTCATGTGTTCCTCCTCTAATTTCCCTGGAGATGAGTTAAAACAGTTTATGGACAGTTATCAGTATTTCAAAAAGAATTATTTTCAAAATGTTGATTATTTTTGCTTGCTCATTTTTTTAAAAAATAGCAAAATAAATCTCTCTCACACACAAACCAGAAGAATAAACTCTACAAAGTAATGACTTATTTAATGTCCCTTTTGTGATTTTATAATACATACTCAAGCCACCATTCAAGCAGTATTCCAGTTATTACTGTGGGGGGGGGGACCACCATATGGAGACTACTGTCAATGAGAACAGATCATATTGGGCTAGATAGACCAATGGTCTGATTTACTATAAGGCAGTTGCCAGGTAATGTATGTCTATAGTGAACACACATAGGAGGAATTGGAAGCAAGTCTCCACTGTGACCTACATACAAAGTGGCCAAATGGTATCTATTGCTCTTAATACATTTTAAAGGAGGACACTGGGGCATGGGTGATGGTGGCATACTTCTAAATCTCCCATGCCCTCTGAGCAATTTTGACAAATAGGATCATCTTAAAAGATGGTCCTGGTTGTGGGCAGGCCCTCAACCCAGTTCCCCCCTTCCCTGGCATGGGCGGAGTAATACCCTCACACCAGGTGACACCACGATCACTCCAGGCCTCTTGGCCAATCATTTTGAATGGGGTGATCATGAGGGGGTATAAAGGCGGCAGCACGACGTCATGTGCCAAGCACCTGCTTCATGCTGCCGAACACCCGCCCACCTGCCCTTTAATTTAGGTGTCCTCTGGCCTTGCTTTGGACTTTGATTGGTCACCTGTCTTGGGACAGGGACTGGGTAGGATTTTTTTCCATTTGGCAGATTGGCACTGGCCATTTGGTTTACCTCTTAGCAACCGTCACACCTTTGTAACGTTTGGTGGTTAGGCTGGGCATTGGCTTATTGATTGGGGGGGAGGGGAGGTCGGCCAACACCTGCCCCTCCATTGACCAAGTGTATTCCATTAAAGGAATCTGGGTTATATCAACTGTTGGAGCTGATTAAAATTCTTTGCAGACAGTTCTAAGAGGATTTACGATTTGTGATACACTTTTAATTCAGGCCGCTTAAAGGGAGTTTGAGGAGAGCGGAGGAGCAGTTAAAGGGCGGGGAGAGCCATACGTCTGTTATAAGAAGAGTGTTAATGTTTGTATTTGGCTGAACCTCGCCTGAAAAAACTGCAATTCTGCAATCAGTGGATTTATTGAGCAGAAGCCGGGACATGATTAATGGGATCTTCAAGATAGCGACTGTCCATTTTGGATAGTTGGAGCGGCCTGGGAAACATGCCAGCTTGAAAAAGAAATGCAAGGATTTATGGGGAGGCTGGACAGAAAATCCACACAGGAATAGTAACTTTGTGTTAAATCTTGCTTGAAAATATCTCAGAAGCTGTGACAAGAGGAAGAGAATAACAAGAAAGAACTGTTGGGAAAGATTGGGACTATATTGGACTATAATGATTGGAAAGAATTTGGAATTTGGATAAATGGCAGCAAGTATCGTTACTCAGAACCCTCAGATTTTGAAGCATGGGAAGTCAAAATTTTTATGATTTGGTATAATATTTGGTTTAATAGATATGTATTTGTATAATTTGGAATAATTGATATGATATGATTGGTTTGTAAGTGAAAAACTTAATAAAAATTGATTTTTTTTTGAAAAAAGGAATCCGGGGCCTGGATCCTGAGCATAAGCACTTAAAACTCTCTCCCCCCCCCCCAACTTTGTTCTCACACCCCACCTCTCCTCCTGTGTGTTCCAGGGTTTGGGTCCTGAGTTGAGGGAGCTTCTGCTTCTTTCCTTCCCTCCCCATTCCACTTGTTTGCTCGCCTGCCTCCTTCCCGTCCTCTCCCTGCCTGTTGGCCTGCCTCCTCCAGCAGCCCGGGAGTGCAGGACAATGGCACGCCACACGCCTACAACTCCTAAGCCTCCCCCAAGCTGTCAAAATGAAGGGGGAAGGCCACTGGCAAAGCGGCGCAGCTCCCCCCTTCCCCCGACAGCTCAGGGTAGGATTGGGAGTCGCGGGCAGGCGGTGCACCGAATGTCACCCCCCTCAGTGGTGACACCTTGGGTGATCTGCCCCCATCACACACCCCTTCCTATGCCTCTAGTGGACTCAGAATCTTCAGATCTTGCTAAGTTTTATCTAGATGTTGAACAGTGTGGGAGACAAGATGAGCAATCGTCCTCAGTACCATCTTTCAGAACTGTGTGTTTCCATGAAGGAATGATACTGCTGCAAACAAGCAGGGTCTATCCCAGGCAGGTCCATGAGAACCATATTGTGGTGGATAGTACTGAAAGCTGTTGACAGGCTCAGCAGACCATCAGAGACAAGACTCCCTGTGTCTAGATCCTAGTGTAGATTGTCTAGAGCAGTAACCAAACTGTGGCCTGTGAGAGCTTCATTCAGGTGGCCTATGCAGTGTTAGCAAAATTAAAATTAAAAATCATACAGCATCTAGCACAGCACATTATAATCACTACAACAGGCAGAAAAATCATTAAGTAGCCTGTCAAGCAATATTCAAGTGGTTCAAGGGCAAAAAAAGTTGGAAACTACCAAATCCATTTCAGTACCAAAGTAAGGCCAGGAATCATATTGAAATTTATCTTGATCCTCCACAAAACTTTGGCTGGGAGACACCATTGCATGCTTGCCTACAAGATAAATTGTTGAGTTGCCAGACATTATCCACTATGGTGAGTTCAGACAGGGTCCTTTCAACAACAATCTTCTTCAGCAGTTTTCTGGTAGAACTATTCACCCACTGAAGGTACCATAGCCCATTGACACACACTTTTCTTATGTGCTTGGCTAGCTGTCCTCTGATAGGCGAGGACTGAGTGTGCAGGTGATTGCCCTAAATACTTTAAGGATCCACATCCTCATACAAATTGGAAAGTACCTCTGAAACTACTGCTAATGTGGTGTCCAAATTGGAACAGATGTGAGTGATTTTTACACATGAAAAGCTTTGCAATCTGGTCACAGCAGCTTACTGAGTGCTGGGATGCATGCTCAGCTGATGTGCTCCTATTGCATGAATTTCATTTAAATCTGATACCTGCTACATTTCTAAACCTTTGGAGGTAAGTCTTAATCAAACACACACATATTAAAATTGAGCTTCAAGGATGGCCAACTTTTTCTCTGCGCCTTTTAATATCTGCATGACTGGTCATAGCCTTCTTGATGTTGCTGAACTACAACTCCCAGCATCCCTAACTATTGGCCATGTTGGTTAGAATTTATGGGAGTTGGGAATCCAACATCTCTGCATTAAGGCATAGAGCCCCTGTCAACATAGTGCTATGGTAGTAGGGACACGGGTAGCACTGTGGTCTGAACCACTGAGCCTCTTGGGCTTGCTGATCGGAAGGTTGGCGGTTCGAATCCATGTGATGTGATGGGGTAAGCTCCTGTTGGTCGGTCCCTGCTCCTGCCAACCTAGCAGTTCGGAAGCACGTCAAAGTGCAAGTAGATAGTTTCCGCTGTGGCAGGAAGGTAAAGGGCAGTTCCCTTGGCCTGAAGCAAGATAAGGACTGCACCTCATCGTCGCCTTTGACTGGACTTAATCATCCAGGGGCCCATTACCTTTTACCTAACCTTTGCTATGGTAGTATTTTTGTCAGTGTGAGCATTTCAACTCTCCAGAAGGAACAATTCCCTCTCTTCTACTTCCACACACTTCCTACCCCCTGCCTCCTAGCCAATTTGAGGGACAGGGGAAGGAAACTGGAGGGAGGGGACTCATTGCACTAGTGGAAGTTCTGCACAGGCTTCTGCTAGCAGGATCTATTACTTTAATCTAGTCTGATGTGCAAATATAAAACTGCCCCTTGCCTAAGGCTAAGTGATGAAGAAAAACCTGAAAGTCCAAATCCTGGGGCGTAGGAAGATAGGGGCGACGGGGGTGGGCCGCCCCGAGTGGCATGATCCCAGGGGAGCCATCACGGCTGCCCACCCTGCCCCAAAAACATGTGCTCCACCCCTGCTGCAGCGCGCCCCGCCCCCAAATGAACGTGAGGTGGCGTCACGCCCCTTGCTGGCCCGTCCCTCCCCTCCGTCCAGGGAGAGCGCGCACTGCAGCAGGGAAAGTGCGTGTTGGCTGAGCAAGCCCTGCAGTGCCTAGCGAGGTTTTTGGCATGTGGCTTGCTCCCTCGGCCAACGTGCACTCTCCCTTCCCGCTGCTGCACGCTCTCCCTGGGTGGAGTCGAGGGGCGGGCCAGCGAGGCGCCGCTTGTGACACCCCTCACTGGCCCACCCCTCGACTCCGTCCAGGGAGGGTGCGCACCACATCAGGAAGGGAAAGCACACATTGGCCAAGGGAGGAAGCCAGTCCCGGCAGCCGCCCGGTGAAAACCTCGCTAGGCACTGCAGGGCCCCACTCCATTGTTTGCTCGCCTGCCTCCTTCCCATCCTCTCACCTGTCTGCCTGCTTGCCTCCATGTCGTTGCCCTGTGCTCCCAGCTGGAGGAGGCAGGCAGGGACGGAGGGGAGAGGATGAACTTGGGGTACGCTTGAGAGTTGCGGGTGCCGGGCAGGTGGCACACTCAATGTTACCCCCTTCAGGATGACACCGGGGCAAACCGCCTCCACTGCTCCCCTTGCTCTGCCTGGGGGGGGGGCAGAAGCCCACTTCTCACAAAGGAACCTGTTGCAGCCGCAGCAGGCTCCATTGGGCCTCTGTCCATAGTTACCAATTTCCAATTTGAAAAATAAGGGATCAGCAGCACTCACCCAGCAGCGCGGCACCGGAAGTCGTTTCTGCACATGTCTGGACATGCACAGAAGCGAATTCTAGTGCCAGCTCTGCCCATGTCTGGACACCGACAGAAAATCGCTTCTGCGCATGTCATTATTACATCCGTGTGGAGAGAGAAAGAGAGGTAGTAATTCAGCAGAAACAATCTCTAAAAGTGAAGAGGGTTTATAATTTTAAAAGCTCAGTATCATTTTCAGCTGTGATGCAATATCCCCTCAAATATTCCTTCAAACCTCTCTTCAAAACCCACCTTTTCCACAAGACCTTTGGCTTAACCCCATAATCTTCATTATCAACTGCAACATATTTACACACAAAATAACAAAAATACCTTATACTCAGAAGACCAAGAATCTCTGCAAAATTTGACCTGTTTTATCAATGCAGATTTTTTTAAAAAATATTTCAAGGGTCATAGAATCATAGAATCATAGAGTTGGAAGAGACCACAAGGGCCATTCAGTCCGAACCCCTGCCAAGCAGGAAACACCATCAAAGCATTATTGACATATGGCTGTCAAGCCTCTGCTTAAAGACCTCCAAAGAAGGAGACTCCACCACACTCCTTGGCAGCAAATTCCACTGTCGAACATCTCTTACTGTCAGGAAGTTCTTCCTAATGTCTAGGTGGAATCTTCTTTCTTGTAGTTTGAATCCATTGCTCCGTGTCCACTTCTCTGGAGCAGCAGAAAACAACCTTTCACCCTCTTCTATATGACATCCTTTTATATATTTGAACATGGCTATCATATCACCCCTTAACCTTCTCTTCTCCAGGCTAAACATACCCAGCTCCCTAAGCTGTTCCTAATAAGGCATTGTTTCCAAGCCTTTGACCATTTCCAAGCCCTCCTCGGGACACGTTCCAGCTTGTCAGTATCCTTCTTGAACTGTGGTGCCCCGAACTGGACACAGTACTCCAGGTGAGGTCTGACCAGAGCAGAATACAGTGGTACTATTACTTCCCTTGATCTAGACGCTATACTCCTATTGATGCAGCCCAGAATTGTATTGGCTTTTTTAGCTGCTGCATCACACGGTTGACTCATGTCAAGTTTGTGGCATACCAGGACTCCTAGATCCTTTTCACATGTAAATGCGTGTAAATTACAATGAGTTCTGTAGATACAAGAAGAGATGTTTTTTTAAGGAGCATCCAAGCACCAAATGGGCAAATTAAAATCTGCTTATTTGTTTTGATTTGTAATATCAGCTAACATAGCTCCCCAAAACATATGTGGTCTCATGTTATACTGCACAGTCTGGATAAATCCCTCTTCCCCCTGTCTAAAATACAGTATTTTCTAAATGTCAGGTAGTTGTTTATCTCTCTGACCTCTAAATTAGTCATTTAAAACTCCGCTATATATACCTGGGCTGGAGAGTTTGTGTGGGTGCATCTGTAAGCCATAAAATACATCTGTTTATTCCATGACTCCAATTAAAATTTCAATATGTATTTTTCTTTTCTTTCTTTTTTTTAAAAAAATCCCACTTAGAAACCAAAAACCTTAAGAACTTCAGCAACCTTCATTCCACCCCTAAGAAGATTATGTTAGGACCCTCATGCCAACAATTTTATATAAAAAAGTGTTGGGGGGGGGGAATGCAGAAACTGATGAAGCCACAGCAAAGAGGAGTTTAAAAATAGAAATTTGCTGCTGCCAACATTTGTACTGAAGTTGTAGCTATTTCCCTTCCCAGCACAAAGCAAAGTTTAGAGGGGAAGAAGCGCCTCCCCCAAAAATTAGGACCTTGAGCCCGTTGTGGCTCCTGCACTCACCAGAGGCACTGTGGCACAAGGGAACAGTTGCTGGGGACCAGGAAGGAAAGGCGCTTGGCGGGAGGACAAGCGAAATAATCGCCATACTCTCTTCCTGGTCCCGGGCTGCAAAAGGAAACGCGGAGCCAGTGCTGCCCCCGGGAAGACCGAGCGAGTGTGTCCATAGAGATAGGAAAATTAAAGAGTGATATTCACGCGCACACTTCCTGGCTCAGTTTGCAAATAAAAATAAAAATTACGGAGGAATTACGGGATATTCCCCCATTCGGGATAACAGCGGGAAATGGCTTTAAAAACGGGGGTTTCCCGGGGAAAACGGGAGACTTGGCAGCTATGCCTCTGTCCGTTGTTTCACATCACATGCATGTGCTGGGCACCCACATTGAAAGGAAGCTAGAATTTCTTCATTAAAGAATGACAGAATAGGGGTGTCAGGATCTGATATCAGTCTGTTGTGGTAATGCCCTGAGGAAAGAGGGTCATAATTTCTCTTGGAAAGGAATTCAAAAACCATGGGGTCACCACTAAGAAGGCCGTGTCTACCATGCTTGATTAATCTTACTTGCAGATGTTGTTGGCATCCCTCTGTCTTGGAAGAGTGTTCCCTTGGTGGTATAGTGAAACTGTTGGAGAGTTACAGTGTGTACTGTGGCTGTAGAGACTGATATAGCAGAGGCATTTATTAACAGCAGATACAACAGTAATGGAACTTGGAAAACCTTGCAATTAATGAATATTGATCACTGCTATAATATAGTGTGACAAACAGACATAATGGAAAATCCGTTGCCAAAAGTGAAGATGGTGAAGAGGGCTGAAAGATAATTTTTATACTGTATTGTGTGATTTTACCAAATATACACATGAAACAACACACAGACGGGAAATACATACAACATATATTGCAATATGGAGTCGATAAGCAGGCACTACTATTATTCTGTGTTTTCCAAGTTGCTTTGTTGAAGAATTCATTTCACTGGCTTATGACAATGAATTCATTATTTTGTAGCATAAAATAATAGATTTAGTATTCCTGTCATGACCCATTTTTGTTAGTCATATCCTGTTTTATGATTTATGTGCATACAATTTTGGAACAAGATTTAGAAAGCAAAAAGAGTCACCAGTTCCTCAAACAAAAGAGCCAGGTTTTACATCTATTTCAGCAATATTTCCAGCTGAATTATTTTTTAAAACTGCCTTCCACACAAATGAAGGTATTTACGGAAACACAAAACCCACAGTTACATGCAAAAAGAGGACAGTGAAGCTGACAGCTTTGCTAGAGCAACCTGGATATCTTTGTTTCTCATGCTATAGATCACTGGGTTCAACATGGGTGGAACAAAGGTATATATCACAGTTAATGCCAAATCCATACCAGATGGTGTATCAGAAGGTGGTCTTAGGTAGGCAAACCAGCCAGTGAATATAAATACAGAAAATACAATGAGGTGTGGAAGGCAGGTGGAGAAGGCTTTTTGCCTTCCCTGGATGGAGGGGATTCTCAGCACTGCAGTGAAGATTAGCACGTACGTAGCAACAATGAAGAAAAAACAGCCTAACTCTATAACTGCACTGATCACAAGAATGACAACTTCAGCTAGATATGAGTCAGAGCAGGAGACCTTCAGTAACTCTGGGATTTCGCAGTAGAATTGATTGACAATATTGGAGCAAAACTGTACTGCAAAGGTCCCTCCAGTGTGCAATGTGCCATAGAAAAGACCAGTGATCCAAACACCAGCAACCATTTGTGTGCAGGCTGCCTTGTTCATCACCATTTCATATTGTAGCGGGTTGCAAATGGCAACATAGCGATCATATGCCATGACTGTGAGGAGAAAGAAATCAGATCCCACAAAGGAAACAAAACAGAACACTTGAGCCACACATCCAGAGTAAGAAATGTATCTAGTATTGTGGAAAGAATTAGCCATTGATTTGGGTATGATGGCAGAAACGGAGCCAAGATCCTGGATGGCCAAGTTCATTAGGAAGAAGTACATAGGGGTGTGCAGGTGGTGGTCGAAGACTACTGCAGAAATGATGAGAAGATTCCCTGAGACAATTGCTAGGTACAATATCAGGAACAACAGGAAGAGTAGAATCTGCTGTTCCCGGATGGCTGAGAATTCAAGAAGTAGAAATCCAGAAATGGAGGATTGATTATCCATTTTTTCTAAAAAAAAAAAAAAACAAATCACTAAGATCCTTGCAACCTCTGGAACAAAATAGAAAGATAACTGTTAGCATAACTTACTAAGCAAGATTTATTAATTTCAGAAGAGAGTCGGGGGAAAGAAAAAAAGATAAGGGAAATAAGCTACAAGTCTTAGAAGTGAACCTTTCAATACATGAAAACTTTAATAATGATGAGTTATAATAAGAGATAGTGGCTTACCACTGTTTTCTTAACATCAGTGTTCTGCAGCTCATTTAATAAGGGTTTACTTTGATCTTCTAAACCAGGGGTCAGCAACCTTTTTCAGCCGTGGGCCGGTCCACCATCCCTCAGACCATGTGGTGGCCTGGACTATATTTTGAAAAAAATAATGAACAAATTCCTATGCCCCACAAATAACCCAGAGATGCATTTTAAATAAAAGAACACATTCTACTCATATAAAAACACTCTGATTTCTGGACCATCCACGGGCCGTATTGAGAAGGCGATTGGGATGCATCCGGCCCATGGGCCTTAGGTTGCCTACCCCTGTTCTAAACACTCAGAACCTTGAGCTGTTATTATAGGTTAAACATCTTTCAGCATTTGAATATGGGTACCTTAACAGTCCCCCAACCTGTAAAAACAGCCCCACATAACACTCATTTCATTCAAATTTCATGAGACATGCTGCCATATGTCCCATTACTGGTAGAGTCATACCTTGAAGAATTCGAAGTCGAAGCCTCTGGAAGTATTTTCGGCACGTGTGCCGGGAGCGTGCGTTCTTCACCAGTGCAGAAGCACAAAATCATGCTTTGCGCATGCACCGTAGCGGTGCTTCGACTTGCGGAAATCTCAACTTACAAAGGCGACCGCGGAACGGATCGTCTTTGTAAGTCGAGGTACCACTGTATTTCAAAGGCGTTTTGTGTTAGACAACTTCCTTAAAAAAACTCAACAATTTTGGAAGTTTCCTTTTTTAAAAAAACACTGTGCTGAAAGTGTGTTGCTCTATAAATGGGCAGTTCACAGTATCCTTACCAGCCACAAAGGAAGGTAAGCATGGCTGTATCCTAGCTCTCACACTGTTTATACACACACACACACACACACTATATATATATATATATATATATATATATATAATGTCCAGAGTTTAACATCCTCAGAGTATCATGCCCCTAAATTGGCCACAAAACCCATCTCTATATTACTATATGCAGATGATGCAGTCTTTCTATCTCAAACAAAAGTGGGCCTAAAAGATTGATGAGGGCATTCACAGGATACTGCCAAAGAGAACAGCTGGCTGTGAATTGCAAGAAAACGAATGCCATGGTGTTTTCAAGAAACTATGGGGCCCATAGATGATATGTGGATAATCAGTTGATCAAGCAAGTTAAAGTTTTAAAATACCTCGGCCTTATTTTTCAGTCAACAGGGTCATGGGGAGCACATCAGAAATATGCAAAGGATAAAATGTCTCAAAGCGCCAAAATTCTGACACACTTTTTTCCATACAAAAGTTGGCAATCACATACCATCAGCACTTTAACGCAATCACATACCATCAGTATTTAACGCTAAACCCCTAGCACAGTTATTATATGGGGCTCAGATTTGCCCAGGCGCTCACCTGGGATCTACACAAGCTGTTCAGTCTAAGTTCCTAAGGCAAATTTTTCCTGTTCCATCCTGATGCTTCACTGCACTTAGAGGCTAATCTCCCCTCTGTTGAATTACAGATTTGGTATAGGACATTTAATTATTGGCTTTGGCTAAATTAAACCCCACCGGTCTACTACCCTTAGTATCACGAGATTGTCATGAGAGCACTTGGAATAGAATGGTCAACCCAAAGCTTTACTTTTCTGGTTTATTATCAAAACAGTTATGAAATAATAATAATAATAATAATAATAATAATAATAATAATAATTTATTTATACCCTGCCCATCTGGCCAGGTTCCCCTAGCCACTCTGGGCGGCTTCCAACAAAACACTAAAATACAGAAATCCATCAAACATTAAAAGCTTCCCTAAACAGGGCTGCCTTGAGATGCCTTCTAAAGGTCTGGTAAAAAGCTCAACAACTCTATGCATACTCTTCACACACACACACACACACACACACACACACACACACACACACGTATTCTCCCCTTCACAAACAGGCATTTCCTACACTGATTGTAACAGAAAAGAATAGTAAGAACAGCGAGGAAAGGCTTTGTTCACAGGGCTGTTGCTGGGCCATTCAAACCACTCAGGCATTACTACTTCTTAGCTGCACTGCCAGATTGGCTGAATGGTGAAGTAAAAATAAGCAATGTAAATGAGAGCTGCTTATAGGTTTAAAACACAAGGTAAGCCACTTACAAATTTACAATGCATTACATTGTAGTTAAACCACTGAGCCTAGGGCTTGCCGATCAGAAGGTCGGCGGTTCGAATCCCCACGACGGGGAGAGTTCCCATTGCTCAGTCCCTGCTCCTGCCAACCTAGCAGTTCGAAAGCACATCAAAGTGCAAGTAGATAAATAGGTACCACTACAGCGGGAAGGTAAACAGCATTTCCATGCGCTGCTCTGGTTCACAAGAATCATGCTGGCCACATGATCCGGAAGCTGTACGCCGGCTCCCTCGGCCAATAACGCGAGATGAGCACCGCAACCCCAGAGTTGTCTGCGACTGGACCTAATGGTCAGGGGTCCCTTTACCTTTACAAAGCAGAAACCTGCAAGCTAAGCTTCCTACATAGCCTATGCACTGTGTAAGCAGTAAGCATGCTCTACAGCAGGGACGAAGAATTTGTGAGCCTCCAGATCTTGATGGGATGGACTCCAATCATTGCCAACCAACATGGTCAGGAATTATGAGCACCGTAATCTAGAAACACCTGGAGTTTCACAGGTTCCTCACCTCTGTTTTGCAGTCTTGCATATTATGCTCCCTTACAATTTAGCCTCCATGCACCTACTTTTTCCTTTGATCATCCCAGCATAATTCCCTACCTCTTTTGATTGAAGATATCCCTGAATAACTTTGACACATGTACTGGATAACATGTACCTTTCATTAAATGCTTCATTAAGGCAAGAACTTTGAGATCTTAAAAGTTTATGAACACCCATCATTTGTGTAACAAACCCTGCAGTATTGTTGAAGTGTACAGTATGTTTTGATTGAGCACAAACAAGGCACCAAAAGCAGGATGTTTACACTTGGAGATATATATATATATATATATATATATATATATATATATATATTACACAGCCATTCTTCACCAGAATATTCTGAAATTCCCTTACATTGTATCCCTTGCCAGACAGGATATTCACTAATTGTCTTGATTTATGATTAACAGAATTATTAAGGTTGTAATGACAGAATGTTAAAAAGCTAGCTGCTCTACCAGTCCAGTAGTAACCTGTACGTAGTGTCAAAAGATTGTATTATTATTGAGAAACAATGTATAAATTTAATAAATCTAATCTAAATCAAAGCTGTTTCTGCTGTACAAACCCTCTGTATTTCTGCAATACCTAAAATGTATCCCAATGGAGAGAATGGCAATTTTTATATATTGAATTTGAAAAAGTGCAGTATACACCTGCCATTTTCTAAAGTATTAAGTAGATAAATGACTTACATTTATTCCATGGATTTCTTTTGGCTTCTCATGCACTTTCTGCTCCCAGCACTAAGTGTTTCTCAGTGTGCTAAGATGCATTATAAGTGTTACCCTGCTCTTGCCGAGACAGCCAAGGAAAATCATATCTTTACTGGCAGTAAGAGTTTAACACAACCATCAGGAGGTGGTTTATTAATATGATCTTAATTTCCCTGAGGACTTGGCCTCAGCAAGCCACTTCAAGCCATGACTGCAGGTGTGTAGAAAAATTAATTTTACAATCTATGTTCTCCTAACATTATTAAGAGATACTTTATCTATAGGAGTTTCTGACAATGCCAAAGCATTCAAAACAATCAATATTGCATACAATGACTCATAGACAATATACAGGGTTTAAAATGGGGATCTTTTCTAGTCAACTTCTAGATGCTGAGAAACCTGAGACCTGCCGAATAAAAAGCATGTGGTCGACCATTGAGCAGGAAATCTGATTACCGTATTTTCGCTCCATAAGACGCACCTTTTCCCCTCCCAAAAGGGAAGGGGGAAAGTCCATGTGTCCTATGGAGCGAATGCAAGAGCCAGAGCCTGTGCAGAGCCAGAGCCAACACAAAAGCCAGAGCCCGCGCCTAGGAAAATTAAAGAAAGTAAAATATTTTTTTCTTGTTTTCCTCCTCTAAAAATTAGGTGCGTCCTATGGTCAGGTGCATTCTATGGAGCGAAAAATGCGGTGTGAACTATTCGTATCATTGCTTTACAGGTCTCGAGCATTTGTCTTTGCAACTATTTGGGGCTACTACTGTTACAGAAAGGACCAGAGACTTCAGTAATAGGTAATATTGGCAGCTTGTGGAAAAACAAAAATGTATTGGCCATTTTGGTTTTGCAATGCAAGTTAATGGAATTTCTACCTTCATAAAACACTGGAGGGGGAAAAGTCCCCTGCAGGACACCATAACATCTCTGGACATTAACTTGCAAGTAGAAATGTTGCCACTGTGACAGTGCCCATGATAGCACCCCACAGAGCTGGTTCAGCAGAACACCATGTTCAATAATATCAAAAGCTGTTGAGAGATCTAGTAGGGCAGCTAGGTTACACTTTGCCTGTCTCTACCTCAGACCCATAAGATATTAGACACCTCAAATGGAACTGCCACAGCAGTGGCATTCAAGTCTCTATGAAGTTGAGTATTAAGCAGACAATTCACAGTTGGCTTCTACATGCTCCAGAGCCCCATCCATCATATCTAATGTGACAAGCCTCTGGACCTCATGGAAAATCTCAGCTGGAACAGTGGGAATATATGTGGATGAAAGGGCTAAAATTTACATTGTGTTATTATACCACTTTAAACAGTCAAAGAATTATTGGAGCTGTAGTTTGTTTGAACTCTAAAAGTGGTTAAACAAGCTGTATTTCCAGGGAAATTTGGGAATTGTAGCTATGTAATGATTGCTTAGTGGTATGGTATGATACTGTTTTAAATGTATAGTGCAAATGGGGCCTAAATTTGTATAGAATTGCATCCTGATCTGCTGTTGCAGCATTTAATAACATGCAACCCTTAAAATCTAAAAGCACAAATTCAAAAATGAAGAAATGTTAAATCTTCATCATTTAGAAACTGACATCCCATATTCTGTTATGGTTTATGTTGTGGTTTTAAAGAATTTAAATGGTTCATTGCTCAGAGAACCCCAGTTATAATTCATGACGTGGGTAATAAATGTAATGAACTGATAAATAAATAACATGTACTCTCGCACACATTCATTATCTATTAATTATATTTTCAGAAAGAGCAGAAAATCTATTTTCCTTGGGGGAGTTCTTTGCCCAGTTGTGTTGAACTCTTGGGAGCATGTGCCAGGGAACACAACAAACATAACAATATCGTGGCAATTTTGTACTGCCAATGAAGACAGACTTTTGACTGCCTTGGAGGGTGGGAGGCAGTGGAGCAGGGTGAGAGAACATAAATAAAATTTCAGCTGTGCCCATATGGATAGATGATCATCTAAAGACAACAGAGAGGAAGACACATCATAATTTGAAGGGAAAAAATTGGCATGAAGAAAAACAGTAAGTTATTACAGTAATATCATTTTACCTCGAAAAACTGGACATTTATGTCTTTCTTTAACTAACTAACTAACTAACTAACTAACTAATTAACTAACTAACTGGTCATCAAATCCCTACATTTCTTCTCTTGAAATGATTCTCCCACTTAAATCAAAGCATGTGTTTTGCCTATAGAGGAACTGATAATGGGATACTTTCATTTGGCAAGGTAAACGGTACTAAAAACCAAATATGAGATATTGGCTCTTACACTGATTAATTCTATTTCCTACAACATGCAGTATTCAGAATATTTCCAGAGGGGTAGTCATATGTCATCCAAGTGGAAACACATTAATCTGCATTAATTAAAAGACTTTACTATAACTGTTGGTGACAACAATCCAACCTTAAGAAACTACATACGTGTTTATTTTATGTTATCCTGAAAGTTTGTGACCAACAGAGGGACTCTTTATCGAACATTAATTATAATTATATAAGCAAAATTTAACTGAGTACAAAGTCGAAGCTCTCAGAATTCTCCATTCCATTTTGCATGAATGGGGAGGGAAGCTGCTTCTCCTCTTGGTACTCTTTGGCTACATCCTCCTCTACATCTGAGGTAAGACTGGGAAGAGAGACATAGCAATAGTCTTTAAGTGACCCCAACATTCCCTTTATTGTGTGAAAGGGAAAAAAGAACAACCTGAGACCTACAGTGCTTCTAGGGGAACTGATCATCATTAAAAACTGTTTCGGAATACATAGCAAAATACACCAGCAAACACTTATGTTATTTCAAGCTGTATTTTGGGCTAAGAATATCCGGTACCCTTTAGATAATGAAACAGCATCTCCTAAACAGCCCAAACACAATGAATATTTTATTGAACCATGGTGCTACAGTGTTGGTAAGCTACACTAACAGTATAATGCAATAAAAAAATTCCTTCAGTAGCACCTTAAAAACCAACTAAGTTTTTATTTTGGTATGAGCTTTCGTGTGCATGCACACTTCTTCAGGTACACGAAAGCTCATACCAAAATAAAAACTTAGTTGGTCTTTAAGGTGCTACTGAATGAATTTTTTTATTTTGTTTCGACTCAGACCAACACGGCTACCTACCTGTAACTAGTATAATGGAATGTGATGCACAGAGGCCCCATTCTCGCTGAAAGGCAGAACATGGTGGGGCCAACTCCATAATCTGGCAGAGTGGTGACTTGAAATACCACGTCCAATAAATTGGTCAGATTTTCAGGGTACCCTGTTAAAGAGATTCAGGGGCAATGTATTCTTTCCGAATGCCTGGATAGGTTTCAACCAGCCATAGAACTCCCTAAGATGGCATTCTGGAGGGATTTTCGAGAAATGATACACTTCATAGGGTGATCCTAAAACCCAACAACAACCCTGAAGGAATAGTTTCCTGTGGGTTGGGTGATTCAGGATATACAACCAATTCCTTTGCGAAAACCTACTGCTGTCACTAATCAAACTTCATGAAGCCCATCCCTCAATGGCCAAGGCTCACTTCACATGGTCCCTCAAAATATCTATAACCACAAAGAAAAGCTAGATGATTTAGTGTTGAGCATATGATAGTGTTATAAATTGAGTGTGACAGATTCTAATTGTGTCTCCTTCGAGAATTTGATATTTATTCATTAAACCGTTTCAGACTGAATTGAATACAGAGTTGTTGTTTTCTTCCAGGGTTGCCATGCTACTTATCATTAAGTAAAAAATGGATAATCAAACATCAGTGTCTGAGTTTCTTCTCTTCGAATTCTCAGAAGTTCGGGAACTGCAGGTTCTACACTTCTTTCTCTTCCTTGGAATGTTCTTGGCAACTGTGACAGGGAATCTTCTCATAATCTTGGCAGTAGCTTTTGACCACCGCCTGCACACCCCAATGTACTTCTTTCTGGTGAATTTGGCAATGCAGGACCTTGGCTCTGTTTCAGTCATTATTCCCAAATCCATGGTCAATTCCCTCATGAACACAAGGCACATTTCATATTATGGATGTGTTGTTCAGGTCCTCTTGTTCTTCCTCTTTGTAGGATGCGATGTTTACCTCCTTACAGTCATGGCATACGATCGGTACGTTGCCATTTGTGATCCCCTGCAATATGAAATGGTAATGAACAGGAGAGCTTGCACCCAAATGGTTGCTGGTGTGTGGGTTGGTGGCCTTCTAAATGCAGCTTTAAACACCGGTGGAACATTTTCAATGCCCTTCTGTTCCAATGTTGTCAATCAGTTTTTCTGTGAAATCCCACAGTTACTTAAGCTTGCATGTTCTGACTTGTACCTAATTGAAATTGGAATTGTTATGTTTAGTACTACAGTTGGAGTTGTCTGTTTCATCTTCATCATTGTTACTTATGTACACATCTTCACTGCTGTTCTGAAAATCCCATCAGCCGAGGGAAGAAGAAAGGCCTTCTCAACTTGTCTACCCCACCTCATTGTCTTATCCACATTTTTCCTTACAGCAGGCTTTGCTTATCTCAGGCCCACCTCTAACACTGCCCCACAACTGGATTTGGTGTTTACTATACTATATTCCATGGTTCCACCCATGCTGAATCCATTAATTTACAGCATCAGAAATAAGGACCTCAAGGTTGCCCTGGCAAAACTTTTAGGTCTGAGGTAATCTTTTAAAAAACACTTTCTCTTTTGTTTTCTTTAAGGAATGGTTTGGTTTGTACTTTCTTGTCATATTATTTTATAGAAAAAAGAAATAAGTGATGCTTGGGATTAAATCTACAATGGACCTGTTAGTGTAATAGTGGAGGAGTGGGGCTATATTGAATCCTAAACTCATTCAGCTCATTTACATGGTCTAGCACCCTGCATAGTAGACTATTTGAAAGATTTGCTTTCCTTCTGTCAGGCTTAGGCAGAGTAGCACCCCAGCCTTGCTGCTGAATGGTGAATGGTGAATGGTGAATATGAATTTCATGTGTATAGGATTGCTATCTTTGCACATTCTTTCACAGAGAGAATTTAGCAGTTGGAGCAAAGTTTAAAAAGAGTAATACCCAATTTAAGGGCTTCACCACACTTCTACTTGTTCCCTGCTTAGAACTCACAGGTCTGAGCAGCTTTCTGGGTCCAAGCAGTTTTGCCTTTACTCTGCCTCTTTCTTCTTCCTCTTCTGCGCTAAATTGGAATGAACAGAAATCCCTGGAAAACCTGACTTCTGTTTGTTCCAATTCAGTGCTGAAGATTTTTTTTTCAACTCTCATGATGTAATCTGTAGCAGTGAATTTCCAAAATACATTTCCATTCCTCCATACTAAGATCCTCTTGTAATTCTCTAGCCCATTTCCTCATAAATGGTCCTCTTTGAGTATCAAATTCAATAATTATGAATATCAACCTGTACCATTTGCTGATGTTAATAAAATTCATAATTTTGGTTCAGCTCTTTTCTCTCCATATTTTCATTAAGTACAATAATGCTCTCTCTCTCTCTCTCTCTCTCTCTCTCTCTCTCTCTCTCTCTCTCTCTCTCTCATTACAGTGAAACATTTCCCCATTAGTCTGGAGCATAGCTGTCAAGTATCCCGCCCAAAAATGCAGGATAAGCAGTGGACATGCGCAGAAGCAACTTCTAGTGCCGCTCTACCCGATTTTCGGTGCCCAGGCATGGGCGGAGCGGCACCGCAAGTTGCTTCTACATATGTCTGGATGTGTAATTTGGAGGTTTAAGTACATATATGTTGGTATGGGAATTGTTGTGTGATGGGCCAATGTCCGTAATAAATATCAATCTATCTATGTTGGCCATCTCCCTCCCTTAGGCTCATTACTCATTGCTGACATTTCCAAAGGCGAGATCCACCATGACACTTTAGGCTCTAATACATTTTTAAATTCCTCCCATATATCAAATAATGACTTTTTAAATACGTGATTTGAAAATGATATGTACTCTCCTTTTCTCTCTTTTAGCAGGTAAGCATGCCAGTCTCCAACATTCCTAAATCCTTCCAGTTTAAGCAGCTCCAGATCTTCCAGTAGGAACCACTCCTTCATCCAGCATAGGCAAGATGCGGCATAATATAATTTCAGATTGGGAACTCCCCAACCTCCCCTTTCTTTTGTATCCGTTAATATCCTATATTGTACTCTTGCTTTTTTCCCTTGCCAAATAAAGTTGCTAAGATCCTTCCTCCATGTCTCGAATGTTTCTTTTTTTATTCTAATAGGTAGCATTTGAAACAAGAATATCATTTTTGGTAACACCATCATTTTAATGGCAGGTATCCTACCTGAAAAAGGTAAATTTAATCCCTTCCATTTTTCCAAATCCTCTTTTACAGTTTTCCACGTTTTAGCATAATTATTATCGAATAAATCCACATTATTATTGGTTATCATGATTCCTAGATATTTAACTTTTCTCAATACCTCCCAATTATCTAATTCCTCCTTTCTTATATTTTTGATTATTAATTCAGTTTTTATTATTATTTACTTTTAATCCTGCTACCTCTCCATAGACTACTACATTCTCTTTCAATTTAATTAATGTCTCCACTGGGTCTTCCATCATTATTATAATATCGTCGGCAAAGGCTCTTAATTTAAAATTACTTTTCCCCCACTGTAATGCCTTTGAAATCTTTATCATTTTTAATATCCTTTATTAGAAATTCTAATGACCATATGAACAACAATGGGGATAGCGGACATCCCTGTCGTGTTCCCTTTGATATCTCGAATTCCTTTGTTATATTCCCATTAATAATCAATCTTGCTATTTGTTTGCTATATATTGCATTGATTCCTTCCATAAATCTACCTATCACCCCTAAAAATTTTAATGCCCCTTTCATAAATTCCCAAGCCAGGTTATCAAAGGCCTTTTCGGCGTCCAAAAATAGTAATGCAATATTCTTGCTGGGATTCCATTCTGCATATTCAAATAAATTTAATAAAGTTCTTATGTTACCAGACATCTTCCTTTGGGGTAAAAAGCCTTGTTGTTCTTTACCTACCACTCTATTCAGGACCTCTTTAATTCTATTGGCCAATATTCCAGCAAATAATTTATAATTGATAATCGATAATGAAATTGGTTTATAATTTCCTATTTCTTCTGACCTCCCTTTATCTTTCGGTATTAAGGTTATAAATGTATCTTGCCATGTCTTGGGTATTACCCCTCTTTCTAAGATCATGTTCACTAATTCTTTATAAAGTTCTGTTAGCTCATTTTTAAATACTTTATAATGTTTCCTCTAGAGGCCATCCGTGCCTGGTGATTTCCCCCCAACTCTCCCCAACTCACAAAGTCTTCACTCTTTTGATGGCTGCCTTTTGTTGGCAACCAGGGCTGGAGTGGATGAAAGTTTACCAAGATCAGTCTGGACATGTCTGCACACTTATGGGCTTGCCAGTTAATCACTGACATCAATTCTCCCTATTTTTCTTAAAGGACATAATAGAAGAAAAAAATATCAAGTTCCCACCTTTTATTTCGGACGTGTCTGAGTAGGCATATTCAATTAGCCCACAAATCTTAAGACAAGAGAATGTGGTTCCCAAGTCTAAAGAAAATTTATGGGCCAAAGACAGCCCAAATTAGGCCTTGTTCAACAGAATTAAGAAAGGTTTTTAATTATTATTTTGTGTAAATTGCATATACAAACATATAAATGAGAACAAAATACATCATTTCAGGAAAGTGCATATAAAATGTCTATTTGAATAGTGCACTTTAGAAAATATATACAATTTCAGTGTGCGTGTTTTTTGCACTTTTGTTGTTGCTGCTGCTATTGGCATCCATCTATCTGGAGAGAACATGGGATGAAATCAAACAACTGCAGAATCATAATGCCTTTGAACATTTAAAGTATAAAAAACTTTTTCTGTCTACTTAGAAGACCTGTTGAACTCAGTTGGTCTTACTCCAACAAGACCCAATCTGCAGCATGCAATTAAAGCAGTATTATACAACTTTTGTGACACGGGTGGCACTGTGGTCGGCGGTTCGATCCCCATGACAGGGAGAGCTCCCGTTGCTCGATCCCTGCTCCTGCCAACCAAGCAGTTCGAAAGCACTTCAAAGTGCAAGTAGATAAATAGGTACTGCTCCGGCGGGAAGGTTAATGGCATTTCTGTGCGCTGCTCTGGTTCACCAGAAGTGGCTCAGTCATGCTAGCCACACAGGGCCGTCTTAAGCATATTGGGTGCCCGGGCGCTGTTGTGCGACGATCCCTCCGGCGCCCCCCGCCCCGTTTGTCCACATGGCTGGTGGGCGCCGCAGCGCAGCACCCCCCAATGTGGCCCGGCACCCTAGTGCCCTATGCCACCCAGCCTGGTCGTAGGGGCGGACCTGTAGCCACGTGACCCGGAAGCTGTACGGCGGCTCCCTTGGCCAGTGAAGCAAGATGAGTGCCACAACCCCAGAGTCGTCCACGGCTGGACCTAATAGTCAGAGGTCCCTTTACCTTTATACCACTTTTAACAGTCATAGACTCCCCAAAATAATCTGGGGAGCTGTAGTTTGTCAAGGGTCCTAAGGATCATTAGGATACCACTATTACCTCCACAGAATTTAAACTCTGATAGTCGTTTAACAATACCTCTTTGCAGGGAAATCTCAGAATTGTAGCTGTGTGATTATTGTTTGGTGGTATGATACTGTTTTAAATGGATAGTGCAAATGGGGCCTAAATGTGTATAGAACTGCATCCTGGTCTGCTGTTGCAGCATTTGTGTGTCGAGGCTTACCAGAAATTACCTTAAAATAACTCACAACTGACACAAGAATTATGGTTTGGTTTTTGGCAATTAATTTAGGCCACAACTTTATTTAATTACACAATTTTAATCCGAGTGTTGGCTTAGGCTTTTGGTTATCTTCAGTGCTGTTCTGAAAATCCCTTCAGCCCAGGGAAGAAGAAAGGCCTTCTCAACTTGTCTACCCCACCTCATTGTCTTATCCACATTTTTCCTTACAGCAGGCTTTGCTTATCTCACACCCACCTCTAACACTGCCCCGCAACTGGATTTGGTGTTTACTATACTATATTCCATGGTTCCACCCATGCTGAATCCATTAATTTACAGCATCAGAAATAAGGACCTCAAGGTTGCCCTGGCAAAACTTTTAGGTCTGAGGTAATCTTTTAAAAAACACTTTCTCTTTTGTTTTCTTTAAGGAATGGTTTTGTTTGTACTTTCTTGTCATATTATTTTATAGAAAAAAGAAATAAGCGATGCTTGGGATTAAATCTACAATGGACCTGTTAGTGTAATAGTGGAGGAGTGGGGCTAGATTGAATCCTAAACTCATTCAGCTCATTTACATGGTCTAGCACCCTGCATAGTAGACTATTTGAAAGATTTGCTTTCCTTCTGTCAGGCTTAGGCAGAGTAGCAGCCCAGCCTTGCTGCTGAATGGTGTTTTGCTCTAGTGTAACATTACACTGACTTAATATACACCAACTTCTTACATATGATTTTCATGTGTATAGGATTGCTATCTTTGTACATTCTTTCACAGAGAGAATTTAGCAGTTGGAGCAATAAAATTCATAATTTTGGTTCAGCTCTTTTCTCTCCATATTTTCATTAAGTACAGTAATGCACCCCTTCTCTCTCTCTCTCTCTCTCTCTCTCTCTCTCTCTCTCTCTCTCTCTCTCTCTCATTACAGCGAAACATTTCCCCATTATTCTGGAGCATAGCTGTGAAGTATCCCACCCAAAAATGCAGGATAAGCAGTGGCCCATACATGCGCAGAAGCAACTTCTAGTGCGGCTCTACCCAATTTTCGGTGCCCAGGCATGGGCGGAACGGCACCGGAAGTCTCTTCTACACATGTCTGGACATGCGTAGAAGCGACTTCCGGTGCCACACTACCCATGTATGGGCACCGGAAATCGGGCGGCACCAGGACCCAAAATGGAGCCTCCCTGGCAGGTGAGAAATCCGGGGGATTTACGGGATTTTTTTTCAGTCTGGGCTGCCAGAGGGAAACTGTTTAATATATGGGGGTTTCCTGCGAAAAACGGGAGACTTGGCACCTATGGTCTGGAGATTTCAGCAAATGGTTTCACATCATTTATAGCAACTACTTTTGTGTCCTATTCTGTTTGAAACCATGGTGCCCAATCTCTAAGCAAACCATATGTATGTATGAAAAAAAGATTGTGAAATGGTTATGTATGATGAAGAAGGCTGGACACATTCTGCCCCGCCTCCTTATTTTTCACGTCACTGGTACACACCACCCCAATATCCCCTATTGCTGTTGCCGGGTTCTGTGTTGCGCCCAGTAATAAATGACAGGAAGCAGTCAATGAAGACTCCAAGGTTTCTCTCTAAAGGAGAAAGGCTTTATTTGCATATATGCAAAGGCACTCGGTGAACAAATCACAAGCGAAAAGTGATTTTCAAACTCAATTCTTATATCTTTTCTGACTATGTTTTCCTACAACATAGACGCAAGGGTCTAAAGCATAGACACAAAGGCAACGGTCAGAAACATCGACGCAAAGGCAAGGGTAACATAAACAGGAGTATAGGGGACCTTGGTGGTCTGCACATCCTTCTCCTCACATTATCTATGTGTGTCGTCAATTACTGTCGAACTCATATCTCTGGCTGGCTACAGTGTCCTTGGGTAAGTTCCGTGTCTCCGGCAGCTAACGCACCATTCCCTCTGATAAGAGAATCCTCGTCAGGAATGTTTTCATTTTTTACAAGGCTGCTCTGTCTTCCTGGCAGTTCTATGCAATGCCTCCTTGCCAGAGTTTTTACATCATTGGGGCCTCTGGCATAGCCGGGGAGGACAATGGCACAGGGTGCAAGGGGTGCTAGAGACAATTTGGACTATGAGTCAGGCCCTGCTTTGGGATTCCTAGGTCAACCCTTTCTCTTGGTTCTCCCTCTCTGAGCTTGTGCAGCTTGTACAGGTATAATACAGGGATGTATTCAATATGCAACAATAGTAGGCTGCGATTAATTCAAATGGCCACCATCACCCCCTTCAACACCACCCCAATATCCCCAACCAGATTGGGTGCCAGGAGTTCTGGGTGCTTACCCAGGGTCTGTGTTTCTTTTTGGACAATGAGGCAAGGTGGAGACTCGGGTGTCTTTAGGATATATGGTTTATTTACACATGTCTACAACTGAGCCTAGATGAAGACGTTCAATACATTACAATACAAGAGGACTACTTGTTTCTCCCATAGGCACAGCATGCTTGCATCTGCAAAATCAGCCATGTTCTCTTTCTTTTTTGTTACAGCCTTTCACAGTCAACCCACATGATGCTCTTCGGGTCCCCTGCTTCCACCTTGTTGCCACTAACTCAGAGAAAAATTATACATCTCCGAGCCTTGTCATTTAAACTGAAATTCTACACCCTTTAAATCCTGTTGTCTCTGCCCATTAAAACACAGCTGAAGGAGGGGCCACAGCCCCACATCAACCCTCCCCAACTCTTTTTTTATTAAAAATAACTTTATTTTCATATTAAAATTACAAAATAATATAACATTACAAAATAATATAACGTGGAACATAACATAACATAACATAATTAAACATAATTAAACATAAGCAAAACATAATCTTCAACCAATACATGAAAAAAAGAGAAAAGGAAATGAGAAGAAAAAGAAGAAGAGAAAAAGAAGAAAAGAAGAAGAAAAAGATCTAGAAGGAATCTGGAAGAAACACCACAGGTAAGAAAATGGGGGAGGGGGGAAAGGGAAAAGGGGGAGAGAAAAAAGAGGAGAAGAAGAAGAGAATATGAGAAATATGAAAAATATGGAAAAATATGGAAAATATGAAAAAAGAATAAAATTTAGAATAAAAATAGGAACTTCCAAACATTTAAGATCGGTTCCCTCTCTTAAATAATTTCTACTACTTTCCCTTATCATCAGAAATCTAAACCATATCCTGATTTCTTTATAATTTCCACTTATTTTACCAGCTTGTGCATTTCATTCTAAACATATCACCAATTTCGAATTCATACCTTGTTTATAAAAGTAATCATCTACATATTTCCACTCTTCCTTAATTTTTTGTTTAGGGATCCTCATTGCAGTTAATTTAGCTAAGGTAATATATTCAGCCAATTTCATGTGCCAATCCTGTATAGATGGGATTTTATCTCCCTTCCAATTTTGTGCAATTAACGTTCTAGCCGCCGCACATGCATATAGAAGTATGTTCTTTCTATCAATTGGCACACTTTCAGAGATCATGCTCAACAATAAGATTTCCGTTTTTTTCTCAAACGTAAATCTTAACATTTTTTTCAATTTCTCATATATTTCTGACCAAAATGTGCTAATCTTTTTACAGCTCCACCAACAATGGAAGTAGTCCCCCAATTTCTCCCTACATTTCCAGCATTTATCTTGATTATTTTTATATATTTTCGCTAATTTTGCTGGTGTTAGGTGCCACCTATATACCAGCTTCCACATGTTCTCCCTTATCCCCATACAAGCTGTAAAATTTATGCCCCCCCTCCATAATTTTTCCCACTGATTGATATAAATTACTCTCCCGATGTCCTGTGCCCATTTTATCATTACGTGTTTGACTACTTAGTCTTTCATTTCCCATTCCAATAGAAATTCATAAATTTTAGCCAATGGTTTTATATGATTGCCAATTAATAATTCTTGCAATTTAGATCGTTTTCCCGAGAATCCTATTATCTTATGTTTCTTGAAAATACTTTGTAATTGGAGATAATGCAACCAGCTTTGACAATACTGTTTGATCTGCTGGTACGGTTTCAGAACATACTGATCATTAATTTTCATAATCAGTTCTTTGTATGTTGGCCATCTCTACAAAGAGTATAAAGCCTCCAGGGCAACGGTCCTGCCAAAAGAATATTTCCAAGCAAAATTGGCCTACAAGCAAATTCAAAAGGGAGCAAGACAGGAATGGCAAGTGAATCAATGGCGGGCAATCATAGAAGCCTCATCATTATGGAACTCCAGACAATTTTGGCTTCTGGTAAATAAAAGAACTAAAAGATACCCTTTAATTATCATTCCCGCCCTGGTTTGGGAATCTTACTTAAAAAATTACTTTGCCACAACTGACTGTATTGCTAACACAAGAGATGAATTTCAAGAACGGCTTCCCCGCTGGCCCCCCACCGATCCGGAAGACATCCAAGATTTGATCGTTAAACTTAAAACAGGGAAAGTGCCTGGGCCAGACCTGATCCTGGCAGAAGCTATAAAATACCATACGGACTGGTGGGCCAAAGTCTTGGCGACCATCTTCGATGCCGTTAACAACTCTGGAATGATCCCAGAAGTATGGAAGGACGCTATTATCATTCCAATCCACAAAAAGGGCTCACCAGATGACCCAGGAAATTACAGAAATATCAATCTGCTCTCAATAGTGGGGAAACTGTATGCCCGCTTCCTGTTGAACAGACTTACCCAATGGGCCGAAGAGAAAAAATTAATTGGGCCCGAACAAGCTGGATTCCGTCCAAAACAGTCAACAATTAATCATATTCTAATTTTACAACATCTTGCCTGGAAATATTCCACCCCAAAGGGTGGCCAACTCTGTGTGGCATTCATTGACCTAAAGGCAGCATTCGATAGTATCCCCAGGAGCATCCTCTGGGAAAAACTCGTCTGCTGGGGGATCAACAGAAGGCTCCTCTGGCTAATAATCAAACTCCATGAGAACTCAGCGGCCAGAGTGAGACTCACCAATTCAATTCCCATTAACAGAGGAGTCCGACAGGGTTGTATATTGGCTCCTTTCCTGTTCAATTTGTTCATAAGCGATATGAGGACTCCCCTAATAGAGGCTCAAGAAAGGATTCATGCACCCTGCCTAGCACTTTATCGCTGCCCTTTATTACTATATACGGATGACGCAGCCATCCTTTCCTTTTCTAGAGTAGGTCTCAGGAGGGCCTTAATTTTTTTGGGATCATACTGTAATGCAAATTCCCTTACAGTTAACTATGTAAAATCTAAGATCCAAATTTTCTCTAAGAGCCGGAAACTCCATAATTGGAGAATTGATGGGAGGGTCATTGAACAAGTCTATAGATTTCAATACTTGGGAGTTTGGTTACAACATAACCTTAGATGGAAGGCCCATGTAGCTTATGTTACAAACAGAGCCAAAGCTATGTCCTTGGTGATCTTGCAATTCTTCTTCACCGATGGGGCCCTTCACATCCCATCGGCGTTGAAAGTGTTCAAGGCCAAGGTGATCCCAACAATTGCTTATGCCATCTCAACTTGGGGGACTTTGTCAACCTATCTTACCTAGAGGTTATTCAAAATCAGTTCCATATATTCCATCAACTTCATCTATTTGGGCTGTTTAGGAGATGCTGTTTCATTATCTAAAGGGTACCGGATATTCTTAGCCCACAATACAGCCTGAAATAAAATCACTGTTTGCCCTGAATCTCTTTAACAGGGTACCCTGAAAATTTGACCAATGTATTGGAAGTGGTATTTCAAGCCACCACTCTGCCAGTCTAAGTAGCCAGCACAATACCTTTTTCTGTCACCTGAGTTGGCCCCACCCTGTTCTGCCTTTCAGCAACAATGGGCCTCAGTGCATCACATTGTATTATACTGTTAGTGTAGCTTCCCAACATGCAGTGTAGCACTATGGTTCAGTAAAATATGCACTTTCCTTGTTGTTCTTTACCTACCACTCTATTCAGGACCGCTTTATTTCTATTGGCCAATATTCCAGCAAATAATTTATAATCGATAATCAATAATGAAATTGGTTTATAATTCCCTATTTCTTCTAACCTCCCTTTATCTTTCGGTATTAAGGTTATAAATGTATCTTGCCACGTCTTGGGTATTACCCCTCTTTCTAAGATCATGTTCACTAATACTTTATAAACTTCTGTTAGCTCATTTTTAAATACTTTATAATGTTTCCCCGAGAGGCCATCCGTGCCTGGTGAATTCCATCCAACTCTCCCCAACTCACAAAGTCTTCACCCTTTTGATGGCTGCCTTTTGATGGCAACCAGGGCTGGAGTGGATGAAAGTTTACCAAGATCAGTCTGGACATGTCTGCACACTAATGGGCTTGACAGTTAATCACTGTCATCAATTCTCCCTATTTTCTTAAAGACCCTCACAGAAGAAAAAATTATCAAGTTCCCACCTTTTTTTCCAACCGTGTCTGAGTAGGCATAATCAGTTAGCTCACAAATCTATAGACTACAGAATGTGGTTCCCAAGTGTAAAGGAAATTTATGGGCCAAAGACACCTCAAATAAGGCTATGTACAACAGAATTAAGTAAGTTTTTTTAAATTATTATTTTGTGTAAATTGCATATACAAACATATAAATGAGAACAAAATACACCATTTCAGGAAAGTGCATATAAAAT
Organism: Zootoca vivipara; assembly: GCF_963506605.1. Taxonomy (NCBI): domain Eukaryota; kingdom Metazoa; phylum Chordata; class Lepidosauria; order Squamata; family Lacertidae; genus Zootoca; species Zootoca vivipara. The sequence continues at coordinate 29,779,363 of NC_083288.1, read as the reverse complement.
GTCTATTTGAGTAGTGCGCTTTAGAAACTATATACAGTTTGAATGTGCGTCTTTTTGTTGTTGTTGCTGCTGCTATTGGCATCCATCTGTCTGGAGAGAAAATGGCATGAAATCAAACTACTGCAGAATCATAACGCCTTTGAAAAGTAAAGCATAAAAAACTTTTTCTGTCTACTTAGAAGACCTGTTGAACTCAATTGGTCTTACTCCAAGCAAGACCCCACCTGCAGCATGCAATTAAAGCAGTATTATACCACCTTTGGGACACGGGTTGTACTGTGGTCTAAACCACTGAGCCTAGAGCTTGCCAATCAGAAGGTTGGCAATTCGAATCCCCACGACAGGGAGAGCTCCCCGTGCCCGATCCCTGCTCCTGCCAACCTAGCAGTTTGAAAGCACTTCAAAGTGCAAGTAGATAAATAGGTACCTCTCTGGCAGGAAGGAAAATGGAATTTTTGTGTGCTACTCTGGTTCACCAGAAGCAGCTTAGTCATGCTAGCCACATGACCTGGAAGCTGTATGCCGGCTCCCTTGGCCAGTAAAGCGAGATGAGCGCCGCCACCCCCAAGTTGTCCACGATTGGACCTAACAGTCAGAGGTCCCTTTACCTTTATATCACTTTTAACAGCCATAGACTCCCCCAAAGAATCTGGGGAGCTGTAGTTTGTCAGGGGTCCTAAGGGTCATTAGGATACCACTATTACCTCCACAGAATTTAAACTCTGATAGTCGTTTAACAATACCTCTTTGCAGGGAAATCTAGGAATTGTAGCTGTGTGATTATTGTTTAGTGGTATGATACTGTTTTAAATGGATAGTGCAAATGGAACCTAAATGTGTATAGAACTGTATCCTGGTTTGCTGTTGCAGCATTTAATAACATACAATGCTTAATCTAAAAGCACAAATTCAAAAACTAAAACCTGCTAAATCTTCATAGTTTAAAAACTATCAGAGAGGGACTTAATATTCTGTTACTGGATTGTGTGATTTTAAATCATTTAAACTGTTCATTGCTCAGAGAACCCCAGTTATAACTTATGGGTGTATAATAAATGTAAATGTAATTGATAAATAAATAAATGTACTTTCAAAGACATTCATTATCTTTTAATTATATTATCAGAAATAGCAGAAAATCTATATTCCTTGGGGGAGTTCTTTGCCCAGTTGTGTTGAACTCTTGGGACCATGTACCAGGGAACACAACAAACTTAACAATATAGTGGCAATATTGTACTGCCAATGAAAACAGACTTTTCACTGCCATGAAGGGTGGGAGGCAATGGAGTGGGGTGAGAGAACATAAATAAAATTTCAGCAGTGCCCGTATGGCTAGATCGTCATCTATAGACAACAGAGAGGAAGACACACCATAATTTGAAGGGAGGGAAATGCATGCAGGAAAACAGTAAGTTATTAATATCATTTTACCTTGAATGACTGGACATTTATGTCTTTCTTTCTTTCTTTAACTAACTAACTAACTAGTCATCAAATCCCTACATTTTCCCTCTTGAAATGATTGTCCCACTTAAATCAAGGCATGTGAGCTGCCCTTAGAGGCACTGATAATTGGATTCTTTCTTTTGGCAATGTAAATAGTACTTTAATTTATGAACCAAATATGAGATATTGGCTCTAATACTGATTATTCCTATTTCCTACAATATGCAGTATTCAGATCATTTCCAGAGGTGTAGTCATATGTCATCCAAGTGGACACATATTAATCTGCATTAATTAAAAGACTTTACTATACTCATTTTTTACTACAATCCAACCTTAAGAAACTACATATTTGTTTATTTTATGTTATCCTGAAAGTTTGTGACCAAGTGAGGGACTCTTTATAGAACATTAATTAGAATTATATAAGAAAAAATTAACTGATTACAAAGTCGAAGCTCTCAGAATTCTCCATTAAATTTTGCATGAATGGGGAGGGAAACTGCTTCTCCTCTTGGTACTCTTTGGCTACATCCTCCTCTACATCTGAGGTAAGACTGGGAAGAGAGACATAGCAATAGTCTTTAAGTGATCCCAACATTCCCAACAGGCTGCATTGTGGGCTAGGAATATCTGGTACCCTTTAGATAATGAAACAGCATCTCCTAAACAGCCCAAATAAAGTGAACATTTTACTGAACCATAGTGATGTAGTGCATGTTGGGAAGCTACACTAACACTATAATACAATGTGATGCACAGAGGCCCATTGCTGCTGAAAGGCAGAACATGGTGGGGCCGACTCAGGTGGCAGAAAAAGGCATTGTGCGGGCTGAGTAGTGATTGGAAATACCACTTCCAATACATTGGTCAAATTTTCAGGGTACCCTGTTAAAGAGATTCAAGGGAAATGTATTCTTTCTGAATGTCCGGATGGGTGTCAACCAGCCATAGAACTCCCTAAAATGGCATTCTGGAGGGATTGTCAAGAAATGATACACTTCATAGGGTTATCCTAAAACCCAACATAAACCCTGAAGGAATAATTTCCTTTGTTTTGGGTGATTCAGGATACATCCAATTCCTTTGCGAAAACCTACTGCTATCTCTAACCAATAAACTTGTCTTTCATGAAGCCCATCCCTCAATGGCCAAGGCTCACTTCACATGATCCCTCAAAATATTGATAACTACAAAGAGAAGCTAGATGATTTAGCGTTGAACATGATAGTGTTATAAATTTAGTGTGATGGATTCTAATTGTTTCTTCATAGAGGGTTTGGTATTTATTCATTAAACGGTTTCAGGCTGAATTAAATACAGAGTTGTTGTTTTCTTCCAGGGTTGCAATGCTACTTATCATTAAGTAAAAAATGGATAATGAAACATCAGTGTCTGAGTTTCTTCTCTTGGAGTTCTCAGATGTTCGGGAACTGCAGATTCTACACTTCTTTCTCTTCCTTGGAATGTTCTTGGCAACTGTGACAGGGAATCTTCTCATAATCTTGGCAGTAGCTTTTGACCACCACCTGCACACCCCAATGTACTTCTTTCTGGTGAATTTGGCCATGCAGGACCTGGGCTCTGTTTCAGTCATTATTCCCAAATCCATGGTCAATTCCCTCATGAACACAAGACACATTACATATTATGGATGTGTTGTTCAAGTCCTTTCATTTCTCTTCTTTGTTGGATGTGATGTTTTCCTCCTTACAGTCATGGCATACGATCGGTACTTTGCCATTTGTGATCCTCTGCAATATGAAATGGTAATGAACAGGAGAGCTTGCACCCAAATGGTTGCTGGTGTGTGGGTTGGTGGCCTTCTAAATGCAGCTATACACACCGGTGGAACATTTTCAATGCCCTTCTGTTCCAATGTTGTCAATCAGTTCTTCTGTGAAATCCCACAGTTACTTAAGCTTGCATGTTCTGACTTGTATCTAATTGAAATTGGAATTGTTATGTTTAGTTTTACAATTGGGGTTGGCTGTTTCATTTTCATCATTGTTACTTCTGTACACATCTTCAGTGCTGTTCTGAAAATCCCTTCAGCCCAGGGAAGAAGAAAGGCCTTCTCAACTTGTCTACCCCACCTCATTGTCTTCTCCACATTTTTACTTACAGTTTGCTTTGTTTATCTCAGGCCCACCTCTAACACTGCCCCGCAACTGGATTTGGTGTTTACTATACTATATTCCATGGTTCCACCAATGCTGAATCCATTAATTTACAGCATCAGAAATAAGGACCTCAAGGTTGCCCTGGCAAAACTTTTAGGTCTGAGGTAATCTTTTAAAAAACGCTTTCTCTGTTGTTTTCTTTAAGCACTGGTTTGGTTTGTACTTTCTTGTCATATTATTTTATAGAGAAATGAAGTAAGCGATGCTTGGGATTAAATCTACAATGGACCTTTTGGGGTAATAGTGGATGAGTGGGGCTAGATTGAATCCTAAGCTCATTTGGCTCATTTACATGGTCTAGCACACTGCATAGAAGACTATTTGAAAGGTTTGCTTTCCTTCTGTCAGGCTTAGGCAGAGTAGCAGCCCAGCCTTGCTGCTGAATGGTGTTTGGCTCTAGTGTAAAATTACACTGGTTTAACATACACCAGCTGCTTTCAAATGAATTTCATGTGTATAGGATTGCTATATTTGTACATTCTTTCACAGAGAGAATTTAGCAGTTGGAGCAAACTTTAAAAAGAGTAATACCCAATTTAAGGACTTCCCCACCCTTCTACTTGTCCCCTGCTTAAAATCCCAGGTCTGAGCAGCTTTCTGGGTCCAAGCAGTTTTGCCTTTACTCTGCCTCTTTCCTCCTGCTCTTCTGTGCTAAATTGGAGTGAACAGAAATCCATGGAAAACCTGATTGCTGTTTGTTCCAATTCAGTGCTCAAGATAGGATTATTATTTTTTACAACTCTAATGATGTAATCTGTAGCAGCGATTTACCAAAATTCATTTCCATTCCTCCACACTAAGATCCTCTTGTAATTCTCTAGCCCATTTCCTCATGAATGGTCCTCTTTGGGTATCAAATTCAATAATTATAAATATCACCTATTCAACCTATATCATTTGCTGATGTTAATAAAATGCATAATTTTGGTTCAGCTCTTTCCTCTCCATATTTTCATTAAGTACAATAATGCACCCCTCTCTCTCTCTCTCTCTCTCTCTCTCTCTCTCTCTCTCTCTCTCATTCTCTCATTACAGCCAAACATTTCCCCATCAGTCTGGAGCATAGCTGCCAAGTATCCCGCCAAAAAATGCAGGATCAGCAGTGGCGCGGCACCGGACATCGCTTCTACGCATGTCCGGATATGCGCAAAAGAAATTTCTAGTGCCGCCCTACCCGATTTTTGGTGCCCAGGCATGGGTGGAGTGGCGCCGTAAGTCATGTATGGGCACGGGAAATCGAGCGGAACCAGGACCCAAAATGGAGCCTCCCTGGCAGGTGAGAAATCCGGGGGATTTACGGGATTTTTTTTCAGTCTGGGCTGCCAGAGGGAAACTGTTTAAAATATGGGGGTTTCCTGCGAAAAACGGGAGACTTGGCAGCTATGGTCTGGAGATTTCAGCAAATGGTTTCACATCATTTATAGCAACTACTTTTGTGTCCTATTCTGTTTGAAACCATGGTGCCCAATCTCTAAGCCACCATATGTATGTATTAAAAAAGATTGTGAAATGGTTATGTATGATGCAAATAGTCTGGACACATTCCGACCCACCTCCTTATTTTTCACGTCACTGGTACACACCACCCCAAAATCCCCAAACATTGTGGGTGGCAGGAGTTCTGGGTGCTTACCCAGGGTCTGTGTTTCTTTTTGGACAATGAGGCAAGGTGGAGACTCAGGTGTCTTTAGGATATATGGTTTATTTACACATATCTACAACTGAGCCTAGATGAAGACGTTCAATGCATTACAATCCAAGAGGGCTACTTGTTTCTCCCATAGGCACAGCAGGCTTGCGTCTGCGAAATCAGCCATGTTCTCTTTCTTTTTGTTACAGCCTTTCACAGTCAACCCACATGATGCTCTTCAGGTCCCTCGCTTCCACCTTGTTGCCACTAACTCAGAGAAAAATTATACATCTCCGAGCCTTGTCATTTAAACTGAAATTCTACACCCTTTAAATCCTGTTGTCTCTGCCCATTAAAACACAGCTGAAGGAGGCTTCCGGTCTAGCGCCAGTGCCGTCTGGTGGGGTTTGCTTCGAACTCTGAGGCAGCCTGTCTTTGCGAGGGGGGGAGCAGCAGGAGCGATGCTGCACCCCATAGAACCCAGTGTCGAGCGTCACTGGGGCAAATGCTCAGCGGAGCCCCAATTCCGACTCCCCAGCTCTCCGGTAGGCTCTAATAAGAGCGCCAGTGCAGGAAGGGTTGAAGTCATGGGGGCCATTTTGAGCACGGTCGTTGCCCTCGCGGAGAGAAGCTCCGAACCGGAGGCGGAGAGCGCTGGATATTCTCTAAAGAAGGACTGAAAAGATTGGGAACCGTGAGAAAAAGGACTTAAAATTTTTTAATTGACTTTGAATTTGGAACGGGGGTGAGACTTAAAAACAGAAGCCGATCTCCCCCCACTGATGAAAGAGGAAGCAGTAAAAGGAGAATTACCCGATGCCAGGGAAAGAAAATTTGCAGCTTAAACAATTCCAAGGATTGAAAAAAATAAAATTCTCCCCCAGAGGCAGGGCAAAGGGGGATAACTGTATTAAGGTTGGAAAATCCCTGCAAACAGAGGAAATTAAAGAGAGAAGCCCCTCCCCCTCTCCCGAAAGCGGCAATCCGGACAGAACAGCAAACGGATGGGGAGGATATAAAAGAAATAGTGGAATGGACTTTTAGAGACTTTTAAGTGAATAAAAGCCTGAACTGAGGGAAAGTAGAGATTGGACTGTTTAAATTGGATTTGTTGCAGCCAGATTGAAATAAAAATCAAGGTAATAATAGTTGGAATGGACATATTTCATCCAGTTGGCAGAAAGCGGAATAGTTGCAATTGGTGACCACTTCCTGTTATTCAAGTTCTGCTCTGTCCTTGAAGAGCTGGGAAAATGTCAATGTCACAGTGGCCTGGGTGGGCTACTTCAGAGTAACGACTCCACACAGCTCTGCATTTTATCCTTTTATTGGTGCTGTGTATTTACAGTGCTGAAAGCAGTGCTATTTACAGATAGTGGTACATGTTGTTAGTCTTCCGCAGAACCTCCGAATGGCAGTTCGCACGTTTTCCTCCAGCAAAGTAATCTCGGCATACTGAATCTCCGCCCCCTGCGCTTTTTACGCAATTCCGGAGTAGCTGGGATCGGCCTCATTCCCCCAATCTCCATGCTTCCCTGTTCCTTTCCCCGGCGGTTCCTGTGCTCCGCTAAGGTACTCGAGCTCCTGTTTCCACTTCCTGAATCACCACTCGAAGTCTCCCCCTCCCCACTGGGGGAGGAGCTGGTATTCAGTATGGGAGGGGGCTGCCGGTACCTCTTATCCCTCACAGTCAACAATGGACTATGCACCTGGTTTCCAGAGAAAAGTCATGAGACTCTTGTGGGAAATAAAAATCAGCATGGATAAGACTCAACAGCAAATGGAAATAATAAATCAGGATGTACACAAACAGGACATAAGTGAATCAACAGTGAAAGAAGACAATAGGACATATGAATCGAACCGCAATTTAATCAAAGAAGACGAGGATGGTTTGGATATGCAAGAGGAGAAAGATCAAATTCGGATTTGGAATACCCCCCCTTTTGAGGGGGTGGAACAAGAGCTGTTTGAGGGGAAGAAAACACACAAGGAAAACTGGAATATCCCCCCTTTTGAGGGGAAGGAACAAGAGTTGTTTGAGGGGCAGGAAACTCACAAGAAAAACAATGTGCAAGCAAGATGGGAACATTGGGGGGGAGGACAGAGACATTTGGGTTGTAAAACATGTTAAGAAAGGGGAGGGATGAAGGAGGATGGAATATATATTGTTTACTAGGATGGATAAAAAGGGATTGAAAACTGGATTGCTGACTTTGGAACTTGCTGGAATGGAAGGGAATAGCCGTGATCAAGGGAGGGGGAGGGAAAATTGAGAATAATTGATAAATTAAAGATTGGGAAGGTAAAAAGGATTTAAAATATAAGGATGTCCTTGGAAGAAAATTGTGGCAAGGGAGGGAACAAAATTGTATGTTTGTTAGAATCAGGATGTAATAGTAATTGGAAGTATTAGAAAGATGGTTTTGGCAAGATGATTTGGGACGGTTGGGTGCTTTCCCCCCCCTTGTCGGTCGTCCCCGGGCTGGGAGCCCCTGGTGGCAGGGGGTGCTTCTGGGGTGGGGGGGGACGGGGAGGTGGGAGGTATCCAATTGAAAAAAGAATCACTTCCCTGCCTCTTTCCATTCTCTGGGACTCTTCGTGGCAGGAGGGGTTCTGGGGGACGGGGGAGGGAGGGGGTGAGAAATGGGAATAAAAGAGAAATTATTAAAGAATATGGATAGTATATTAATATGAGATTGGAAAAATTTAAAATAGAATGAGGAATATGATAAGAAAACTGTTAAATATGTTTCAAAAATGAAAATCAGATAGAGGGGAGATCGGGGAAGCCCACATAAAAACAATGTTTATGAAAAATGATTAGTTAATAATATATTTTTTCTCTTTTTCTTTTCTTTCTTTTTCTTTTTCCTTTTTCTTCTTCTTTTTTTCCCTTGCTTTTCTTTTTTGAGTGCGTATTAAGATTGGATAGATGGTTGGATGGATACCCACTTGCGTCTCTCCTGCAAACCTGGAGCCTCTTGGTGGCAGGGGGGGGGGGCTTCCTGGGGTGGGAGGGAGGAGTGGGGAGAAATTCAATCATAAAATGAACCACTGTCGACTGCCCGTTCTTCGGGGGATCCTCTTGTGGGAGGAAAGGGCTCTTGGAGGGTGGACAGAAGTAGGTGGAAAATATGTTATGTTTGTTTATGTATGTTCTTTTTACTTTGCAAAATCAATAAAATATTATATAAAAAAAAACACAGCTGAAGGAGGTGCCACAGCCCCACCCCAACCTTCCCCAACTCACAAAGTCTTCACTCTTTTGATGGCTGCCTTTTGTTGGCAACCAAGGCTGGAGTGGATGAAAGTTCATCAAGATCAGTCTGGAAATGTCTGCACACTTATGGGCTTGGCAGTTAATCACTGTCATCAATTCTCCCTATTTTTCTTAAAGGACATAATAGAAGAAAAAATTATCAAGTTCCCACCTTTTATTTCGGACGTGTCTTAGTAGGCATATTCAGTTAGCCCACAAATCTTAAGACTAGAAAATGTGGTTCCCAAGTCTAAAGAAAATTTATGGGCCAAAGACAGCCCAAATCAGGCCTTGTTCAACAGAATTAAGAAAGGTTTTTAATTATTATTTGGTGTAAATTGCATATACAGACATATAAATGAGAACAAAATACATCATTTCAGGAAATTGCATATAAAATGTCTATTTGAATAGTGCACTTTAGAAAATATATACAATTTCAATGTGCGTGTTTTTTTGCACTTTTGTTGCTGCTGCTGCTATTGGCATTCATCTATCTGGAGAGAAAATGGGATAAAATCAAACAACTGCAGAATCATAACGCCTTTGAAAATTTAAAGCATAAAAAACTTTTTCTGTCTACTTAGAATACCTGATTTCCACCATGCAATTAAAGCAGTATTATACCACTTTTGGGACACAGGGGGCACTGTGGTCTAAACCACTGAGCCTAGGGCTTGCCAATCAGAAGGCGGTTCAAATCCCCGTGACAGGGAGAGCTCCCATTGCCCGATCCCTGCTCCTGCCAACCTAGCAGTTTGAAAGCACTTCAAAGTGCAAGTAGATAAATAGGTACCTCTCCGGCAGGAAGGAAAATGACATTTCTCTGTGTTGCTCTGGTTCACCAGAAGTGGCTTAGTCATGCTAGCCACATGATCCGGAAGCTGTACGCCGGCTCCCTCGGCCAGTAAAGCGAGATTATGGTCACAACCCCCGAGTTGTCCACGACTGGACCTAACAATCAGAGGTCTCTTTACATTTATACCACTTTTAATAGTCATAGATTCCCAAAAATATTCTGGGGAGGTGTAGTTTGTCAGGGGTCCTAAGGGTCATTAGGACAGTGTTTCTCAACCTTTTTTGGGCCAAGGCACACTTGTTCCATGAAAAAAATCACGAGGGACACCACCATTAAAAAATTTAACTCTGTGCCGCCCTATATTGACTATATAATTATGACTGTAAGAAACACTTGCCAATTGCTGTGTTGGTTGCAATCTCCTGTAATAAGGCTTCACAAGCCACTGATTTCTCTGCCAGCACAATCCTTTGCTCAGCAAGTTTCAGGTTGAGCTCATCCAGCCAGCTTCTTTAAGTTTGTCTAAAACCACCCTCCCGTGGTGGTGGCTGTTGAGAGCTGCGCTCGCCCCGCATCGTGACCCGGCCGGCTTCCATTCCGGCGGGTCAGTGTAGTTTATTGGCGGCCGCCAGGCACGTGACAATGCAAATCGCCCTTCTCGTCGCCGCACGTCGCGGCACACCAGCCAGTGTCTCGCGGCTCACTAACGTGCCGCGGAACAGCGGTTGAGAAACGCTGCATTAGGATACCACTATTACCTCCACAGAATTTAAACTCTGATAGTGGTTTAACAATACCTCTTCACAGGGAAATCTGGGAATTGTAGCTGTGTGATTATTGTTTAGTGGTATGATACTGTTTTAAATGGATAGTGCAAATGGGGCCCAAATGTGTATAGAGCTGTATCCTGGTTTGCTGTTGCAGCAATTAATAACATGCAATGCTTAATATAAAAGAAGAAATTCAAAAACTAAAACCTGCTAAATCTTCATAGTTTAAAAACTATCAGAGAGGGACTTAATATTCCGTTACTGGATTGTGTGATTTTAAATCATTTAAATTGTTCATTGCTCAGAGAACCCCAGTTATAACTTATGGGTGTATAATAAATGTAAATGTAATTGATAAATAAATGTACTTTCAAAGACATTCATTATCTTTTAATTATATTTTCAGAAATAGCCGAAAATCTATTTTTCTTGGGGGAGTTCTTTGCCCAGTAGTGTTGAACTCTTGAGAGCATGTGCCAGTGAGCACAACAAACCTAATAAGATAGTGGCAATATTGTACTGCCAATGAAAACAGACTTTTCACTGCCTTGAAGGGTGGGAGGCAATGGAGCGGGGTGAGAGAACATACATAAAATTTCAGCTCTGCCCAAACGGATAGATGGTCATCTAAAGACAACAGAGAGGAAGACACTTAATCATTTGGAGAGAGAAAAATGGAAGGAAGAAAAATAGTAAGTTATTAATAGCATTTTACCTTGAATGACTGGACCTTTATGTCTTTCTTTAGCTAACTAACTAACTAACTAGTCATCAACATTTTTCTTCTTGAAATGATTGTCCCCCCGTAAATCAAAGCATGTGAGCTACTCTTAGAGGCACTGATGATTTGATACTTTCTTTTGGCAATGTAAATAGTACTTTAATCTAAGAACCAAATATGAGATATTGGCTCTTACACTGATTGATTCTATTTCCTACAACATGCAGTATTCAGATCATTTCCAGAGGGGTAGTCATATGTCATCCAAGTGGAAACACATTAATCTGCATTAATTAAAAGACTTTACTATAACTGTTGGTGACTACAATCCAAACTTAAGGAGAACTACATGTGTGTGTGTTTTTTAATGTTATCCCGAACCTTTGTGACCAACTGAGGGACTCTCTCCTAAACAGCCCAAATGAAACGAACATTCTACTGAACCATAGTGCTACAGTGCATGTTGGGAAGCTACACTAAATTTTCAGAGACACCGTTGATGGAATCTTTCAAGGAGTTGGAGATGGCGTTTATAAGTGTTCCTTTTTTTTAGTTTTAAAAAACAAGTGTTCCATCTTTCACAAGCATACAGTAAGGATAGTAGTACAATAGCTTTGTAAACATGCACTTCAATCAGGAGAAAGCTGCATTCACTGAGCTCAGGCGATGCTGTATTTTAGCACCAATGTCGATCCTTATGGAAAGATAACTGCCCAGGTAGGAGAAGTGATTGACCCTTTCCAGCGTTACACCATTGAGTTGGATTTGTGGCGTTGCAGAGGGGTTGTTTTGTGCTTGTTGGTGCAGCAATTTGGGTTTTTTTGGATGTTGAGCAACAGGCCAAGCTTTTCGTTAGCTTCTGCAAAGATCCTCTATGGTAAATTTAGTGTGATGGATTCTAATTGTTTCTTCATAGAGGATTTGATATTATTCATTATACCATTTCAGACTGAATTAAATACAGTTGTTGTTTTCTTCCAGGGTTGCCATGCTACTTATCATTAAGTAAAAATGGATAATCAAACATCAGTGTCTGAGTTTCTTCTCTTCGAATTCTCAGAAGTTCGGGAACTGCAGATTCTACACTTCTTTCTCTTCCTTGGAATGTTCTTGGCAACTGTGACAGGGAATCTTCTCATAATCTTGGCAGTAGCTTTTGACCACCACCTGCACACCCCAATGTACTTCTTTCTGGTGAATTTGGCAATGCAGGACCTTGGCTCTGTTTCAGTCATTATTCCCAAATCCATGGTCAATTCCCTCATGAACACAAGGCACATTTCATATTATGGATGTGTTGTTCAAGTCCTTTCGTTTCTCTTCTTTGTTGGATGCGATGTTTTCCTCCTTACAGTCATGGCATACGATCGGTACATTGCCATTTGTGATCCCCTGCAATATGAAATGGTAATGAACAGGAGAGCTTGCACCCAAATGGTTGCTGGTGTGTGGGTTGGTGGCCTTCTGCATGCAGTTTTAAACACTAGCGGCACTTTTTCAATACCCTTCTGCTCCAATGTTGTCAGTCAGTTCTTCTGTGAAATCCCACAGTTACTTAAGCTTGCGTGTTCTGACTTGTACCTAATTGAAATTGGAATTCTTATGTTTAGTTTTACAATTGGGGTTGGCTGTTTCATTTTCATCATTGTTACTTATGTACACATCTTCAGTGCTGTTCTGAAAATCCCTTCAGCCCAGGGAAGAAGGAAGGCCTTCTCAACTTGTCTACCCCACCTCATTGTCTTCTCCACATTTTTACTTACAGTTTGCTTTGCTTACCTCAGGCCCACCTCTAAGACTGCCCCACAACTGGATTTGGTGTTTACTATAATATATTCCATGGTTCCTCCCATGCTGAATCCATTAATTTACAGCATCAGAAATAAGGACCTCAAGGTTGCCCTGGCAAAACTTTTAGGTCTGAGGTAATCTTTTAAAAAAATGCTTTCTTTAGGAGGGGAAGAAGCGCTGTTTACTGCTGAGAAATCTATGCTGCTGAGGGAGAGGAGTTAAAGGCTGTATATCATCTGGAAGAAGGATTGATGGGGACGGAGCGATAAGGGAATTGAGTTTTTTTTTTTTTTATTCATATGAGTGACTTCGTACCTTCCCAGACGCGATGTCCTGGCTTGTTTGGAGTGAAAGAGAAGCAAAAGACTGTGTGAGTTGAACTTTATAAACTGTTGTTACTGAGCATATTTTTTAAAGATGTGGAGTTGCCGATGAGAAAAGCCCCCCCCTAGTCGGACGGAAGGAGCCCTGGACGCGTTCGGAGGATTTATGAGCTGTGACGCACTTTGAATTGGAGCAGCGACCTGAAGCTAAGTTCAGCTATAGGGCAAGGAGATCCATTAATTTACCAAGAGTTTATGGTTTGATGTTTGGGTCTTCTGCCTGGAAAGGCTGTAAATTTCATAAAGATCGTTAATCTTCATGGCTATGAGAGAAAACGAAAGTGATTTGAGCTTTTTAAGATGACGCTGCTTCGACGCAACAGGGAGCTCCAGACTAAGAAGATTTATGGGGAGGCTGGACTGATTAACCCACACAGGAGAAAGAACATTTGTGAAACCTTGTTTGATATTTATCTCAGCAGCTAGGAAACAATCGGTTGAAAGTGGAAAACATCTATGTGACTGTAAGGGGAAGATCTGGATTATTATGAACTTGGAGGACGATTTGAACTTTAGAAAAAAGACGGCAGTGGACGGTTGCGAGGAATCCCCAATTTCTTGAAGCATGGGAACCCAAATAAAAAATTCTTTAGATGATTTGGCATAACATTCGGTTTGATTGATATATATATGTGTATAATTTGAAATAATGAATGTGATATAATTGGTTTTAATTGGAAAATTAATAAAATATATTTTAAAAATAAAAATAAAAAAATGCTTTCTTTGTTGTTTTCTTTAAGCAATAGTTTGGTTTGTACTTACTTGTCATATTATTTTATAGAGAAAGGGAATAAGCTATACTTATTCTTAGACTTAGACTTTAAATCTAAGGTGGACCTCATGTTCTTCCCCAAGACTCATACTCAGATCACCCTAATGTCACGTGGAGGTTAATTTTTTCTTTTTGTTTTTTAATAAATCCATTTTTATTATGTTTTCAGCACCCATGAAGGTCCATCAAAGTGCATGAAAACAGATAAAATATGGAAGTAAGAAAATAACTTAACAGGGGCAATTCTATAGCAAGATCTTCAGAAATAAGCAGCTTGGGATTTAGTGTATCTATGGTTTGGTCAACTGTTTTTCAACGTTTAGTTCCTGACCCCACCTCTGTTGAAGACACACCAGTATGAAATGCTCAGACAACTCAGTGGAAGCTGGTTGAGTTGTGGGTGGCATAAATTTCAAAAAAGGGCTGTTCCACAGGCATGCTTGGGGTAGGACTGGGGGAAGTGGGCTACGCTGTATTTTAAGCCTATTTCGCTCAGTCTCATGGCCTAGCAGCCGACATAGAAAACTGTTTGAAAGGTAAGTCCAAATTGAGGGCAGTCAGGGGGCATGGCAGAAGGAGGACCGGGGGGGGGGGGGGCTGTACCCTAAGCCTACTCAGCTAGGTCGTGTAACCTGGTTTAGAACACTCTCATTTTAAAACAATAATTTTTAATTAAATCCTCACAGCATATTACAACATCACACAAACATACAATATCCCACCCTAATCAAGATGATATCAGAAATAACATCCAAATACAATATACGTTCCAGAAAACATTTGCACATAGGGCAATATACAGATTATGCTAACCAAAAGGTTTAATAGTGTGAAGGAAGTCCTCTGTTTAAATTTTTAGCCATGTACTTAATAAAACCATACCAATCAGTTGCAATTGAATTATTATGCTTCAATCTTTGTGCCAATTTTATTTTATTGCTCTCTTTTTCCCCTCAAGTGCTACTTGCCCTAATTTATTTCACCAGTTTATCTAAAAAGCAACCCCTTTCTCGTATATTGTTATTATGAGCCTGGCTCCTAGACAACCTCTGAGGGGTCTCTGAGCTAGTGTTATTTCCTGTCAAAGGTTAAGAAGCAGTGCCAGGTCTGGACAGGTCTGGAGGTGTTTTTTCCAGGGACTGATTTTATTTCAACAAATCCTTCCAGAACTGAACCACTCTCCCACATCTCCATCACATTTGCTGATTTGAGCAAACATTCCACAAGGTGATCAGCAGCTTGCTGAATAAGAAAAGTGTGGGGTAAATGTATAGGCATGAGATATCCCTTTCAAGTACTACCTCTTTTGGCAAGGTTGAGACAGATTTTAAAGGAAGTTTCAGTTTCCCCCACACTGAAGTCCAGACACAATGAAGTCGGAAAATTGCCAGACTTCAGAACTCTTATCAGTTGCAGGACTTTGTGAGCAACTGAACTAAGGACATGGCTGTGGACTTTAACACAGCAAAGACTTTGAAACAAAGAACCCTCTCTGGGCTCAGAGAGAGAAGACAACTTGTAGCATCTGTAAATAGTGTATGTATAGTAGTGCATGTTGGTGTTTGCCTAGTGAAGACCACTCTGCTAAATGGCTGTTTTTTTGTGGTGAGCTTTACTGCTTGCCTGAGCTTCCACAACACATGCACCCCACACCCCAACAGCCTGCCCTTGGCCAGTGCAGATAGGTAAATCATAGAAACATAGTTGGAAGGGACCCTAAGGGTTATCTATTCCAATCCCCTTCAATGCATTCATGACAGATGTCCATCCAACTTCTGCTTAAATGATAATGATAAAGTAAAGATTGACACTTTGTTTATCTAAACCACTGTATCAAATACAAAATTTCTTTTTAAAGAAATCAGTTTGTGGATATTATACTAAAAAAGCAACAACAATGGTCTTATGCATCTTTGTTTTTATATGGTTTTGGCATTTTAGTTATGGCCTTTTTTAAGCAAATGGATTATGCTGCTGCTGCTGCTGCTGCTGCTGCTGCTGTTTAGTCATTTAGTCCTGTCCGACTCTTCGTGACCCCATGGACCAGAGCATGCTCAAATGGATTATACATTTTCTAAATAAATGTAAGGGCACTTCTTGTGATACTTCTATTTCCTAGGGAAGGTGTGGGCAATCTAATCAATCAATATTAGCTTACAGCCATGGAATATATATACATTCATAGTAAAGCAATAGTAGGTCTGCCTCAGGGTAGACCTAGTAGCCTCGTAGAAAACTGAAACACACATCTGCATTATGAGCATGCTCAGAATTGTTTCCTTGAAGGTCAGTCCTCCATAGAACTCTGAGCACTTCTGGTAACCAAAGAAGCAAAAATGAGTGTTTCCTACTTTAAGGTTTTTAGGTAAATATGGAGGAGGGGTGGAAAAGGATGCAGAAGGAGAATAGAGAGAAGAAGGTAGAAATAGAAAAATTAAAGAAAGAAATTTCAGATATGAAAGAGACCCACGAGGCGGTTCTGGACACAATTGCCATGATTGAAATGCATAGAAAGGAGAATATGTTGAGATTTAGATCTATTCCAGAGGAAACAGGAGAACATGTTGACCAGAAAATTACAACAGAATTGGCTAAATGGTTGGGAATTGAAGAGGAGGAAATGAAAAAGAGTATAGAAAGGGTATTTAGGGTCAAGTCTAGTTTTGCCAGATTAAATAATTAGCCTGGTGACTGCTTAGTCACTTTTGGAAATATAGAAATGAGAGATAGAATTTTGCAAACTAGCAGCAAGAAAAAGCTAAGAATTCAGGAGTCAAACATCATCATGCATAAGGTGCACCAAGGATATTGAAAAAGAGGGATAAATTTAAACCATATGTAGAAGCGTTACAAAAAAAATCTATTGGACACAGATGGGAATTTCCGAAAGGAATATCCTTTTTTAAAAAGGGGAAAAGAAGAAAGTTCAAAACAGTGGAAGATATAGAGAAGTTTTGGAGGAAGTCTAAGGAGGATCTAGGTTCTATAGGTCTGACAGGGGAAGAGGGGGGGAGAAGAGAAGGAACCCCAACAACTGGAGGAAGAGAGTTGAAAGCTGAAAAAGCCGAATTGAAAGAGGGCAGCATATAATCACTTACTGCCCTTTTTTGGATTTAAAATAAACAAATAAATATAAAATCAATAGAGGGAATTAAACTGTATTAAAGTTTGTAAATAAATAAAAGTTCTAAATGGATCGAAAGGCAATAACTTGGAACGTTAATGGACTGAATGAGAAAAGCAAAAGAAACAAAGTTGAACATATTCTTTAAAAACAGAAATTCGATCTAATCTGTTTGCAGGAAACACATATTGTTGAGCAACATAATCGAATTATATCAAATAAAAGGCTAGGATGTGAATTTGTGTCATCAGGCAAAAAAATGGAGTAGTAATCTATGCAAAAACCAAAATTAATATATAAAGATACACAAGGTCGTGTTGTAGTTATTCAAATAACCGTAAATGGAGAAAAGATAATAGTAATAGGTATGTATGCGCCCAATATTTTAAAAAGTGAATTTTTTTCAAAGTCTGGAACAAAATTTGGGGGACATAATCGGATAAAAAAATCATACTACTAGGAGATCAAAACGGGGTAGTTGCACCGGAATTGGTAAAAAAGCAGCAAGGAAAAAACAGTTAAAGCTGCCAAAAACCTTCTTTCGATTAATTGAGTTGCTAAATTTGGAAGATGTTTGGAGACACTGAAATCCATTTGAAAGAGACTATACTTACTACTCATATCCATATGCGCTTTAGAAAACATATACAATTTCAATGTGCATCTTTTTTGCACTGTTTTTGTTGCTGCTGCTATTGGCATCCATCTGTCTGGAGAGAAAATGGGATGAAATCAATCTACTGCAGAATCATAACGCCTTTGAAAATGTAAAGCATTAAAAACTTTTTCTGTCTACTTAGAAGACCTGTTGAACTCAATTGGTCTTACTCCAAGCAAGACCCCATCAGCAGCATGCAACTAAAGCAGTATTATACCACTTTTGGGACACGGGTGGCACTGTGTTCTAAACCACTGAGCCTAGGGCTTGCCAATCAGAAGGTCGGCAATTCGAATCCCCACAACAGGGAGAGCTCCCATTGCTCGATCCCTGCTCCTGCCAACCTAGCAGTTCGAAAGCACTTCAAAGTGCAAGTAGACAAATAGGTACCTCTCCAGCAGGAAGGAAAATGGAATTTCTGTGCGCTGCTCTGGTTCAGCAGAAACGGCTTAGTCATGCTAGCCACATGACCTGGAAGCTGTATGCCGGCTCCCTCGGCCAGTAAAGCGAGATGAGAGCCGCAATCCCCAAGTTGTCCATGATTGGACCTAACAGTCAGAGGTCCCTTTACCTTTACATCACTTTTAACAGTCATAGACTCCCCCAAAGAATCTGGGGAGCTGTAGTTTGTCAGGGGTCCTAAGGGTCATTAGGATACCATTATTACCTCCACAGAATTTAAACTCTGATAGTGGGTTAACAATACCTATTGCCAGGGAAATCTGGGAATTGTAGCTGTGTGATGATTTTTTTACTGGTATGATACTGTTTTAAATGGATAGTGCAAATGGAATCTAAATGTGTATAGAACTGTATCCTGGTTTGCTGTTGCAGCATTTAATAACAGACAATGCTTAATTTAAAAGCACAAATTCAAAAACTAAAACCTGCTAAATCTTCATCATTTTAAAAACAATCAGAGAGGGACTTAATATTCTGTTACTGGATTGTGTGATTTAAAATCATTTAAATTGTTCATTGCTCAGAGAACCCCAGTTATAACTTTCAAAGACATTCATTATCTTTTAATTATATTTTCAGAAATAGCAGAAAATCTATATTCCTTGGGGGAGTTCTTTGCCCAGTTGTGTTGAACTCTTGGGACCATGTACCAGGGAACACAACAAACTTAACAATATAGTGGCAATATTGTACTGCCAATGAAAACAGACTTTTCACTGCCATGAAGGGTGGGAGGCAATGGAGTGGGGTGAGAGAACATAAATAAAATTTCAGCAGTGCCCGTATGGCTAGATCGTCATCTAAAGACAGCAGAGAGGAAGACACATCATAATTTGAAGGGGGGGGAAATGCATGCAGGAAAACAGTAAGTTATTAATACCATTTTACCTTGAATGACTGGACATTTATGTCTTTCTTTCTGATGACTAACTAAGTAGTCATCAAATCCCTACATTTTCCCTCTTGAAATGATTGTCCCACTTAAATCAAAGCATGTGAGCTGCCCTTAGAGGCACTGATAATTGGATTCTTTCTTTTGGCAATGTAAATAGTACTTTAATTTAAGAACCAAATATGAGATATTGGCTGTTATACTGATTAATTCTATTTCCTACAATATGCAGAATTCAGATCATTTCCAGAGGGGTAGTCATATGTCATCCAAGTGGACACATATTTATCTGCCTTAATTAAAAGACTTTGTGGGAAGAGCTCACATCAGGATAATCACTTATTATAAATCTCTTGCAGAAGCCCCCAACTCGCTTCTTGCCAAACAAGCCTTTCTAGCCTTTACTGGCAGCCACATTTGGTCAAAAGGCATGGAGGCCATCTGTGAACGCTATTCCCTCCCAACTTTCTCCGCTCTGATCGCTTGGGACAATGATAAAATCCGTAAATGGATTCTAGATAGGGACGAAGCGCTGGACCTGACCCTATCTAATGCGGCCAACCTGTCCACGTGGTATCCTCGTGTGAAGGTAGTAAGAACTATGGCTCACTATTTGGGCGACCTGACGAACCCTTCACAAATAAGGGCCTTCATACTTGCCCGCTTCCATTCCATTCCCACAGCATTTTTACAGGGTATATTCTCCAACACTCCCCCTGATCTCCGACTATGCCCGTGCAACAAGGGAAAGACAGAGGATTTTATCCATTTTTTCTTTCACTGCGCTTTATACGTCACAATAAGACCAAGGCTCCTCATACTAATCCCTTCGCTTATCGCCTTGGATGACAACCACATGAAATTTCTATTGGTGGACGCTAACCCCAGGGTTACCCGCGGAGTGGCCATTTATATCTTGCAGGCCCTGAAACTCAGAGCTCTCTTGACTGGCTAACTTTCTCTAGACGCAGATTGCACTAAACATTCCCCAGTGGACAAAACACGCATGATGCATCCTAGTTTTTACCAAATTCTGTTTTATATCGCATCTTTTTATATACAATGTTTTGTAAGTGTTTTATATGTTCTGTATAATAGCGGTAACCGTTATTCTTATTCTTATTCTTATTATTATAATTGTTTTATGTGTTATGTGCTATGGCCAACTGGCTAATGCAATAAAATTTTGATTGAATTAAAAGACTTTACTATAGTCATTGGTTACTACAATCCAACCTTAAGAAACTACGTATTTGTTTATTTTATGTTATCCTGAAAGTTTGTGACCAACTGAGGGACTCTTTGTCGAACATTAATTAGAATTATATAAGAAAAAATTAACTGATTACAAAGTCGAAGCTCTCAGAATTCTCCATTCCATTTTGCATGAATGGGGAGGGAAGCTGCTTCTCCTTTTGGTACACTTTGACTACATCCTCCTCTACATCTGAGGTAAGACTGGGAAGAGAGACATAGCAATAGTCTTTAAGTGATCCCAACATTCCCTTCATTGTGTGAAAGGGAAACAAGAACAACTTGAGACCTACAGTGCTTCTAGGGGAACTGATCATCATTAAAAACTGTTTTGGAATACATAGCAAAATACACCAGCAAACAGTGATTTTATTTCAGGCTGTATTGTGGGCTAAGAATATCCGGTACCCTTTAGATAATAAAACAGCATCTCCTAAACAGCCCAAATAAAGTGAACATTTTACTGAACCATAGTGCTACACTGCATGTTGGGAAGCTACACTAACAGTATAATACAATGTGATGCACTGAGGCCCATTGTTGCTGAAAGGCAGAACATGGTGGGGCCGACTCAGGTGACAGAAAAAGGTATTGTGTGGGCTACTTAGTCTGGCAGAGTTGTGGCTTGAAATACCACTTCCAATACATTGGTCAAATGTTCAGGGTACCCTTTTAAAGAGATTCAGGGGCAATGTATTCTTTCCGAATGTCCGGATGGGTGTCAACCAGCCATAGAACTCCCTAAGATGGCATTCTGGAGGGATTTTCAAGAAATGATACACTTCATAGGGTGATCCTAAAACCCAACATAAACCCTGAAGGAATAATTTCCTGTGGGTTGGGTGATTCAGGATACATCCAATTCCTTTGCAAAAACCTACTGCTATCTCTAACCAATAAACTTGTCCTTCATGAAGCCCATCCCTCAATGGCCAAGGCTCACTCAAAATATTGATAACTACAAAGAAAAGCTAGATTTAGCGTTGAGCATGATAGTGTTATAAATTTCGTGTGATGGATTCTAACTGTGTCTTCATAGAGGATTTGATATTTATTCATTGAACCGCTTCAAACTGAAATACAAAGTTGTTGTTTTCTTCTAGGGTTGCCATGCTACTTATCAGTAATTAAAAAAATGGATAATCAAACATCGGTGTCTGAGTTTCTTCTCTTCGAGTTCTCAGAAGTTCGGGAACTGCAGGTTCTACACTTCTTTCTCTTCCTTGGAATGTTCTTGGCAACTGTGACAGGGAATCTTCTCATAATCTTGGCAGTAGCTTTTGACCACCGCCTGCACACCCCAATGTACTTCTTTCTGGTGAATTTGGCAATGCAGGACCTTGGCTCTGTTTCAGTCATTATTCCCAAATCCATGGTCAATTCCCTCATGAACACAAGGCACATTTCATATTATGGTTGTGTTGTTCAGGTCCTCTTGTTCTTCCTCTTTGTTGGATGCGATGTTTACCTCCTTACAGTCATGGCATATGATCGGTACGTTGCCATTCGTGATCCCCTGCAATATGAAATGGTAATGAACAGAAGAGCTTGCACCCAAATGGTTGCTGGTGTGTGGGTTGGTGGCTTTCTAAATGCAGCTTTACACACCGGTGGAACATTTTCAATGCCCTTCTGTTCCAATGTTGTCAATCAGTTCTTCTGTGAAATCCCACAGTTACTTAAACTTGTGTGTTCTGACTTGTACCTAATTGAAATTGGAATTCTTATGTTTAGTATTGCAACTGGGGTTGGCTGTTTCATTTTCATCATTGTTACTTATGTACACATCTTCAGTGCTGTTCTGAAAATCCCTTCAGCCCAGGGAAGAAGGAAGGCCTTCTCAACTTGTCTACCCCACCTCATTGTCTTCTCCACATTTTTACTTACAGTTTGCTTTGTTTACCTCAGGCCCACCTCTAACACTGCCCCACAACTGGATTTGGTATTTACTATACTATATTCCATGGTTCCTCCCATGCTGAATCCATTAATTTACAGCATCAGAAATAAGGACCTCAAGGTTGCCCTGGCAAAACTTTTAGGTCTGAGGTAATCTTTTAAAAATGCTTTCTTTGTTGTTTTCTTTAAGCAATAGTTTGGTTTGTACTTACAATCATATTATTTTATAGAGAAAGGGAATAAGCTATACTTGACTTTAAATCTAAGGTGGATCTCATGTTCTTCCCCAAGATTCATACTCTGATCACCCTAATCTCACGTGGAGGTTAAATTTTTTCTTTTTGTTTTTTAATAAATCCATTTTTATTATGTTTTCAGCACCCATGAAGGTCCCTCAAAGTGCATGAAAACAAATAAAATATAGAAGTAAGAAAATAACTTAAGAGGGGCATCCCTATAGCAAGATCTTCAGAGATAAGCAGCTTGGGATTTAGTGTATCTATGGTTTGGTCAACTGTTTTTCAACGTTTAGTTCCTGACCCCACCTCTGTTGAAGACACACCAGTATAAAATGCTCAGACAACTCAGTGGAAGCTGGTTGAGCTGTGGGTGGCATAAATTTCAAAAAAGGGCTGTTCCACAGACATGCTTGGGGTAGGACTGGGGGAAGTGGGCTACGCTGTATTTTAAGCCTATTTCGCTCAGTCTCATGGCCTAGCAGCCGACATAGAAAACTGTTTGAAAGGTAAGTCCAAATTGAGGGCAGTCAGGGCGCATGGCAGAAGCAGGACCGGGGGGCACTTAGGCTGTACCCTAAGCCTACTCAGCTAGGACGTGTAACCTGGTTTAGAACACTCTCATTTTAAAACAAGAATTTTTAATTAAATCCTCACAGCATATTACAACATCACACAAACATACAATATCCCACCCTAACCAAGATGATAAAGTTTAGGGAATATATCAGAACATCCAAATATGATATAAGTTCCAGAAAACATTTGCACGTAGGGCAATATACAGATTATGCTAACCCAAAGGTTTTATAATGTGAAGGGAGTCCTCTGTTTAAGTTTTTAGCCACGTACTTAATAAAACCATACCAATCAGTTGCAATTGAATCATTATGCTTCAATCTTTGTGCCAATTTTATTTTATTGCTCTCTTTTTCCCCTCAAGTGCTACTTGCCCTAATTTATTTCACCAGTTTATCTAAAAAGCAACCCCTTTCTCGTATATTGTTATTATGAGCCTGGCTCCTAGACAACCTCTGAGGGGTCTCTGAGCTAGTGTTATTTCCTGTCAAAGGTTAAGAAGCAGTGCCAGGTCTGGACAGGTCTGGAGGTGTTTTGTCCAGGGACTGATTTTATTTCAACAAATCCTTCCAGAACTGAACCACTCTCCCACATCTCCACCACATATGCTGATTTGAGCAAACATTCCACAAGGTGATCAGCAGTTTGCTCAATAAGAAAAGTGTGGGGTAAATGTATAGGCATGAGATATCCCTTTCAAGTATTACCTTTTTTGGCAAGGTTGAGACCGATTTTAAAGGAAGTTTCAGTTTCCCCCACACTGAAGTCCAGACACAATGAAGTTGGAAAATTGCCAGACTTCAGAACTCTTATCAGTTGCTGGACTTTGTGAGCAACTGAACTAAGGACATGGCTGTGGACTTTAACACAGCATAGACTTTGAAACAAAGAACCCTCTCTGGGCTCAGAGAGAGAAGACAACTTGTAGCACCTGTAAATACTGTATGTATTTACATGTTGGTGTTTGCCTAGTGAAGACCACTCTGCTAAATGGCTGTTTTCTGTGGTGAGTTTTACTGCTTGCCTGAGCTTCCACAACACATGCACTCAACACCCCAACAGCCTGCCCTTGGCCAGTGCAGGTAAATCATAGAAACATAGTTGAAAGGGACCCTAAGGGTTATCTACTCCAACCCGCTTCAATGCATTCATGACAGATGTCCATCCAACTTCTGCTTAAATGATGAAGATAAAGTAAAGATTGACACTGTGTTTATCTAAACCACTGTATCAAAAACAAAATTTCTTTTTTAAGAAATTGGTTTATGGATATTATACTAAAAAAGCAACAAGAATGGTCTCATGCATCTTTGTTTTTATATGGTTTTGGCATTTTAGTTATGGCCTTTTTTAAGCAAATGGGTTATGCTGCTGCTGCTGCTGCTGCTGTTGTTTAGTCGTTTAGTCATGTCTGACTCTTCGTGATCCCATGGACCAGAGCACGCTCACTTGGGGAGGTAGTTGGGGTTGCCACCAGGCTTGCATGGTGGATACTGAACTCCCAGGCAGGCATAGTACACAACAAGCACAAGAAAGACCAGTGTAATTGCTGCCTGCCCGGCATTTCACTTGTCCATCCATTCCCAAGAGCAAGGGGTGGCAGACTTGCTGGCTAGTCTACCTCAACCAATTCCTTGTTTCTCTAAGACCACCTCAGTTTCTGGCCAACCCCAGAGGCACCATTTGCCTGGGGAGCTTATAGCCAGAGCCACTGCAACAAACAGCCATGCAAGCCTAACGGAGGCAGAAACATGAGTGGGCAACAGAGGGGGGAGGGAAGAAAAGGGGGATGGAGGCCATGGTTGCCCACATCACCCCTGACCACCATTCAAGGCATCTAAGGGTGCCACGGCACACTGGATGAAAACCACTGGTGTAAAAGATTTCAGTCTTAGATGTGTTAATTTAAGCAGCCGCTGCCAGCAACTCACCCCACCACACACACTTAGAGAAAAGTGATTTAGGAACTTAAAAAACCCCACTCTGGTGCAAGCCCCTAAGCAGAACTTTGGATGATATAAACATAGCTGCAACTCAACCCTCAAAATACACATCTGATTCACAGCTGCTGAGCTGTAGGAGGCTTGTGAGAATTAAACCTTCTGGGTATAATTAGTAATGAGACATTGATAAAGCTCATTGCTAACCATTTCACCCCTTTGCAGAATAGCTTAGTTTCCAATATCTGCCCTTCAGTGATAGAGATTACATTGGTTGGAATTAGTCTCGAAGACAGGGAGGGCAGTCAGAGAGTCACCACCAAAGGATTCTTTCATTTTGGCTTTTCTTTCCAAAAGATAGGAGTGCAGAGAGAACACACCACCAGGGTAGGTTTCTTGGCAAGGTGGATGATGTAGCAACGGAGGAGGCACCAGCTTTTTCGGGCAAGTCATAACAAATAATCAAAGCATGTTTGCCAAGAAAGATTTCCTGGTTCAACTGAATGAGAAAGAATGAGAAAGAAGGAGTATGGCAGCTTTCTTTCCTGGGCACCAAACAAAGGTGTGAAATATGCAATGATGAACCAGTCAAGAGTAAGTGGATTCCTTCTACATGGATTCCCTGATATTCAGGAGGTGCAGATATTTCACATCAACTTTTTTGTCATAATATATCTGGTAGCCCTCATAGAAAACCTTATCATCATCACAGTCATCTTCTACAGCCATCAGCTTCATACACCCATGTACTTCTTTCTGGCCAACCTGTCATTGCAAGACATTAGCTCCATATCGGTTACAGTTCCCAAGTCCATTGCAAATTCCTTGATGAAGACCCAAACCATCTCTTACTCTGAATGTGTCTGCCAAATATTCTTCCTTGTTTTCTTCATGATGTCCCATTACGCCTTCCTTGGTGTCATGGCATATGATCGCTATGTTGCCATCTGCAATCCGCTGCATTATGAGACTGTCATGAACAAGAAAGCCTGCATTCAGATGGCAACCAGTGCATGGATTGGTGGACTTTTCTATGCAACAATGTACACTGGAACAACATTCAGAGTTGAGTTCTGTTCTAATGTCATCAATCAGTTTTTCTGTGAAATCCCACAATTGCTGAAGAACTCTTGCCCTGACTCGGATACTACTGTAATTTGGGTTCTGACTTTTGGAGCTTGTTTAGCCTTCATCTACTTTGCTCTTATTGCTTTTTCTTATGTTCAGATCTTCAGAGCAGTCCTGAAAATCCCATCCAGACACGGGAAGCAAAAAGTCTTCTCTACTTGTTTGCCTCATCTTATCGTTATCACCCTGTTTTTGGTAAGTGGCACCTTTGTCTACTTAAGACCAACTTCCAGGTCCCCATCAGCATTTGACCTCTTGGTTTCTATGTTCTACTGCATGGTTCCACCAGTAATGAATCCAATCATCTATAGCATAAGAAACAAGGAGCTTAAAATGGCATTCTGGAAGTTGCTGGTAAATATTTTCCCCCAATTCTTAGACAAAAACCATTCTCCATTTTAGGAAACAGTTTCAGTTGCCTAGATGGTGTGCATAATTTTTGTTCAATCCTATATTTGTTTACTTAGAAGTGGAATTGTAGTCTGAGGAAAGTGTACATTGGATTTACTTCATCTGTATATGTCCTTAGGCCAGGGATGAGTATTTGTGGCTTTCCGAGTGCTGTTGGACTACAACATCCATTCTCCCTATCTACTAGCCATACATGCTGATGGTAATTGGATTACAGTGGAACCTCGGTTTATGAACACCTCAGTTTACGAATTTTCAGTTTACGAATGCCACCAACCCATCTGGAACGGATTAATTCCCTTTCCATTACTTTCAATGGGAAAGTTTGCTTCAGTTTATGAACGCTTCAGTTTATGAACAGACTTCCGGAACCAATTACACCCATGCTTTGGGTTAAGTACACTTCAGGTTGAGTATTCCACAGACCCATCTGGAACGGATTAATCCACTTTCCATTACTTTCAATGGGAAAATTTGCTTCAGTTTACGAACACTTCAGTTTATGAACAGACTTCGAGAACCAATTGTGTTCATAAACCGAGGTTCCACTGTACTGGAGATTATTGTGTATAGAACTGCCATTTCCCATTGAAACCCAGAGGACAAAAAACTTATTTAACACTGATATTAGTACTGAATGCCCAATATGAACATGTGAGAATCCTTAACATTAAACTCATTAATATTAACATTAACATTATATTGATTAATATTTGAATTAATTTTTACTTCTTGCTGTGGAGATACAGGCTGATAAGAACAAAATTGTATTCAACTGACTTTACTGATATACCTGTCCTTGCAGGTGCCACATATTTTCACTTGTTTTTAATCAGTCATTTGTGTCCAGATGCTATAAACCTGCATACATATATGACAGGTAGTGTGGAAGATGGTTTTGATGTGGCCACTATTTCCCCTTTGTTATGATTTCACATCCCAGCACTGCTCATAGCAGGAAGTATCCTACCTTGTGTTGTGTTAGGTTCATGCTGCGTCTTTTCAGCCTGTGAAAGTGTATACATAAGTGTATACTTCTGGGTTTTGCCATGCATGCGTGCACAATAGCATACTGCGCACTGCATGCGCATTCTGTGCACTTCACACATATGCAGAAGTGCTCTATCGCGCCACTTGCAGTCGCAGAAGCGCACTCTAGTTACAGACGTTTTGGGGTGCGAACAGCACCCCAGAATGGATTGAGTCCGTAACTAGAGGTACCACTGTGTTTAGAAGAACTGTGAGTTGAGTCATAGCTAGAGGAAGGTGGAGACTGGAGAGAAAGGGGCCATCGGGGAAGAACAGATGCTCTCTACTGTGCCTTGATCTGAGCATTTTGTATTTGACTTCTTTTAGTAATGCTTTTTTTAAAAAAAAATTAAGGTAATGTTTACTATGCTATGGATTTTTGTGTTTTTGTATTGTAAACTGTTCTGTGATCCTCAGATCAAGGGCAGTATAGAAATTTCATAAATAAAAAAAGATCTTTTGTGAACCTTAATGTGTTAAATGTGCATCTCTAGTTGACAACCTTTCCAATATTTTATTTGGGAATTTTTAAGATCATATATTACTTTCCTGTTAATTATGTTACTTTGAATGTATATTTTATATTTGTCTTTCTTCTGTAATTTTCTATTCTGGATTGGTTTATTTGATGTTTTAATGTGTTGTAAACAGGTTTGAGGGTTTTTGTCTTAAGCAGTATAGAAATTAAATGGAGATGATGATGGAGGAGGAGGAGGAGGAGGAGGAGGAGGAGGAGGAGGAGGAGGAGGAAACAGCTCCTGGATCCAGAAGGTTTTAGGTCATAAGGCATTTTATGATTGGATGGATTACGGTTCCCGCTTCTAATGAGCTTTGAAGCTGATGGTTCCAGCCCCTATTGAGGGTGTACATGGGCAGAGCCTTCTCTGCAGTGGCTCCACATTTCTGTAATGACTCTCTTAGCTGTGTCATGCTTCAACATTGCTGTCTTTTCAAAATTAGGTAAAGACTTTTCAGTGATATGCAAGGTGGTAATAGATCTGTTACAACCCAATACAAATTTGTTTGGTTCTGATGTATGCATTTAATTCCTTTTCTTTATTCTGTCAGTTCCTGCTATAACCAAGAACTATGGATATGTTTCTATGTGCTGATGAAATTTCTCTCTCTGGGGAAGGGCCGGTGAGAGTCAGTAGATGCTGGGAGGGTTTGGATTGATGCTTTTTTTAAAGTTTTGAATGCACTATCATTGTGTTCTCTATCTTTTTTGTGTCTATTATGAAACTCAATAAAAAATAGATATTTGCGTGTGTAGACCTTTTAACCACCCCCAAACAAATTCAGACAAGACTCAAATTTTAGTTGGTTTTTGGCAGAATTTGGGCCACAACTTTCTTGATTACAATCAAGTGAGTGGTTGCATAGGCTCTGGTTTGACTAGCTCCCTGCACCCTTTCAGGCAGCGATAACCCAGGGCACACCATAGGTCAGCCTTGGGTGAAAGGAGGGAAAAGAAAGGAGGGAAAATTTAATGAAAACTAAAGGAATAAAAGGATAAATCAGGAAAGAGAAAGAAAATGAAACAGATCACTGTAACATCATAGGTAGATCGCTCTCTCTTTTGGCTCGCAGAGGACACAATGCTGGTGTTCTGATGCACTGGCCCAAAAGAGGAAGCTTGGGGACATGTGCATGGGCTTAAATAGAGGTCTCTCAATAGCATTTAGCTGGAATCACATTGGTCAAATTGCACCCAGCATTGAGGGACCTCCAATAGGGTGTTGTGGCCATCCAAACATTCCCACCCACAACACAGGGTTTAGTTGCCAGGCCACACTGCAACACGTGTCCCCTTGTTAGGGAGGACCCGATTTATCAAAAAAGCATCCTCCTTCTCGCATATTGAGGAAACGTGCTCCAAGCCTCAGAAGCCCAGTTATGTCACAGCCCCTCACCCCATTTTGAACAGCCTCAATCTGGGCACCTGCTGCCCCTGCCCCTGGTCTCTGAGCTGCCCTCCCACCCAAAATAAAGGTGCCTTCTCACACTGCCCCATATGGTCCTGGAAAGATAGAGCCCCCAGCCTTCACAACGCAACAGGGATTGGCCAAAGGTGAATGTGAGGCTAACATCTTCCTCACATTGGGAGGCAGCTGTGGGTGCCACCAGGCCTGCATGGCGGAAAGCCTCACTTTTGGTGAAGGACACTGAACTCCCAGGCAGGTATTACACACAACAAGCAAAAGAAAGACCAGTGTAATTGCTGCCTGCCCGGCCACTCACTTGTCCATCCATTCCCAAGAGCAAGGGGTGGCAGACTGGCTGGCTGGGCTACCTCAACCAATTCCATGCTGACTCCAAGACCACATCAGTTTCTGGCAACCAGCACTCCTTGGCCAACCCCTGAGGCACCATTTGCCTGGGGAGCTTGTAGCCAGAGCCACTGCAACAAACAGCCATGCAAGCCTAAGGGAGGCAGAAACATGAGTAGGCAAGAGGGGGGGAGAAAAGGGGGATGGAGGCCATAGTTGCCCTCAGCACCCCTGACCATCATTCAAGGCATCTAAGGGTGCCACGGCACACTGGATGAAAACCACTGGTGTAAAAGATTTCAGTCTTAGATGTGTTGATTTAAGCAGCCGCTGTTGGCAACTCACCACACACTCAGAGAAAAGTGATTTAGGAACTTAAAAAAACCCTACTCTGGTGCAAGCCTCTAAGCAGAACTTTGGATCATAGAAATTATAAACATAGCCACATCTCAACACTCAAAATACACATCTGATTCACAGCTGCTGAGCTGTAGAAGGCTTGTGAGAATTAAGCCTTCTGGGTATAATTAGTAATGAGACATCGATAAAGCTCACTGCTTTTCCATTTCACCCCTTTGTAGAATAGCTTAGTTTCCAATATCTGCCCTTCAGTGATAGAGATTACATTGGTTGGAATGAGTCTTGAAGACAAGGAGGGCAGTCAGAGAGCCACCACCAAAGGATTCTTTCATTTTGGCTTCTCTTTCCAAAAGATAGGAGTGCAGAGAGAACACATCACCAGGGTAGGTTTCTTGGCAAGGTGGATGATGTAGCAACGGAGGAGGCACCAGCTTTTTCGGGCAAGTCATAACAAATAATCAAAGCATGTTTGCCAAGAAAGATTTCCTGGTTCAACTGAATGAGAAAGAATGAGAAAGAAGGAGTATGGCAGCTTTCATTCCCGGGCACCAAACAAAGGTCTGAAAGACACAATGATGAACCAATCAAGAGCAAATGGATTTCTTCTGCACAGATTCTCTGATATTTGGGAGGTGCAGATATTTCACATCAACTTTTTTGTCATAATATATTTGGTGGCCCTCATAGAAAACCTTATCATCATCACAGTCATCTTCTACAGCCATCAGCTTCATACACCCATGTACTTCTTTCTGGCCAACCTGTCATTGCAAGACATTAGCTCCATATCGGTTACAGTTCCCAAGTCCATTGCAAATTCCTTGATGAAGACCCAAACCATCTCTTACTCTGAATGTGTCTGCCAAATATTCTTCCTTGTTTTCTTCATGATGTCCCATTACGCCTTCCATGGTGTCATGGCATATGATCGCTATGTTGCCATCTGCAATCCGCTGCATTATGAGACTGTCATGAACAAGAAAGTCTGCATTCAGATGGCAACCAGTGCATGGATTGGTGGACTTTTCTATGCAACAATGTACACTGGAACAACATTCAGAGTTGAGTTCTGTTCTAATGTCATCAATCAGTTTTTCTGTGAAATCCCACAATTGCTGAAGAACTCTTGCTCTGACTCGGATATTACTGTGATTTGGGTTGTGACTTTTGGAGTTTGTTTAGCCTTCATCTACTTTGCTCTTATTGCTTTTTCTTATGTTCAGATCTTCAGAGCAGTCCTGAAAATCCCATCCAGACACGGGAAGCAAAAAGTCTTCTCTACTTGTTTGCCTCATCTTATTGTTATCACCCTGTTTTTGGTAAGTGGCACCTTTGTCTACTTAAGACCAACTTCCAGGTCCCCATCAGCATTTGACCTCTTGGTTTCTATGTTCTACTGCATGGTGCCACCAGTAATGAATCCAATCATCTATAGCATAAGAAACAAGGAGCTTAAAATGGCATTCTGGAAGTTGCTGGTAAATATTTTCCCCCAATTCTTAGACAAAAACCATTCTCCATTTTAGGAAACAGTTTCAGTTGCCTGCATGGTGTGCATAAAATTTGTTCAATCCTATGTTTGTTTACTTAGAAGTGGATATCACTACATTGAACAGAAATTCTAGTCTCAGGAAAGTGTACAATGGATTGTAGCCTAATATCACACATTTACTTCATCTGTACATGTCTTTAGGCCAGGGGTGAGTATCTGTCGCTTTCGAAGTGCTGTTGGACTACAACATCCATTCTCCCTATCTACTAGCCATACATGCTAGAGCTGATGGTAATTGGGTTACAGGAGATTATTGGAGATTATTGTGTATAGAAATGCCATTTCCCATTGAAATGGAGGACCAAAAACTTATTTAACACTGATATTAGTACTGAATGCTCAATATGAACATGTGAGAATCCTTAACATTAAATTTATAAAAAATTATATTCATTAATATTTGAATTAATTTTTACTTCTTGCTGTGGAGATACAGGCTGATAAAAACAAAATTGTATTCACTGACCTTACCAATATACCTGTCCTATTTTCACTTGTTTTTAATCAATAATTTGTGCCCAGATGCTATAAACCTGCATACATATATGACAGGTAGGGTGGAAGATGGCTTTGATGTGGCCACTATTTCACCTTTGTTATGATTTCCCATCCCAGCACTGCTCGTAGCAGGAGGTCTCCTACCTGATGTTGCAATAGGTTCATGTTGCATTTTTTCGGCTTGTGAACATGGCAAACCCAGAAGTGTACTTCTGCATACTTCATGCATGCGCAGAAGCGTTCTGTGCGCTTCACACGTGCAGAAGCGTTCTATCATGCCATGTCCGTGTGCAGAAGTGGCACTCTAGTTACAGGCCTTTCGGGGTGCGAACCACCCTGGAACGGATTAAGACATCTAATGAGCTTTGAAGCTGATGGTTCCAGCCCCTATTGAGGGTGTACATGGGCAGAGCCTTCTCTGCAGTGGCTTCACATTTCTGTAATGACTCTCTTAGCTTCAACATTGCTGTCTTTTCTAAGTTAGGTAAAAACTTTTCAGTGATACGCAAGGTGGTAATAGATCTGTTCCAAGCCAATACAACTCTCTTTGCTTCTGATGTATGCATTTAATTCCTTTTCTTTAATCTGTCAGTTCCTGCTATAACCAAGAACATATCGATAGAAACATATTGATAGAAACATATCAATATGTTTCTATATGCTGATGAAATTTCTCTCTCTGGGGAAGGGCTGGTGAGGGTCAGTAGATGCTGGGAGGGTTGTGATTGATGCTTTTTAATAAACGTTTTGAATGCACTATCATTTTGTTCTGTATATTTTTGTGTCTGTTCTGAAACTCAATACAAATATATATTTAAAAAACCCACTTCATTGTTCAGGCCTTTAGGAAAGGCTGAGATGCCCATCTTTCAATTATCAATGTCGTTATGACACCACATGATTAGAGGTGGTTTGTTCTGCTCATCTTTTAAAATTAATATCACAAGCGGTATTGTGAGATTTTAAAAGGCTTTCTTTGAATGGACAAACTTTTCCCTATGTGGCTTGTTGTTGTTGTTTAGTCGTTTAGTCATGTCCGACTCTTCGTGACCCCATGGACCATAGCACGCCAGGCACTTCCACTGCCTCCCGCAGTTTGGTCAAACTCATGTTCGTAGCTTCGAGAACACTGTCCAACCATCTCGTCCTCTGTCGTCCCCTTCTCCTAGTGCCCTCCATCTTTCCCAACATCAAGGTCTTTTCCAAGGATTCTTCTCTTCTCATGAGGTGGCCAAAGTATTGGAGCCTCAGCTTCAGGACCTGTCCTTCCAGTGAG
Source organism: Zootoca vivipara (assembly GCF_963506605.1). Lineage (NCBI taxonomy): Eukaryota > Metazoa > Chordata > Lepidosauria > Squamata > Lacertidae > Zootoca > Zootoca vivipara. The sequence continues at coordinate 29,746,032 of NC_083288.1, read as the reverse complement.
CACTCAGGGCTGATTTCCTTCAGAATGGATAGGTTTGATCTTCTTGCAGTCCATGGGACTCTCAAGAGTCTCCTCCAGCACCATAATTCAAAAGCATCAATTCTTCGTCGATCAGCCTTCTTTATGGTCCAGCTCTCACTTCCATACATCACTACTGGGAAAACCATAGCTTTAACTATACGGACCTTTGTAGGCAAGGTGATGTCTCTGCTTTTTAAGATGCTGTCTAGGTTTGTCATTGCTTTTCTCCCAAGAAGCAGGCGTCTTTTAATTTCGTCTTTTAGCCTATGTGGCTAGCAAGGGTTAAATTCTGCTCAGTTTCTGTGTGCAGGCTTGGTCTCAGGAGGAAATAAGCACGCACAAAGAATGCATTTTAAATCCAGGGTTTTTTTTGTGTGTGCCCCCACTCCAGCAGCTATCCTTGGAATATAGGTTCTCCCCCCCCCCCGCAAGGTAAATGTAACCTAACTGAACACAATTTAGCTTCCATTGTTGATATCAGAACAAAAGAAAAGCTTGCTGACTGGGCTATACACGTGTTCACCCTGTTGTATGCCATCTTGGAAATCATTTAACTGACAGAAATTCAAAGTAAATAAATAGATATATTCGATAAACAGACCATGTGAACTGAAATGCAGTGATCAAGGAGCCCAAGAAAGTAAAATCTCTCACTGCCTCCATTTCTTCCCCTTCTATTTGCCAGGAGGGGATGGGACCAGTGGCCATGATAGCAAGTAGGTCTACAGCCCTCCAAATGGAGTATAAAACATCAATCTACATTGTTCCTTGGATGCTAGTCTTAAATCATAGTCACACTGAGTTCCAAAGGACTTCATCCCATGTATTTGCAGTCCTGGATGTGTTAATTTAAATAGCAGCAGCCAACAACCCACAGGGTTATGCCATATAGAAAACTGATTTAGGAACATAAACAACCCACTCTGGTGCAAGCCCCTTTCATAAGCCAAAGCAGAACTTTGTATCATAATCATTATAGCTGCATCTTAACCCTCAAATATGTACACATCTGATCCACATCTGCTGAGCTGTATGTAGAAGACTCGTGAGAATTAAACCTTCTGGGTATAATTAGAAGTGAGACATCGATAAAGCTCATTGCTATACCTTCCACCCTTCACCACATTCAGTACAGAGAGAAGGATTTCCCGATACAACCGAAAGAGAAGAAAGGGGTGGGTAGCTTTCTTTTCCTGGGCACCAAAGTCTGAGACACAATGATGAACCAGTCAAGAGTAAGTGGATTCCTTCTACATGGATTCCCTGATATTCGGGAGGTGCAGGTATTTCACATCAACCTTTTTATCATAATATATTTGGTGGCCCTCACAGAAAATATCATGATCATCACAGTCATCATCTACAGCCATCAGCTTCATACACCCATGTACTTCTTTCTGGCCAACCTGTCATTGCAAGACATTGGCTCCATATCGGTTACAGTTCCCAAGTCCATTGCAAATTCCTTGATGAAGACCCAAACCATCTCTTATTCTGGATGTGCCTGTCAAGTATTCTTCCTTGTTTTCTTCATGCTGTCTCATTATATCCTCCTTGGTGTTATGGCATATGATCGCTATGTTGCCATCTGCAATCCACTGCATTATGAGACTGTCATGAACAAGAAAGCTTGCATTCAGATGGCAACCAGTGCATGGATTGGGGGACTTTTCTATGCAACAATGTACACAGGAACAACATTCAAAGCTGAGTTCTGTTCTAATGTCATCAATCAGTTTTTCTGTGAAATCCCACAACTGCTGAAGAACTCTTGCCCTGACTCAGATATCACTGTGATTTGGGCTCTGATTTTTGGAGCTTGTTTAGCTTTCACCTACTTTGCTCTTATTGCTTTTTCTTATGTTCAGATCTTCAGAGCAGTCCTGAAAATCCCATCCAGTCATGGGAAGCAAAAAGTCTTCTCTACTTGTTTGCCTCATCTTATTGTTATCTCCCTGTTTTTGGTAAGTGGTGACTTTGTCTATTTCAGACCAACCTCTAGCTCCCCATCAGCATTTGACCTCTTGGTGTCTTCATTCTACTGCATGGTACCACCAGTAATGAATCCAATCATTTATAGCATAAGAAACAAGGAACTCAAAATGGCATTCTGGAAGTTTCTGGCCAATATTTCCCTCAATTCTTAGGCAAAAACCAATCTCCAATTTAGGTATCAGTATCAGTTGCCTAGATGGCTTGCATAAGTTATGTCTAGTCCTATGTTGTTGTTGTTTTTACTCAGAAGTGGATATCACTACATTGAATGGGAATTAGTTTCAGAAATGTATACTTTGGATTGTAGGTTTACATTGCATGTTTACTTCATCTATATAGATTTTTAGTCCAGGGGTGACTATCTGTGGCTTCTCACAACATCCATTCTCCCTATGTCCTAGCCGTACTTGCTGGAGCTGATAGTAACTGGGGTGTTGAGGAATCGTGGAGATTGTTGTGCATAGCACTGCAATTTCCTATTGAAACCTGGAGGATCTCTAACCTATGTAGCACTGATGATTGAACTGAATTCCCTAGTATGAACATGTTAAAACATTCTACCTTAATCTCCACAAAAGCTTCTATTTATTAATATTTGAATTAATTTTTACTTCTTGGCGATATAAGATTATAAATCCATAGTTTTATTCAACTGACCTTACGTATATACCCATTTCTTGCACGTCCCATAGTTTTTCACTTGTTTTTAATCAAGCATTTGTGTCTAGATGCTATAAAGCTGCATATATGACAGGTAAGGTGGCAGATGGCTTTGATGCAGCCACAACTCCCCCTTTGTTATGATTCCACTGCATGTGGCATTAATTCTATATTTAGCCACATTGTTGAAGTAATGTGTGCACTGGAGATAAAAGGGTCATTGTGGAAGAACAAGTGCTTTCTATTGTGCCTCCATCCTAGGAAAAGTGGGATTAAATGTTTTATTCTATATACTTTATAAAGGAATGGGAGCTTGTGACTGGAATAAACCTGCCACAGTCTAAGTATCCTGCATTAATACCCCTAATGTAGATGGGAGGATTTTTTACTGGAATCCTTTAGATCCTCAATTGTGGGGGTCAAATGCAGCCCTTCAGGCCTCTCTACCTGGCTCTTGAGACTGTCCATGGGCCACACATCCTCACCAGCCAAATCCCCTCTCCAGTCCTCTTTCACACATTTTTTAAATGTTTTCCCTGGCTGGAATGTGCCCTTGAGCTCTAATAATGTCTCCTTTTTTTCTGGATGGGGGATACACAGGGGTGTGAGAGTGTGATAGAAACTAGGCTACTTTACAGAGGTAAAATTTGCATTCACTGCTATACCCGATTTTGTCTGGCCCCATCCAGCAGTGGCATGTGGCCCCTGGAGGTTGCCAATGATGTAATGTGGTGCTTGGCTGAAAAATGTTTTCCCCATCCCTGCTTTAGACCTAAGCATCCTCATGTACTGGATGTGACAAATTCCTTTTTCTTCTTCTTCTCATTTTCCATATTGCTCCCAGTCTATCAGCACATAGTTGGGAAGTGGAGTTGCACTGAATATCTTCACCACTTACATCATATGTGCCGGATTGCCCCTCCTGTCAACCACATGTAAATATGAAGGTTGTAGGGAGGAAACCTTCATATCTAGAGCTCCCTCTCAGCCAATGTTTACAAGCGGATATAAGAGAGGAAAGTTAGTTGATATGTGCAGTGTTTGGGGCTGGTCTAGGGACCCCACACCCATATTTACAGAATGCTTGGGTGTTCTGTCTGTATAAGACTCAGGTATAACAAGTGGCATGCCCCTACATGCTGAACCTTCGATAGCAAGGGGAGAATAAGAATAAGCATCTCAGCTGTTTGTTTATTTGCATATTTATATATTGCTATTAATTCAAAATAACAGAGTTGTTCACAAAAATATGCATAAAATCATACAATAAAAACCACAGAGAGATGTTAAAATCTGAAATCAGCTATTATGGAATGATATATCCTTCATTGCCAGCATTAACCTTATGGAGTAGAACAGTTTCCAGCAGAAATTTAAAAGTTGAAACACAATGTGTCAGCTGTATCTTTATTGGCAGTGTCTTCCATTAAAAACTCAGTTTCTTGTTGAAAGGAGCACTCCAGTAATCTTGTGAAGAAAGGTTATAACAATATTTTGTTTTCTTGCTGATCATGCTGTTTGAAACGTGCAGTTTATATTTGACTCTTTTTAATAATGTTTTCTTTTGAAATGTTTACGATAATGTTTACTATGCTATGTTTAGTGGTCATTGTATTTGTAACTGTTCAAAAACAAAAAGTTGTAAGAAAGAAGTCTTGCCTTTTAAATTCAGGGTCATTTCACTGTGCACACCCACCCTAGTACCTACCTATCCTTTGAAAATACGTTCTTTTTCTGCTCCCACTGTGATGTAAATGCAGCTGAACTGAACAAATTTAACTTCCTCTGATCAGAACGAAAGAAAGGTCTGGTGAGTGGGTCCAGGCCAGATGTCAGCGACTGGGCAGAGGAGGAATGGTGGAGACTGCATCCCCAGCCTGACACTTCCAAAGAAGAAGGAGATAGATCGGAATTACAACAGGGGTTTGAGGGCAATTACAGCTCAGAGGCGGATGAGGGGGAAAGTTGGGAAATAATGGGAGAGGAAGAGGAGGGAGAAGAAGAAGCACCATGGGAGAGACAACTGATGGACTCAGTGTCTTTAGAAAGCATTCCAGACTCCCCCCTCCCAGAACACAGCAGGCCTTGAAAGTAGGAGAACAATGAGCTCAAAGGTAAAATGCCCTTTCCAGCACCCGTAGCGATGCCTCATGAGGAAGTGGGAGAGACAAAGGGGGTGGGGTTTCACTCCATTACTCCAAGACCATTACTCCAAGAGACTGCATTTCTAAGCCTCTCTCTGTGAATATTGAATAAAAAACATTGATAAGAACTTTCCTCGTTTTATCCATTCCTGGCAACCTACTGTGGGGGGTTGGATCCTCTGACACCTGACACTACATTGGGAATCATTCAACTGACAGAACTTCGAAGTAAATTAATGTGATCAACAGGTTGTGTGATCTGACATGCAAAAGTGTGAATGGCGCAGCTGAGCTGGTGGAATGCAAGAAAACTTTGTGACACAGGGTGAATTTGAATCTGCCTATCTAAATTTATCTGGAAGTTGTAACTACCAATAGTAAAGGTAGGTAATGATAAAAGACCATTATACAGTTAAGTCCAGTCAAATTCTACTATAAGGCTCATGGTGCTCATCTCCACTTTCAGGTCAAGGGAGCTGGCATTTGTCTGTAGACAGCTTTTCTGGGGCAGCTTTTCATGTGGCCACCACGATTAAACCACGATTAAACACAGAACACCATAATGAGTGCCAGAGTGCACAAAAATGTATTTTACCTTCCTGCCACAGTTGTATCTTTTTATCTATTTGTGCTGGTATGCTTTCAAACTGCTAGGTTGACACAAGCTGTGACAAAGCACTGGGAGGTCACCCCGTCCCATGGATTCAAGCTGCCAACCTGACAATCGGCAAGCCCAAAAGACTCGGTGGTTTAGACCACAGTGCCACCCGCGTCCCTACTATCAATGATTGGTTTCAGGTAGTTCCCAGGGCTGGCCCAAGACATTTTGCTGTCTGGGGTGAGCATAAAACTGTGGGTCCCACTACCATGCAACCAAATGAGGACACTGAAGAAACACGAGGTGATAAATGACTAAGCAAGTCTTGGTCTCTGAGAAAAGATTATCACAGGACTGATTCTTAAAAAGAGTTGATGAACTGTGATGTAGAAAGTGTAGAAAAGAAGAGACAAAGTATACACATTCTCAGAGGCAGAGGGTTTAGATTCCCAATGCGCCTTGCTATTCTGGCTGGTAGAAGAAGCCATAATATGCTTTCATTTGGTTCCAACATCCCAGCCCTCGACATGCTGATACAAAGCTTGCTCTCTACTTTAATTAAAAGCACATCCTACAGTCTTTGCATGCCTTTCTTTATGCCTTTTCATGGAAAGATATACATAAAGAGAATAACTAAACCAACAATAATTACAGAGCTAAATGGAAGAAGACTTTTGAATTGAGGCTGGTTGCTTTTATGGGCTGTTTGGAGGCCTGATTTGGAGGGTTAGATTGTGAATGCAGCTGTGGGATCTGCTGAATCAGTAGTAATCCAAGGAAAATTTGATTGATTACTTCTGTGTAATGAGATTTTTATTAATGTTTTTCATAATTCCAAAAAATGGTTACAAAAACTGCAAATTGAACAAGTAGAAATTGGAATCCTCTCTTAGACGTCATTCTGTGCTATATTAAAAAGATGGACACAGCTTTAATGCAGCAAGTAGGTCTACAACCCTCACAATGGAGCATAAAACATCAATCTACATTGTTCCTTGGATGCTAGCCTTCAATCATATACAACATGGAAGTGTTGTGGGATTCAGCTGCTAATATTGATCTGTTAATACTTACTTTGATTTAGAACTTCATGGCAGGGGTTAGGCAACAAAGAAACCGAATTTCATGAGTAGAAGAAGGGGATTTTACAGCATAACCCTATACATGTCTTCTTAGAATTGAGTCACATTGAGTTCCAAAGGACTTCATCCCATGTATTTTTGTATAGGACTGCAGTCCTAGATGTGTTAATGTAAATAGCAGCAGCCAACAACCCACAGGGTTATGCCATATAGAAAACTGATTTAGGAACATAAACAACCCACTCTCGTGCAAGCCCCTTTCATAAGCCAAAGCAGAACTTTGTATCATAGTCATTATAGCTGCATTTCAACCCTCAAATATGTACACATCTGCTCCACATCTGCTGAGCTGTATGTAGAAGACTCATGAGAATTAAACCTTCTGGGTATAATTAGAAGTGAGACATCGATAAAGCCGATTGCTATACATTCCCACCCTTCACCACATTCAGTACAGAGAGAAGGATTTCCCGATACAACTGAAAGAGAAGAAAGGGGTGGGTAGCTTTCTTTTCCTAGGCATCAAAGTCTGAGACACAATGATGAACCAGTCAAGAGTAAGTGGATTCCTACTACATGGCTTTCCTGATATTCGGGAGGTGCAGGTATTTCACATCAACCTTTTTATCATAATATATTTGGTGGCCCTCACAGAAAATATCATGATCATCACAGTCATCTTCTACAGCCATCAGCTTCATACACCCATGTACTTCTTTCTGGCCAACCTGTCATTGCAAGACATTGGCTCCATATCGGTTACAGTTCCCAAGTCCATTGCAAATTCCTTGATGAAGACCCAAACCATCTCTTACTCTGGATGTGCCTGTCAAGTATTCTTCCTTGTTTTCTTCATATTGTCTCATTATATCCTCCTTGGTGTTATGGCATATGATCGCTATGTTGCCATCTGCAATCCACTGCATTATGAGACTGTCATGAACAAGAAAGCCTGCATTCAGATGGCAACCAGTGCATGGATTGGGGGACTTTTCTATGCAACAATGTACACTGGAACAACATTCAAAATTGAGTTCTGTTCTAATGTTATCAATCAGTTTTTCTGTGAAATCCCACAACTGCTGAAGAACTCTTGCCCTGACTCAGATATTACTGTGATTTGGGTTCTAACTTTTGGAGCTTGTTTAGGCTTCATCTACTTTGCTCTAATTGCCTTTTCTTATTACAGGTAGGTAGCCGTGTTGGTCTGAGTCGAAGCAAAATAAGAAAATTCCTTCAGTAGCACCTTAAAGACCAACTAAGTTTATATTTTGGTATGAGCTTTCGTGTGCATGCACACTTCTTCAGATACACTAGAAACAGAAGTGTCAGACCCTATATATATACAGAGGGTGGTGGGTGGGAATGGGAGATGGGCTGATGGGAGTGGTAAACCTGTAGATGGGTGTTAATGGCTGCTGATGGCTGCAATTAGTCCTGGGCTGAGGTGCTAAAGAAAGCTTGATCATGCATAATGAGATAAGAATCCGATATCTCTATTCATCCCAGGTGCTTCCATGGTTTTAAGCTTGGTAATGATTTCCAATTCAGCAACTTCCCTTTCCAGTCTGTTCCTGAAATTTCTCTGTAATAAAACAGCTGCTTTGAGATCTTGTATAGAATGTCCTGGGAGATTGAAGTGTTCTCCTACTGGTTTTTCAGTCTTATGGTTCCTGATGTCAGATTTATGTCCATTTATCCTTTGGCGTAGGGTTTGGCCTGTTTGTCCAATGTAGAGAGCTGAAGGGCACCGTTGGCATTTGATGGCATACACAATGTTAGAAGATGAGCAATTAAATAGTCCTGAGATGGTATGTTGGATGTTGTTGGGGCCAGTAATGATGTTGTCCGGGTGTATGTGGCAGCAAAGTTGGCATCTGGGTTTATTGCAGGCTCTGGTACCAGTGTCCATGTTAAGTCTGGTGGTTGTATTATTGTGGGTGAGGAGTTGTTTAAGATTGGGTGGCTGTCTGTAGGCAATGAAAGGTCTTCCTCCCAGAGCTTGAGAAAGGGAGCTGTCATTGTCCAGGAGAGGCTGTAGATCTCTGATGATGCGTTGTACTGTTTTAACTTGGGAGCTGTATGTGATGACTAGTGGTGTTCTGTTATTTTCTTTTTTGGGTCTGTCTTGCAGCAGGTTCTCCCTAGGTATCAGTCTGGCTCTGTTGATCTGTTGTTTAACTTCATCAGGTGGATATTTTAGTTCTAAAAAGGTTTGCTGTAGATCTCTTAGGTGAGATTCTCTGTCTGTAGAGTTGGAACAGATACGGTTGTAACGTAGGGCCTGGCTGTATACGATGGATTGTTTGGTATGTTTGGGATGGTAGCTAGAAGCATGTAGATATGTTTGTCGGTCAGTTGGTTTTCTGTATAAGGTGGTGTCTATACGTCCATCCTGTATTTTTATAGTAATGTCCAAAAAATGTATTTCTTGCATAGATTGGTTCATTGTTAGGTTGATGGTGGGGTGAAAGTCATTGAATGTCTGGTGGAAGGTTTCCAGGGTCTGTTGTCCATGTGTCCAAATAATAAAGATATCGTCAATGTATCGTAGGTACAAGAGAGGTTTGAGTGGGTAGGAGTCTAGGAAACGATGTTCTAAGTCTGCCATGAAGATGTTGGCATACTGTGGGGCCATGCGGGTGCCCATGGCTGTGCCGCTGATCTGGAGGAACAGGTCATCACCAAATTTGAAGTGGTTGTGGGTAAGGACAAAGTGGCAGAGTTTGGTAGCAAAGTCCGCTGTGGTTTTATCTGAAATGGTGTTCCTTATGGCTTGTAAACCATCATTGTGTGGGATGTTGGTGTATAGAGATTCCACATCCATAGTGGCTAGTATAGTATTGTTAGGAAGATTGTTCAAAGATTGTATTTTCCTCAGAAAATCTGTGGTGTCACGTACGTAGCTGGGAGCACTGATAGCATATGGTTTCAGAACAGAGTCCATATAGCCGGAAACACCCACTGTAATGGTGCCAATACCTGAGATGATGGGGCGTCCTGGATTTCCTGGTTTGTGTATTTTAGGTAGAAGGTAGAAAGTTCCTGGTCGAGGTTCCGCTGGTGTGTTTGTGAGGATCTGTTCTTGGATGTGTAGGGGTAGCTCCTTGACAATCTTGTTCAGTTCTTTTTTGTATGCTTGTGTGGGGTCTGAGTCCAATTTCATGTAAAAGGCAGTATTGGAAAGTTGTCTGTGGGCCTCTTGGATGTAATCAGTTTTGTTCATGATGACGACAGCTCCACCCTTGTCTGCCTCTTTAATTATAATGTCTGGGTTGTTCCTGAGATTTTCTATGGCTCTCCTTTCAGCATGGTTTAGATTTTGTTGTAAGTGATGGTGTTTTCTGGTCACATCCGTTTGGATTCTGTGGCGGAAGCAGTCGATGTACAGATCTAGTGTGGTATTGCGTCCATCAGGAGGGGTCCACGTGGAGTCCCTTTTTGTGTAACATCTTTTCGGTGGTGGTTGGTGGTCGATGTTCTGTTCATTAATGCGTTTGGAGGGTGATGGTTGTTCCCCAGTAAGTTGAGAGGTGTTGTGTTGTGGGGATGTAGTTTGTTCTACTTTGTCTTGTTCTTGTTTGTGATGAAAATACTCCTTCAGGCGTAAACGGCGGAAAAATGCTTCCAGGTCCCCGCAGAACTGAATCATGTGTGGGGATTTAGCAGGGCAGAATGATAGACCCCGTGAGAGGACGGATTCCTCAGCTGGGCTGAGTGTTTGCTGTGAGAGATTGACAATGTTGTTGATCTTGTTTTGATCTTGATCAATGTTGTTGATCTTTGTTTTGATTAGTGGCTTGTAGGTTGGAAAGGTTGCAGAGTTTTTTATTTTTCCGGTTCTTCAGTAACTCCAGTTGAGAGTGGTAAATGGTTTGTTTTTCCTTGTGGAACTCCTGCCAGGCTGGGTGATTCCTGATAGAGTTGTCCAGTGCAGAGAGTTCCAGATCTTGTTCAGATCTTCAGATCTGATATGTTCAGATCTTCAGAGCAGTCCTGAAAATCCCATCCAGTCATGGGAAGCAAAAAGTCTTCTCAACCTGTTTGCCTCATCTTATTGTTATTTCCCTGTTTTTCGTAAGTGGTAACTTTGTCTATTTCAGACCAACCTCCAGCTCCCCGTCAGCATTTGACCTTGCGGTTTCTTCATTCTACTGCATGGTACCACCAGTAATGAACCCGATCATCTATAGCATAAGAAACAAGGAACTCAAAATGGCATTCTGGAAGTTTCTGGCCAATATTTTCCTCTATTCTTAGGCAAAAACCAATCTCCAATTGAGGTATCAGTTTCAGTTGCCTAGATAGCTTGCCTAAGTTATGTCTAGTCCTAGGTTGTTGTTGTTCTTACTCAGAAGTGGATATCACTGCATTGAATGGGAATTAGTTTCAGAAATGTGTACCTTTGATTGTAGGTTTACATTGCATGTTTACTTCATCTATATAGATCTTTAGTCCAGGTGTGAATATCTGTGGCTTCCCACAACATCCATTCTCCCTATGACCTAGCCGTACATGCTGGAGCTGATAGTAATTGTGGTGTTGAAGAATCATGGGGATTGTTGTGTATAGCACTGCAATTTCCTATTGAAACCTAGAGGACCTAAAACCTATGAACACTGATGATTGAACTGAATTCCCTAGTACGAACATATGAAAACCTAATACCTTAATCTCCACAAAAGCATCTATTTATTAATATTTGAATTAATTTTTACTTCTTGGAGACATAAGCTTATAAAAACATAGTTTTATTCAACTGACCTTACCTATATACCTATTTCTTGCAGGTACCATAGATTTTCACTTATTTTTTATCATTCATTTGTGTCTAGATGCTATAAACCTGCATATATGACAGATATGCATATAATTCTATATTTAGCAGAAGTGGGAGTGGAGCCACATAGTTGGAAGAATGTGTACATTGGAGAGAAAGGGGTCATTGTGGAAGAATAAGTGCTTTCTATTGTGCCTCCATCCTAGGAAAAGTGGGATTAAATGTTTTTTCTATATACTTTATAAAGGAATGGGAGCTTGTGACTGGAATAAACCAGCCACAGTCTAAGTATCCTGCATTATTACCCCCAATGTAGATGGGATGATTTTTTACTGGAATCCTTTAGATCCTCAATTCTGGGGGTCAAATGCAACCCTTCAGGCCTCTCTACCTGGGCCACACATCCTTACCAAGCAAATCCCATCTCCAGCCCTCTTTCACACATTCTTTGAGTGTTTTCCCTGGCTGGAGCATGCCCTTGAGCTCTGTCTCCTTTTTTTGTCTGGATGGGGATGCAGAGGTGTGAGAGTGTGTGTAGAAACTAGGCTACTTTACAGAGGTAAAATTTGCATTCACTGCTATCCCCAGTGTTGTCTGGCCCCATCCAGCAGCATAGCTGCCAAGTTATCCCTTTTTTAAAGGGAAATTACTTTATGCTGAATAGGCTTCCTCGCGAGAAAAGGGAAAACTTGGCAGCTATGTCCAGCAGTGGCATGTGGTCCCTGAAGGTTGCCAATGATGTAATGTGGTGCTTGGCTGAAAAATGTTTTCCCAACCCTGCTTTAGACCTAAGCATCCTCATGTACGGTACTGGATGTGACATGTTCCTTTTCTCCCCTTCATTTGCCATATTGCTCCCAGTCTATCAGCACATAGTTGGGAAGTAGAGTTACACTGAAAATCTTCACCTTCATATCTACAGCTCCCTCTCAGCCAATGTTTACAAGTGGATATAAGAGGGGGGGAGTTAGTTCCTATGTGCAATGTTTGGGGCTGGCCTAGGTGGGACCCCATATCCATATTTAAGATAAGATAATCTTTATTGTCATTGCCCCCCTGTGGGAGCAACGAAATTGCTCGGTTGCTCCATCCACTCATATAAGGCACTCCACATAAATTTAAAATAACTACAATACATTAATTAAACAATACAATATGAAATGGCAAGTAAAAATAAGATGACTTCAAAGTCTAGACTTTCCATTAAAGGCGAAATTGCCCTAGGGAAGAAATTGTTCTTGAGACGGCTTGTTCTCGCCTTCATTATTCTGTATCTCTGTTCCGATGGAAGGAGCTCAAAGAAGCGGTGACCAGGATGCGATGGATCTCTTGATATGTCTAGAGCTCAAAGAAGCGGTGACCAGGATGCGATGGGTCTCTTGATATGTCTAGAGCTCAAAGAAGCGGTGACCAGGATGCGATGGATCTCTTGATATGTCTAGTGATTTCTTGTGGCACCTGGTAATATAGATTTGTTCTAAGGTGGAGAGTGAGCAGCCAATAATGCTCTGCGCTGTTTGAATAATTCTGCACAACCCTATCCTATCCTGGGAAGTACAGCTCCCGTACCACATGCATAACCCATAAGTGAGCGCACTCTCAATGGCACAGTGATAGAAGGCAAGCAGCAGCTTTTGCGGAAGATGGTTTTTCCTTAGAATTCTCAAGAAGTGCAGTCTCTGCTGCACCTTCTTCACAATCCCCCTTGTGTTGACACCCCAAGACAGATCCTCCTGTAACTCGATGCCCAGGAATCTGAACGTTGTTACCCTCTCCATGCAGATTCCGTCAATCAAAAGTGGCTGGACATTGTTCTTCTGTCTCCTGAAGTCCACCACAAGCTCCTTTGTTTTCTTTGTATTTATGAGCAAGTTATTAACTCTGCACCACTCTGTCAGCCGCTCCACCTCATCTCTATAGTCCGTTTCACCCTCCTTATCAGAGATGAGCCCGATCATGGTTGTGTCATCTGAAAATTTGACAACTCTGTTACTAGGGTAAGCAGCCACACAATCATACATGTAGAGAGTATAAAGGAGCAGACTACACATCCCTGTGGTGTTCCTGTGTTAGTCCCAAGCATATTAGAGGTGTAAGGGCCCAACCGAACCCTCTGGGGGCAATCTGACAGAAAGTCCAATATCCACCCACAAAGTGATGGTGGGAGCCCCAGATCTCCCAGTTTAGACATCAGGCGTCGCAGTAGAATGGTATTAAATGCTGAGCTGAAGTCTACAAAAAAGCAGTCTGGCATAGTTCCCCCACTGCTCCAAATGTGCAAGAACAGAATGTAGGGCAATCACCACAGCACAGAATGCTTGAGTGTTCTGTCTGTATAAGACTCGAATATAACAAGTGGCATGCCCCACATGCTGAACTTTTGATAGCAAGGGGAGAATAAGAATAAGCATTTCAGCTGTTTATTTATTTGCATATTTATATATTGCTATTCATTCAAAATAACAGAGTGGGCACTTTTCTGGGCTGTTTGGAGGCTTGATTTGGAGAGTTAGATTATGAATGCAGCTCATAGCTGCCAAGTTATCCCTTTTTTTAAGGGATTTTCCCTCATGCTGAATAGGCTTCCTCGTGAGAAAAGGGAAAACTTGGCAGCTATGATGCAGCTGTGTGCTCTGCTAGAGAGGAGGAGGTCTATGGGAGAGGAGGAGTTCTATTTAGCTGCTTATAGTTTCTGGGAACTCATGAACAGGACTTGCAAACACACACACACACACACACAGAGAGAGAGAGAGAGAGAGAGAGAGAGAGAGAGAGAGTTCACATAGCCACACTGAAAAGGTGCAACATTGGGAATCTTTCCAAATGAAAGATCCCTTGCTAATGAAAGTCAGGCCAATCCCAGAAAATCCAGGAGCCCACTCTTGATCTCACCAAAAAACCTCAAAGGAGGTAGACCTCCCTTAATAGGTGGATGAATCCCGATGCTGACTGGTCCTTACCACATAGTGAATGGACGAGACCCCAACGAGACCTGGAGCCTATCTGGAATTAGATGGCCTCTAGTAGGCCTGGTTCATTTGAGGGCCTTATCCAGCTCAAAAAGCGCTTTATATCATTAAATATAAAGCAAGTTGTGGTAGGGCCGGTAAGAAATCTAATAAGGGTTTGGCTGGGGCCTAGGCCACAGCTCTTGCTGAGTAATAGGGGTGTGGTTATTTAAATGCATGTAATGGGATTGGTGGAGGGGGCCCCCATTTAAACTCAGTTCCTCCATTTTCTTATCACTCTTGCCTTGGCGTTTGAATCTCCCTCCCACCTGCCGCTTTCTTTTACAGGTTTTAGCCTGACATTGCTTTGCCTTTCAAGGGGTCGCCTGTATTCAGGGGCCCAGTAGGAATTTTCCCAATTGGCTGTGTTATGTACTGAGCTGAATCCTAGAACAATAGGATTCAGAATCAGCGGGAGCTACCCAATCCAACTCCAGGTGGAAGTGAATCCGCAACCTGATTGGCCTGCTGGAGCAGCCAATCAGGCGGCTGGCAGAAGTGAATCTGCTACCTGATTGGCCTGTAGGAGCAGCCAATCAGGCTGCAGGCAGAAGTCAATCCACAATATAATTGGCCCACAGGTGTAGCCCTGAAGTAGCCAATCACGCAAGGCCCATTGTGTAAATAATGTATATAAGCAGATGGTTTGGGGAAAAGAGCCATTCTTCTTCTCCTCTTCTCCTTGATGACTATGAGCTGAATAAAGAGCATGAAATTCACTCTCGACTCCGAGTACATTTCACTGGCGACGAAGGTGGGATCCTGCTGAGCTGACCGCCACCACGCACTGCACCGCAGCACCGCCACCTGCTGCACCGCTGCATCACACCGTGCATCCAGGCTTCAGCTCCAGGACCCAAGGAACCCAGAATGGCAACCGACAGCAGCTTCTCGCCATTCAAACCAGCATCAGGAGACTGGGAAGGGTACGCCGCCCGTTTCAACTTCCTCCTGCAAGCGAAAGAAGTCACCAACGATGCCATGAAGAGGGCGACATCCTTCAGCGTCTGTGGAGAGGAGACGTTTGAAATCGCCCGGGCTCTCCTTGCACCTAGAGATGTCGCTACCGTCTCTTACAAAACAATAATGGAACGGCTGAAGGAGCACTTCTCACCACAGCCCTCGGTGGTAGCTTGCCGAAATGCCTTCTACGCAAAGCGGCAAGCCCCGGGGGAAACCATAACTGGGTTTGTGACCTCCCTCCGCCAAGCCGCCCGGTTATGCAACTTCTCAGAGTTGGAGAACATGCTTCGTGACCGCCTCGTCGGTGGCCTGAGGGACGAGATGTTGCAACGACGCCTCTACGCCAAAAAAGACCTCACGTTCCAGATTGCTCTGGAGGAAGCCCTGGCAACCGAAGCCGCCGAGAGGTCAACGCAAGAGGCACGACCGGCCCCGCCATCCCAACCGAGGGTCTACCACGAAGACCTGACCGACGAATCCGAATCTGACAGGGAGGAAGTACACCGAGTACAGCGGCGCACTCAAGCAGCACACACACCACAGCAGCCTCGACGAGAAGGAGGGAACTGTGCAAGCTGCGGGGAGAACCACGAGAGGAGGACCTGTCGTTTCCGCAACGCAGAGTGCAGGCAGTGCAGAAAATTGGGACACATCGCCCGGGTGTGTCGAGTACATTTCAGGCTGATTGGCTTTGCCTCTTGGTTTTCGCCCACTGCTTAGCAAATTGTTACAACTTGTTAGGTTGGCGGTTAGGCTTTTGATTACTGAATTGGTTGGAAGAGGGGTGTGGCATCCAGATGCCTACCCCCACACACACCTTTTGTTGCTCCACATAGAAGTATTCCGTTAAAGGAATCCCGGGGCTTACGCTCTCATCCTTACATCCCCACCATAGGCGGGGCTGGAGGGGCCAATTATAAGAGTACGAGCCTTGGGGAACATTCTTGGAAAAAGAGAGGAGAGAATGTCTGGCCTCAGCTACCTCCTCTCCCAGGGGTGTTCACTTGACTTCCCTTTACCCTTGGGGAAGTCGGAGCTGGTACTGTCCAAGTGGACAGTGGTGAGTCCTGTCCCAAGTGGACAGATGAAGTGAGTCCTGCCCCAAGGGGGCAGATGATGTGAGTCCTGCCCCAAGAGGGCAGATGAGTTGAGTCCTGTCCAAAGTGGACAGATGGGATTGGTCCTTCTTAAGGAGGGACGAATGGTTAACCAAAAGCCTAAGCCAACACTCGGATTAAAAAATGTATTTAAATAAAGTTGTGGCCAAAATTAATGCCAAAAACCAAACCTAAATTATTGTGTCTGTTGTGAGTTATTTAAGGGTGATTTCTGGTAAGCCTTGACACACAAATACATTCAGAGGCCTGTCAGATATAAAGCCTGCTGGGTCAAGTAAGCAATAAATACCATCCTAAGGCTCAACAATATACATGAATGAATGGGCCCAGTTTAGTCAGTTGACCAGGAGGGTTGATTCTTAAGTCACACTAGGACCACAGTGCCACAGGCTAGGCGAATCCAGGTCCGTCACCATGCCCAAAATACAGACTGGTCCTTGACCTTGTCTCCCCCCCCCCCCCAACTAGGAATACCACCCACAAACCACAAACCCTACCAAAGACCTTTCCTACTCCTCAGCTCCCTCCAAAGGGTGGGGGTGTCAACATTCAATCATATAAACAGAGTCATCTTCAAAACAATGCTTCCAAGTTCAATAATAGCCATTGAATCAGTCATTATAAGCATATGACTCCCAAAAGGTGTCTGACTTAGTGCTGCTGAGCTGCACTTAACTCCTGAGAACTGAACCTTCTGGGTGCAATTAAAATGAGATATCAATAAAGTTCATTAGTACAGTTTTTATCTCCATCACCACTGCCAGAAAGGGAGAGATATTTTGTCCAAAGAGCACCACTCAATTTCACAAATAGATACAATCAAATGAAAAAGGAAGTCGCCTGGCATCTTTCTTTTCACAGGTACCAAATAGAACTCTGAACAATACAATGTTGAACCAGTCAAGAGTGAATGGATTCCTTCTGCTCGGATTCTCTGAAATTCAGGAGCTGCAGATATTCCACATTATTTTTTTTGTCACAATGTATTTGGTGGCCTTGATAGAAAACCTTCTCATCATCACAGTCATCATCTATAGCCACCAGCTTCATACACCCATGTACTTCTTTCTGGCCAACCTGTCATTGCAAGATTTTGGTTCCATATCGGTTACAGTTCCCAAGTCCATTGCAAATTCCTTGATGAAGACCCAAGCTATCTCTTACTCTGGATGTGTCTGTCAAGTTTTCTTCCTAGTTTTCTTCCTGATCTCCCACTACCTCCTCCTTGGTGTTATGGCATATGATCGCTATGTTGCCATCTGCAATCCACTGCATTATGAGACTGTCATGAACAAGAAAGCCTGCATTCAGATGGCAACCAGTGTCTGGATCGGTGGACTTTTCTATTCAGCAATGCACACTGGAACTACATTCACTGTGGAGTTCTGTTCTAATGTCATCAATCAATTCTTCTGTGAAATCCCACAACTACTAAAGATTTCTTGCTTTGACTCATATATCAACGAAGTCCGGGTTCTGATTCTGGGGTCTTGTTTTGGCTTTGTTTACTTTTTTCTAATTGTTTTTTCTTATGTTCAGATCTTTAGAACTGTTCTGAGAATCCCATCCAGTCAAGGGAAGCAAAAAGTCTTTTCAACTTGCTTGCCTCATTTTTTTGTTATCTCCCTGTTTATGGTAAGTGGCATGTTTGTCTACCTAAAACCAACATCTGGATCCCCATCAGCATTTGACCTCTTGGTTTCTATGTTCTACTGCATGGTGCCACCAGTAATGAACCCGGTCATCTATAGTATAAGAAACAGGGAGCTCAAAATGGCATTCTGGAAGCTGCTTGTCAATATTTCCCCCCAGTTCTTAGGGAAAATCCACTCTTCATTTTAGGAAACAGTTTCAGTTGCCTAAATGGTTTGCATAAGATTTGTTTGCCGTATATTTGTTTTCTCAGAAACAGGTATCATTGGATTGAATGGAATTAATCCCAGGAAAGTGTACATTGGATTGTAGCCTTATATTGCATGCTGAATTCATTTATGTATATCAGGCATTATACCAGCAGTGACTAATCTGTAGCTCTGCAGATGTTGTTGAAGTACCACCGCTGCCTCTATAGCTACACCGGGATACTATTTCTGGTTTTGCGGAGTTCGTAAACAGAATCGTTTGTAAACAGGGCTGTTCTTAAACCTAGGCACAGTGGCAGATTATTGTGGATAGGACTGCAATTTCCATTTGAAATCAAGACAACCTAAAACTGATTTAACACAAATGCTAGTATTGAATGACAAATAATAACATATTTTCATTTTTCTCTTTCATTATTATTTGAATTAATTATAATCCCTTGGAAATGCAAATTGATAGTTAAAATGTAATCTATTTCAGGTTACCTGTACGCTTGTACACCTTTACTGTAGGTGCTGTGAATTTTGGCTTATTCACTTGTTTTTAATTCACAATTTGTGAGTACCTTTATATAGATGCTATTTTCCCCTCCTCACAAAACCATATACATATAGAAAGCAGGATGCAGAATGGTCCTTATGTAGCCATTACTCCTGCTTTCCAATGACCCCACATCCCACCACTGGTCTTCCCGTGCAGTTTATATTTAGCAGAATTGGCAGTAAAGCCATAGGTGGAGACTGGATAAGCAAATGGTCATTGGGGAAGAACAGGTGCACAATAATCAAACATGGTTTCTATTGTGCCTTCATCCTTGGAAAAGTGGGATTAAATGTTTTATAGGGGAGCATGACTAGAATAAGCTTACCACAGTCTAACTAAACAGAAGCTGGTAAAATGTGGGCTAGACAATGCTACCATTCAGTGGATTTGTAACTGGCTGGCTGACCAGATCAAAATGGTGCTCATCAATGGTTCCTTCTCATCCTGGAGAGACTAGTGGGGTGCCACGGGGTTCTCTCTTGGGCCCAGTCTTATTCAACATCTTTATCAATGACTTGGATGATGGGCTTGAGGGCATCCTGAGCAAGTTTGCAGATGACACCAAATTGGGAGGGGTGGCTAATACCCCAGAGGACAGAATCACACTTCAAAATGACCTTAACAGATTGACAACTGGGCCAAAGCAAACAAGATGAATTTTAACAAGGAGAAATGTAAAGTACTACACTTGGGCAAAAAAAAATGAAAGGCACAAATACAGGATGGGTGACACCTGGCTTGACAGTAGTACATGTGAAAAGGATCTAGGAGTCCTGGTAGACCACAAACTTGACATGAGTCAACAGTGTGATGCAGCAGCTAAAAAAGCCAATGCAATTCTGGGCTGCATCAATAGATCAAGGGAAGTAATAGGACCACTGTATTCTGCTCTGGTCAGACCTCACCTGGAATACTGTGTCCAGTTCTGGGCACCACAGTTCAAGACGGATATTGACAAGCTGGAACGTGTCCAGAGGAGGGCAACCAAAATGGCCAAAGGCCTGGAAACGATGCCTTCTGAGGAACGGCTTAAGGAGCTGGGTATGTTTAGCCTGGAGAAGAGAGGGTTAAGGGGTGATATGATAGCCATGCTCAAATATATAAAAGGATGTCATATAGAAGAGGGTGAAGGGTTGTTTTCTGCTGCTCCAGAGAAGCGGACACGGAGCAATGGATTCAAGCTACAAGAAAGAAGATTCCACCTAAACATTAGGAAGAACTTCCTGACAGTAAGAGCTGTTCGACAGTGGAATTTGCTGCCAAGGAGTGTGGTGGAGTCTCCTTCTTTGGAGGTTTTTAAGCGGAGGCTTGACAGCCATCTGTCAGGAATGCTTTGATGGCATTTCCTGCTTGGCAGGGGGTTGGACTGGATGGCCCTTGTGGTCTCTTCCAACTCTATGATTCTATTATTCTAAACTGAGAGATATAACAGTACAACACACATTAATACCCCAAATGAAGATGAGAGGATTTTATACGGATATCCTTTAGATACTCAGTTGTGGAGGCCAATGCCTCTTTACTTGGCTCTTGAAACTCTCTGCACATCCTCACCAACCAAACTCCCTCCCCAACCCTGACTCACACATTCTTTGAATGCTTTCACTGGCTGGAATGAGTCCTTGAGATCTGATAATGCCCCTTTTTTGTAGCTGGAGCTTACAGAGGGTTGTGTGAGAGTGTAGAAACTTGACGAGGGGCTACCAAACTAAGGCCTGGGGGCCGGATGTGGCCCAATCACCTTCTAAATCCGGCCCGCGGACGGTTTGGGAATCAGCATGTTTTTACATGAGTAGAATGTGTTCTTTTATTTAAAATGCATCTCTGGGTTATTTGTGGGGCCTGCATTGTTTTTTTACATGAGTAGAATGTGTCCTTTTATTTAAAATGCATCTCTGGGTTATTTGTAGGGCATATGAATTCATTCATATATATTTTTCAAAATATAGTCCGGCCCCCCACAAGGTCTGAGGGACAGTGGACCGGCCCCCTGCTGAAAAAGTTCGCTGACTCCTGAACTAGACTATTATGCAGAGGTAAAATTCACAGTCATTGCTACTCCCAATTTTGCTGTTTTCCCCTCTAGACATGGTACATGGCCCCTGAAGGTTTCCAGTGATGTAATATGGTGCTTGGCTGAAAACTCCACCCCTGCTTTAGACCTAAGCATTATTGTGGCTTTAATATTGCACATTTGGAAGCAATAGAATGTTTAAAAGTGGGACATTTGGAAACTACTTTAAAGCAGATTATCTTAATCAGCCTCTGATTTAAAAGAAACACACACAAACAAATCATTTCTTATGGCTTGT